>NC_048302.1:103851562-104520136 GCF_013100865.1 Trachemys scripta elegans | reverse complement strand
ACAGCCCACTTCTATATATGCATCCGAAGAAGTGGGCTGTAGTCCACGAAAGCTTATGCTCTAATAAATTTGTTAGTCTCTAAGGTGCCACAAGTACTCCTGTTCTTCTTTTTGCGGATACAGACTAACACGGCTGTTACTCTGAAAAAAGCTACATTGACTCTTACTATAGTTTAAGCAATTTCCTGGTACTGAAGTTAGGCTTACCGGCCTGTAATAGTCAGATCAACTCTGGAGCCTTTTTTAAAAATTGGTTTCACATTAGCTATCTGCCAGTCAGCTGGTACAGAGGCTGATTTAAGCCATAGGTTACATGCCACAGTTCTGCAATTTCATATTTGAGTTCCTTCAGAACTCTCGGATGAATGTCATCTGGTCCTGGTGACTCATTACTGTTTAATTTAACAATTTGTTCCAAAATGTTCTCTATTTACACCTCAGTCTGGGACATTTTCTCAGATTTATCACCTAAAAAGAAAGGCTCAGGTGTGGGAATCTCCCTCGTGTGCTGTTCAGTGAAGACCAATGCAAAGAATTCATTTAGCTTCTCTGCAATGGCTTTGTCTTCCTTGAGTGGCCTTTTAGCACCTTGATCATCCACTGTCCCTATTGATGATTTGGCAGTCTACCTGCTTCTGATGTACTTTAAAAAAAAAAAAATAATCCTGTTTAGTTTCACCCTTGGCTTGCCAGAGTTTATGCTCCTTCCTATTTTTCTCTGTAGGAGTTGAGTTCCAATTTTTAAGGGATGTCTTTTGGCCTCTTTTACTTTGTTTAGCCTTCGTGGCATATTTTTGATCCTCTTACTGTTTTTGAATTTTGGGTATATTTGTAGCTTGAATCTCTATTATGGTAGTGTTTAAAAGTTTCCCTGCAGCTTGCAGGCATTTCACTTTTGTGCCTGTTTTTTAATTTGTTTATCTTTTTCTTTGTGTAGTTTCCCTTTTTGAAGTTAAATGCTACTGTGATGGGTTTCTTTGGTATTTCCCCCCTTGCAAGTATGTTAAATTTAATTACATTACGGTCGTTGTTGCCGAGCAGTTTGGCTACGTTCAATTCTTAGACCAGATCCTGTGCTCCACTGAGGATTAAATCAAGAATTGCCTCTCACATTGTGGGTTCCAGGACTGGGTGCTCCAGGCATCAGTCATTCATGGTGTGCAGAAATTTTATCTCTGCATCACATCCTGCAGAGGTGACACGTACCCAGTCAAAATAGGGATAGTTGAAATTCCCACATTGTTGTCGTCGTGTTTTTTGCTTTAGTGTGCTCTAATTTCCCTGAGCATTTCACAGTGATTTCAACATCCTGGTCAGATAGATTGTAGTATATTCTGATAGCTATACTCTTATTGAAGTATGACATTTATATACAGAGAGGTATATAAATATACCAAACTACGGTACAGTTTGAGGCGTTTAAGTTTTTTACTATATTCGTAGAATATCAGGGTTGGAAGGGACCTTAGGAGGTCATCTAGTCCAACCCCCTGCTCAAAGCAGGACTAATCCCCAGACAGATTTTTGCCCCAAATCCCTAAATGGCCCTCTCAAGGATTGAACTCACAACCCTGGTTTAGCAGGCCAATGCTCAAACCACTGAGCTATCGCTCCCTTTTTTCACATTCAGTGGCAGTTCTCCACCTGCAAGACCTACTGTCATTCCTTTTGTATCCTGATATTAGTGTGACCCATACATTATCATCATTCCACTAAGTTTCTGTGATTCCTGTTATATCAATATCCTCATTTAATACCAGGCACTAAAGTTAATCCATCTGAGACTTCTAGCGTTTGTATGCAAGCACTTATACAATTTGTCAATATTTAGTTATCTGCCTTCATGTGATGTTATTGAATGGGACTCTTTTGTCAGAGCAGGAATTTACACGGGGAAATTGCTCCTGTCATAGACCTCCTTTTCTCCCATTCTACATTGTATCTTCTTGCAAAGCACTGCTGCCTTGTGTTTGTACCTTTCTCCTGATTTCTTTTCTCTCTCCAGAAGTGTTGGTCTCAGGGTAAAAGTGGGCAGACTGGGCCCTTATACAAAGGGCTTAAATGAGAGATTCTTTCCCCATGGCCAGATTAAAGGACTTTGAGATGCCAGGCACACCCTCCCTTGGGCACCTCATTGCGCCGCAGCCCTGCTGCCCTGCACTGTGTTATTTCCCTCTTGTCCCCTGCTTGGGGTTTTAGTGGTAGGGGGCTCCATGAAGAACTGGTCTTATCATGAAGAAGGGAGGACTCTGCCGGACCCAACTGAGCAGAGGACATACTGCACAAGAGGACTGTGCGGAGTACTCACCACCTCAATATAGCTTTGAGGTGTCAAGAACTTTGGACCTTGACCAAAAAATAAGACTACCCTTGTGGTAAGGGTCCCGATGTCATCTGGATACCTCTCTCTGGCCTGGCCTGGTCTGGTCAGGGCATCTTTCAGGATCACAGGGAATGAAGGCCCGGGCTCCCAGGATATAGTGGTGGTGACAGCCATGATGGTGAAGCTTGTTTCAGTAGCCTCTGTCTGTTCTTCCACATTGTTCTTCTCCTCTCCCCCCACCCCCCAGTCTTTCTTTAAGGATCCATCAAGGGAACGATGGTTGGAATAGCTCGTCCCCGCATTGTTTTGTGAACGAATTAGACCTAATATCCAACACAGCAATCTTGGTTCGTTAATTTCAGATTTCACATCATCTGTTTTTACCAAGCATGATTTTAACATAGTCTTTGAATCATATTAACTTGGCTCTTCTTGTTTTGACTAATTTAGTTTTTCTGTCTCCCTTTCATACATGTTCCCACCAGCATTTATTATCGATTATTGTAATGTTTTATGAACTTCCATATACTTTTTACAGTTGAGCCTACAATTAGGGTAAACTTGTAGGCCAAATTATCACAACAGCCCTCACCTTAATTTTTCTTGGTTGTACATGTCTTGTAAACGTTTTTAGTACCTATTTACTAGTGACTTTGAAGTATTAAACGAAATGACTGTGGTACACATAAATGAGCAGAATACACTGATACATAGAATCCCACTTTTTAACAATCTTTATGTGCTTATTAACATTCACATGTTAGGTTTTTGCCAAAGGCTTCCCGTGCATTATTGCAAATTGTAGGTTTACGATATACTATTTATGTGTGTGGAATACACCCCTACCTTGATATAATGCTGTCCTAGGGAGCCAAAAAAATCTTACCGTGTTATAGGTGAAACCACATTATATTGAAGTTGCTTTGATCCACCGGGGTGCGCAGTCCCGTCTCTCCCCCCACCCCCCTCCACCGCCTTGGAGCACTGCTTTACTGCATTATATCCGAATTCATGTTATATCGGGTCACGTATCGAGGTAGAGGTGTATAACTATTCTCTTGATCATGTACCACAATAAAATAAATAAACCCAGGGCTGAAGATGAATTGTATGTTAACTAGATTTAATGAGGCAGAACATGATCTTTTGGTGTCTAGTTGTAAGTCTTTGAGGGATGGGAGAAAGCTAACTATTAGTTTCATTTAATTGGTATAGTGGGATTCAAGATGGACAAATAACTGCTGATTTATAAAGCACTGGCACACTTTCAAACCCTATCACATGGGCTTGCCTTCAGACAGGTGAATGTCCATAGAATATAAAACTATGAGATACAACTTGTTTGGGATGTTTGTGGTGACTAGCTGTTAATCTTTGGAGTACGTTAACCACACACTTCAATTTGACTAATAGCCTCACAAGTGCAACATTGTTTTCCCAGGGTTTATTACATTCCAATTCAAAATTTATAAGAATGTTGAATTAATTATGTAGGTTGACTACTTTAGAGGCTTAACTAAATTGTGCCATTTGTACAGGGCAGATGGAAAAAGCATCTCTACTGATCTACTTCCAGTTTCCCTGTTAAGAACTGGGCTTGTTTACTGTTAAAATTTAATCAAACGTTCTTTTTCTTCCTCAGTTTATCAGAGAAGACATGAAATATAAAGATGCTTCCAATAAACACAGCCATCTGCACAGAGAAGACAAACATATCACCATTGAGGATCTGTGGAAACGCTGGAAAACCTCTGAAGGTAGGAGTCAGGAAATATACCGTTTCCAGATCCATGTCCTGGTTTTTCAGGTGGCCCAGTACTAAATCCAGGCTTGCTTGAAGTAAAGGCGATATTGAGATAAATGCAGTGCAACTATTAGCATTAAATGACATATAGTTAGGGCCCTACCAAATTCATAGTCCATTTTGGTCAATTTCACAATCATGGGATTTAAAAAAATCATAAATTTCAGGATTTCAGCTATTTAAATCTGAAATTTCAGTGTGTTATAACTGTAGGCGTCCTGACCCAAAAAGGAGTCATGGGGGGTTGACAAGTGTATTGTAAGGGACCCTGGGGGGGGACGGGGAGGTTGTGGTACTGCTACCTTTACTTCTTCGCTGCTGCTAGCGGCGGCAGTCAGAGCTGCCTTCAGAGCTGGGCAGCTGGAGAGAGGTGGCAGCTAGCTAGGAGCCCAGCTTTGAAGTCAGAGCCGCCACCAGCAGCACTGCAGAAGTAAGGGTAGCAAGGTATGGTATTGCCACCCTTACTGGAACAGAGATGGGTTTAACATTTCTGTCAACTACTGAACGGACCATCCTCAGTTGAAACTGGTGCTATTAATCAGATACCTCAAAAGCTGTTTAGCACCATCTTGACTCATTACCCTCACTTGAAGAAATAGAAAAGGCAATCAGTTTGTTGAGCTCAGGAAAGTCCTCGGGTAGAGATGGAATACCGTCAGAAATATTTAAATATGCGGGTCCAAAGGTGGTGGTAACACTCCAGAAGATGCTTACTAACATCTGGGACAGTGAAGAAATGCCACAAGACTTCAAAGATGCCACAATTATTCCTTTATTTAAAAATAAAGGCAGCAAAATGGTCTGTGATAACTATCATGGGACAGCTCTCCTATTTGTTGCTGGAAAAATCTTTGCTTGTGTCCTTTTGAACTGACTGATTTTGTCTGTTTCAGAAGCCAATCTACCTGAGACTCAGTGCATATTCAGACCTGGTCAAAGCACCATTGACATGATTTTCAGTATCAGGCAAATACAAGAAAAATGTATCGAACAAAACATGAATCTATTCAGTGTTTTCACCTATCTGACAAAAGCATTTGATACAACCAGTAGAGAAGGATTATGGATGATCCTCAGCAAACTTGGTTGCCCACCAAAACTAGTAAAGATCATTCATTTATTTCATGAGGGGATGCAAAGTCAGGTACTTTTTAATGGAGATCTCACTGACTTCTTTCCCATTTCAAATGGAGTCAAACAAGGCTATGTCCTTGCCCCTGTACTGTTCAAGCTGTTCTTCACCCAAGTTCTCAACCATGCTACAGATGGGCTCAACAAGGCATATACATCAGATACAAACACAATGGCTCAATCTTCAATCTTGCGAGGCTTAAAAGCAAAAACAAAAGTAACAGAACTACTACTAAGAGAAACACTCTTTGAGGATGATTGTGCCCTCCTAGCACACACAGAGGGAGATCTCAAGTGCATCATAGATCGTTTCACTGAAGCATCAAAATTGTTTGGCCTTACAATCAGCCTGGAGAAAACTATGGTGTTGCACCAATGATCTTTACTGCTCTATGCCATATCCCCTAGCATATTCATTAGTGGAAACCAACTAAAGCAAGTTGACCGTTTTACCTATCTCGACAGCAACATCTCCCATGATGGACCTCTTGACAAAGAAATCACGAACAGGATACAGAGAGCTGCTCAGTCATTAGGAAAGTTACATAACAAAGTCCTGAAATCCCACAACATAACCTTCTCAACAAAAATAAAATTCTTTTGTGTTCACATCTCTCCTCTATGGCTGTGAGACCTGGATACCATACAAATGGCATATCAAACAGCTAGAGGCCTTCCATATGTGGTCTCTGTGCTCCATTATGGGGATCCACTGGCAGAACAAAATTACCAACCTGGAGGTTCTTCAAAAGTCAAATGCCATAAGCATCGAGGCCATGCTGATAAATGCCCAACTATGTTGGGTTGGATACATCATTAGGATGCCTGAGTATCAACTCCCCAGAAAAAAATTCTATGGAGAATTGACGCAAAGACACCGAATCAAGGCTGCCCCAGAAAATGCTACAAGGACAGCATCAAGAATAGCACACACTTTAGTACAATAAAACCAGATGATCTTGACTGAAAAAAAAATGTATATATAAAATGAGAAGATGCTGCTGTGTTCAGAGGGTTATTAGTGGGAAGATAAATGGAAAAGAGGTTTGCTTCTCTTGTTTTGGTCGGGCGTTAGAATTTTTTTTAAAATATACATGTTGCTGTGTATTTACGTTGGAGAAGACAAGGTCAAAGAAATGCGCTTTGCATTTGGAGCAGAAGGTGAAGAGGTTTGTGATAGTCTTTAGTTTCCAGGAGACTTCATTTCAGTCTCAAACCAACCCCCAGGAAAGTTCTCGGTCCTGCACAGATGAGATTTACCCTTCTTGTAGAGAATTCCCTAATGTCAGAGGAACAAAGTCGTCAACCAGGGTCTTCATCCCAGAGCCTTTGGTATCCCGGGCCCAGACAATGGAGAGCCTTGAACATAAAGACTGAGACCTTGAACTTGATTCAATATCCTATGGGAAGCCAGTGTAGAGAGAGTAAGACAGGTCTGATGTGCTCGCGGTAGCCCACATTCCTGAGGAGAGACGCACTTGAGTATTCTGTACTAGTTGGGAATTTCCCAGGTGCAGAAGGCTTCATACGCAGGTCTGTTGTCACTTCCCTGCCATACTACAGCAATGCAAAGTGAATAATCAAGGCGAGGCCATGATTTGCAAGGGTGTCATGGAGTCTGCAAGCCAACCAGAGATAAGTGTTACTTGCAGATATTGCTATGTGAGAGCTTTGTGTCAACAAGGAATCCAAGACTACTCCTAAACCACTGACCAGATTGATCAGACATGGGTTTGTACCTTCAACCAAAGGAGATCATATAATGGTGGCAAATTTCTCAAATTGCTTTGCCCACCATCATTATCTCTCTTATTCTGGTTCAGCTTCAGCCAGCTGCTGTTCATCCATGAGCTGGTCTCGTGCAGGCATTGGGCTATCTTAGTAGTAGTGATGTGGTGAAGGATAAGCAGAGCTTTGTGTCATCTGTGTATGCTGGCACTTGAATTCATGTCTAATCAGTTCCCCTAGTAGTTGCATGTAGATGTTGAATAGGACTGGTGAAAAAAATTTATCCTTGTAGGATTTTACAAGTGAGGGGGCTTGAGGTAGTGGTGTAGTTTCCCATCGTTAGGAATTGGATGTGTCCCTCCAGGAGGGGCTCATACCATTTTAGCACATTATCCCGGACTTTTGCCATTTCTGTCAGGTGAAAGCTGCAAGAAGTCCAGGAGGATGAGAATGAATGTCTGGCCTCTATCCACTGGTAGGAGGAGATCATCCATCAGTGCCACTAAAGTGGTTTCAATTCCTTATCCTGGTCTGAATCCAGATTATTCCAGGTCTAACACATTAGCTTCAATTAGATGAGCTTGTAATTGGCCTTTGGCTGGCTTCTGTATGAACTTGCTCAGGAATTTGACATTGGCCAGTAGTAGGCTTGAGCTGATTTATCTGTTTAGTTCTGAATGCAGCAAGGGTGGTGGTCATTCTTCTTTTCTCTGGCCATGGGATCCAGTCTTGGTGCAATTGCTGTGTGAATAAGTCTTACCCTCTTTGTCAGCTTTTTTTTTTTCTAGTTGAATCAAGCTGCTGTTTTGTGAGGCCATTGTCATGGAAGAGGAGATCTCTTAGGTAGCTAGCTCCAGTACCAAGCAGGTCTCTGAAAATCAGTACAGCAGCCTTGAACTAGACCCTGCTTAATGGGGAGCCAAGTGCTGTGAGTAATGAATCAGGGTGATATGTTTCTGGTAATCTGTGCTGGTGAGCAGGCAACCTGCTGCATTCTGTAACAGTTGTTCCCTCAGGGCATTGGGCTTCATTCCTAACTATAAGAAATTGCAGCAATTCTAATCTACTGTCATTTAGATTTCTTCTCTCCTTTCTTGATACACAAAGATTACTTCAAGTCTGGCAATATTAGTAGTAGAACTTTTTTTTTTTTTTAAGAGGATAAATAGGAGGGCTGGTTATATGTCATGATTTGTGATAGGCTGCTTTGCTTTGGACTGGCATTGCACAGCAAATGTTCTTGCAGCAACTGGGAATAAATGACATACCAGAGCAAGATGCTTTGGTTGCCTTTCACATTCTTGATCGATGGCGGTCTTTGGTTTTAAATATCCAGACAGTAGAAATGAATACAAACCAAGCATTGCTAAGGATGCATTACATGGCACTGAATTCCATTCCAGACAGGACTAATACAATATTTCAAACCCCATTCTTGGGAAGAGGAAACTGAACTATCTTTTGTAATATTAAGCCATTGAATATATGAAATATCAGGGTCACTTAAAGTAAATTGTTACTCCATTCAGCTCCCTTTTGTGTCGTTTTCTTCGCTCTTGGTCAGAGCCATCCCTACAGTATGGCAAATTGGGGCAACCACCCTGGGCCCCACACTTTGGGGGCCCTGCACTTCGTGAGGAGGCGGGCGGGGAGGTGAGGCGACGGGCAGGCGGGGGTTGGCAAGGAGGAGCCTCCTCTCTCGCCAGTGCCTCCTGCCCATTGGCAGGCCTGGCCGATCAGCACCTCCCCCTCCCTCCCAGCGCCTACCACCGATCAGCTGTTTTGCTGCAACTGGAGGCGCTGTGGGGGAGGGGAGAGGAGCAAGGGCTCAGTGCACTCGGGGGAGGGGGCGGAACTGGGCAGGGAAAGAGGTGGGGCGGGGGTGGGGCCTTGGGGGAAGGGGTGGAATGGGGGTCGGACCTGGGCAGAGCCAGGGAGAGCACAGCAGATAGAAACTTGGCACCTATGTCCCGGGCCCCACACCCCTCTGGGGACAGCCCTGCTCTTGGTATTAGAACATATACTAGTAGCAGCAACATGTCCTGTACTGGTGCTCTCGATGGCAGTGCTTGCTAAATGAAAATATGCTCTGTAAATTCTACTAAAAGTCCTGTGACGTACATGGCTTATATCCGATAAAGTTCGTTTCTCTGGTATTCTGACCAGAGTTTCGGGGAGACATGGGTGGGCAGATTTTTAAGGCTTCACGTGGTTCTGGTGTCATTCTCCTTTTGCTACATACTGACACCATCTGGTTTAGTGTCTTGCCCCATAAAGAAACAGGGGAGAGGATAAACTCCATGAACCCCGAATAAATGGCTAATGTGACTATAACAGAAACTTCTTCTAGGCTATACAAGGGTATTTATAGTAGATAGACTATATAAGAGAACAGTCTGCAATATGATAAAACTGAATTATTTTCCTACACTTAGAATAGGGAACGATTGAATAACTTCAGCTTCTGTGGTATGGTAACTGTCTGTAAATGCTGATGTTATAATAGCAGCCCCTGTAGTATTATGGCAGGTGATGCAGACCAAAGTGAATTTCAGCCTGTTTGGTTTTCAGTACAGAACTGGATAAGCCCTGCATGTGTCACTTCTTTTACCCTCTCATAGTCCAATGTACTTGGCCCCCTGTGCTGGGTGAAAACTGTAATTTACAGGAAGAGTTTAGAGCGCAGTATGAGGTGCAAGAATGAGCTTGTGTACTCATCAGAATGTTGACTTGTGTTTCAGCGTTGGCGTCGCTAGGGCAGTAAGCTTTTTCTCTTATTAATACATGTTCTCTACCCAAGCATGTTCAGTTATATGAGCCTGATCTTGTGTGTGCGCCACACTCCATATGTCGTCTTTGGAAGCATAGCTTGAGGCTCTTCAAGAAAAAGGGTGTTGCCCCAACTGGAAAATCTGTTCTTTACAGCCTGAGCTTGGAATTTTACTGAAGTAGGATTAGTTGTCATGAGTGTCAAACAGGTAATCCCTGCAAAGTCTCCAACAGATTCCACAGAAAATTAATTTTGTGGTAAATAGAGCCCTCAGGGTTTTACTGATTAATAAGCTCCTGTTGTGCAACTTACTTTGTGACTTGCCTTAAGTTGCTTGGCATGATGGATAACTCTATAACCTGATTTGGTTTTTGTTGCAGTTTCTGTTTTGTGTCAGACATGCTTCAGAATTCTAAAGGTTGTGAAAGGAATTAGACTTTATCCAGGTCATCCAAGGAATGTAAACTCCATGAACCCCTAATAAATGGCTTATGTGACTATAAGGCAGACTTCTTCTAGACTGTACAAGGTTTATCTATAGTAGATAGACTATATAGGAAATTAATTGTTTTTTTCTCATTACATAGAATCATAGAATATCAGGGTTGGAAGGGACCTCAGAAGGTCATCTAGTCCAACCCCCTGCTCAAAGCAGGACCAATCCCCAAAGGACTGTGGCTTTGTTTTCAAAGTTAACCAATTAAGTGGTCAAAATTTCCACTTTCTAGGGTTTTACTCAGAAGGAGAATTCTCTTATTTCGTAAGGTTAAAGAAATTATGGTTGAAAGAGAGGCCTGCTAACACATTTTAAAAGGTTTAAAAGCAGTCTACGCTAAGTGCTAACATACTTCCAAACACCACTTAAAATATAATATCTAGCACATTTTTAAAATAAAAAATGAATCTTTTTCCTCATCTAGACAAGGCCTATGAATGCCTGGAGAGTTGAGAAGCTAGCAGTCATTTCTTGTAAGTCTTTCTCCTTCATCCTAAATAAAAACAAGGCCCATTTCCCACTCTGTAAAAAGCAAGAAAAAATAATCCAAACCAACATGCTTGACTTTTTAGTTCATTATAACCTCAGTTTTCTGCTTTTTCACTATATTCATTCTTCTCCTTTTTCTAAAAGCTGAGTTGTCTGACTAAATGTCAATTTATGCTGACTAAATGTCATCTTCCCCTTTCTCTTATTTCATATGTTCCATGCGTTTGTTTCTTTGTTTGTTTTTTACCTTCTTTCTGCCCAAGTTTTTTTGTTCCTAGTTTTCTATTTGGAAATTGGTCTTAACTTTGAAACTCAAATGTGAAAAATTATGTAAATCAGCTTAATAATTTTGAAAACTTCTGTCCATAAGAAAACAAGACTGCCAGATGAATAACCTGACTCTTTAAACTTTCCTCTGTTTAAATTGTTCAAATGTAGCATCTTTATTGCTGCACTCTCTCCAGGTAGTATTTTCCTTTCCACTATATGGTGACCAGTACTGTCTGCTGCATTTCATAGATCATTTGGTTCTTGACTTTGGTAGCAAGGTAATTTCTCCCCTCTCTGTAAACTGGTTTTCTCTTCATCATGTTCTCCAGTCTGGACTGACTTGTTTACTGCTTGTTATGATAAGTAGGCAAACAGCTGTTGAAGCTTTTCCTTCCTAGTAAGGGGAGCTGCTTTAGGTTTCAGTAGGGAATACTATGGAGCTTGTCCCTTAGCTAAATTAAAATTATTTATGAACTGAAACAAGAGAACTTGCGGAACATGTCAGTGATGTACCCAAAAGTTTTAAAAACCACAGGAGATTCAGGCTTTAAGATTGTTTTATATGAACAACAATAATTTATAGGTAGGGACTACAATTTATAGGTATATGTACTTTGCTTACCAGGTCCTCTGATTTGGATGTATAGATTATATGTAGCAACACTCCAGGCTGTGAAGTGGGAAGATTTGAATGAGTGGACTTCTGTGCCTAGAACATTGCATTTAAAGCTGCATCTGCCAAGCCAGATTGTCTAATCTGTGGTGCATATAGAAAGTGTGTAGTGACCTCTGTGTGGCAGTCCCTACTGATCTCTGTTGAAGTGCCGACACTTGAAGACCCAGATGTGGCTAGGGCCCTTTCAGATTGGGGTTGGCAGTAATGTGGGCAAACTAACTTCATAGAATGCAGTTTGAGACTTACCTGGGTGATGAAAAGATCTAGAAGTCTTTTCTCACTTTAGAGTCCTTCCTAACAGGCGCAGAGAGCTTGGAGTTCCTGATTTAATGACAAGGGGGCTACAGTCAGGGATTTTTTCAGTAAAGCACCGCTCGACAGAAATTGCTTTCCTTCCCTTGGATCAACAAGATATTGGTCTGAACTGCAGGCCTAACTCAATTTCTAAATGAAATTTATTACTGAGAATTTTGAAGTGAGACGAATTCATAATGTATTGATTTATTTGTAAGATTTGTTGTTATTAATGTACTTGTCCTCCAGAGCAGTGGTTTTCAACCAGGGGTCCAGGGCCCCCGGGGGGAGGGGGGCACGAGCAGGTTTCAGGGGGTCCACCCATCGGGACCAGCACTAGACTTGCTGGGGAGCAGGGAAGAAAGCCAAAGCCCCACCGAATTGGGCTGAATCCCGGGGCTCTGAGCCCTGCCACCTGAGGCTGAAGCCAAAGCCTGAACAATGTAACTTTGCAGGGGCTCCTTTGGCATGAGGCCCCAGCAATTGCCCTTCTTGCTCCCCCTAATGCAAGCTCTAGATTTTGTATGCAGAAAACCAGTTATTTTGGCACAGGTGGGCTGTGGAGTTTTCATAACATGTTGGAGGGCCTCAAAAGAAAAGGTTGAGAACCCCTGCTCAGAGCATTAGATTAGTGAAGTTTTGAAAATATAAATAAGCACTTTTTTCCTGAAATGTAACCCGGTTAGCATTGAGAAGCCCCATACAGTATGTAGAGTGGAGTTAAAATTGCTGCAGCATGATCAGAGCTTTAGAGATGCAAACTATCTGCCAAATTCTGCTTGGGACTTGAAGTTGGACCGAAGCAGATGTACCCATGTGTCCAAAAGACACGAGGAAGCATCATCGGTTCTGCACTCTGAAGTATTTAGATTCGTATGCTGACTGATTCACAGAGGTAATATTGTACAGTGCTTGGGGCTTTTGATCTACAAAAAAAAGAAAAATGTTGCAGAACTGGCTGTGGAGCCTCTCTGCACTGCTGCAATTTTTCTAACAGTGGGGAGGCTTGTGCTGATCTCCTGATGTTGGAAAAATCGCACCTATTTTTGCGGGGGGAGTGGGTGGCCAGTTTTACACAAAGGAATGCGCAGTTACCGTTCACTGACTGCATTCTCTGTGTATAGCCTGTAGAAAAATACTACATTACCCGGACGCTGCCGTGAATTTTAAAAACAAAACAAAACTGCAGTTTACTCAAGAGCCTACATTTACGCGGGTTAAAGGATTTAACACAGAAATCACAAAACCAAGCAACTGTGAAGTTTGTCATAAACCAAAGTCAGAAGTAGGATTTGTATTCCTTGCTGTATTTTTTCCCTTACCAGTTTCATCTGTTGCATGGTCATTATGTATGGTTCTTCTTTAAAAAACAAAAACAATTTTGCATCCACTCTGTGGAAAAGGGGGTGTTCATTATGGATTTCATGTGTTGGATTCAGTTCTGTAACTGAACAAATCATACAGTTGTGTAATCTGGTAATCTACTCTGTTTTGTCACATACATAAGAAGCTAGTGATACAATAAATACACTATCAAGGGGAGCAGCTTCCTCTGTTAGAGCAGCAAGCCCTTGGCTGGGAGGTACAAAAGGAAGATTATTTGGTTTTGATGTATAAATGAAGAACTTATGTAAGTTTCATGGTGCCTTTTTAATAATTATTAAAAACATAAACCATGCAACAAGAACAAATCTAATGGGTAATCTTCACTATGTAACAAAATGTACCAGCCGAAGAAGTACCCACTGAAAATACCCCATCCACCACCAAAGCCAACTTTCAAATGTTTACCTCCACTCCAACAAGCAAAACAAAGAAAAAGAAAAAGTGCCTAGGATATAACTAAAGACAAATTACTACCACAGTGGCGTCTTGATCTCTGACAGTAACCTAAATTTGCGCTAGTTCAAAGCAAGAGGGAGGGTGAATTCTGAAGAGTAGGGCAACCACAAACAAAGCCCACTCAGCAGCCCCCTCCATTTTAAAGATGAGAAGGCTCTATCATAAGCCCCTCTGCTGATCCCAGTGGTGGCAGTCTTACACTGCAAGAATGGTGATCTCTCAAATGGGCAGCTCCCAAACCATGTAGGGCTTTCAATGTCCAGAGCAACCTCCCCTACATTTCTCCTGGGGACCCAGAGGCAGACAATACAGACTAATGAATGCTGATGTCATGTGCTAACAGGGGTAGCTATGTTCTCTTCCAGCTTTGATTTTTTTTTTTTCAGATGGACATTGGTGGGTGCCCAAATCAGAGTCCTCCAAGCGTCCCTCTGGAGTGCCGAGCATCTGGTCCATTGAACACTCTCAGAACTCTGATCCCTACTCCCAAGGGGATAGTACACACTAGTTTACTAGATTCAGCTCAAGATTACCACTCTGCTTAACACACAGCACTTAGATAGTAAACTTATTCTTGTTTTCACTACAGATCTATCATATGAATCTGTTCTTTGATAAGTAAGCAAGCGGTTATATAAAAAACAAAATTATAACATGCTTTCTAGAGCAGTCATTTTCAACCTGTGGTCTGTGGGTCCCTGGGCGGTCTGCAGACTGCCTAAGATTTCCAAAGGGGTCTGCCTCTGTATTTGAAAATTTTTAGGGGCCCACAAATGAAAAAAGGTTGAAAACCACTATTCTAGAACCTAAACTTAACTCACAAGACACTTCCCTGTCTCCTACAGGATAGCTGACCCCAAGTTCTTAGCCACCCTGGTTGAAAACACTGGGGAAAGTTCCTCCTTTCATAAGATCAAGCCCACGGGCAGTTTGTCTTCCCAGACTGAAGAATCCCCAGTGTACCTCCATACCCACAAAGATTCATTGTCTTTATTTGTAAATAGAATGGCTCTTGCTGGTTTTTGTTTTTTCTGGTAGCATTCTCGAAATTTCTTTTTTAGCATGTGACTCAATATGCAAATAGTAAGATACACAATGGTCAACAGATGGATAAATGTCTCCCACCTTCTGTCTGGCGAAGTCTTTCTCAGTGCTCTCTGCCTCTGACTTACTTGCCTTTAACTACAAGGCTTTAAGAATTTAATTTCCAGTATACATACATAACTCGTGCATATATATTTTTGCAATGATTTTGATGACCATTGTGACACAGGCTTTCATAG
This sequence comes from Trachemys scripta elegans, assembly GCF_013100865.1. Classification (NCBI taxonomy): domain Eukaryota; kingdom Metazoa; phylum Chordata; order Testudines; family Emydidae; genus Trachemys; species Trachemys scripta. The sequence continues at coordinate 104,505,030 of NC_048302.1, read as the reverse complement.
ACACCTTACATGACCACTTTTGGTGAACCTAAAGGATCCCTGAAATCTTATGTCCCCTGTGTACCCTCTGCCAGTGGGCATAAAGAGATTCTTGGGACACTCCCTCACTCACGGATAAGAACAGACGATGGAGTTCCAAGGCAGAAGTGCCCTGTGCTGGGTTTTGTTCAGCTGCATTCAGGACTTTAGCTATGGGAGCATCCCAGCTGATGATTCCATGATTGGGTGTAGGAGGATGGGGCATGACAGTGGCCTGTGAAGTAGCTGGGTTCCAAGATATAGATGATATCCGATATCTTAAAGTGAACTTCTAATCTGAATGACTGTTTAAAAATGGATGTTCACTGACCCATTGATTGGCATATCATAATATGTTCAGTTTACAGATATGAGATTTTTTCCTAACTGCTAGCCCTGTAAACTCAAACTGGGCTCTGACAGTCATGCTTGGTGCTTTCCATCTGGCACACAGTCACTGTTTTGCAGGCCACATTATACTCCGCAATAATGGTACAAGCCCACTGAAGGGAATGGGGTTGCACAGGTGCTACTCTAGATACATTCTGAAGACCATGGGGTTGCATAGGTGCCTTCAGTGGATGATTCGGCCTGCCGCGCCTTCCTTGCTGGTGGTGATGGGTGAGATGGGAAGAACTCTGACTCTGAGCCCATGCTGAACTGTGGGGCTGGCATTTAAGAAACAATCTCTTCACTTGCAAATTTGATCGGAAGTCAGTTAGACACAATGAATATTAAACCACCCAGTGCCATGTTACAAAGGCACTTTTCAAGGTCAAACAGTTTTATACCCTGAAGTATTTTAGCAGCCAGAACAGAGTGCTGCTATTAATGGTCAGAGCAATCTGCCCACTTATGATTTGATAAAGTCTTTAACTGGTTGAGTTTGGCTCGCAGTCTCAGAAGTATTTCAAAAAATGCTTGCTTTTTTAAAACTTGTTTAAAGCTTTTAAAGATTATATTTTTTTTGAAATCTTCAAGATCGCAAGGCCAGCAAGGACAAGAAAATAACCACACCCGTGATACAGCAGAGATGATGTAAGTATCAGGACAGATCTGCACTGGGAAATTTCTTTCCTGTTTTCTGGCAAAGATGCAGCAGCTCCGGTACTACCAATTGTATAAGTGCTGCTTAGATGACACAGTGGTAAAAAGTGTCTGCTCTTGGTTTACACAAGTGGTTGTGCTATTGGTGGTACTTGTGCAGCTACCTGCGCTGTTGCTGGGAAATGGGTCACAGATTTCCTAATCAAGTATATCCCTCACTGTAAGTGTACCTGCCCTACAGTGAAATTTCCTTGCTTGATTTCCTACAAAAGGAACATCACCCTATGTTGGGCGTTAATATCAATAGTTACTTTGACTGTCAGTAACTGTTATGTATATCTCATTTGTTACATAGTGATGATTTTTGGCCACTCATTAGGACTGAAAAGGAGAGCAGATTTGAGAGTGTGTGAGACCCATCATGTGAAATTACTGTTGAGCCTTTTAAGTATGTTACAGTTTGGTTGGTCTAGGCTACGAATGGAAAAGGCATACTGGAATATATATAAATGATGGAACTCCCAGAAGTTCAGATGTTTTGGAATGTGTATGAGGTGCCCTTCAAATTTGATCTGTATTTATCTGGTTCCAGTTATCATCTTACATCTAATCAAAATTTTCTTGACCTGTATCTTCTGATAAGGGCTCGTTTGGAGTATTGTGTCTGGTTCTGAGTGCCACACTTCATGAAAGATGTGAACAAATTGGAGAAAGATCAGAAGAGATAACCAAAAATGATGAATGATCTAGAAAACATGACCTATGAGGGAAGACTGAAAAAGTTGGGTTTGTTTAGTTTGGACAAAAGATGGAAGGGGACATAATAAGCAGGGTCATCCCTCGGAGGGGTTCGGGGTCCGGGGTGGAAGTGATGAATCCATCCATCACTTCCGAGACCGACCCGTCACTTCCGGGACCGACCATGCCAGCCAATCGCACTGGCCCGCGGGGCCCCCCAAAGCATGGGGCTCAGAGCAGTCGCCCTGATTCGTTGTACCCAAGGGACGGCTCTAAGTTTTGCAAGTACATAAAATGTTGTTACAAGGAAGAGGGTGAAAAATTGTGTTAATTTCTACGGAGAGGACAAGAAGCCAAGGGCTTAAATTGCAGCAAGGGAGGGTTTGCTTGGAAATTTAGAAAAGCTTCCTAATTGTCAGGGTAGTTAAGCACTGGAACAAATTGCCTCCGGAGGATATGGAATGTCTGTCACTGGAGGCTTTTGAGAACAGGTTGGACAAACACCTGTCAGGAATGGTCTAGTTATTACTTAGTCCTGCGTAGTGTGCAGGGGACTTGACTAAATGACCTACTGAGGTCCCTTCCAGGCCCACACTTCTGTTAGTCACCAATTGTTGCATTCTTCAAAAATACATTAAAATGCTATTTCTCTGGATCAGAGTTCAGGCCATTCAGATGAGATTTGTAGATAACACAATATTTTAAAAAGTCTTCATGTTCCATCAAGCATTCCCACAGGAAACAGCTCCTACATCTCTTAGAGTTCATTGTCCTTATCGACTGGTGATGTATCTTGAAGGTCGTCTTGTTTTTAATCATAAGATCAAAGACTTTTTTTTTTTGGCAACTCTTCCTGTGTTTGACTCTGGTGCATAGAATAGGGTTTACTAGAGATAATATAGTTCTGGATTTTAACAAGCACAGCATTCTAATTCCTTGAAATAAGGAGACCTTTGTCATTTCTTTATAAAAGGTCTTGGGGGTGTAAGTGGGTCTTGCCCAGGGGTGAAAGTAAGTTAAAGGACTTACCAGTACACCAGAGTCCTGAGCAGGAGCGTGGCCTCAACCAGAAGAGATGTGGGAGCTTTAAATTAAGATTTAAAGGCCCCGGAGCATGAGAGGTGATTTAAAGGGCTCGGGGCTCTGGCCACCACTATTGCAGCAGAGCTCCGGGCACTTTAAATCGCCGACGGAGCCCTATTGCCGCTACCCCGGGGCTGCCGGAGCCCCGGGATAGCGGCGGCAGGGCTTGGGCGGTGATTTAAAGGGCCAGGGGCTCCCTGCAGCAGCCGGAGCCCCGGCCCTCTAAAGCGCCACTCAAGCCCCGCTGCCGGAGCCCCAGGGTAGCGGCGGAAGGGCTCCCGTGTGGATTTAAAGGGCCAGGGGCTCTGGCCACTGCGGGAGCCTCGGGCCCTTTAAAGTGCCGCCCGAACCCTGCTGCTGGAGCCCTAGGATAGCGGCAGCCGGAGCCCTGCTGCCACCACTATGGGGCTCCGGCAGTGGAGCTCGGGAGGTGATTTAAAGGGCCCTGGGCTCTGGCCGCTGCAGGGAGCCCCGAGCTCTTTAAATCGCCAACCTGGGTAAGCTGGTCTGGCACGGCTTACTTTCACCTTTGATCTTGCCTTATCACAATTTTTAGTTTAAGAGGAAAAGGACAAAACTGGTGAAGATTAATTATTACAGGATGCAGAATACCGGCAGATCAGTGCCTAGAAGATTAAAGGGTTTGTAATCTGGAGACACGGGAAGAATCAATCATTACAAAAATGACTTTGTACCCAGTTAGTGTGGGGGAACTACTAGTGCTTGAATACTATTTATTTTTAAAGCTAATTAGTGACATTGGAAACAGTGTAGAGTAAAACTGAAACAGTTTAAAAACACCCATGAAACTATCTGGTAACGCTTAAACTGGTTTTTCATTGATATACTAATGTAAATAATAAATCTGTAGGAATCCCAGTTGAAACTTCAGCTCATATGTTAATCATACCGTGCTAGACAGTCTGAAATGGATACTGATGAACTATAAAACATTCTGTTGTTTGTACACAACTGTGTCTGCAGTTTACAAGTGGAAAGCATTTGCAATCTTTCTTGCAATTTTTTGTAAAGGGTCCTTGTCAAGCTTCACTATTGAGAATGCACCGTTAGTGTCAGATTTTCAAAGGGGTCTTAATCTAGCCTTCCCTTATCCGGTTACAGTTGCATGGAGAAATACTTACAGGTAATGGTCTAGCAGTTCCATGCCCAGATGTTTGTGCCTGCAAAGTTATGTATGTACAAAGGGAGGCTGTACTTGGTGATTTGCTCCAAAGCACAGAGGGTCTTGATAAACTTTGCAAGCACAGTGGAGGAGATAGGCGTTTATAGTGTATAGCATTACAAGTTGCAAAACTGTAGCAGTGGCATACAGTGCCTGAAGCTCTGCCGTGGGCTGAGACAGCAGTTTTATCTAAACTAAAAGCTCCAGACAGTGTTTCCTTGTGTGCTGAGACCTCTGCAATTACCAGAGGGTCATGTACACTGCTGGCTGGCAGTTTCAATAGTAATAGCAGCCACTGCAAATAAATATAAGGGGGAAATTTTTTTTTAAGCTTCTGTTGTCCAGATTGATTTCAATAACCTCCTTAGTAAGAAAAATAATTTGACATAACACAAGATGTCCCAGGAACATTTTGAAAGGTTTTGGGGTTTTTTTTGTATTTTTTAATTGTACCCCATTTGTTCAGTATCGGGGGTAGCTGTGTTAGTCTGTATCCACAAAAACAACAAGGAGTCCGGTGGCACCTTAAAGACTAAGATTTATTTGGGCATAAGCTTTTGTGGGTGAAAAAAACCTCACTTCTTCATTTGTTCAGCACCCAGACAATGTAAATTCACCTGCAAAAAAACAAATAAACATGTCCAGTTTTTTGAATATTACCATTGGGTTGACATGTGGATTGTTAAATATGCATAATCAGAGATTGCATTCAATTTAATAACATCATAATCAACATTTCACTCAATTTAATACCTGACGTGTCACAGGTAGGGTAAAGATGCTCATTCTGTAACATAGTATCACCCTCTTAAATAGAGAGATCTGATGAGTATATTACTGTATAGTGTTTCTCTGAACAAAAGCTCATTGTTATAATGATTATTGTATTGTTTCTGATACTTAAGTGGCTAGGATTTTTAAACCTGTTAATTTCTAAATAAAGAAATAGTTAAAACCCACCCACCCATCATACATCATCTCTGCCCCTCATGTTTTTTAATACTCCAACTCCCTCCCTTCCCCGCCAAACCCTCACCCATACACAATTTCTGTGTTTGAGTGGCATGAGTTTGTATGAAGATGCCAGAAAAAAGGTGTCTCGCTGGACTACGGGCTAAGATCTTAACACATTACCTTACGTGTTACTGCATCTGCTGGCATATGTTCAGTTCTGTAAGGGTATGAAGGACAGTAGAATTGGGGCTGAGAGAGCATTTAAAATAGGTCACAAGATGCTGCCCTGATTATAAAAAACAATTCTAAATTATGCTATGGAATTTTTGATGTTTCTGTTGGTTAAACACTTCTTTACTTACAACTTGTTTAAGCTTTGTCTCTAAAGAGCATATAATGAAAAAGGCAAACTGCCAGAAACAACTTCTGTTAGTAAACGTGAATACTTATTTATCTGTGGTTCCATCCAGGTGAACTTGTTTATGCTGGCTGTGTAACCTGCCAATCTACCATCTTTGTGTTATTTTTAGCTGTGGTACTGATTATTCTTGTATTCCTGAAAATCAGACATCTGTGATAGTCCATCTTTTGTCTTGCAGTTCACAACTGGACTCAAGAGGAGACTCTTCAGTGGCTGATAGAATTTGTTGAATTGCCCCAGTATGAGAAGAATTTTAAAGACAGTAGTGTCAAAGGAACAACACTTCCCAGGTGAACCTTCTCTTCTGGATTAATTTAAAAAACCTTATATTTTTCTATTGGGCAGCGTTCTCTCTAGGTTGTCTGTGCAGGATAATTATCTAAATTTAATACTGACAGGCTGTGCTCAGGTATAAGAACTGATGTAGGCCTACAATTCTGAAAGGCCAGGGAACCAGAATTTCAATTTTCTTCTGCCAAAATATTCCTGAAAGTCATTTGTCTCCAGCCAGTGTTCCCTACCAAAGTTTCATTACTTTCTTCCTTTTACAAATAATTTGTCACCAAAGTGTTTCAATAGCAATCACTTAGCTTTGTGGTAGCTAATTTCTGATGAAAAGCTACAGATGTATTCAGCTTAGTAGAAACACATTGCCAATGTGGACATGAAAAGACTTTGCAGACTTTGCTCTTCAGTATTAACTGTTGGATTTTTACAAGTATTAAGTATGTTAGGGGACTCGATGCCATCAGGCTGCACATAAGCCATTGCATTTAACTTCTCCAAAATGGATTTAATTAGTGGTGGTTGCAGAGTGGAAAGAAAATAGAAAAACCATTACTACATAGTGTAATGCTTTTGATAAGATAAGTCATAAAATATTAGAGATATGAGTTATATCTCTTGCTATCTCTGTGTTAACTGTGTAAATATCAATATACATTGCAAATAGATTAACACACTACAGTAATTCTACAGTATAGTTCTGTGTGTAGCTTACATGAAAATGTGTGTGAGAATAACATTTGATTTATTATGAACAGGATAGCAGTAAATGAACCTGCTTTTATGATCTCTCATCTGAAAATCATTGAACGGAGCCACAGACAGAAACTTCAGCTGAAGGCGTTGGATGTTGTTTTATTCGGACCTCTCGCACGTTAGTATTATCTAGTTTTTCTAACTTGTAGCTGTAAGAATTCAAACAACAATTTTTTGCTTTTAGACTGAGATTATATACCGTAGGTGGGACACCTCACTCCACTTGGTGAATACATTGTGGGACATCAGCTAAGACAATGAAGACATCAGAATAGGAAATCTAACTGCCCTCCTTTGTATGGTAGTATAAAGTACTAATTTTAGTGTGTCACCCAATAGTGTAGTAAATTCTTGAAATCTTTTTTTGTGCTGACCTAATGATAGTGCTCTGAATCTTCTTTGATTTTGTTTGTTGGGTTTTGGTTAATGTGCTAGTTAAGCCCAACCTTAACTTGTTTATTTTCCTGGTTGGGAGACTGGGTAATATTTTGCTTAATTTAACCAGTATGATTAAAGTCAAGTTAAAACTGTTTCTCTGAATTTACCCTAGGAAAAAAATTAATTTAAGTTGTACTTCGCTAATACGCATTAGCTAAGCTTGACTTAAAACCAACCACTTTTCCTAGACAAGACCAAACTTAGACATTCCACAAGTGTAAGCTCTATTAAATTGTCAAATAGGATAATGGATGCAGCACAAAGCCACAAGTCTGGGAAGTTTTGAAAAAAAAGTTAATATTTTGAGTTAATAGAAACATTACATTTTTTAAAAATGTAGCTTATACCCTTTGCTTCACAAAACTTCAGGTGGATCCTAGAAAAATTGTTAAGAAAGGAGTTCATGCAATAGATTTCTAGTAACGTGTTTCATTTATTGACTTCTTATCCATTTTCAAATACCTTTTGTATAGGAAAAATATTGTATAAAAATCAGTTTCATTTTGGCCTTCATGATAGTATCCAAGATTGTTTTCTTTACAGGGCATTTCATAGGCCTCACTTTACGAGAAAATTACTTGGGACGTGAAGTCTGACTCTGACTTGGGCTTCTGTAATCACTTATTTTAGTGCTGTCTATTGATTCAAGGATCGCAGCTCACTTTCTGAAATACTTGATAATATATGCACATTGGTCCAGATGGACATGTCAGAACTGCATATAAATAAATGACTCCTGCAGTCGTATTATTGAAAGTGAGATTAGATGGAACATTAACTTCCAGTGCAGCAAAATTTATTGCAAAACTCCTTTACTTGTACAGAAATATCTCCTCAATAGCGTGAGTCCCACCTTTCTGTAATGTTGTTTTTGTTCCATCTGGTTAACAAATGATCTTTTTAAACTTACCACATTATTTCTTGCTGTGAAGCTTTAGTGGATTGACTAGTGAGGCCTATCATTTCATCTATGCTGTTTGAGGAGGATACTGCAATTCTGAAGAATAGTGTCCTCTAGGGAAGCTCATCTGCCAGGTGCTATCTAGAACCAGTTTGTGTTAGAGCAGTGGTTCACAAACTTTTTTTTTTCCCACGGACCACTTGAAAATTGCTGAGGGTCTCGGTGGACCAATTAATGATCTTTGCAAATGTTGTTTGTACCGTCAGCGAACTATTGTAAAGCGCTATATAAAAAAAACCTTAATCATAATTAACGTTTTTTTGTTCTACAAAAAAAGCACACAACTCATTTTAATATGAGTAGTCTCACCTTTCTAATGCGATGGACGTGCCCTCTCTCCCCCACCATGGCAGCTCCCGAGCTGGTCCTGGGAAGGAGAGGGGTCTTACCACGCCACAGCAGCCACAGAGCTGAGGCTGGGAAGGAGGGCAGTCTCTCCCCGGCAGCTGCAGCCCTGGAGCTGGGGAAAGTCACCTCTTTCTCTGGCAGTTGCAGCCCTGCACGTCCCAAATTCCTCCCAACCCCCTCTTTTCACCCCACTGCCCCCTCACACCTACCTCCCCCCCAAGGCCACCACCTCACCTTACATGTGCATCTTCTCCAGGGTCCAGGCACCTCATTAGTGGACTCGATGCCATCAGTTGTCATCTGTGGCCTTAAAGTAGGCACACACTGTTTCCAGGAATACTTTTAAACATTTCCCTATTGAAATATTTATGTGAGGAGTATAGAGTATACAGTGAAAGCTATAATCTGTTTTATACTGTTGAATCTTTGTTTCCCAAATGTTGCTTCCGAGTCTGTAAACCCGTTACATGCAGTATTTTAACATTCAGATTAGATCGCTTCCTTATTCCTGAGGATGCGGCATACAGCAGCCATTCATTTATTACATGCTTTTTTGGATACTTTAAATACTATTTTTTTAATATAAAAGAAAATGACAACCATATCTTTTTAGTTGGGTAACCAAACTTTAGATTCATATTGACCTTGTAAAATTCACTTTTAGTTAGGGTATGTCTACACTACGAGAGTAGTTCGATTTTACTTAAAGCAAATTTGTGGAACGGATATTACAAAGTCAAACGTGTGTATCCACACTAAGGACAGTAATTTGACTTTGTGAGTCCACACTAACGGGGCAAGCGTCGACATTGGAAGCGGTGCACTGTGGGCAGCTATCCCACAGTTCCCGCAGTCCCCGCTGCCCACTGGAATTCTGGGTCGAACCCCCAATGCCTGCTGGGGTAAAAAATGTGTCGAGGGTGGTTTTGGTTACTGTTGTCATTCAGCCCTCACTCCTGCCCTCCTTCCATGAAAGCGCCGGCGGGCAATCAGTTCGCGCACTTTTCTGGTGATTGACAGCACGGACACCACAGCACCACGAGCATGGATCCCGCTGCGATCATCGCTGCAGTTATGGCCGTTGTCAACACCTCGCACCTTATCATCCACCTTTTTCGGAAGCAGATGCTGAGAAATCGGGCGAGGAGGCTACGGCAGCGCGGTGAGGACATGAAGTCTGAGAGGGCACAGATGTCTCACAAAGCACGGGACCCCGCGCTGTGGACATCATGGTGGCAATGGGTCATGTTGATGCTGTGGAATGGCGATTCTGGGCCCGGGAAACAAGCACAGACTGGTGGGTCCGCATAGTGCTGCAGGTCTGGGATGAATCACAGTGGCTGCAAAACTTTCGCATGCGGAAGGGAACTTTCCTGGAACTTTGTGAGTTGCTGTCCCCTGCCCTGAAGCGCAAGGACACCCAGAAGCGAGTGGCCATAGCCCTCTGGAAGCTTGCAATGCCAGACAGCTACCGGTCAGTCGCGAACCAATTTGGAGTGGGCAAATCTACCATGGGGGTTGCTGTGATGCAAGTAGCCAACGCAATCGTTGAGCTACTGCTCTCAAAGGTAGTGACCCTGGGAAATGTGCAGGTCATCATAGATGGCTTCGCCGCGATGGGATTCCCAAACTGCGGTGGGGCTATAGATGGAACTCACATCCCTATCCTGGGAACGGAACACCAGGCCAGCCAGTACTTTAACCGAAAGGGCTACTTTTCAATGGTGCTGCAAGCACTGGTGGACCATAGGGGACGTTTTACCAACATCTACGTGGGATGGCCGGGCAAGGTTCATGATGCTCGCGTTTTCAGGAACTCGGGTCTGTTTAGATGGCTGCAGGAAGGTATTTACTTCCCGGACCACAAAATAACTGTTGGGGATGTGGAGATGCCTATAGTGATCCTCGGGAACCCAGCCTACCTGCTAATGCCCTGGCTCATGAAGCCCTATACAGGCACCCTGGACAGTGAAAAAGAACTCTTCAATTACCGGCTGAGCAAGTGCAGAATGGTGGTGGAGTGTGCTTTTGGACGTCTGAAGGGGAGATGGAGAAGCTTACTGACTTGCTCTGATCTCAGCGAAACCAATATCCCCATTGTTGTTGCAGCTTGCTGTGTGCTCCACAATCTCTGTGAAAGCAAGGGGGAGACGTATATGGCGGGGTGGGAGGTTGAGGCAAATCGCCTGGCTGCTGATTACGCTCAGCCAGACAGCAGTGCGATTAGAAGAGGCCAGCGGGATGCGCTGTGCATCCAGGAAGCTTTGAAAGCTAGGTTCCAGAGTGAGGAGGGTAACCTGTGACTATTAAGTTTGTTTAAACAGAAGCTGAACCTGCCCCCGTTTCTTTACCCAGTTAATGTTGACTATCCTCTCCAGTTACCAACCCCCTTCCAACACACCTTTAAAAATAATGAACAAAGTTTCATTTATTTTAACACCGTTTTCTTTATTAAGGATTTCAAGGTAAAGTGTTGAAACTGGGACGCAGACTGTGGTGGGGAGCGGGTGTAGTGATGGAAAGGACGCTTCTAAACTCAAGGAATGACTGGCTCCTACTCCTAGAGTGGCCCGCAGTGTTGGACTGGTTGTTTCAACGGAGCCTGCCACCCCTCCTTTTCGGGACTCTGTGTGTGGGGGCTATGTGACTTTGTGGTGGGGGAGGGCGGTTACAGATCCCCTGCTGCGTGGCTCTGTCATCCAGGCTAAGGACCGCTGCGTAAGATCTGTAACCGCCCTCCCCCGCCACAAACTCACATAGCCCCCACACACAGAACATGAAAACCACCTCCCAGACTGACCAGGGTGCCTAGTGACTGCAATGTGTGTGTGACCTTCTGCTGGANCCCCCCCCCCCCCCCCCCCAGAACATGAAAACCACCTCCCAGACTGATCAGGGTGCCTAGTGACTGCAATGTGTGTGTGACTTTCTGCTGAACCTGCCCCCTGTGTCTGTACCCTGGTAAAGGTGACTGTCCTCTCCAATTACCAACTCCCTTCCCCCCCTTCAAATACACTGTCCTCTAAAAGAACATGATGGAAACAGTAATTAACAGAAACGTATTTTTTATTAACAACTACACAGTTAGGGGATGAAACTCGGACGGGGGCTACGGTGAGGTGCTTTTGGAGTGAAGGAAAGGACTTATCAAATCTTTGGGAATGAGAGCCTTCTGCTACTTGAGCAGTCTGCAGGGGTGGAGTGACTGTTTTCATGGCCTCTGGCGCCCCTCCTTCTTGGGACTTTGGGTGACGGGGGGATGGGACTTTGTGGCGGGGGAAGGCGGTTAGAGAGAGAATGCAGCGGGGCTCTGTCCTCCTGCCTCCGGTCCTGCAGAACATCTACAAGGCGCTGGAGCGTGTCCATTTGCTCCCTCATTAGTCCAAGCAGCGTTTGAGTTGCCTGCTGATCTTCCTGCCGCCACCTGTCCTCCCGTTCGCTGTGTGATCGCTGGTATTGCGACATGATCTCCCTCCACTGGGTCTGCTGTGCTGCCTCGGCTCGGGAGCAGCCCATAAGTTCTGAGAACATCTTGTCCCTTGTCCTTCTCTTTCGTTGCCTGATCTGCACCAGCCTCTGGGAGGGGGATGCCGGGGTAGCTCGGGAGACACTCGCAGCTGTGGGATGGGAAAAAGGGAGTGAATTCTTCAGAAAGATAGTTTTGCGAACAATGAATATAGTCTTTCTCTGTGAACATGACCATGCACATTACCTATCACATGCGCGCTCAGTACAAGGTCGAATTTTCGGCCTTCCCATTGAGTGCCTGGGGTCTTGCTGTACAGATCACACAAGCGGGGCCGGACAACGGAATTCGGCTAGCAGGCGGACATAGTAAGCTGTAGACTTTTGGCTGCTTAAAGCTTAATTTATAGCAGTGCCCTCCTTTCACGTTCAAAGCAATGCTCCTAGCGTTGGCCAGTTCCTGCTGCCGGCAATCCGGCCAGCATGAACTCTGCCCTGTCCCACCCCACTCACGGCTGTCCCTGGGAAAGATCCCTGCATGCTGCCCCTGTCCCACCTCCACCGTGTGGCTGTAAACCGCCGGTTACAGTTATGTAAAGGAACAGGCAATCAGTCCCAATACTAACATTCCCCTAATTCAAAGCGGGTCACCATGAGTGATATCACTCTGATGAGGATTTCGGAGACAGAGAAAAAGCGCATGCTGCGTGAATGCCAGCAAACACCAGGGCCGTATGCCGCCATGCTTTGCCAGGCAATGATCCTGGAGTACTTGCTGCTAGCCTGGCGCGGAAAAGTTTCCTACTATGGAGGACGCAATAAGGCCACTGTCCCCAGGAATCTCATGTAAAGGCCTTCACAATACCTCCAGGAGAGTTTCCTGGAGATGTCCCAGGAGGATTTCTGCTCTATACCCAGACATGTTGACAGAAATTTCCAGTAGCTGCACTGGCAAGGACTAAAAACTAAAGCGCCTAGGGCAAATTAATCATGAAAAACCCATTGTTAAGATACCATTCCTATTCTGTTCAAAATTAATGATTAAAACACTTCCCTACTGATCCTTCCCCTGATTCACAGTCTGGGTTATGGCCTTGGGAGGGTTGGTCGGGGATCACCGTGAGGGTGATGAAGAGATCCTGGCTGTCGGGGAAATCAGCATTGTATGCGCTGTCGACTGCCTCCTCGTCCTCATCTCCTTCCTCATCTTCCCCGTCCGCGAACAGCTCCGAGAAGCGGCCGTCGACAGTACCCCATCCTCAGAGTCCACGGACAGTGGTGAGTTAGTGGTGGTGGCTGCACCTAGAATGGAATGCAGTGCCTTGTAGAAACAGCATGTCTGGGGCTGGGATCCGGAGCGTCCGTTTGCCGCTTTGGTCTTTTGGTACCCTTGTCTCAGCTCCTTGATTTTCACGCGGCACTGCGTTGCATCCCGGCTGTATCTTCTCTCCGTCATGGCTTTGGAGATCTTCTCGTAGATCTCCACATTCCGTTTTTTCGATCGCAGCTCTGAAAGCATGGACTCATCACCCCACACAGCGATCAGATCCAGGACTTCCCGATCAGTCCATGCTGGGGCCCTCTTTCTATTCTGCGATTGCATGGTCACTTCTGCTGGAGAGCTCTGCATCGTTGCCAGTGCTGCTGAGCTCGCCACGATGTCCAAACAGGAAATGAGATTGAAACTGGCCAGACAGGAAAAGGAATTCAAATTTTTCCGGGGCTTTTCCTGTGTGGCTGGTCAGAGCATCCGAGCTCAGACTGCTGTCCAGAGCGTCAACAGAATGGTGCACTGCGGGAAAGCTCCCGGAGCTATTAGCGTCGAATTCCATCCACACCTACCCTAATTCAGCATGGCCATGTCGAATTTAGCGCTACTCCCCTCATCGAGGAGGAGTACAGAAATTGATTTAAAGAGACCTCTATGTCGAAATAAATAGCTTCATTGTGTGGACAGATGCAAAGGTTAATTCGAGTTAACGCTGCTAAATTCGACATAACCTCCTAGTGTAGACCAGGCCTTAGTCTGAGCCCCATCATTCACCCATTCCCTTGAGGGACTCCCATGGAAATCAAGGACAGTTTTTTTGCATGCAGAGGAAGGACTGTAGGATCAGACCCAACACTCACTAGCCACATAATTTGATAATGGATTAAGCTATACTGTAGCCTGTGAAATAGAAATGCTTAATGAAGAGTCAATGTGTAATTATCATGTAGAAGATTCATTATCTTTCCAGTATACAGTAAGCATTTAAGTTAATATCTCGTAGATAGAATATAATATAATAGCAACAGAGCTGTTGGTTTTGTGTTAGAATGCTCCCAAAATAATTTCAGTGGGTATGTGGAGAGATCTTGCTGGTTAAATGGTCTGGAATCTCTCTCGGAGTTCCAAGTTGCGCCATTTTTATGTGCTGAAAAGAAGTGATTTCAATAGTGCACCTTTTAAATCTGCACAGTACTTGATTGTTATAACTATTTGTACAGGCCCATCTCACAACTGGATGAAGGATTTTGTACTAGCAATTTCTATAGTGATTGGTTTTGGAGGCTACTGGTTTGCACATACTCAGAACAAGACATCAAGAGAGCACATCACAAAAATGATGAAAGATCTAGAAAGCCTCCAGACAGCAGAGCAAAGCCTTCTTGATGTGCAGGAGAGGTATGTGAACTGAAAAGGTTTAAATATTCAGTGATTTGTCTAAGTGTTATATTTTGAGGTAATGATGTTTAGCGTTTAAAGCAGTAAAGTGAAAGATAACAATTTGACTAGAACAGGCACTGAGTTTTGTGCAACTTCCTCAGTTCATTGCACACATTTAACTGCAGTCTTAAAGAACATATCTGTGTGTGACATGTTGAAATATCTCCTTGACATTTTAAACTGTAATGTGAGAGCTGAGCAATGGAAAGGAAAGAGAAATGGATACAGAGGTGGGTCAGATGAATATAAAAGGGACAGTGGTGAGTTAATCTGTTACCTTACCTGTTGATGTAGGAAACAAGCTTTATTACTGGAGATTATGGCTGAATTTGGGATAAACCGTTTCTTAGCCTGTTTTATTGTGGAAGAAAACTTCTTGTAGCGTCTTCCTTACAGCTTTTTGAGCACATGAGATCTAGACAAGCCTGCACTGCAAATTGCTTACTGTTTTTCTATCAGTATGGAGAAAGTGCCTTCTCCATAGTTAAGGCAGTAACTTTTATTATAAGCCTGGTATTTCTGTCTGCTTTCATACCCTTAAAGTATATATGAAGGAGATTATCATTAAAACTGATAAATTAGATCTGGGATGTTTGAGGCTGATTTATGATTGAATTTGGATATAAATGCTGCAAATTATATTGAAGTGTTGCATACAATCTGTATAGGCTTCATTCTTTACCAGAACACTGCATCTTTAACCACTGTTCTTTGAGTAGCTTCTCACTTTTTTACTTAATTATGTTCTTAAGGCTTGAGAAGGCACAGGAAGAAAACAGAAATGTTGCTGTAGAAAAACAAAACCTGGAGCGCAAAATGATGGATGAAATCAGTGATGCAAAACGAGAAGCTTATCGACTAAGGGAGTTGAGGGAGGGAGCCGAATGTGAACTGAGCAGACTCAAGTATGCAGAGGAGGAACTAGTACAGGTATTTATGAACTATGGAACATTTCAGTTTTCTTTACTTAATTTCCTGGTTTTATTGTGGCATTTCTGTGATGCTAGAGTTTATTGTCCTGGAAGCATTCTCTAAGCCTCTGAATATTTCATTTCTTTACAGCCATAGAAAAAGCATATACACTGACCACTATTAAAACTTGTGAAGCATATGGACCCCTGTAGCTGTGCTACTGAAACACATTTAAAAGAATGATTCTTCATATTTTAAGTCCCTGTACATAATGTACATGGGCCAGACAATGCCAAAACTAGACCTATAAAGGAGGGAAATAATCCCATCTTGGTTTCCTTCTTGCTACCAGAACAGAAGTAGCAGGTGTCTTTACCAGACTGTTGCTTATATTTTCTTTAGTGTAAATCTAATGTATAGTATTAGAAATTAGTTGTGGCATATCAGTAAGTGTTAGTTTCAGCTTGGTTACCAATGTAAAATAGGAACAGAAAGTTTGAGGCTGGCCCAGTATATGCAAATCCACAGCATGACTTTTCAGAAACTTCTCACAACTTACTCTTGAGAGCAAAGAACCACGTGCCAGAGCTACATGATCCCAGAGTGTAGTTGCATGAAGAATGAGTTTTAGAGGTAATTACAGCAGTATTTTTGGCAGACTCCTTTTTACCTTTAGTCTTATAAAAATTATCTTAGTGACTTTTGCATCTCTTGTTACTGCTAGGTTCGCATGGCTTTAAAGAAGGCCGAGAAGGAGTTTGAGCTGAGAAGTAACTGGTCTGTTCCTGATGCATTGCAGAAATGGCTCCAATTAACACATGAGGTTGAAGTTCAGTACTACAATATTAAAAGACAAAATGCAGAAATGCAACTAGCGATTGCTAAAGATGAGGTAATTTACTTTTGAGTTATTTCAGTATGTTAATGTGCTAAAGACTCACAGACCTGTCCATTTTGTTGGATATAGAGTATTCTGATAGGATAGAATGTTGATTACTTACAGTTTCTGCAGTCAGAATATGAAAGTCCTGTTTCATTCAGATACTTACTGCCTTTATGTCCTCTCAAATTATTTTTTGTTATCTGCATTATTTATACAGCCTTTGGCTTCATGTTTATCCTGCATTTTAGGCAGAAAAAATTAAAAAGAAGAGAAGCACTGTATTTGGGACATTACATGTTGCACACAGCTCCTCCCTAGATGAGGTGGACCACAAAATCCTTGAAGCAAAGTAAGAGCATTAACTAGATGTATATTGTCCCTTGCTTTCTTTTATGCCAGAAACAGTGAAGTTCACTAAGAAAATGATATGAAGGAATTCAGTATTTTAATTTTATTGTACTTTAAGTAAAAATCTACTGTCAGAAGATGTTTTTGCACACTCCTAAGAATAGTGATTGCTTTCTGAAATGCTGCAGTGATTATACTGTTACTGTTCCATACTATGTCCAGCATTCAAGTTTTAGTCCAGTGACATAGTAACTAACTACAGTTTTGTTTTTATTTTTCCAGGAAAGCACTCTCTGAATTGACAACATGTTTGCGAGAGCGTCTCTATCGATGGCAGCAGATTGAGAAGATCTGTGGCTTTCAGATAGCACACAACTCAGGATTACCAAGCCTGACATCCTCTCTCTACTCTGATCACAGTTGGGTGGTGATGCCCCGAGTCTCCATTCCACCTTACCCAATTGCTGGGGGAGTTGATGACTTAGATGAAGACACCCCTCCAATAGTTGCACAGTTTCATGGTATGTGGTGTATACTCCAAAGGGAGATATTGAGGAAGGGAAGCAGGAGTGGGGGAGAGACTTTGAGTGGCGAGAAGAGTTACCAGTAAAGGGAAAATTGAGCAGGAGGGCAACCTAAAGCACAGAAATTCAGGAGAAAAGAAATCTCCGAAGGAGGAGTGCAGGAAGTAGAGACAGGAGCAGAACAAAATGTAAGGTAATGGTGATGGACATCTTCAAAGAAAACAAGCCCCAACATGAGTCTTCTATTAATTAGATAGAAAGTACAGTAATTGGGCTGGGAGTTGAAATAAAGGTAACGTGAAGCAGTAAAAACTATTTCCTCCTACTCTTCATTCTGAAAAAAAGAATAACCTCAGTCTGGTCACCATAAATAGGTAACAGTTGTTTTTCCAGTAATATTCATAATCCTAAATTTACCCTGTAACTTTGCTCATGGCTCATTGCCCTGCCATTATGGAAGAGCAGGAGTTTCTGTCAAGTCAGACGAGCAGGTAGGAAGAGAGATGATACTTTCTGTGGGAAGATGTGTGCTACATAGCTTTCCAAGCATTCTTTAATGACTGGAACAAAAAAGTGGTGTTGTCCGAGGAAGCTTTCAAACAGAGTGTTTATGCTGGGAGGCAGTTGATTGTATACACTGGAGAGTCTGACCACCCTGATGTCTGACTTAAGTCATTGCATCAGTAAGAGAGACCATCTTATTGTAGCTGGGATTAACTAGACAGTGAAGATGAATTGAGATGAGCTTACACTTGACTGTTTCAGCACACACGCAAAAATCAAACTGAAGAATTGAAGAAGGGATAAAATTTTGTGGCAATTACTTCTACAATTTCTTGTTGATTCCAATTTCCTTTGAAAATACCAGCACTGTATTTTTAAAAGGCTCCTAAGGGAGTTAGATGCACAGGAGTTAGAGGATAAAAACGAAAAGTAGGCTCTGTCTGACGCTCGCATTCTTCCTGGTGCTGCAGAAAGGTCAGTTGTGAACAAGGGCACTTTCGCCTCTGGTCCCAAACTCGCTTCCCTGGTCTGGTTTGCATGCTCTCATCATCTCCCACTGAAGAGCAGAGATATCTGATATGTTTAGGTCAGGTGCTGCTAGTTACATCATAAATTGTGATTTCCCCAGTGACCTTCACCACTGAGAGTAGGATGGTAACTAAACTGAATGTGAGATTCCAACAAGTAGAGGTCAATGCAACATGTGCCTTGTCCTTGCCTGTCTTGTTTGCTTACATATTTATATTTAGACTTCTGCCTAGTTAATACACAGGAAGGGAGAATATAGTTTATCCAAGGTTAACACAGCATCCCAGCAAGAAAAGTGCAGATGGTGTCAGTCCAGACTTGACTACAAAATTCTTAGATTTTCTGACATTTTTAGTTGAGTAAGCAAACTTGACCCCTGGCTGGGCATGGCCTTTTTTTGTCCAAGATAGACAAGACAAACTACAGTAGTCTTGGTATGGAAAACTTGGTGGAAACTCGTCCGCAACAGAGAGTCTTAAAGTAGTTCCATGGGCCCACTTCCACATGAGAGCATTGCTAATCTGCATGCTATTCAAACTGAAACCAGATTGGAACATTTCCAGAAACTGCAACGTCTGCAGCCTCCTATCAGGCTTTTCTTTTGTTTTGCTCTGACCATCTGCTGGCAGGGAGGAATGGACTGGTGTAGCAGATCTTGAAAAATGAATTATCAAATAGGAAAAAAGGTCCCATTACAAATGAAGTTGGACAAACGTGTTTTGCTTGCTTTCATTTTGGCTGGCACTCCTGTTGAGAGAATGCACTAATGCAATTCTAGAAAAATAAATCACATTTAATGACTGTAGCATTCATGATTGTAATTTGTGTTGTTTACTTCCATCCTTCTTTTTGGTTAGGTGAAATTATCTTAAAAACAGTGGTGCTTCTGGTGCTCATTCAGAAAGCTGTTCACTTTTGCAAGATTTGAATGACCACGAAAGTAGAATGGATGAGAATAATTATGTACTTCATACTAATTCAGCACCACCATTTCTAGTCTATAAACATGTAGGGCCAGATTCTCAAATGAGATTTGCCTCTTTGGGCTGCCCAGGAGGCACAGAGCTCAGAATCTGGATATAAATGGTCAAAGGAATCCTCTGTTGGAATGGGTCTTGCACTATCTGTCATCTCCTGGTCCAGAGGGTGTGACAAAGCAGAGCTTTGTTACCCCTATCATCCATTAAGAACCATATCTGAGGCCTGGTCTACACTACAGAGCATCTATACTAAATGTAGCTCCCACCGATGTAAGTCGCCCACTACATCGACTTAATAACTCTACTTCCGCAAGAGGCGTAGTGCTTAAGTTGATGTAGTTAGGGTAATAGTGTTCGTGTAGACACTGCATTATTTACATCCTCTGTTGGTTGTCAGCCCTACTTCTCCAGGCCTCACAGCCGGAGCCCCGCGGCCCCAGGGCTCTCAATGCCCCACATAAGTAAATCAGTGGCAGCGCTCCTGGTAAGGATGGGCACTGCCAATAGAAGAAGGGCAGCGTGGACATGAAACACCGTTTTCATTACCGCGGTGGCTGTATGTCAACTTAAGTCAACTTAATTTTGTAGTGTAGACATGCCCTAAGAGTCAGCTGAGAGCAGCCTCATAGCAACGCTAAGAATCACTGGGGCTGGTGCAGACTGACTCCCAGAACCATTAACTTGGTGTACCTGCCCTCAGGGAGAGAATCTGCTGATAGGGTTTTCAGAGTAGATTATGTTAATTTTAAATTAACACAGTCTGTTTTTTCTTCCCCCAGGGTCCACTGTAAAGCCTCCCAGCACATTAGCAAGAAGTAGTAGTGTGTGTCGCTCAAGGCGGAACGTTGTGCCATCATCTCCACAATCTCCGCATACTCAACATGCTCAACATACGCCGCATACCTTGCATTCCCCTGACCCTGACATCCTGTCAGTGTCAAGCTGCCCTGCTCTTTATCGTACTGAGGAGGAGGAAGAGGCAATTTACTTCACTGCTGAGAAACAATGGTATGACAAATAGCAAAACATTATTAGAACTCTGGTTGGATTTCTCTGTATAATTATGAAGTGTTAGAGGTTGAACTATGTCAAATGATGAAGTAGCCACCTGAATAATATAAATTAAATTATTGGGCCCAAATGGAACAACAGTTGGGCTGTTTGTGCTACTGTGTGAATATAAAGGAGTGAAGTTCTGGAACAGCCTTCTAAGGGGAGCAGTGGGGGCAAAAAACCTAACTAGTTTCAAGACTGTGCTTGGTAAGTTTATGAGGGGGATGGTATGATAAGACTGCCTACAATGGCGTGTAGCCGATCTGTGACTGCTAGTAGCAAATATCCCCAATGGCCGATGGTGGGACGCTAGATGGAGAGGGCTCTGAGTTACTGCAGAGAATTCTTTCCCAGGTGCGTGGCTGCTGGTCTTGCCCATAGCTCAAGGTCCAACTGATCGCAATATTTGGGGTCAGGAAGGAATTTTCCCCCAGGTCAGATTGGCAGAGACCCTGGCGGTTTTCACCATCTTCTGTAGCATGGGGCATGTGTCACTTGCAAGTTTAAACTAGTATAAATGGTGGAGTCTTTGTAACTTGAAGTCATAGAATCATATAAGATTAGGGTTCGAAAAGACCTCAGGAGGTCATCTAATCCAACCCTCTGCTCAAAGCAGGACAGACCCCAACTAAATTATCCCAGCCAGGGCTTTGTCAAGCCAGGCTTTAAAAATCTCTAAGGATGGAGATTCCACCACCTCCCTAGGTAACCCATTCCAGTGCTTCCACCCTCCTAGTGGAATATTTTTCCTAATGTCCAACCTAGACCTTCCCCACTGCAACTTGAGACCATTGCTCCTTGTTCTGTCTTCTGCCACCACTGAAAACAGCATTGCTCCATCATCTTTGGAATCCCCCTTCAGGTAGTTTAAGGTTGCTATCAAATCCCCCCTAATCCTTCTCTTCTGCAGACTAAGTCTTTAAATCATGGTTCAGTAACTCAGACAGAGGTTAAGGGTCTATTACGGGTGTGTGTGGTTCTCTGGCCTGCAGTGTGCAGAAGATCAGACAAAATGATCAGGATGATCCCTAAGTCTGAGTCTAACTAGCCAGTGCAAAAGGTTTAATTCAGTTCTGCCGCTGTCCTGGGTGTACTGAACTAATCCAGTTTCTTTGCGATAGTTTTGTGCTTATAGCTTTAACCTGGACCAAAAGCAGACTTTAGAACTCACTGTTTTTGCTACACTTTCTCTTAGGAGAAAGTTAAGTTCCTTTAGCCATGTAACACATGGACTAGTTAGATTGTATATTGAAAGGTGAGGATGTCTACCCTGGGGAAAACTTTCAAATGTATTAATCTGCTGCTTCTGTGACTTTTGTAACTTTATTTACTCTGTTGCTGGTTAACAGAGGTTTTGTTTCTTCACAGCCAATCTTCTCCACCTGTTTTTCTGTAGTAAATTCATTCAAAATTTGTGACATGACAATCCTAGCACAGCATCTTGTCCTCTCGTGAATACACAATTATTCTTTCACTTGTTGTATCGATCAGAAGGATTAAGGTTGTCAAAAGAACTGGCTTCATTAACAACTAAAACACAGGCCAAGTAAATTTCATATTGTATAAATGTTTTTTTTTCAAGCTTATGCCAGTATGAAAATACCCTTTTAATTTAGTTGCTTCAGGCTGCTTTGTTCTTTAGGTCTTAGGGATCTCCTCAGTATGGCTCTTCCAGAACCATACTTTATTTATTTATTTTTTAAAGAGACTATTCTAATGCTTTATTTGGACAAGGGTTGTTGCTCTTCTACAATGAGGTGCAACTGACTGAACTTGATGCTTATTTTGGCTGAGATTAAAATCGTTCAGCTTCTTTTACCTAAATGGCAATCAAATAAGTAATATTTTATTATGGTCACTGGTAGTTTTAATCTGTTTTTTGCCCAATTGGTAGCAGTGTGACACATACCTAAAATTACTCTCACATCTGTATCGGATTACAAGGTTACATCCATAAAACTGCATCCGACGAAGTGGGTATTCACCCACGAAAGCTCATGCTCCAATACGTCTGTTAGTCTATAAGGTGCCGCAGGACCCTTTGCTGCTTTTACAGATCCAGACTAACACGGCTACACCTCTGATACTTGATACATAAAACTGCCATTCGTGGATCTGAGATCTGAACTGATCTAGTTTTCTTATTGTAAATTAAGCTGTTCAGCATTTACCTACCACTTCTAGTGATATGAATGTAGTGGGTGGTTGCAGTCTAATGGCATAGATTTTTAAACTGGTTTCTTTCTCCTCTTAATTGCATTAAGGCAATTTCGGTCTAACAGTTTCTTTCCTCTCTCTTTGCTTTTACTTAGGGAAGTGCAGGATGCTGGTTCAGAGTGTGACTCCTTAAACTCATCCTTCGGAAGGAAACAGTCTCCTCCTTCAAGTCTTGAGATGTACCAACCTCTATCTCCACAAAAGGTATCCCCGGAGGAACTGTCGCTAGAGGAATCGTCCACAGGAGACTCCTCATCACTAACTGCAGATATTTCCAGGGGTTCTCCTGACTGCCCAGGCCTAACAGAAACTAAAAGCATGATATTTAGTCCTGCGAACAAAGTGTACAATGGCATCCTGGAGAAGTCCTGCAGCATGAACCAGCTTTCTAGTGGGATCCCAGTCCCAAAGCCTCACCACACCTCCTCTTCCTCAGCCAGCAGTGAAAGTAAACCCATTCATGAAGTCTCCACTGTCCCTAGGATCAGTAGCATCCCACAGGATCCATGCCAGAATGGCGAGAAAAACAAAAAGCCATCAAAAATTAAAAGCCTC
This sequence comes from Trachemys scripta elegans, assembly GCF_013100865.1. Lineage (NCBI taxonomy): Eukaryota > Metazoa > Chordata > Testudines > Emydidae > Trachemys > Trachemys scripta. The sequence goes on along the minus strand of NC_048302.1, from coordinate 104,482,119 downwards.
TTTAAGAAAAAATCTAAGTGACGCACAGAGAAGTAACCCATAACAGTGGCAATGTTAGGCTTCCTAAACTTCAGGAACGTAGTTCCATTTGGGTCTTCCAGACTGGACGTCATAGTGGAATGCCCTGTAGGTCAACTGTCTACTATTTAAATGACCCTAACATTAAAGATCATGCCAGCTGTTAATGAGAAATCAAAAGTTCAGACAGTTTAGTTATTTCTGCCTATTTATTTCTGCTTTGTTTTTAGTTATCTATAACTTTTTAAAAATGCCACTTTGGACTGACAAGCTTTAATGGACTAGTAAGCCTGCATGGGCTTGCCAAAATTTCTTGTTTACCAGATCATCTTCTTATCTTTCCACAGAGCTATGACATTTACCTACTGAACTTAAGTAACTTAAAAGAAGTAAAACTAATTAAATTGCACTACTGTTTTCCAGACTGGAAAAGTATCTCTGCAAGCGAAACTAGGATTTATAAATGACTGAGGAGATGGGTCTTCACACTTTTAGATCTTTTGGGGTTTTTAAGTAGAACCTAGGATTTCTAATTGACTTGATTTCTGGAAATGGAAACCCCACACTTTTTTTTATGGGACGCTTCATTAGATGCATTTATTATTAGAACGGTTCAAGTCCTGCTGTAAAGATCTTGTTTTTCCCAGGGCTTTCACTGTGATTTTACTGCATTGCAGGCTGTATGATAAAATATATAGATAATTTAACAAGAGAAGAGGCTCTTGATTCCTTATGCAAGTGATGGAATGAAACTTGATTGAAGGACTTAAAAAAATTCACATGCTTACAATGGGGAGGGGGAGAATACAGGCACTTGTTTACAGACTTTGACAGACAAAGGATGTTTGGTTTATGAACATTTGTACTATGGTAAAGATAATAAATTGGAGACATTCTTGTGCTTGTAATTGTTCTGATTTTAGCTGATGTTCTCTTTCAGACATATTCCTGAGGACCTGTTTGTTGAACCTGCTACAGGCTATGTTGCTTATGCTTATAAGTGTATAAATTATTTTTGTTATTAGCTTTTAACAAGGTCTTTATGTCCCTTTGTAGGATTTCAAACTGTTTATTTTTGTATAGTTTGAGGAGTTAGCTGTTCAGACATGTCTGGTTGAAGTAAATGGTCTATTAATTTTATAATGTACGTAGACTATTATGAATTAGTGTAATTTAAAGACTTTAAATTGAGAATCAAGACATGCTTCAGATAAAGCAGCTTTTACATTAAACAAGCTTTTATCATAAGGCATTAAATTACCATTGGGTAACAAAGAAGCCTTCTTAGGAAAACAGTGGCTAGTTGTTCAAAACCATCACCACTTTTTACATTTCGATGAACAAAATGTACTGAGTAACAGTGCCTTTTTTATTCAGTTTGTCTGAAAATGTTTAATGCTGAGCAACAGTTTTCTTTGAGGTGAATTCCAAAGAAATATTTTTGCTCTAGTGAACACAAGCAATTTATCCTGTGATGACTAGATCTCTTCAGTTCTGCTATGGGGTTGTGTTAGTGGCCTCAGTAGCTGCTGCTGTGATTGGACTTCCGTGATTAGGAGTTCAAACCTTGCCAGTACACACACACACTGTACTGTAGAAAACAATGAATTCATTGACTGCCTAAACAGATTGCTGGTAAGGAGACGTTAACAAAACCTTTAACCATTTGTTTAAACTTGAAGCAACACATAGCTTTCCTATTTTTGCACGAAGGTCCCATTATATGGGATTTCGCTTTGTTTATATGCATTTGCAAGGTCGTGGTATTTTTAGCAGAAACCTTTACTATGCCCTATGAAAAAATAAAGAATATCGAAATTACCAGCTGAAGTTAATATGTCCAGAAAAGCAGCGTCTCTTCTGTGTTGGAGCTTTTAAGCATAGTTATTTCAGATTTCAGTTACTGGTTGTTTATCGTTTTGATAAGTTTAGGCAACTTGCCATCTCAAACTGATCCAGAATATAATTGACTACCCCTGCCGCTAACCTAGCTACTCTGGAGGCATTACCCCTTATCCTTCTAAAGAAGATGTTGAACAATGCCATCCTGTTAACGCTCAGAATTTAAATATCTGATCAGACAGATGGGTGGCTCTCAGCACCTTGGTTGCCCGCCAGGCTAATGCAACCAGACTTTAGAAGTTGCTTGCCAGGAGAAAAAGCTCAGTTTTGGTCACTGGCGTTGACGGTGGATTCTCCCTGGCAAACTGCTTCAGCAAATCCAACCTTCCTGTGGAGGGATATGGCATATGTCCACATCCTGTAGATAGAGGGGTGCGGTGTACTTAAAATGACCTACAGGTTTTCCTGTGCTCAGCTAACTGTCTTTCCACTTCAACTATTTGGATTGGCTGACGTCAATGAGACCAATTGGCAAGGCAACTATTGAAGTGCTCTTGGAGACTTACCAGTCCTCCTAGATACCCTTGAATGGCACAGGACTCTCTGACGCTCTCAGCCAATATTGTGTCTGTGATCAGAGTGGCTCCTGGGATATCTGTCTAAAATCATACTCTGAGGATTATCTGAAGTAGGAGATAGGTGTGTTTTTTTTTTTTTTTTTAATTGAATATATCATGATGGTGGCCAGAGGCCATGATCAGGATTGGGGGCCCATTGTGCTAGGCTCTGTACATAGATAGGCACCCCTAAAAAGCTTACAATCCAAGAACTCAAGTAACAGAGTGGGGGGAAAGGAGGCCAAATATATGCCATTTTATAGTCACACATATATTTTTATAGACACAAATATATCTCAGTCAGGTTACATTAAAACTTGTTTTCTAGTAGGTGGTGCCTTTTCTCATCAGACTTCCAGTGAATAGGGTTAGTTGGGGAGATGCATTCAATTCTACTTGCTGAAGCCAGTACAGAGAATCACTTGATGCCACATAGCTGCTGTAGCTGCTTCTCCAGGGACCTCCTGTGTATTTGTGTTTTGCTTCTCTTCTTGCAGAAGGTTACTGGAAGAATAGGACAAACAAGATATGTTGACCTTTTCCAACTGTTCCTAGACAGAAGATGTCTCTACTTCAGGTTCCATGTGCTTTCTACTCAGAATCAAATTTGGCAAATTATGTACCTGATAGTTAGGTGCATGAGAGGTTAACACTGCAAGCGAAGGAGTTTCTGAGAGGTAGCTATATCCTGCTAAATTTGAGAGAGACTGTAGTGTCTATTACTTCTTCTGTACAGTATGGACAAAAACATTCTACTGGTGACAGCCTAAGAACACTGTTATTGGTGTACCTCCAGATAATTCTTTGTAGCAAAGGTTTCATGTTGGCATCAGTTAGCATGCTCAAAGTTTATGGCTCAACTCTCGGAGGTTTCAGTAGAAGGTGCTTGCCCCCTAATCCATATTTTTGAGACCCTCTCTTTAAACTCCCCATGAAGACAGACCTGATCTGAAGCTGCACCTAGTCCTTTAGATCTTAGATAAGATTTATTTTGAAGCTGCGCATTCTGTTACTTTAACAATATTAACCTTTAAAGTATTCCCGGTTGCTCTGTCTGCCAGATAAACAAGCTTTTCTTTCTACCATCTTGGTTATCTTATCAGCCAATTCTTGCTCTTTCACAAATATAAAGTGGCTTTGCATGCTAGTCCACTGTTTCTGCACAACTGTGAAACTGAGTTTTGCCAGCACCAGAGCAGTATGTTCTGCGTGTACGCCCTTTCTTCTAATGCAAAGGGAGAGTCACTCCCACTGTTTGGACGTTAAAAGGGCTTATGAAGGTGCATATGAGTGTAGAGCACAAGAGTTTGAATAGAGAAACTTACAATCTTTCTCATTCCAGGGGACAAGAAAGGGTTCAAAAATGTCTCCAAGCTGGTCGTATGAATAGAAGTAGTTCATGCTGCCCTGGGGGATGACAGGCCTGTTCCTCTTGCACGCTCTGTACTAAATCAACCTCTGCTTTTTGGGCACATTGAAATAAAACCTTTCCTAATAGGCTTTCTTATTCAGACTTAAACCTAATTCTTTCCATATGTGTTCTGCTTGCTTTCTAATTGATACAACAGAAGCTGTGGAGGGAGAAGTGTATAAATTTAATCAGGAGCACTTTTTTGTTTTGTTAGTGACATATAGATGAAAACCTAGCAGGTTGTGAACTGGCCTGAACCAAGGCATATACATCCCACCCTTTGATTTAAAAGCTTGTTTTCTGCCTCTGACTGGATGAAGAAGCGAATTACTTTTTTATTTGCCTTGTATATTTCCGACCCACTATTCTGCACAGAACAGTACAGATATTTTCAATAAGTCTCTTTGGCGGGGGAAGGGCATAGGTACATTTATATATGTATATTATTACCAAATCACAGGTTGGATGGTGGATTGAATTTAAATGTATTAATGTCTGAACGGAAGGCAAGCACAATTAAAGCCTGACTCTGTGTTCCTTATCTCAACCCTGTAAAAATGTAAATATTTTCGTAAAGCTGAAACAGCCAGTCCTTGGATAGCAACATAAATCTTTCTTTCAGTATAGTAGCAACCAACAAAGACCTAGACAATTTAACTATATGCACTTTAATTCAGAATAATACTCTGAATTCTGCCATGTTGGGCTGGTGCTTCCCCCCAACATACCAAGTGCAAACTCTGCTGCACTGGACTTGCTCTTAGCTCCTGGAGGTTATACATTTTTACCCATTAAATTAAAACAAGCAGCAAGGTCTGAGATTTCCCCCCACCCCCATATATATATTCACGCACAGTACTTGCATAATCCACTGCATGTCACTACTGCTTTAAAAAAATGCAGCTGGAGTATTTATTTGGCTTTGTGCAGCATGTTGCATTTCATTCCCCATTACAAATTTACCCTGTCTCCCGTTTAGTGTGATTGGTTTATCACTGGAAGAAATTGAGTTTTGGGAATTAAATCTTTGTTCACATTTACAGTCACTTACTTTTCTGAGATTCTTCTGAGGAAAATGTCACTCTTGGAGATTTGCTGTATAGTGTCTTCCTGTTTTTTATTCTTATGGTTTTGCTTCATTTTGTAAATGGATATTGATTTTTTTAATGTCTGAATAAATCTGAAATTTGACAAGTAAAAAATATCAGTGCAAATATTGTATGTGTTAATTCAACTTAGGTTACCTCATAATATGTACAGTATAAACTTTGTCATTTCAACCTACTGAAGGATGAAGGGCCTGTGTCTACTCTGCCTAAAATGTTTGTGTAATCTCATCTGCTTTACTAAAGGCATGATACCATGAGTACTGGAGAGATGGACCTTGAGGCAGTTCTGTCCAGTAGTTAGAGCACTAGATGAGGAATAGAAAACCTGGGTCCCTCTGCCACTGACCTGCCATGTGACTGAGCAAGTTCGTTATCTTCTCTGTTTTTGCCTCTCGCCATAAATTTTGAAGATTTCTTCCCCCCACCCCCTTCAAAGGAAAGCTTTTCTTAATAGCCATTTGGGTAGTCCGGTACTTTAGTGTGTGAATGTTCCCTTTGATGTCACACTGACTATTCATATATGAGTGAGCATTCACTATTGAATTATTCATTCTTGCTTATTGGCAACGTATTTTCCTGTCTTAAGTTTGTAGTCCAACCATGGAGCAGAAATACCAGTCACACATCAAAAGCAGCAAATAATCAATGATTACTTTGGCCTACGGGATTGATTGTGGGCAAACTGTTCAATAACAAATACAAGTGCAGAAATCAGAATCATTAAGAACATAATAATGGCCGTACAGTGTTAGATCACTGGATTACCTAGCGTAGTATCCTGTCTTCTTAGAGTGGATAGTGCCAAATGCTTCAGAGGGAATGAACAGAACAAGGAAATTTTGAAATGTCCATTCCCTGTTGTCCAGTCCCAGCTTCTGCCAGTCAGGAGTTTAGGGACATCTGGAGTATGGGATTATGTCCCTGACCATCTTGACTAATAGCCATTGTTGGACCTATCCTCCATTAACTTATCTAATTTTTTTTTTTGAGCCCAGTTATACTTTTGGCTTTCGCAACATTCCATGGTGGTGTATATAAGTCCCTACCGACCTGCCACCTCTTCAGTTCCTTCTTACCACCCATGGTGGTCGTTGGAGCTGCTTCTTCTCTTCTTTGCTATGGCAAGCAATCCCCTAGTGGACTTTTCCTATTTGTATCTGTAAGTAGTTTTTACTTAGAATTAGTGTTTAATCATTTTTAGTTAGTTAAGTTTCTGTTGGGATTTCCTCCACCATGTTCTTCCTCTCTGGGGGACCAGGGCATGCCTCCGTCTCAAGGCTTCAAACCATGTGGGTACTGCCAGAAGCCTATGCCAAGGGGAGACTTTCACAACACCTGCTTAAAGTGCTTGGGAGAGGCCCACCAGACTGACACTCTACAGTTTTTGCACTTATCAGGGGGTAGCGGTGTTAGTCTGTATCCACAAAAACAACGAGGAGTCCGGTGGCACCTTAAAGACTAACAGATGAAGTTGTTTTTTTACCCACGAAAGCTTATGCCCAAATAAATCTGTTAGTCTTTAAGGTGCCACTGGACTCATTAAAATCTGTAGAGGCTTCCACCCAAGAACCAAGGCGAGACACTTTAGGTTAAAACTTCTCATGGAGTCATCTGTCCTCAGTGAGGGAGACTGTGGTGCTGGTAAAGGACTCGGGGTCTAGAGAGCTGCAGCACCGCCACTGAAGACAAGTTCTGCAGCTACCCAGCACTGCTCGCACTCACTGGTGCCGCACAAAAGCAGAAGAAAGCCAAGGTGGGGGCATTCACCTACGGTCAGAGGAGTGGTGCGCAAAAGCAATTTCAGAGTACGTCCTGGGCCAGGACACTCAGCTCCTGCTTCAGCAAAACTGACATCGTTGACTCTGGCCTCACAGAAAGGTCCGTCAAGTTTGGTTCCATTGGACTCCCCCACGCGGGAGAGCCAGATGGAAGAGCTGGATTTTCCATCCACCCCAGACATGTTTGAGGCTGCCAGGGACCTCATAGTGATGACAGCTCCGCTGTCACCAGCACTGGCACCACACAGAAGAGCTATGCTTTCCAAGGGCAAACTGGCCACGATGCAACACCGGTCACCCTCCCCTCGGCACCGCTTTCCAGCATCATCCCATTCAGCACCACTGTGCTCACGGAGGTCAGACTCGTCTTCGGGGTCGGAGCCAGAGTTTTACATCTTGAGGCAGAGCCGGCACCACTCTTGTTGCTGTTCAAGACAAGAAGAGGGGCAGAAAATCCCCCCCTTGACTTGGCCACCACAATGGCAGATGCCCACACAGTGGCCCTTTTGGACCCCGTGAGTGTATCATCAAGCCCCGGGGCTGAGCTCCAGATCACTGTCAATTGCCTCAGAAAGGCAGGCCACCCTGTCATCCTCCATGGTACGGGAACCTCTGCGAGGCTCAGACACCAGTGTCCAAGCTGACACCGAGGCAGACGCGCCTGGCACCACGCAAGAAGTATCAGTTTGGGAGGATCCCCATGTATTGGAGGCTCATGAAGATCCGGTGCCACCAAGGGTATCATCCTCATCCTCCCCAGACGAGACAGTAGTGGGCTCGTCTGCCATGTTGCCAGCTATGGACAACAGAGCCCACCAGGAGCTTTTCAGAAGAGCGGCACAAAAATTGGGCCTCTAGGCGGAGGAGGTGTCAGAAGAAACAGATCCTATGGTGATCTGAGAGTCCTTCAATGGTGGCCTTACCCCTGATTAAGACCATCCAAAATACCACCAAGATCCTATAGCAAACTCCTGCCTCGCACCCTAGCCAAAAGAGTGGAAAGGAAGTACTATGTACCTTCAAAGGGGCATGAATAACTATTTACCCAGCCTCAGCCAGGCACACTGGTTGTGGTGCCAACAAATGAGGAGAGGCCAGGGCAGTGGGAACCGATGCCCAAATCTAAGGAGGCAAAGAAGCTAGATCTCTTTGGCCATAAGGTCTATTCCACTGGGGAGCTCCAGCTTCAGATTGCCAACCAACAAGCGGTCCTCAGCCACTATAATTTTAACTCTTAGAACACTTTGTCCAAGTTCAAGGAGTTGTTCCCAGCTCATTCTCAGTCTGACTTTGGAGCCATCCTCAAAGAGGACAAGGTTATCGCAAAGACCACCTTGCAAGCTGGACTGGACTCGGCAACCCGCATGATGTCCACCTCTATAGCCATGCAAAGAAGCTCATGGCTGCAGGCCTACCACATGAGATCCAACAAACAATTCAAGATTTGCCCTTCCATGGCTCGGGTCTGTTCTCAGAACGAAGGGATTCTAAGCTCTATAGGACTCGTGAGCGACATTAAAATCCCTGGGGCTCCATAGACCAGCCCCACAAAGGAAGCATTTCAAGCTTCAGCCTCCTTCTCCCTGTTTTGTGAATCGCCTACCCCATTTCTACTATGCCTGGGCCTAGATTATCTCGGACCAGTGGGTTTTACGCACGGTAGAATTGGGATATTCTCTCTAATTCTGTTCCCTTCTTCCCTCCCATCCCTCTTCAGGGACCCTTCTCACAAGCAACCTCTCATAGATGAAGTGCAAGTGCTCCTGGAAGCCAGAGCAGTAGGGCAAGTCCCTCAGGAGTTCTGGGACAAGGGGTTTTGTTCCCAATATTTCCTAATCCCGAAAACCAAAGGTGGATTAAGGCCAGTTTTGCACCTGTGGAACCTCAACAGATTCATGAAAAACCTCAAGTTCCATATGGTCTCCCTGGCTTCCATTATTCCTTCCCTGAATCTGGGGGAATGGTACGCTGCCCTCAACTTGAAAGACACATACTTCCATGTGTCAATAGTACCGTCCCACAAGCGGTTCCTCCTCTTTGTGGTCAACAATGCCCACTATCCGTTCATGGTTATCCCCTTCGGGCTATCAGCGGCCCTTCGGGTGTTCACCAAGTGCGTATCGGTTGTAGCTGCTTTCCTCAGGAGGTGACAGGTACAAGCTGCTCGGTCACATGGCCGCTTGAATATATGTAGTACAACACACGAGACTTTGGCTCCGCTTTCTTCAGGCCTGGCTGGATACAGTGTACAGGCCAACCTGAGACTACCTACATAGGTTAGTTACACTTCCTCCTCTGGTTATCAAGTCTCTCTTGTGGTGGCTCAACCTGCAAGCGGTGTACACAGGAGTGCCTTTCTCCAGGCCCCAAACCTTGATTCTCTAGTCATGGATGTGTTGGCGATGGGATGGGCGGGGCGCACTTAGGAAGACTCAGGGCCTCTGGTCCTAGTCAGAACTTTCACTTCACATCTACTTCAGGGAGATAAGAGCGGTCTGCCTTGCTTGACAGACATTCCAGGCCCATCTAGAGGGCAGATATGTATCTGTATTGACCAACAACATGAGAGCTATGTTTTATATAAACAGACAGAGTGCTGCTCACTCCTCTCCCCAGTGCTGGGAAGCCCTCAAGCTGTGGGACTTCTGCATCACCCATTTGATACATCTAGCAGCATCGTAACTTCCAGGCTCCCAAAACAAACTGGCCGATCATCACAGCAGGTCATTTCACAATCACAAGTGGTCCCTCCGCCTGGATGTTGTGATCAACATCTTCCAATGGTGGATGTTTCCCCAAATAGATTTGTTTGTGTCAAAGCACAACAGGAAGTGTCACCAGTTTTGCTCCTTCCTGAATCACAGCCTGGGCTCACTCGCAGACACTTTCTTCTTCCTTGGAAGGGCCATCTGCTATATGCATTCCCGCCCTTCCCGCTTGTACACAAGGTGCTGCTAAAGGTCAGAAGGGAGGGAATATCAATTATCTTAATAGCACCAGTGGGGCCACACCAGCACTGGTTCACCACATTTCTAGACTGGATGGTGGACACACCCATAATCCTGCCCCTGCAGTCTCTCCATCTCAGGGCATGGAAACTCCGTGGCTAAACCCCTTGGAACTCAGTCTTAGACCTTGTTAGGGAAGTCCTTGGCAGCAGGAAGCCATTCACCGGGGCCACTTATCTGGCTAAGTGGAAAAGATTCTCCATTTTGGCATTACAAAAAGACACTCCACCCTTACAGTCATCGATTCCCTTTATCCTGGACTATGTGCTGCATCTGAAACAGCCAGGTCTCTTGGTATTGTCAGTACAGGTTCACCTGGCCACTATCTCAGCCTTCCATCCCAGTTCGGCCGGTTGCTTAGTTTTCGCTAACCCCTTGGTGGGCCACTTTCTCAAAGGATTAGATAGGCTGTACCCTCAAGTAAGACAACCAATTCCCCCATGGGATCTCAACCTGGTGATCTCTAGGCTGATGGGACCTCCTTTTGAGCCCTTAGCAATATGCTCTCTTCTCTACCTTTCCTGGAAAGTAACATTATTGATGGCTATAACTTCAGCCAGGAGGGTGTCTGAGCTTAAGGCCTTAACTTCTCAGTCCCCATATTGGGTCTTCTAGAAGGACAAGGTGCAGTTCCACGTTGAACCAGGACATTTTTCTTCCTGTGGTTTTTTTTTTTTTTTCTTTCCCTAAACCCTACACTAGCAACCGGGAACAAATGCTCCACTCCCTGGATGTCAGACAAGCATCAGCCTTCTATATGGAAGAACAAAGCCATTTTGGAAATCAACTCAACTCTTCATTGTAATTGCGGAGCGGATGAAGGAGTTTCCAGTTTCGTCCCAAAGAATCTCTTCTTGGAACATGTCTTGTATCTAGGTATGCTATGACTTAGCAAAGATACCTGCCCCTGCGCTGACGGCACACTCCACAAGGGCAGAGGCATCTTCAGCGGCGTTCCTGGCAAAGTGGCAGGGCAGCGACGTGGTCGTCAATCCACACCTTTACATAGCACTATGTCATTACACAGCAGGTCAGAGACGATGCCACATTTGATAGAGCAGTGCTGCAGTCGGCGACCCACTGAACTCCAACCTCTTCTACTAGGCTAGTGAACTGGACTGCAAACGGGATTTTGAGAGGGGGAGAAAGATTCCCCTGCTGAACGAACAAGGTGCAAGTACTGATTTTGGGGTGAGTCAATTTATTTTGCTGTTTGTGTTTTTATTTCTCTTTCAGGTTATTTCAGTTGTTTTCAGTTATTGGGTCAGTTGGGATTGTGTGTTTGAGCCTTTGTTCCATGGATCATCCTTGATCATCTTGATCTGCTACACTGCTACACTCATTATATGGAAGTTGTCCCATACCCTTAATCATTTTTGCTACACTATGATTTTATGCTAGATCTTAAATAGAAATATAGGACTGGAAGGGACCTGTATAGGTCATATAGTATAGTCCCTGCACTGAGGCAGGACTAAGTATTATCTAGATCATCCCTGAGAGGTGATTTGTCTAACTTGTTCTTAAAAACCTCCAATGACAGACATTCCACAACCCTCTCCAGGTCATTTGTTTCTGTGTTTAATCACTCTTACAGTTCAGAAATTTTTCCAAATGTCTAACCTAAAACACCCATCCTGCAATTTAAGTCTATTACTTGTCCTGTCCTTGGTGGTTAAGGAGAACAATTTATTACCCTCTTCTTTATAACAACCTTTTACATACGTGGAAACTGTTAGCATGCTCCCACTCCATCTTCTCTTCTCCAGACTAAACAAACCCATTTTTAAATCTTTCTTTGTAGATCACGTTTTCTAGACCTTTCATCATTTTTGTTGCCGTCATCTGGATTTTTTCCAATTTGTCCACATCTTTCCTGAAGTGTCATGCCCAGAACTGGGCAAAATACTCCAGTTGAGGCCTCATCAGTGCTGAATAGAGTGGAAGAATTACTTCTTGTGTAGTGCTTTTGACACCCCTGCTAATACATCCCAGAATGTTGTTTGATTTTTTTGCAACAGTATGACTTTCCCTACTCTGCTTGTTAGTCCCTGCTCCTTCTAGCTTCCTCTGCATTTTCTCGTGTTCCTTGGAAGAAAGTTTCCTTGCATCTTCTTTCACAGTGCCCTCTGAGAGTGTGTGCTCATTCTGTTTTCTGAAATCTTTTTATACACTCTCTCCCTACCAATCTGGGGGGATGGTTTTTAGCTATTTGTTGACACATGCTGCTCCAACTAAAGGCATGTTCATACTTGCTTGAAAGAAGTGCATCTAATATGTTCATCCAAGCTTCTGCTTCTCTTTGGCTTCTGCCAGCCATTTCCTTCTACCTCATGCACCGAACAGTCATACTGAGGTTTTTAATGGCAATACTTCAGCTTTACTTTGCACTAACTTACTTGCTAGAGCTGCAAAGAGTAATTTAGATCCTCTGTCTACTGTAGTTAACAAAACTCTAGTATCCTATCTTTCAGAGGAGCCCTGGATGAATCCATTATCGAAGAGATTGAGAGTTATTTTGTGCATTACGACCAAATGGCAATTTTCCCCTTTTGGTTCAGAGAGAGAAGGGGGTGTACATTCCCATCCTTCTAAAAATGATGATCATCTCTTAAACATTGTGCATGCCAGTACCTATTATAAAATTATGAACATCAATGGGAGAGGCGGCACTGTAATTCACACATTTTGATTTGACAGCTGGGTCACAAAAACATTAAAAATGTTCAACTTAGTTGATAATGCTGCTGTTCTATTCTCAAGGGAAATTTAGTATGCACATCTAATGATGGCTCCTTTACAAAAAGTAATACAAACCAGGAGGCTGGCTTGGTTTCCAAGTTGTTTGTGAGAGATTTTTAATCCTTTCTGTATTCCCTCTTTGGGGAAAGACAAACATGTATCTGAACAAAAAGACTTGGAAGTTCAACAAATTGTTCCTGCACTTAACCGCTTCTTTGAAGTGAGTGCTGTTTCCTTTATTTTTGAGGGGGTAGCATCAGTGAATCACTATAAATATCTGCTGATTTAATGCTACAATAAATTAGAGGTAATCACAAAGGAAAGCATTAGGGAAATCTGAGTCTTCTAACAATAGACTATTTTCCATGCTAAAAATGAAAGGGAAAGATGGTTTCACTTATTAAGGTTTCTGATTAAATTATTTGTGAATAGGTTAAGTACAGTACATCAGCACTGCAGCTAGAGGACAAGGAACATATCCAACCATTTGGTAGCTAGAAGATTTTCTAGGCCTGTGCTAGAAATTAATGAGGATCAGTGGTGAGAAGCAGGGAAGAAAGTATTAAAACTCTGAACCAGCTTGAATCTTTCTAGAAGTTCTGTTCCCATTATTTGAATGCCTAGAAGCTTCAATTATTGTCTATTCTTTCCTGCCTTAATAAATTGACTTGATCTTTCTGGAATGACTCCTGGTTGGCTTGGCTTTGGCTGTCCTTTGATCTTGAGGAATAGGCACAGAGGTTGCTTTAGCTCTTGGCTTTATTCCTTACCATTGCCATTTTAAGAACTGTTTGTATCTTTCTACTTCAGCAACCCATCTTTGCAGATAATGTTCCTCATAACCTAAACTGTCTTTGGTGAGGAACAGCATTCTGTTAGGTCTGGACAATGCTACTGAGTCTGGAATTCCAGGGGGCCACTGTGATGTGGGGCTCAGCACAGATGGGTAGAAAGGCTAGTAGTGACTGCTACTCATAATCCTGTGGAACATGGTATGTAATATGTCAGTGCAAAGCAAACTTGAATTCTCTAGTGATGACCTAGGTCTTCTAGAGAATCAAGACATCTTCTTTCTCTTTATTATAGCTCTGGCTGGATTACGCTGCAGATTTAAAAGGAAAACTCCCATCCGACTTCCTTCTAACTATCTCCAGAAACTAAAACCAGTTTTGTGAATACACTTCTGATTTATCCCCCTGTAGAAGTGGCCCTCAGTCCCCACTATGGCATAGCATAAGAGTTTGAGGTCAATGAAAGACCTAATGTTGGGTTTGCAGCCATGAGTCCCAATCAAAAAGCTTTACAAGGGCACCATGACTCGCTCAGCTTGTTCCTGTGTCCTGCTTTCTAAATACCGTCTTATACTATTTTGGCTACTGTACATTGCAGTTTTACTTGGTTTGGTTTTGCAAATGGAGGCCTTTGTTCATTGCTACATACATCTTTCCTGAGCCCTAAATAAAACTAGAATATTTCATGTTATTTGAAATGCTCTTCTGAGGTACTCCTCAAGCTAGCATTTGTGCACTTCATATACATTAATGCATTTAGTAACTAACTTTTCATTTCAAAATAGAGAATTGACAGTACACATTAGACATTTGAATTCAAGGGACCTTGAATATATACAACCCTTTAAGTACCAATCTGTTGCAAGTGGAGTTCAATAGGGGAAGGCTAAACTAGAGTCAGAAGGAGGGCAAAAAGGTACCTGCTTTGGTCACTCAAAGGCAACACCCAAGAAGCTGGCTGTGATTGGTACGGCCATGGGAAGAGAAGGGCAAACATAGTACCTATCATTAAAAAGGGAACAAAGACGACCTAGGGAATTATAGACCAGTCAGCCTAACTGTGATACTGGGAAAGATACTGGAACAAATTATTAAACAATCAATGTGTGAGCACCTAGAGGATAATAGGATTATAAGTAATAGGCTGACATAGATTTGTCAAGAACAAATCATGCCAAACTATTCTAATTTCCTTCTTTGATAGGGTTACTTGCTTAGTGGATGGGGAAGGGGGGAAATCTGTAAACATGATATAATCTCAATTTTAGTGAGGCTTTTGACACAGGCCAACATGACATTCTCATAAGCAAACTAGGGACATGTGGTCTAGATGACATTACTATAAAGTGGGTGCATAACTGGTTGAAAGACCATACTAAATGAGTAGTTATTAATGGCTCATTGTAAAACTAGGAGGGCGTATCTAGTGGGGCTAGCAGGGGTCTGTCCTGGGTCTAATACTAGTCAGTATTTTCATTAATGACTTGGAGCGTGTGCTTATAAAATTAATGGATGACACCAATCTGGGAGAGGTTGCAAGTACTTTGGATTAGAATTCAAAATGACCTTGACAAACCAGAGAATTTGTCTGAAATCGACTCATTGCATTCAATAATGGGCTGGACTGGATGAACTCTTTAGGTCCCTTGCTGCCTTAAGTTTCTATGATTCTTTAAACTCCACCGACCAGGAGGAGTAATAGGGAAATCAAAGCTTACACTTATTTTCGGGTTTTCATGCTGCCAGTCTTGGATTGCCCATTGTATTTAATAAATTGACTGGGACACTAGAAAGATTACAGAAAAAGGACTAATCCTCAACTGTTATAAAATCAGAGTAGTTCCACTGATGTCGGTGAGTTAAATAGAGCTATGCTATGCTGATTTACACCAGCTGAGGATCTAGCTCAGAACTGCTAATTTGGAAGAACATCCCCATTTTTATGGAACGTTGTACTCTACCTACACTCTCAATACTGTGATTTTTTTTTTTTTATTAAACTCCTTTCTGCATCTGTTACTATGTGATTTCAGGGCCAACTAAAATCTCAAGCTTCCTTGAGATTCACTTAAAATCTGCAGAAAACGCTGCATCAGAAGTGTTTTATGTGAGCTTTCAACCTGTTTTCTGTATACTCAATAATGCCATACAATCAAGCATCTAAAAATATTTAGGAAATGACTCTCAATTGCAAGGCCCAAGCACT
The DNA here is from genome assembly GCF_013100865.1 of Trachemys scripta elegans. Taxonomy (NCBI): domain Eukaryota; kingdom Metazoa; phylum Chordata; order Testudines; family Emydidae; genus Trachemys; species Trachemys scripta. Next base: position 104,466,597 of record NC_048302.1, on the reverse strand, counting down.
GCAATTTATTTGTGTATTCTTTAGTGAAGGGTATAACTTCATTTTCACTTCACAACACTCTAGACCAGGAGACTTTTCTAAAGAAATTCTGTATCTCTCTGCACAGAGCTGAGATGCTGCATTGGTTTTCCCCAACAATAAAATGCATAGGGATGCATTGTCATGTATCTTCTCTGCTCTGGTCCATGTTTTCCTATATGCAATGCCAATGAGTCTGCTTGATGAACCTTTAGACAAATGACTACTTTTCACATGGTTGACTTATCTCTCATTATGGAGATGAGCTGCTTAACAAAGTGGTTCTCGCAGCTGCTTCCTGAGATGAAATTTTAGCAAGCACTAAGGAGCCATTAGAATTCAGTTTCTTTCTACCACACTCTCTCTGCTGTAGAACTGACAAAGCACATGAACTAGGGTGACCGGCTAGCAAGTGTGAAAAATTGGGACAGGGAGTAGGGGGTAAAAGGAGCCCATATTAAAAAAAGCTCCAAATATCAGGACTGTCCCTATAAAATCGGGACATCTGGTCACCCTAACAGGAACTGACATGGCAATCTTCCTCAACCTGTTCCTTATCAGTGCCTTACCAATGCCTTACTCATTTTTGGTCACTCTGGCTAGATCGCCACTGATGAGCTTTTTCATCTGTGTTGAGGACCCTTATTCAATAGCACTCAACCAAGAGTAACTCAACCCATTCCATGAAGCCTAATGAAACTGCATAAGCATGGCAAACTTCACAGCAATGATGCAGTGACAAAATGCTTCATACTGCATTGTCAGATGTCCATCTATCTTCTCCCACCCACCTTGAGCTAAGATGTTTCTTCTTGCCATCATGTGTGTTCCACTATGGTTTACTAAGTTTTGTAAATGTATGTAATTTGCTATAAAATATTTTGATAAAGCTTGCACAGTGGGGGACTTCCCTGAAACCAGCCAGTGCTAGAGCCCAGGATAAACTCCCACTAATGCATTTAGGCAATAACTTGTGGTGAGGACACATCTCTTCTTGACTCAACCTGTGCACTTGTGTTATCCTATTTTAGACACCAATTATGTCACCTACAAGTTTGGTGTTGGGCTCTATTAAATAGCACTTAGCCCATCAATAATTTAACAAAAGGGTAACCAGGTTGTGGCCCGCCCTAAAGGAATTGCCAGAGTGTTACTGGGGGTTTGTGTCTGACCTCCAGAGGGCTCCCCAGAGCAAGCTAGTCTTGCTAACCCTCCGAAATGACACAGATATAGCCTTCCGCTCAAGAATACACACACAAGCCGTAATTCTTTGAAAACAAATAATTTTTTTAAAGAAATAAGTCATTACAATGTATTTTAGAAAAACAAGAAAATATATAGAACAGAGCAAAATGCAATAGATTTATAGTTGAAATAATTATGGTGACGCAGCAAATAAAAGACTATATAACATACAATAATGTAACCATGCACTTAACACTAGCATTTAATATTTGACTTTTAACATTTAATATCCAACATCCAATAAGCTCTGGTCAGGCAGTTATCGGATGGGTAGTGGAAGATCTTCATTCAGACAACAAGCATTCAGCTTTATTTACAAGTGAAACCCATACATTCCTTGATAGTGAATAGGAGACTACACTTACTTCTACCATTTTTAGATCCCTCTGAATCGTCAGTAGGGTCCTTCTGATCTGTCAAAAGGAGGCGCTGTCCGCTTGATGTCCGACACTGTCTGCTACGAGAGAGAGACTGCTGTTGCTGAGGTGAAAGCTGCCCTTTGGTGACCAATACGGAAGCCTGCTGGTCACTGTGGCTATTGGGTAGCTGCTGCTGGCAAAGACTGCTGGCTGAGTTGCTATGGCAGCTGTTGCCAAGGCAATATCAGGGTTCTATTGCTGCTTCTGTTGCTTGCGGCTTCTTGCAGGAGGCTAGTTTCCAGGTAGCTTCTTCTTTGCAGATGTCTTGCAGCTTCTGCTCTTCTCCAAACCGACTACAAGTTCAGCCTGCTAGCTGTCTGCCTTACATACTGGTTGGCTGAGCCTGAGTGTGTAATCAGCTTCCAGCTTCTCAGCCCTGCCCCATGACGACATCCCTATTTTTGGGTAGAACAGCCCCACCCTTATGATGTCCTACCTATTTTTGGGTAGAACAGCCCCAACCCATCTTGGATTTTAGAAGATTCTGCTGAGTCATTCCTTGTCAGTTAATGAAATTTTCCACTATGCCACTCAGTATCTTTCAGAGATACCACTACATCATCCCCATATCTGCCATTTTGGTCAGCCATGTTGGATTTTCTAAATTTAAACTACCATTTATTTCTAATTATTTGAAGCCTTAATCTTACAACTAATTACTGTTTTATGCAAACCAAAGTGCCTTGATACAGTCACCGCTCTTTTTATGTCAAATTGAGAGAAATATAATTTAACAAAATTTTAACCCCTTCCGAGGTTTTTCTGCAAGCCTCTATTCAGAACATTGAAGGTAAAAATCTCTCACGAGACTTGGCGCTATACTAGAAATCATTGAATAAGAACAACATTTATTACCAGGTGTCAGTGGAGCTGTGAAGGGAGTTATCCTTAAATGTAATGTTAAATTGAGGTTTATTGTGCTGATCCAGGGCACTTAAATATATGTTGGCACCTCAATTACACTTATCAATACAGTACCTCTGGACCTCTTGTCATGCTGGAGAATAGGAAACATTGGGGGGTGGATTAAGTACAGAGTAGGGAGTTGGGAGGAGCTATAGAGCTGGCTCTACTGCTGTGTGGCCTTGAGCAAGTCACTTAACTCTTCTGTAAAATGGAGAAAATTACCTACCTCACAGGGATGCAGAGATTCAAATGAAAGTTTATAAAGATCCTTAAAAGTGCCTTTGTAATTGAAGGACATAAATCCACACCATATAGAGGTCAAGCATAGGAGTTTATTACACACAGCTCTGGCGGAGTGTCACCTGGCTTATTAGGCTCAGAAACACTGTCAATCAATTGATTACAATAGAATATATAGATTTTCTATGGGCGGGGGAAAGTGACTGGGTAGGCAGTTCCACACCCCGGGATAGGTTTTGCAGCAAGACAAGATAGCACATTAGCCAATGGTTAAAAGGTTACATAATGTCTCTGCCCATGGTCTCAAGTTAGCAAGTTAAAATTTAATTAATACTTTGATAAAATGTTGTTAGTATAAAATATATATGTTGAATTCTGATTTGGGGTCCATAGGAATGGAGAAACTCCTTTGTCCAACAGGTACATTCCTAGGGATTAAAGCAAAGAAACAGTGAAAGGATATGATAATACAGATTGTCTTCTTTATGTCTTAAGGCAGGGCATTGGTCCCTGTGAAAGGGAGGTGGAAGGATGCCATATCTTTATACTGACGTGCCAATTTTTCATAAACTCAAGGTTGGATCTGTGGGAAGAATGTTCCCTACAGAAGAGACTGACACAATAGGAACAGGGATCCTTTGTTCAATCTGAAACATTGGATGAAACATAATTATTCAGTTATTGCTTCAACATCTGGCATTTTTACTGACCAAGCATATCTTAGCAAAGGCAATGTTATCTTGTTTACCCCAGCTTTCTCTTAGCTGAACACTATTAGCTAGGCCTCTGGTCTCTTGACCAAACTCTGGACTTTGGGTCTGAAAAAGAGCTGGCACAATCCATATACCAGGTTGTTATATAAAATGCACATGGATTTTAACCCTTCAGTAATGATACTTAGCACTGAAGAGGATAACCCTTGTTCAGTGGCTAAATGCTGTTTCAACAAAATAAGTTCTAATGTCCAAGCTGCTCTGCATGACAACTCTGTATTCTGCATCACAATTGCAGAACTTCTAATTTATTCTCTTGTTTAAAAAAAGAGAGGGCAAGAAAATGCACCAAATCTAAAATCAAATAAACAGGATATAACAGAAAATAGAAAATAGAAATAGTAAATAGTGTTTAAAAAACAAACACCCATTAAGTTTTAGAAAAATGGAGGTTGGGCAATACGGAGGGGAGAGAATCCAAAACATGGTGATGGTTTGGGGTACATGGAACAGGAGGCATGAAGATTACGAAGCATAAGTGCGCCAAACACCAAATGGTTGTAAGAATTTGTATTAGTTAAAGATGCATTGTATTTATTCTATAGTCATTGTGGTGTTCATTATGAGTATTTATTCCTCTACAGCTAGTCTGAATTAATGAAGACTGGAGAAAGAAGAGGTGAGGATTTCTGTGGGTTTCCATCATCAGTGCTAATTAACTCAGGATATTAATATTATACCTGCATTCTGTTAAGGCTATGGCATGTTTCCAGTACTGGAGTTTGCACTAATGGTGCTGCATATGTTCCAAAAGAACAACTAAGCTGCACTGGTGCATAATGCTACGTTGGTGCCACTTGACCTTTAAAAGTGCTCTAAGGTTTGATTCTAGTTCAGCGCGCAAGTGGTTTAAAAACCTGTTAAATGTCCGATTGTTACTTTTTGCTCCCCAATCTGTTCATTCACCTGCTGTCTTTTATGTTTAGCTTGTAAGCTCTTTGGTGCAGAGACTGTCCTTTTGTTACATGCTCACAGATAGGGTGACCAGACAGCAAGTGAGAAAAATCGGGATGGGGGCGGGGGGTAATAGGAGCCTATATAAGAAAAAGACCCCAAAATCGGGACGGTCCCTATAAAATCAGGACATCTGGTCAACCTACTCACAAAGCACCTACTACAAAGAGGCCCTGATCTATGATTGGGACCCTAGGAGCTACCCCAGTACAAAAAACAATAAAGGAAAATACAATTGTAACTGTGAGTGTGTCTTAAAACACACACTCCGTCCATTCTGCAGGGGGCTGTGGGCAGGGAAGGGGGCAGAGCTTCTTTCTCTATCTGTTCCCTCTAAAACCACTGCTGGGACAAGGGGGTGCAAGTGGGAAGTGTGCAATGGGGGTCAAGGGTTGGGGAGGAGAGTGTGTATGTTCCTGTGATAAGTCTGGTAGAGATACCTGGCTGGGGAGCATGAGACCCAGAGGTGGGGGGAATGTGATGCACCCAAAACGGGGAAGGCTTTGGGAAGGTCATGAAATGTCTAGAAAAAGGACTGGTTCAGGGACCCATAAGAAATGGGATGCTTGATTCCGGTAGTTGCTTAGATGAGCTATGGGTACATGAGTCTGAGGAGGGCAGGGAACAGGAAGTGAGAGAATAGGAGTGTGGATGGGTGAGTGGTGGGTTTATCAATGTGGATGGGTAAGGTGGTAGGTTGGACTGTAACAGGGCTGAGTGTGGGGTGCATGGTGTTTATAGGAGAAGTGAGTGCATATTGAATGCATGGCCATATGAGGGGAAGGAGTGTGGGTAAGCGGGGAGTTTTAGTCAATGGTGGGTGCATGGGTGTGAGTGGAGGGTGGGACAGAAAGTGTGGATGTATGAGGGAGAGGCTATGGGAGACCCATAAGTGTCTGAGGGTAATCGAATGGCAGAGAGTTTTGTGTGAGCTGAGCAGAGGAGGTGGTGAGATTGAGGGTAATAGAAGGAAAGAGGGAGAGATGGTGGGATGGTGTAAGAGAGAGAACAAAGGAGAAATGGGGGATTTAGATAGGAGGATGGGGAGTGAGAGAGAGGCAAGTGATTATTGAAGGAAGGTAAGGTTGTCTGAGGCCATGGAGAGGGAGTCGGGAGGGGAGAAAACACTGAGTGAGAAGAAAAAGGATGACGACAAACTAGTTTGAAGGGAAATGGATACGGAAAATGGCAGATGAGGTACAACATAGCAGAAAAGGAAAGATGATGGCAGAAAGAGATGGAGTAAGTTAAACCTAATTAAAGTATAAATGATGTCCAGTGCATGAAAATGCAAAATGTTTGTTTTTTTTGTTAAAATAGGTTTTGAACAATGCACAAAATATGACCACAATACCCCTAAATTTCTCAATATGTATATATGTAGTTGGGAGTGTTTGTTTCTACTCAAAGTTCTTCTTTGAGTAGTGTCCTCGTAGATGCTCCACTCTTTGTGGGCGCATGTGCCCCATGTACCCTCGATTGGAGATTTTCATTAGCTACATCCGTTCAGTCCGTGCATGTGCTGTTGGTATCCTCATGCCCTATGTTGAGGCTATATCAGGCTGTGTGGGCAAACCATCCTCTCAGTTCCTCGAGCTTTGGCCCAAGATGAAACTAGTGTGTTTTGTTTCTTGCCTACCATGGTAGTTTTGGAGCTTCTAGTTAGGTAGGGAGGAAGGGAGGATTGTTGGTTTAAAAAAAATATATATTTTTTTCTGGTTAGAGACTCCCACTGGGGAAATTCTCCCTGTGAAGAGCATGCCTGGTACACCAGGATTCAAATGCTGCCTCTCCTGTAAAAAGGCAATCCCAGTCAGTGACGGACACTCTAAGTGTGTTTGCTGCTTGGGCGAATCGGACATGCCACAGAAGTGCAACTTCTGCCTAGTCCTGAAATCTATGACTTGGAAGAACTGGGAAGTCAAACTTCAATTTCTCATGATGGACTGTTTCCCCCACTCCACTTCGGAACCAGGTAAGGACCCCTCTGGATGTCAGTTGCCAGGATCATCTAGTGCCCCTTCCATCTTGGTGCAGCATTCTCCTAGGAAAGAGAAATCCCCAGAGTCTTCCTTTAAAGCCTCCTGAAAGAGGCGATCTAGTTCCCCTTGCAGGGATTCCCCCCAAAAAGACCTTGGTCTCTGGCCAGATCTACAGCCTCTGAAAGATCTTCCTCAAGGCTCGATACTGTAGACGTGAAAGGCTCCTCCAGTATAGGGGATGCAGGAAAACACCATGGTTCTAAGACCAAACTGGGCTCTGGAAATACCTTGTCTGGGGATGATACCAAACATGGAGGATCAGTACCTTCATCTCTGACTCTGCTCTTGATACCCTTACCAAGTGCCATGGTACTGTGTAAGCCTTCAACATCATCAGCACCAGTCCTGAAGCGCCCTAAGGCTCTGTTACCATCAGATAAGGACAAACACTTGGTATTACAACATCTCTTGGTACTGCAGGATTTCAGATACCAGACGGAATTAGTGGCAAATGCTGAACCATAGTCTCCATTGTTAGTGGGCACAGAGCACCTCTTGGTATCAAGAACCTCTCAGTCTGTGGATCCTTTTACATCCCTGGTGCTGTCACCCTCCTATTCTCTGGGAGCTCCTCCATTAGAGGACAAGACTGGAGTCATTCTAATAGTGCTGATGTGGTCAGGACTGGCATGATTCCCTTACCAGTTTCACTTTGCTTTCTATCCTCGGATAGATCTTCCAACTGTCCTTCAATTCCTTTCTCAGGAGGCCTGACATGCCCCAACTTGAGTATTCTTCAGCTCAAGGTGTGGTTCCTCGATGGTTCATGGGGCTATGGTCATCCTGCTCTGTGGAGGTACAACATGTACTATTAAATAGTAGAAAAGTTTCCCCCAGAAATACTGACCTCTAGAAGTGGGCAAGATTTGGTCATTGATGTGAGTGCCACAATGCTGCTCCTGAATCTGCTTCCTCTCATTCTGGAGTACCTGCTACAGCATAAGAAATCGGGATTGTCCCTCTATTCCATCAAAGTTCACCTGGTGGCTCTGGAGCCTTTCGTACTACTATTGAAGGTTTCTGTCTCTTTGCTCACCCCACAACTGCAAGATTTATGGAAGGCTTGGGGAATCTCTTCCCACAGATAAATGTTCCTACTCTTTGGAACCTGAATTTGCTTCTTGAAAGCCTTACAAAGCACCCATTCGAATCAGTGGCCACCTGCTCCCTCTTGAACTTATCAAGGAAAACAGCCTTCCTAGTGGCAATTACCTCAGCCCCGAGAGAGATTGGGGTGTTAATAGCAGACTCCTCATTTACAATGTTTCACAAGAATAGGTGTTTTTAAGGCTATATCCCAGGTTTCTCCCTAAAGTGACTTCAGAATTTCACATGGATTAAACCATATGCCTGCCAGTATTCTTGCTGAAACTGCATAGTTCCAGCCGGGAGACCGTTCTCTACACTCTAGATGTCAGGAGAGCATTATCCTGCTGCCTGAACAGAACAAACCTTTTAGCAAATCCAATAAACTGTTCCTTTCAATTGCAAATAGATCCAGGGGTTATCCCATTTCTACCCAGAGTCTCTCAATAGATTTCGGATTGTATTGTGGCTTGCTACCCGACTGTCAAAATTCTCATCCTCTACCAGCGTTTCGGCACACTCAACGAGATCATAATCTACATCTATGGCTTTCCTTTAAAAAAGTTCTATTTCAGAAATCTGCAGGGCTGCTACTTCATCTTCAGTACAAGCTTTCTCTGCCTTGGTTGATGCCTCCAGGTCTGATGCTGCAGTTGGCAATGCAGTTCTCTCTCATGTGATGGACTCCATTCCAAAGTTCTCTCCTCATACTGGGGATACTGCTCGGGAGACATCCAGAGCGGAGAACCCATAGGGACACTACTCAAAGAAGAGGTTACTCACCCTGTGCAGTAACTGTAGGTCTTTGAGATGTGGATCCCTATGGGTGCTCCACTACCTGACCTCCTTCCCCTTTGTTTTGGAGTTCCTGTTGAGTCTTAGGGTATGTCCACACTACCTGCCGGATCGGCGGGTAGCGATCGATCTATCGGGGATCAATTTATCGCGTCTCGGCTAGACATGATAAATCGATCCCCGAACGCGCTCCCCGTCGCCTCTGGAACTCCACCAGAGTGAGAGGCGGAAGCGGAGTCGACGGGGGAGCCATGACCGTTGATCCCACGCCATGAGGACAGGAGGTAAGTCAATCTAAGATACGTTGACTTCAGCTACACTATTCTTGTAGCTGAAGTTGAGTATCTTAGATCGATCCTCCCTCCCCCCACTAGTGTAGAAAAGCCCTTAGTGGTGCAGAAGGAACTGAAGGGGTGGTTCGCCCACGCAGTCTGATATAGCCTTGGTGCAGGGTACGAAGATACCTTTGGCACATGCATGGGCCAAATGGACACTGCTAATGAAAATCTCTGATTGAGAACATGTGGGGTGCACACATACCTACCAAGAGCGGAGAACCTACAGACAGACACCCATCTTGAAAAACTACAGTTACTGACCAAGGTGAGTAACCGCTTCTTCTTCTTCCCAGGACCCAAATAACTTCTCTGTGCTTTGCCTGAGTTTCCTTTCTCTCTGACACTATCCACTAGGTACAAGAGTTGCCTTCTGGATATCATAAGGGTAGTGCAAGGCTTAATTAATGCTTGCCGAACACTTGGAGATCCGTGGATGAAATTGGCTGTACACGTTAAGTAAAGAGGATCTTGTTGCTGAGGAGGGTGAGGCTGTTGCTATTCAGCAGTGATGATTTAGGAATGGCTTTAATAAACTCTGAAGGAAATTCTTGTCCAGGCCTTTTTAAGCAGCAATTGGAAGCTTTGTGTGGGCTGGGAGCCAAAGGGTTAATGGTGGTTGCAGTCCCTGGGTTTTTCTCCTGTGTAAAAAGGAATAAGGGGCCTAAAGGAAAACAATGTTTAAGTTCAGTCTATTAGTCATGGTGGCTAAATTCTATTGACTGTGAAAATAGATGGGTATTTTCTTTTCCAAATACTGAAATAAATATATGTATTATAATACAGTATTTGGTATCTCAGCACTTCTTTTTATGGGAGACCTCAGCATTAGTTTTATCCCCCTGGAGGGGATGGTTTATTGGTCTAAGCTGAATATTTGATATGCCTAGACTCCCTGAAACCACAGGTTCAAATCCCAGAAGACTAGTCATCAGCCCTTCATCCCTGTGATCTGAATAACTTGAGTCCTATGCAGATTACTCTGTGTGGATTTTCAGATGACACCTTGAAATCCTAAGATCTTTCCTACTTTATTTTGAAATTTTATATCCCTTGACAGTCTTCCTAAAAGTAATAGTTTGCTGTGGAGTAGCCCAAAATATCCCCTCCCCAGGCTGCTACATAGTGCTTTGTGTACTAAATGGCTGTAACCATCTGCCACAGAAACAGCTGCATCTGTGTGTACAATACAGAATCCCTCTTCTGTGGAGATAGGTTAAATCGCCCAATGTGCACAAATTAAACAATACCTCCTAGTTTGAAACAATGTCTATAGGAATTCTACCACTATCCCTTTGAGTAAATGAAGTTAGCTGTATGGGAAGTATTTTGGGATCCTTTATGATTAAAGTAATCATCACAGCAGAGAATTTTGTGTGTGTGTTTATGTATATAATATAAAAATCTAAATTTTTCACCTGGCAATTCTGCTATCTGACATTGATTTCGTGCAGCCTACTAACTACTGTGCAGTATAACATCAAATATGAATAGAGTCATAAAATATTTGTGTTTAATTACCTGACAGGAAATGTATCAATTAGTGGCTCTCTAAATGAGTCCGGGAAATGTGCACAGCAAAATCACACGCCTCATTTCTGTATTGACCTCTAGGTGGCAGAATTGCACTATGTACAATATATGAGGAAGGCATTTAAAAACAAGAAAATGGTTAATGATGTATACTTTTCCCAATGTGAATAATTTTTTTCTTAAATCAGCAGCCTTATTTTTCCAATAGTGTCAAATTTATCAGTAAGCAGGTAGAATCCATAAGCAATATTTTTTTTAAAGAAATAATAAAAAAGCAATCTTTTGTCATAGGTTCTGCCTGACTTGATTAGAAGCTGCATCTTATTTTGTAAAGTATAATGGCCATGATAACATTGGTTCTTGAAGCATCTTTTTTGGGAATGTGTACAAAACTGCTACAAATATGGTTTGCGCTGTGTGTGTGTGTGTGTGTGTGTGTGTGTGTGTGTGAACCTTCAAACAAGTTAAAATGTCAAACACTTTTCTTTTGGAACAATTTATTAATTTCTGACAGATAATGGAAGCTGCACATAAACACAGGGAGCAGAAGAGCTGATAAAAACATTTGTAAGACAAGAAGAGATCTTGTAGATAAAAATATAAAAAGCCAGGCAACTGTGAGTTGGATCTGTCAGCTTCATTATGTAAACATGGAAAATGTTGAACTGCTATGAAAACTATTGTTAGATGCGTGTAAATTATATTAATTAACATTTTGAGAACCATTCCATTCTAGAGCATATTAAAATATTTCACGTTACAGAACATTGGATTTAATTTGTCTTGGTATATGACAAACATAGACTCCCATCTGAATCAGACATGCCAAACCCACGGGAAAAAAACGCAGAAATTGGACTTGTTTTTGGCTTAACTGGCTTGTGAGTTGCTTGTTGGCTAGTTTCTTTTGCTTGTAGCTTCTCTTTTTTGATCAGCTCCCAGCAAGCAGGGGCAAGGGGAGGTAAGCAGGGGTAAGGAGGGGAGAGAGTCAGGGGTGCAAAGTGGGCCCATCACAGTCGCAGACTGCATGCCAGGGGAATCTAGTCTCACAGAGTGTTGGGGTTCTTAGGGATTGGCTTATTTTGGCCTTGTTTTGAAATGGGATTAGCTTGATTTTTGGATTATTGTGAAAGTCGGGCTGCTTATTTACCATGTGAAAGTTAGTAACTGTGATCTGAATCTACCTTCACGATGGTACAACTATGTTTCATTGCCATCCTTTGGTTTATATAAAAACAAGAGGAAGCTCCAGGAGATGGAAGCTCTAACAAGGACTTTTCAATTACATCTCTCTTCAGTAGAGGGAGAAACAGATGGTGTAGAGGGTGAAACTTTGAAATTCCCCTGTGAATTTTTTCCCTGAGAGTTATAGTAGGGTGGGGATTCTTCCTGCCCCCTCTTGGCTACCAACACTCCACCTTATGGCACGAGCACTGAGTGCAGCCTCCAGAATATGGAGACCTCATGGGATCCATAGGACGACTAGGGATTTCCAGGTGGGGGACCCCTGTCGTCATACTATCTACCTTGACTCCCTAGCAGTGGTTTTCCTCTCCTGCAGCTGTACATAGAAACATAAGACTGGAAGGGACCTCCTTGATCATCGAGACCAGTTCATGCTATCCCTGAAAGATATAAAGAATAAAACTCAGAGTGGAGGGAGCACCATTCGAATGTTTATGAAGTCTCAAGCTCTATTATATTTTGCCACTTAACAAATGGGATGGGGAGAAGAAATGTGTGTGTCATCACTACCTGCTAACGCATCTCATACAGGGATCTGCTGATACACAGATCTTCACTCAATCCCTTCAATCCAGTCCAGATTTATCAGTTGGTAAGGTTCCAGTGTTTTTTGTGAGGTGAATTGTTCTGATCACCTAGTTTTTAGTTGCCCGTGTCCCAAACTACCACACCAGGTGTTCAGTGGTATTGTAAGTGGCAAAATCAGCACAGACACCAAGGATTATGCATGGATACTGTCCTAAAGTATTCTCTTCAGGAAAGGGTTGAGGCATATTGGCAAGACTGGGGCATCTTGCACTGCTGTTGTTCTTGTATGTTTAAATAAAGAACTTCAGTCTCCACTACTGTATAGTGCTTCCCTGGAGTATTATGTTCTCTTCAATTGTATGGAGAAAGAGTCAATATTGTGCTCAATTAATTAAAACACAAATTTAAAAAAAAAGTGGGAATTTTTCTAAATCTCATACTGGTTTTTCAAAATTTCAGTTAATTCGTCTGATCACTGGGAAAATTTCAAGCCACTATAGAACTGGTTGAAAACTCCCAAGGATTTTCTTCCCCATTGAAAACTGATTTTTTGAAATATTTAATCAAACTTGAAAGGTGGAAATTCCAACCATCTCTAAACACTATGGCTTATTTTAGTTCAGTGTGCCTAGATCTTTAAGACCAAAATCTGATTCTTTACTCTGAGTAGCACTTTATGAAGTGGTCCCTTTGAATAAAGTGGGGCTACTCCTTGAGTACTTTTATTGTGCATGGGGGAATTAGAATCCAATCCTTTATTATGGAGCTTCTCTGAAATAAGGATATAAGCTACAGAATTCCTAAAGCAATGTCTCAATTTGTAAGTTTTGAAACAGGTTTATTTGATACTGTTGATCTTTAATCAGAGTAGATACTTTTTCCCCAGAAGAACTTTAAATGGTTCAATGCTGCTGAGTTTCATCCCATGAAAAGTGAAAGGAAGTTTGCATAAAGATATTTTGGGGGCATAAAATAACACTTCAGAAAAATGGGAAACTCAATTTTTGATGGATTTATGATAATTCTGTGTTCCAGTCCACTCACTAAAGTTGGATTTGGTTCAAAGATGCCTGTGAATATTTCTAAACAGAAACAATACAGAGCAATGCAGTTTACCTATTGTGAGCTCTAACTTGATTTACACATAAATCCTCAAAAGCCTGAAAGCTTAGTTTTAGCATTTCTATAGACTCTAAAAGCAGCCTTTTTATTGACCAGAAATCTAGTGAATTTGTATTCTTACAATATCTAAAATAATAAAGCAACTCTCATTACTGAATGGAATTTAAAACAGTTTTCCAATTGTGCAGTTTATTTGAATGAAATCTGTTATGTTTGCCTTACTACAGTGTAATCAGTGATATATGGTTGTGGGAATGTTGTGACTCAAGGGATTTTGACACTCTGCATGCTAACTAGTGTTACCGCAATGTAACCATTTATCATGACGGAAACCTTGAAGGTCTACCGTACTAATGCTGTCATGGACCGCTTAATATGACAAGACTAATGTTTCCACAGATTACTCATACCATGCCATCAATGAGAGAGGTCATATAGGACTGAATTCTGCTTAACATAATCATATTTCTTAATTTGTGACTACTGTTATTTTTAAACAAAATAATTTCTCATAGTAGTAAAACAATTTTATTAGCCCTGATGCTCTTTTTTGTTTCTCACTATAATTCACATATCGTTGTCCTCTAGAATTATAAAATATATGTTGCCATTTGTCTTTAAGATTAGGTAGAGTTCACCTTCCTGATAACCTTCTTCCCTCCACACTGGCATTTTGTCCTGTATGTAGTAGGATGAATAGCTAGTGCATAGTAATTTTGCTTAGTGTTTTCCAAGGATAGTGGTGCAGTTCAGGAGGTGTAGGTTACACCCTCTGTAGTGGTTCACCTATGCCAGAAGGGGTTATGTTTTGGATTCTTTCTCTGTTAATGAAGATACCTGGAAAAAATTGACTTTCAGTGAGCTCTACCCTCCAAGATGGTGCCAACGAAACCTTTATTGCACCCAACATTATCTTGCATTCTGTATTTGCCTTGTATTTTACAGACAAAGTATATAAAACATTTTATTAGTGCTATTTTTCATCTGTCTATCTGCCCTCCTCACCATAGTATCTGAGTGCTTCTCAAGTAGTTAAAAAAAGGAAATGGCAATAAGTGGCTCTCTTACTTTCTTCCCAGCTGATATGAGCAATGCAGGTTTTATTAGTTCATAGAGTTCTTTTGTTTGTGGCTGAGAGAATTTATTGAGGGAAATCTAAGGCCAGGAAATACTGCATTTTGCTCTGAAAGTGTTGATTCTCTGGTAATTTCTGTCTTTTAAAAAGTTTAGTCCCATAGTCTAGTTCCTCTTCCTCTGAAAGTTCTCTTCTGCATTCTCATGCTCCCCCATCTGTTGACAGTTTCATTTTTCCAGTGGAATGTAGGGGTTGTGGGAGGTCATGGTCTTAGAGAAAGAGTTCCTCTCTCAAGTAGCTAGGGTAAATCACATGGAGGGACCTGCCAGGTCAGCTTGCCGTAGCTGCAGTGAGTAGAGCTGGTTAAATTTTATTCCCTCAATGTTTTTTCAGTACTTTTTGGAAGAAAATTTTTTGTTGTTGTCAAAATGGACATTTCCTCTGGGAAATGTCCATTTTCAAGTAATTTTGTGGGAGTTTCCGTTGAAAAACCAAAACTCAACAACTTAAAATTATTTTTGTTTTCAACTGAAAAATAATTGGTTTGGATGTTGTTTTTTCACTGAAAACTAGACATTTTTCAAAGGAGCAAGAAACATTTACTGACCAGCTCTAACCATATGTCCAACAGTACAGGTCTATGAGGGAAAGGTTATAGAAACTTCTGAAAATGACCTAAAATTGCTTTTGCATATATAACATTATTTTCAGGACTGATACTTTAAGACTTTCCCGAGCAAGCAAGTGCAGTGTCTCACTGGAAACCTGGGATTATTTCATTTAGAAACCAGCAACTCTCAAGATATGGAACTTGAAACTTGTCACTGGCACAGGGCTCACATTGCATTTCCAACCAATATAATTTGGGGGAGTGGGGAAATTCCCCATTTTTTTGTGAGGGCCAAGGAGGGAATTTCAGGTATCTGTGAAATTGCTCAGAAGTTTGTAAAAGCTTGACATGTCCCAGTGGAGATGGATGAGAATGCAGTTAGTGGTAATAGATGCCTTGTGATGCAGTTTGAAATGGTTCTGCAATTTATTACATGCATATCACTTGATGTGTGTATGATGTAATTAAGGTGAGTTCCAGCTTTTGTCAGACTCACTTTTCAGTGCTCCTAACTTTCTGAAATTCCTTTGAGGCTGAAGTTTCTCAAGCTTTGTCTCAGCTCTAAGTTGAATGATGAGTGTTTGTGTTAATTCAGTTTTGACATTTGTGAACTCTGCATGTATTCAACTTCACTGCCATCCTCTTCTTTCTTTGTGCTTGATAAAGTTTGTAGAAGGAGGGATGCATAAATTCTGAGGTTTGAGGGCTTTTTCTACAGACATCATATACCATGCTGACTGAATTTTGGCATGCATTAAAGAAAAATGGAAATGAATAAAAGCCATAGTTAAAGGTTTGCAGTTGAAAATGTGTTTTATGAGCCCAGTTCATGAGCCAAAAAATTACTTTCATTACCAAAAAAGCCTCCACCATTTACAAAACAATGACCAAAAAATCCATTAATTTAAGCTTGGAAATAGAAAGTAACTTAGATACCTTAACTGCTTAACTGATGTTTGTTGCCTGTCCAGTCTTAACTTTACCCCTAAAATTTGGAAAAATGTATAAAAAGTTTGCGGTATCTCACTGGGAGATAAGATCCTATTGTTTTGTTCAAGAAATCAATTTCAGGTAATCGATCATACTAAGATAGGGTGACCAAAGGGCAAGTGTGAAAAATCGGGACGGAGGTGGGGGTGGGGGCGTAGTAGGAGCTTATATAAGAAACGGCCCCCAAAATTGGGACTGTCCCTATAAAATCGGGACATCTGGTCACCTTATACTAACACATACTTACAGCACTGCTCATTACAAAAAACTACATATCTTAGTTGTTGCCCAGTACAGTTGATATAATTAAATACAAACTTGTACTGCTTCCATACGCTTCATAAAACTATAGCACATTTTAACCAACACATTTCATAACATCAAACAGATCAATCATTCCAATGTTTTCATAAAGTATTCCTCCCCACTAACACAACACACTGTGCAAATATACAGAACTCTGAAATAATTTAACGTGCCTTGAGACACAGGTGCTGGCTTCCTCCTTGCCTCGGGGTGCTCAACCCCTGCTCACTCCCAGGCCCTGTCCCCACTCCACCTCTTCCCTGAAGACCCCACCCCTGCCTTGCCTCTGTCCTGCCTCTTCCTGCTTCTCCCACTCCCCCCCAGTGCCTACTGCAGGCTGCAGAACAGCTGATCATGGTGGCCAGGAGGCACGGGGAGGGAGGAGGAGGAGTTGATTGGCAGGGCTGAGGGTGGGTGGGAGGTGCTGGGCAGGAGGAGGACGGAGCTGGCTACTAGTGGGTGCTAAGAACCTGCAATTTTTTTTCCAGAGACTATATTTCATTCAGTATTTTTACTACCACAAAGATGCTAGAACTAGGGGTCCTGGGGATGCTACCACATCTCTTGGCTTGAAGTGGTTTCCATTATATACAGGATTTACAGTTTGGTTCAATGGCTCTCAGCACTCCCACTATAAAAATTGTTCCACCACCATGTACTATCTATTATGCTAATTATTATTATAGCAATATATAATCCAACAATTTATATCTAAAATATGACCCGAGGTGCCTAGGGTAGCCCACACTGAAAATGCCAAGGTCAGGGCAAGTTGCAAAAAGGAGAGCAGATTCTCCCAAAACTGGTGGTTAACACTATAGTTAGATTCACCAACCAGTCACAAAACTCTGTTCCTGATCCCCCACACTGGTTATCCAGAAGCTGGGGGAGGGGTGGGGAAACAGTCCCCTTTATTGCATTCCAATCTCTACTGGACCTATTTGCTGATTGGGAGACAAAGTGAGAAGTTACTTAAAATTCTATTCACTGTACTAAATATTATTCTGATCCCCAAAGGGCCAGCCACATTACCAGATGAATGCTAGTTTGGATCTTACCCAAAATACCATGCTGCCAGCCAATCCTCTAGTATCTATAACCAAAGGTTTTTTATAAAAGAAAAGAATGAGAAGAGAATTGTTAAATGGTCAAAGCAATTAGATACATATATAGGACTTCAGAGTCCATATATCAGGTTCTTTAGCTGCAGTAGTGAGTTTGCTGGCTTGTAAAGTCCCTCTGGAACACATCCAGAGCTTGGATGGGTCTATCAGTCCTTTGTTCAAAGCTTCAGTTTGTAGAAAAGTTACTCCAGAGGTAAGAAGCAGGATTGAAGACAAAATGGAAGAGATGCAGCTGTCTTTTTATATTCTCTGTTATGTGGCTTATACATCCTTCATCCCAAACACATTCCCTGTCCATAGGCATGTCCTGCTGACTCATAGGCATAGCTCCTGACTTCTCTCAATGGGTTCATTGTACAGATGATTGCCCTTGATGGGCCATCAAACAGGCTGGTTGGTGCTGATGGCAATCCGTCTGGGAGTGTCACCCAGATATACAGCACAAGTTTGAAATATCAATATCCGACACACATTTATAACTCACAATACAAAGATGACACATATATATAAACAAACATCATATTTAGCAAATCATAACTTTTCCACTGATATCTTACATGGCATATATTGTATAAAATTCATTGCAACTTTGTAATATTGGTATCAGTAATATTATAAATGGTCATGCATATGCCATACAGTGTTACACATGCCTCCCCACAATCTTAGTGATGGTGGAAGGTTTGGTTGGAATAGAAGGAGGGAGTTGGTCAACCCCTGGAAACCTGAAGAGAGGGCAAGTGCTCATACTCAAGTGTACTTTCCCGTCCCATTGCCCTTTCTCATGCCCCAGGGAAGGGGAAGGATTTCTCTGCCTCTTATTGACTAACCAAGAGGGGCTGGAGGGCTGATTGGCTCTCATACCAAACCCCATCTCCTTTTGAAATCCTCCTGGGCATCTGGCAGCCATCTTTGTTGCTATTTTTGGCCCTCTCCCACATAGTTAAGATATTGTCAGACTGTATTTCCAGGATCCGATGGGTCTGACCAGATTGCCTCTTTTGAGATGAATAAGGAATTTTTCTCTCTGGGCCAAATTGGTGAGGTGTGAAGGTGTTTGTCTGCCTTGTAGCATAGTAGAGGCTTAGTTTTAGGTTAAAAAGGAGTGAGAACAGGAATTTTTAATTTGAAGAGATAGTATAGGAATGTTCAGTTTGTTGCAAGTTATGACCAGTGTTCAGTGCGGATGAAGGCTGAAAGAGCCAGCTCCCAGAAATAAATGAGTAAGAGACATGGGATATGGCTGCTGGATTTTTTTGTAACCTGTAGGATGGGTGTATGGGAGGCCATAAGTCTTCATAGGCTGAGGTTGTATCCTCATTTTCCCTTGTAGAAGGAGTGAGAGAATTCAGAGGAGGGTTGAGTGCTAGAGGTTAGGCGGAAGAGGCACAATCCTGATTTATTGGTTAAATGGTATGATGCCATTTAACCCCAAACCAAGCACAAACAAATTTCTCATGTTTGCTGGGGGATGGGTGGATTGCACTTCTTCCTGTTATTAAGATTAATAAAGTTACAGTTTGCCAGTTTAAAATCCATCCTAGTGTCTATTTTGTTTGCTTGCATTAACAGCATAATTCTATCACAGTTCAAAACAAGGAGGCAAAGTTACGATTGGGCAGGAGGTGCAAATCAGCTGAGCTGATGAATAAAGGAGGATTATGTGGCAGTGGGGAACTAGCTATATCCTTTAACTGTTAAAACCCAAAAAGGGTCTGGAAAATTTAAAGAAACAGAATTTTTGAAAAAAAATGTGATTTGTGTGGGGTGGTTAGCTGGGCTCCAGTGAAACACACTTACAGTCTTAACATTAATAACATATTTTTGTTTGTGAAGTTCATCTCTATCTCTAGGAATGCATCAGCTGGAAAGCAGTGCTTAACAGGGTTTGGATAAAAAATGACTTTCATCATTACAATTCAAGGGAAAGCAGCTTCACTTGATTCACTTAGATCAAACAAGCTTTTTCTGGGTGAACAGCAGATAATATGGGAAAAAACTATTTCATCTTAAATCATGCTAAGCCATGTAAAACCCTTATCATAGCTGGTTCCCTGGCTATAGAGAGTAACTTTGACAAGGCTGCTTGGATGCACTCTATTTTTCTGCTAACTATACAAGAATGGGACTTTGAAAGTTTGTTCAATAAGCTAGAATTCTCTGCATGAAGAGTTCATGCAGTATTTAAACTGCACCCAGTGTAGTTTAATGCCATTTTATCCTGGTTTTAGTCAGTTTTGACACTTTAACAATTTCTAATATTGCTTGCTGTGTAACAGATGCAAACACTTGCATTTTTACAGGGAAGGATTTATTTTACATTTGCCTCGCCTTTCAGCAGAAACCTATAAAAATATCAATGACAATTTAGGAGAGAGAATTTTGCTCTTAAATTAATAAATTGTGGGTCTTTAACTTTCTTCCTTGCAGCCTTATAACGGTAACAAAATTAATAGATGGTAGTAACATGAATAGTCTTTGCCCATATTTGTGAATGTCCATTATTCCATAATTATTTCTATCTTGTTTTTCACTTTGGGGGAACACATTTGATAGTTTTATGATTTATGCTTTTGTCATAACTATAAAGGGAAGGGTAACAGCTGTCCTGTGTACAGTACTATAAAATCCCTCCTGGCCAGAGACTCCAAAATCCTTTTCCCTGTAAAGGGTTAAGAAGCTCAAGTAACCTGGCTGGCATCTGACCCAAAGGACCAATAAGGGGACAAGATACTTTCAAATCTTGGGGCGGGGGGGGAGGCTTTTGTTTTTGCTCTTTGTTTGGGAGTCCATTCGCTCTTGGGACTGAGAGGGACCAGACATCAATCCAGGTTCTCCACATCTTTCTAAACAAGTCTCTCCTATTTCAAACTTGTAAGTAAATAGCCAGGCAAGGCGTCTTAGTTTTACTTTGTTTTTCTCAACTTGTAAATGTACCTTTTACTAGAGTGTTTATCTTTGTTTGCTGTACTTTGAACCTAAGACTAGAGGGGAGTCCTCTAAGCTCTTTAAGTTTGATTACCCTGTAAAGTTATTTTCCATACTAATTTTACAAAAATGATTTTTACCTTTTTCTTTAATTAAAAGCCTTCTTTTTAAGAACCTGATTGATTTTTCCTTGTTTTTAGATCCAAGGGTGTTAGATCTATATTCACCAGGAGTTAGAGGGAGGAAAGAGGGGAATAGTTAATTTCTCCTTGTTTTAAAATCCAAGGGGTTTGGATCTGTATTCACCAGGGAATTGGTAAAGGTTTCTCAAGGCTACCCAGGGAAGGGAATTAGTTTTTGAGAATAGTAGAAGCGGACCAGAACTAAGCTAGTAGTTAAGCTTAGAAGTTTTCATGCAGGAACCCTACATTTGTACCCTAAAGTTCAAAGTGGGGATACAGCCTTGACAGCTTTCTAATATTTTATTTATTTACATCCTGTCATGGTTCAGGATTAGCTGCACCTTTGACCTCTCTTGAGTGATGGTAGAGTTGCATCTCTGCATTGGAATCCCAGGAATTTCCCATTGATAGACCAAATCCCCAGGCTTCAGCCACCTTGGTTTACCAGCTGGGTTTTCACAGCATGTCCAACTGGAGCTGTGCCCAGTAGATAAATACAATGACTTAGAACTGCTTCTTCAAAACTAAGGCCCTGTCTACACTGGCACTTTCATTGTTAAAACTTTTGTCACTCAAGGGTGTGAAAAAACACCCTCCTCAACGATAAAAGTTTTAACGACAAAAAGCGCTGGTGTGGACAGTGCTTCATTGGTGGGAGTCGTGCTCCTGGAGATGAAGCTACTACCCCTCGTTGGAGGTGGTTTTATTTTGTCGCCAGGAGAGCTTTCTCCTGGCGATAGAGTGGCTATGCTGCCCATCTTACAATGGCGTGGCTGCAGCGGCATAGCCATACCGTTGTAAGTGTAGACAGAGCCTAATATTTATCCATTGAAACAGAGCATTCACAGAGAGGTGTTAAAACAAAAGGCCTACATGCATGTGTTTTACCTAAAATTTAGCAATTCCTTGAAAGCTTAGCAAAGCCCCTCTTATATCAAGCAACAAAGAGTCCTGTGGCACCTTTAAGACTAACAGATGTATTGGAGCATAAGCTTTCATGGGTGAATACCCACTTTGTCAGATGCAAAATTCTGTTTCTTTATACCAATTATCCCTGCTTCTGGGGACTGGGGTTCCAACTGTTTCCCTGAAGACCCTGCCTCCTGTGTCTCCCCCTCAGCTTCAGGGTTGAGTTATTTTTTTATTTTTTTTTAAAACCCTAGCAAAATTATTGTTTCATTTTCTCTGCTTGGATTCCTCACTTTCCACCCCAGGGGTTCCCAGCCAGCTTGTTGATCCAAAGCATTGGAGAGGTGAAACTTCAAAGGAATTCACAACTGTATTGTTTAAGTACTGATGATTGTGTTATCTGAAGCCACTGACTTAGGTTCCTACAGACCTATAAAACTAGGTGAGAGTGACTTAACACCTGGTTAAGCAAGCAACACAATCATCGAACTGAGGGTCACAAGTTTTAAAAATCTTATCTCCCACATTCTTCACACATGGTATTTTGATCAAGGATTTTTTTTCAGACTTACAGCCTTTCATCATACTCTGTGCACAAAGTACAGAAAATATCCAAATTATTTAGCAAAACCATATATTTTCATGCATTTTTAACTCCCACATAAATGATCAGATGATTTTTCAGAGATAATGAGCAACAGCAGCTCTCTTTTGACTTAATATGCAATTGTCAGTGCTCACTACTTTTGTGCCTAACAGGTGCTATGTCTGAAATGTATGTGGTGTGTGTGTGTGTGTGTGTGTGTGTGTGTGTGTGTATAAAGCTATGGGCTTGTCCACATTTAAAATGATGCAGCCATGCAGCTGCACTGCTTCAGTGAAGTTGGTAATCCATCTTCCCGAGAGGTGCTAGCTAAATCAATGGGTGAATTCTCTCATCGACCTAGCACTGTCTGTACTGCAAGCTAGGTTGGTTTAACAGCATCTCTCAGGGATATGGATTTTTCACACACCTGAGCAATGTAGTTATACCGACCTAATTTCCTAGTGTGGACCAAGCCTAAGTCTACACTTAAAACATTACAGCTGTGCTGTTGTAGTGCTTCAATGTAGACACTACAGCACTGCAATGGGTTCTCTCATTGTTGTACTAAATACACCTACTCAAGAGGCAGTAGAATTCTTCCATCAACTTTGTGCTGTCCTATATGGGGTAGGGAATTTAGATTGGCTTAACTACATCTCTCAGGAGTGTGGATTTTTCACACCTCCAAGCGATGTAACTGGGTTAATATAATTTTCTAAGCCCTAAGTGGCTTTGCACTGGTGTTTGTCTTCACAGCTAGAGCTGGAAAATCTTGATTTTTCGTGTTTTTAAAGAGTTCATTTGTAGTTCTTCCTTTTCGCTAAAGATCAATGTTCATGTCGCACTCTCTGTCAGTATCCAGCCCAGGCTGCAGAAGCTAATGATCCAACCAGCGGACCAAATTCGATGATGAATCCTGGTCACATGCTACCTGAGGCACATTGTGCATATGCTAAGAAGATTGAAAGCTTACACCAACCAAAAAGGAGAAGGATGGTGGGATGCAAGAGTCCGCTTGCATGGAGCTCCTTGCAAGATTAGAGCCTTATATATTTCCTGTTATGTATATTTCTTTAGTGTGAGGGTTGTGAGACCCTTTGGAGTCAGTTTGATTCAGTTTATAGCTCCTAGGGATAGAGAAGGCTATAATCTGGCTATCTAAAGACTTGACAGGACTGGTTATAACCACTTTACATCCATGCACATTACTGATCTTTGAAATGCGTTAAAGGTAACAATTTTTCTATTAATGTTTTAAAAGGTGACAATGTGTTTCCTGATAAAGTATAAATAATATATATGATGTAGGGGCAAAAATTCCATTGAAATACCCAAATTCTGTCTGAAATGCTGAATTCCTGATAAATCAATGCCTTTCCTTATGGTTTAGTAGCAGCAGCATGATTTTTATACAAATGAATCAGATTGTCCAAGTTGGAGGGCTTGCAGTATTTAGACTGATGGAGTAAATAAGCTATCTACGGAGAGAAGTACTATAGTGGACCGATGCTTTTAAACCATGTATGCATATCTTGATGTGACATCTAAAATCCTGTTAATTTAAATGAGGGAAGAAAGCAATAGTACCGAATTCTGCCTTAACCTTCCAAGACTTAAACTGTTTACAAGACTGGGAGCAAACTGGTTTGCGGATCTTTAATACCTTCATTCTTTGGAGTATATTGACCTTTGGGTAGGTTACAATATTGTAACCAATGTAATTCTTAGATATGATGCCCAAATTACCTTTTTACTATTAGTGTTTTACTAAAATAAATTCGCAGTAGGTTATTGCTAATCATCCTCATTATTATCACTGAATCTTTGAAGCTGTGGAGACTTAAAGAAATCCCTCTTTAATATTTTCTCCCCTTATTTCTTACAAAAACCCAAACACCACCTAGTAAACTCCACACAAAATAACTCAGGCACTACTTACTTTCCCTAATACTCTTAGCCTATGTTAAGACTGCACATGCAACCTTATCTCTGCCCCCACTTGTACCCATTCATTATGGAATTAATTATATAAACAAACTTTATAAAAAGATACACATGCTGATAAGATTGTAGAAAAATGTATGTTGTATCGTATTTGAAAGACATCATGTGGTTATGTAACTAAAGGCTTTATTGCCCACACATGGGGACAGGGTTAAGGTTTCTCATACAACTTTATATAATTTCCTTAATTTTTATTAAACATGCACATTTAATGTTCTTTGAACAGTGTGGGCTTTTTTTGCAGGGAATAATATTTGAAGAAGTATGAACTCTCCACTGATATTTCTAATGAGCTAAACTGCAGCTTTACACTGCTTCTCTAAACAATTGCCACTATAAATGATCACCTGAATTTTCAAAGTTGTTTCACCTGTATTTTCTGTAGGTGTTACAATCAACAATGAATTAGACCATCACTTCTGAAATATCGGTCCTGATTTATTTCAGACAATTACAGATAATTTTGACAAATTGGATTGCCTGTCTCATTATGAACAGTTTAGACACTGTCAGATTAATTTAATGCTCTGTACCACCTTAATTATCACAACATTTCCATATCACTTTCTGAATTTTAGATTTACATAGATTAAAACATCAGTCCTCTGTCAGTTTCTTCCTGGCTTTCAAAAAAAGAAGCTCTTTCATAGTCATTCTTTTGAAGAAACATGACAAAACAATTAGACAAAATGGTATTAGAAATCATAATTAGTGGTTTCTGAACTGAAACTTTTTGTACTGTTTTGGCAAAATTGTAGGTCATTATTGTACATTATCACTCTTATGAAAAGCCGGATGATACATGGTCTGGGGAGCTTATATTCAGATCTGGAGTAGATTTATGAGATTTGAGACCACATCAGGATTAGATTCAGCATCGGAGTCAATGATGTTTAACCCTTTCAAGATTATCTTAAATTATTATAGCCCCAAATGCTGAAAATCTCAAAAAGAATTAACAGATTTTCATAGTATATACATCATCTTGGGCCAAAATCTCACTAGACTGGCTATTTTCATGAGATTTCATTTAATTTGACCCTTTTTGGTTTTGGTACAGATTTAATTCTAAATCAGGCCCAGAGGTGATTATGTTAATTCTAACACCTGAAATTTGTAGGGATTCAGACTGGAAATTCTAATTTGTACCAGTTCCCCAGATGGACTTTGATTTCAGGGGACATGGTGATGTCTCCATCTGTTCTGAAGAATAGAGGAATAAATACATTTCATTCTGAATTTGCACGCACTTAGGTACAATTTATTAGAAAAGCATTTATATTTGAAGTGGCATGTCCAGCACAACATAAGGAAGTATTATCTATCTTTTATTGTCATTGATCATCATATGTTTGTGTGTGTAGTGTGTTATGATTGAGATACTTTTGTGACAGTCGTAGACAGATTCTGCCCCCAAAAGCTTAGAATTTAAATAGACAAGACAGGAAACAGGTAGTGAAAAAGAGAGTGAACACGCAAACAAAGTGAACAATGTCATGGCAGCAAATGTCATATTAGCATGGTGATTTCTTGGAGGCTGGGGGTTAGTAAGAATAGGATTAGTTAAATGGCAGGATAAGGGAAGGGAGAAGGTATGAGGGGTAGCTCTGGAATAAGGCTGAGGTGAAGATACTGTGAGCTGGGGCAGGAAGTAGATGGAGCAAACAGCCAATCACCATTGAGGGGTGGGAGGGGAAAGAGTCCTGTCAAAACTACAGAAAATATTATCATTGTAGTTTGAAGTACATTTAACACTGCTTCTGCAGATGCTTTGCTTGCTTCAGTCTCTGGCTGACTCTTCCCTGCAATTTCTGACGGTCTCCCCTGAACAGTTGTGGGCCTGGGGAAGAGAGGTAGCCCCAATTAGGCCCAACTTGGGCCCATTTTACTGACTCCCCTCATGATGCAAACAGTTCCTGGGTATCATTTTCTTTCCCATCACTGCCGCTCTGACTCTCACGGGGCTGCTATTGTGATATCTTGTTTCTGCTTGGGAGAAAAGATCTACAGTTTGCTTGAAAATGAGCTCTCAAGTCTTGTGTGAACCAACTACAAAAAATGATGGTTTAAGAACTTCTCTTCTGTTGAGTTAGAAAATATTACTTAAAGCAAGTCTATACTAGAAAGTTTTACAAACATAGCTATGCCAGAAAAGACCCTAGTGTAAACACAATTATATTGTTATAAAAGTGCTTAACTAGTACAGCTTATGCTAGTTGGGGAACCAGTATAGTTATATTGGCAAGACTCTCCTATTGTAGACAAAGTCTTACTATAAAATTATAATATCAGAAGTTACAGACAGATAGAAAATACCTTTTATATCATCCTTGTCAGTGCAGAGCAATCTCCTCCAGTCTGTGACCTGGTAACTCTATTTTGAAGTGTGTACTATGTCACTGTGTGACGGGACGATTAGGTCCGGAGGTCCCCAGCTGGAGGTCTCCCAGTCCTGCCTCATCCTGCCCCAGAAAAGAGCAGAGGAAAAGTCCTCCAGACAGCCAATCAGAGGGGCTGCAGGGGAGCAACCAATGAGGGGCTAGAAGAGCCATATAAAAGGAAGTAGCAAAGGCAGACCTGTCAATTGCTGTCTGGAACTTGAAAAGGGATGACCAGGTGCCTGGCTTGCTGGAAGAGCAGCAGGATCATGGAGAGTGCGGGCAGGCTGAGCCCAAGGGACTGAGACTAGAATCTAGCCAGACCTGGTGAGGGTACCGTGATGGGTTCTGCTGGTCTGGTTGAAGACCGAGCCAAGGTGAGGGCTGCTGAAGGACATCAACCAACTGTACCGTGACGGGCCCCTGTTGGGCTGTTAAAGAAGGCAGTACCTCTAGGGAGGAAGCATTGGTGCTATGGTCCCATACCAAGGCTGTGAGCAAGAACTAAAGGACTGTATACCCTAGAAGAGGGGATGATGTGTGTGACTCAGCCAGAAGGCTGAGTTGCCAAAGACCTGCCAAAAGTACCACTGGGTGGGGGTAGGGAGCGTTCATGAGAGGTGGGTGCCACCCCGTTGTAAGAACTGAAAGAAAAGCAGGCTCATGCTTGACTAGAAAGAGAGGTGAGTGCTGCCCCATTCAAAACTGAGTGATAGAAGGCACGTATTGGCCAAAGAGGTGGGTGCCAATGCTGTTACACACCCGTTAACATATAATGCACTGGTGAGGAAGCTTCAGATAAATGGGTTGGTGATACCAATAATGATGTCTTTTTTTCCTTTCAGAACAGCTTTGCAGACTTTAATAGGGAATTCCATCTATATAGAACTTTAAACAACCTACCAAACATTAATTAATTGTTTGGCCACTATTAATTCCTACAGAATAATTTTTAAAAATCACTTTGTGAGGCTAAAACTAGCATTCCTTTCCATTGCCCACCATTACATATAGTTTTTATACTGCAAGGATTTTTGAAAAAATCTTCATATTTGTGATGAAAATGGCTGCATGATTTTCATTTGTGGTGGGTAGGAAGCATTTATCGGTCTTTGCTTTAGCATCTCTTTCATGCAGGTGACAAGCTGTCAATGAAGAGTTTTATAGCATTTCTTTTTTCTGTTCTTTCATTTCTATATTATAATTTTGAAGGAACTTGAATTACTTTTGTGTTTCTTTACTTTGTGAGTTCCTCAGGGCAGGGACTACCTTTAATTCTCTTCTGTTGTACAGCCCTTGGTTCATTATTTGTGAAGCCGCGTAGGTATGGCTCCAGTAATTAGGTGCCTGGACCCTTGAGAAGACACACATGTAAATATAAATTAAATAAATAAAATTAATGGAGATATCCCATCTCCTAGAACTGGAAGGGACCTTGAAAGGTCATCGAGTCCAGCCCCCTGCCTTCACTAGCAGGACCAAGTACTGATTTTGCCCCAGATCCCTAGGTGACCCCCTCAAGGATTGAACTCACAACCCTGGGTTTAGCAGGCCAATGCTCAAACCACTGAGCTATCCTTCCCCCCTAGGTGAGGTGGTGTCCTTGGGGAGAATAGGGGGTAGGTGGGAGGGGCAGTGGAATGAGAAGAGAGGGTGGGGGGAATTTTGGACGTGCAGGGCTGTGGTGGCCATAGAAAGGCATCTTTCCCCAGCTCCAGGGCTATAGCTGCAGGGGAGAGACTGCCCTCCTGCCCAGCCTCAGCTTTGTGGCTGCTGTGGTGGGGAAAATACCCCCTTCTTCCCAGCCCCAGCTCAGGAGCTGGTGTGGTGGGGGAGAGAGGGCACATCCACCGCATTAGAAAGGAAAGACTACTGATATTAAAATGAGTTGTGTGCTTTTATTTGTAGAACAAAAAAAGTTAATTATTATTATTATTATTTTTTTATTTTTTTTTAAATTTATCCAAAGTGCTTTACAATAGTTAGCTAATGGTACAAACAACATTTGGAAAGATCATTAAATGGTCCACCAAGACCCTCAGCAATTTTCAAGTGGTCTGCGAAAAAAAAAGTTTGAGAACAACTGGTCTAGACCATCCCTGAGAGGTGTTTGTCTAACCTGTTCTTAAAAACCTCCAATAATGGAGATTCCACAACCTCCCTCGGTAATTTGTCCCTTATAGTTAGGAAGTTTTCCTAATGTTTAACATAAATCTCCTGTCCTGCAATTTAAGCCCATTACTTCTTGTCCTGTCCTTGGTGGTTAAACAGAACAATTTATCCTCCTCCTCTTTACAACAGCTTATTTATGTATTGGAAGATTGTTATGTCCCCCTCAGTTTTCTCTTCTCCAGCCTAAACGCACCCAGTTTTTTCAACCTTTCTTCGTAGATAATGTTTTCTAGACCTTTCATCATTTTTGTTGCTCTTCTCTGGACTTTCTCCAATTTTCCCACATCTTTTCTGATGTATGGTGCCCAGAATTGTATACAATACTCCAGTTGAGGCCTTCTCTGTGCTGAGTAGAGTGGAAGAATTACTTCTCATGTCTTGCTTAAATACTTCTGCTAATATATCCCAGAATGATGTTCATGTTTTTTGCAACAGTATTAAATTGTTGACCCATATTTAGTTTGTGATCCACTGTAACCCCCAGATCCTTTTCTGCAGTACTCCTTCCTTGGCAGTCATTTCCCATTTTGTATTTATGCAATTGATTATTTCTTCCTAAGTGTAGTACTTTTTATTTGTCCTTATTGAATTTTGTCTGTTTAATTTATCCAATTAATCAAGAAAAATAAGAATTCTAATCCTGACCTCCAAAGCACTTGCAATCCCTTCTAGCTTGGTGTCATCCACAGACTTTGTAAGCAAACTTTCTATGTTATTATCCAAGTAATTTATGAAGAGATTGAATAGAATTGAACCCTGGACAAATCCCTGCCAGACCCTACTCAATATGCTCTTCCAGATCGATTGTTAACAATCATGTGACCAAAATTTGAGGGGTGGGTGGAGGGACAGGGGAGCAAAGATATTTACATTATCTTCTAAAGGTATCCCTGAAGAAAATGTTGATACAACTTCATCCTAAAATCTAGATTTGTTATGGAAACTGTTTCTGTTTTCACTAATTAATCTTGTTTTTCAGAAAAAACTATTGTCAATTGAGTAAATTTTATGCAGCCTGTCCCTCCACCACTAAGGAGTGTTGCTTAAAAGTAAAGTTTCTGAAGTCTACCCCGCTTCTGCCAATTTGTGAGCTCAAGGTGTGGACAGAAGTGTGCTGTGAAGCCTAGGGCAGCAGCTTGTGTAAGGAACCTCAATCTCAAGGAGAAGACATGACTTGGAGAGTTGCAGTTAGCAGCTGTGTATTGTACACTTCAGTGAAAGATTTTGCTTATTATTACCATAGTGATCTCAGGTCTTATGTACTTATCTGACCCCCTTTGCTATAGTATCTAAACACCTCAGAATTTTTATTGTATTTATCCTCACAACCACCCGCATGAGATAGGAAAGTGCTATTATCCTGTTTTAAAGATGGGGAACTGAGGCACAGTGAGGCCAGTGACTTGTCCAAGGTCACAGGAAACATTAGCAGAGTGGAATTGAACCCAGGTTTCCTGAATCCCAGACTACTTCCCTAATCACCGGACTACCCTTCCTCTCCCACTCTCTCTTTGGTAGCCGTAAGGAATGGGACAGTTTGAAGCCTTCAAGAGGGATGGAGTTATCTTTGTACTGCATAGTGAAATCTGTTTCTGCATATATTGTAAGGTTGGTTTGAGGCTTTGCTCAATAACAAGACTTGTGAAATGCATAGAAATCTTATCATGAATGAATGTAAGAAGTGGGACCTGAACTAAGTTTTCTCTTGAGTCCTAATCTAGCACTCCTAGTTTTAGGCCAGCAGAACTGGGAAACATTCTTATTGCAAATGGAATATTAAAGAGAAGTTAGCAAAAATCCTCTGGCAAGTCTACTGAGCATGTTCAAATATCAACTTTAAAAGGCTTATAACTGGCCAAATTTGGGTGGACTTTCATAGGGCCAGGAAAAACGACTTATCTTACCCTTCTACTATGTCATTAGCAAACTATCTATATCTTCCTAACTTTTTTGTTCAAACTTCCCAGAAGAATTCAGCACATGGCATAGAGCAAGCATGGGAAATTTCAGCCCCCTAATGGCTAAAGTTTGGCAAAGGTAGAAGGAATTGAAAAGTGGGGTTTATAATGGAAAGTAGAAAATGTTGCTCTGACAGATGGAGATGGCATGCTCTGGTTGTGAGAGTGGGGAACTGGGAAATTTGCCTCCCGGGTTTTAATCACAACTGTGTCATCAACTTGTCCTGATACTTTGGGCATGTCACTTAACTGCTCTGTGCTTCAGTTTCCCCATCCCTGAAATGGGTTTAATATGACTTCCCATATCTCCTCAATATTTATTCCACTCTATATGCATCCGAAGAAGTGGGCTGTAGTCCACGAAAGCTTATGCTCTAATAAATTTGTTAGTCTCTAAGATGCCACAAGTACTCCTGTTCTTCTTCCTTACAAGGATTGTGTGAAGCTTGGCACATTCATAATGCTTTGAGACTTTCAGATGAAAGATATGCTATGTGAAATGTTTTGTGTTTTGTTTTGTTTGCTGGAAGTCTAGACAGCATATACACTCCTAATGGTCAGTATAAAAATAAATTTAGCTTTTACTTTATTAGACAGCTTTTAGGGTAAAGTTATCTGAGATTACTTCTGACAGTCCAATGGAACACACCATATGTCATCTTTTGAAAAATGAAGACAGTATTCCTTCTAGTCTTTGTTATGAACTTAATGAGTTTAGAGAAATGTCCTTTACTTCTTACAAGACACATGGGTAAAAGGCCTTGATATGAAAAACACAGATCAACAATGGATCTTTAGTAAGAAATTAAATTGAATTATGCTGCTGTTTTTGTTCCAGTGGAGCCTCTGAATAAGATTTTCATCACAAAATTATTTAATTGTAATTTCTCACGTAAAACACAATCTATTACAACCCACAATGAATCCAGTGGGGTGATTGAATGCTCATTTTGAGTTCACTTGTGTTTTAAAATGTCTAGGGCTAAGCTGATGGCCCAGTAGAAATACTGAAGATGTCAAACCTATGGGTTGCAGAGCTGTCTTTGGGCTGCAAACATCTCAAGGATAATTCTCTTTCTCCATTGCTGAGTGAGGAGAAGTATCATACTTCCCATTTCAGCATCATTCACTGGCCAATTACAGCACAATAATGAATTTTCATTGCTGCTTCTGCGGGAAAGCAAATATAATAAATGTGACTGATAAACCCTTTTCTCACTAAATCAATTGCCTTTTTCTGAGAATAACCTGTATACAAAAGACTTTAGACTGCCCTATTGGATATAATATTTGACATATGAGTCTCTTACATGGAAACCATTCAGGAAACCATATTATCCAATCTTGGTCAGCGAGGTATTTATATCACTTTCATCACCGTTGTACCTGGCCACAACTGTTTCTAAAACAGGAATCTTTAGTATTACAAAACCATGCAACAATATGAAAACTAAATATTAATAGTTCTTGATGGTTATGTAAACCTATATTGATGAAACCAAACCTTTGTAAATATCCAGGTTTGTGGCTGAGAAATTCTTTAAGCTATACCTGGTTGAAATTTTTTCATTCACATTTTTTGATTTGAAATATGGCCTTTTTCCAAAACCAATAATTTCCACAAAATGCTTCTCCCGCCCCCCCCAATTTTCCAATGTTTCATCAAAACTAAAAAAAGTTTCATCAGAGCTAATTTCAAATTTCAAATTAGGGATCATGCTATTTTCCTTATTCTAAAAAAAAGTTGAGGCAGAAACATCAAGGGGAATCTTGCCTCAAATTCTGCCTTTGATGTTGAAACTGTTTTAGTTCAAGCAACTCAGATGAATTATCTGTTGTATACATAAATCAATTCTAGGTAATATGAAGTAAACAGAAAGCATTTACTGAGTTCCTGGTGTCTAGTGCTTAGAGTAAGGGTCTGGGAATCTATTTTCAGTTTTGCCACTGACTACTTCTGTGATGTTATGCAAGGCACTTAACTTCTCTGTACTGCTTCCTCAGTTTCCCCTTCTGTAAAGTGACATCCCTGAATAGAAGGAACTTTTACATTTTGCATCTATATCTTTTACTCTTATGAGTATGGGAGAGAGGGGAGGGAGGAAACTGAAAACTGAGACAAGGTGAAAATTTGGAAAGAGTATTAGCTTGCAGAATGCAATCCAGATTGGTCACTTGGACTGAAACCAGCTGATATCGATGGATGATGAAAAGTGCAGTCCTCTACAGTGCAAGGGATGGTGGCACATAATGTGGATGAACATGTATGGGAAACAAGAGCAGCAGTATTAATATACGGGATTCTCAAAATATGTTTGGTATTGTTTCAATTTTGTAACGGACGGAATATCAGGATACCTTCGAGTCAATAACAAAACAGAGCTTTGATAAGGTGGGTGAGATTTTTCTTTTTAAAAGAGTAAAAAAGTAGAAGTTTTCAGAGTGGTAGCTGTGTTAGTCTGTATCAGCATCTGATGAAGTGAGGTTTAGCCCACAAAAGCTTATGCCCAAATAAATTTGTTAGTCTCTAAGGTGCCACAAGTACTCCTCATTGTTTTTGCTAAAAAAGTAGAAGTTTTCCAAAAGCTTGTTGAGATGTCTGATTTCAGTGGTGTAAAAAGTTCAAACTTACCATGGAGTAAGAAGATCAATTAGTAGGAACCAGAAGAGAAAATGTGGTTTACACCCTCCCCCGCCAAAAATCAGAAGAGTAAGCAATGATGTGCTTACTGAAGTAATTAAAAGTGCTGGAAACTGAATGTTACACTTGATCACCAGTAGGAGTATTAATAACTGGCTACTAGCAGAATTAAATAATCCTGTTACTTAAGAAAACAATTTTTAGAAGGTCTTGAGAGAGCATTATTTTATGCACGTTTTATGTTCCAGGCTATTGATCTGAAAGTAGACACCCCCCCCACCCCACCACACGCACTCCTGGAATTGCACTGTTTGAAGAATGAGTTTCCCCAATGATAAGAATCCTTTGCATTAACAAACATTGGTTTTGGTGGTGTCTGTAGCTACCAGAAAGTACGTGTATTGCTTTCTATGTACTACACTGTTAGGAGTAATTCTGTGACTTGTGGCTTTAAGAGTGCAATGGTCCCCTGTTTGCAGGGTGTGGTTTGTGAATTTAGCTGAAGTGGATGCAGCTGCAGAGTGAGGCACATGCACAGTGTACTGTCATGGAGACCTCCTTTCATATCAACATTATCCAGACTAAAAGTACATGATGGTTCCTTTTCTACTGTAAAGCAGGATAGGTTTTGATCCAGCTTCACATTTTGCATACTATTTTAATATGGATATCCTATTCCTGTCCATGGGGACGTGGGTTAAGAGTGGGATATACAATCAGATTCAGTATGCAACATCTTAGGACAATGTAAGACTTCTCAATCACTTACTCTTTTGTATTTCCTGAGATCCTTTACATTTTTTTATATATCAAGATAACTTTCATTACTTATCACTTTATGATTAGTGCCATTAAAAGCTAACACTACAGGATTTGAAGTTGTATTGTTGCTGACAGAACCTGGAATGGCTCTTTTGTGGTAAAATTATTTTCACAGAAAAGGCAAATGCATTAACATACTTGTTACTGTGACAAGCAACACTTCTATGATATTTTGAAAAGCTGCCAAAAAAAATAATAATAATAGCACATGAATAACTAGTGATGCTGTGAAATGTTTAGTGTTGTGCCAGCAAATTGCTCCTTGGCATAAAATGTGTATTGCAGCTGTTATCAAGGTGCATGAAGCTTGGGGAGGGAAATTCAGATTGGAGGACAGAGGGAATATTGGGTACAAATGATTGGTTTGCCCATAATTAGACAAAGCCAAAAATTACTCAGATGCATTGTTTGACAGCAGCAATGCTCGGAGAGTACAAACAGGCCAAGTTCATTGCTTCGTATATAGAGACAACATCACTGAAGGCAGCTGCTTTCACCAATAGTGAATTTGCCTCCAGGTTTTAAATGACTCTTACATTGTTTAATGTCAGAACGTAAAATAGCTTTTGTTACAGGGCTTAAATTAACTAACTAAACAACTTCCCTGTCTCTTGGATTAGAAACACAAGCTCCTTCTTTTTCTGCCCTCATCAGTACTTCAGTTTGTGTCAAAACAGTCAACCTGAGAAGACTAAGAACATCCTCTTTTCTTCTTTAATCTGTCCCAGTCAGGTGATTTTATGCCTCTTCTGGAACACAAGAAGTCTTATTTATAGGAGTTTGCCATGATTGCATCTATAGAGCAGAGTGGGGGCCAGAGTTTGACATTCATCTGCTCAAAATCTCTGGAATTATTCTGCTCTAGCTCAGTATACAGTATTGTGGATTGTTCTGGTCTTAGTAGTATAGAAATGAAATAGGGGAAGGCCCAATTACTCTCTACTACAGCTGGTCAGGAATTTTCTATTTTATTTTGTTGAAAGATAGTTCAAAATGTTCTGCAGTAAAGTTTTGATTTTGAAGAAATTTACTGATTTTTAACACTAGGAAAATTAAAATATTTTTTCAGGTTGAGTCAAATCAAATAGAAACATTTTGTTTCATGTCAGGTTTGACTTAATCCTATCTGCCTGAGCTGCCACAATGCCTCATGGGAATTGTAGTTAGAGTGCGTTTCCTTTATGGGCCAAGCTCTGTGGCTGGCCAACATCTCCCATATTACACCCTGTCATAACTATAAAGGGAAGGGTAATAGCTGTCCTGTGTACAGTACTATAAAATCCCTCCTGGCCAGAGACTCCAAAATCCTTTTCCCTGTAAAGGGTTAAGAAGCTCAGGTAACCTGGCTGGCATCTGACCTAAAGGACCAATAAGGGGACAAGATACTTTCAAATCTTGGGGGGGGAAGGCTTTTGTTTGTGTTCTTTGTTTGGGAGTGTGTTCGTTCTCGGGACTGAGAGGGACCAGACATCAATCCAGGTTCTCCACATCTTTCTAAACAAGTCTCTCCTATTTCAAACTTGTAAGTAAATAGCCAGGCAAGGCGTGTTAGTTTTCCTTTGTTTTCTCAACTTGTAAATGTACCTTTTACTAGAGTGTTTATCTTTGTTTGCTGTACTTTGAACCTGAGACTAGAGGGGAGTCCTCTGAGCTCTTTAAGTTCGATTACCCTGTAAGGTTAATTTCCATACTGATTTTACAGAGATGATTTTTATTTTTTTTCTTTAATTAAAAGTCTTCTTTTTAAGAACCTGATTGATTTTTCCTTTTTTTTTAAGATCCAAGGGGTTTGGATCTTGATTCACCAGGAGTTGGTGAGAGGAAGGAGGGGAATGGTTAATTTCTCCTTGTTTTAGATCCAAGGGGTTTGGATCTTTATTCACCAGGAGTTGGTGAAAGGAAGGAAGGGGAAAGGTTAATTTCTCCTTGTTTTAAGATCCAAGGGGTTTGGATCTGTATTCACCAGGAGTTGGTGAAGGGAAGGAGGGGGAAAGGTTAATTTCTCCTTGTTTTAGATCCAAGGGGATTGGATCTGTGTTCACCAGGAGTTGGTGGGAGGAAGGAGGGGGGGGATGGTTAATTTCTCCTTGTTTTAAGATCCAAGGGGTTTGGATCTGTATTCACCAGGGAATTGGTGAAAGGTTTTCTCAGGGCTTCCCAGGGTGGGAATCTAGAATTGGGAAATGGTGGCAGCGGACCAGAGCTAAGCTGGTAGTTAAGCTTAGAAGTTTTCATGCAGGCCCCTACATTTGTACCCTAAAGTTCAAAGTGGGGATCCAGCCTTGACACACCCTGGTCTCCTCTCTGTTTTATCATGGAAGATATCATCTGGGCAGACAGCCTGGCCCATAGTGGAGAACGGGGACATGAAATACAACTTCTATAAGGCACTTAAGTAGCCAAGGCAGGCACAATTCAATGTCGAACTGAGCAGAAATGAAATTTTTGATTTAGTTTAACAAACTAAAGTGAAATGTTCTAACTCTTCTGGGCTGAGTTCTTTTTTTTAACTTTCTGTTCTGTGAAGAACAATATTTCATCATTGTCACCCTGATTCAGGATGAAAACAAATGTCAAAACAACCGTTCCAATCTCCCAGGATTGGAAATTCCATTTTTGACCAACTCTACTTAACATTCATCTTTAGACAGTTTAATTAAATTTAAGGGTTATTTTATTGTTCACTTCTCGGCTCTCTATGAGCTAAGATCAAGTGTATTTCTTAGACATGGATCATGTGCTCTTCCCTGTACAAGACACACAATGAAGACAATCCTTGCTGTGAAGAGCTGACAAACTAACTTTTAGGATATATGAGACGGGAAGTCCTGGTTGTAGTAAAGGAGGAAATAACTTGGCTTGTGTGCTTTTGGTTTTTCTTATGATGGGATGTAAAACAAATGAGGTGATCATCCCTTGTTTTCCAGTCTAAGCTTCTATACGATAACTGTTGGAAAATACAGACATTTTAATGGTGACCATTATATATTTTGAATGGAAATCTTTCCAGGATGGGCATTACTTTCAGTTTTTTCTTCTGAACTAACATTCTGAAGGGGAGATGACACTAGATGTCCAGAAAATATTCTGTTCCTGGAACAATTTATCAAGCATCATGGTGGATTCTCCACCACTGACAATTTTTGAATCAAGATTAGATGCTTTTCTAAAAGAGAGATGCTCTAGGAATTATTTTAGGGAAGTTCTATGGCCTGTGTTATACAGGAGGTCAGAGTGGTCCCTTCTGACCTTTAATGATATTTTCATCGATTCAAGCTCTTGAAGTTAGTCATAAGCCAATATTTAATTCTTATATGTAATGATATGAACTCTCCCCGGATTATAATAAACTAATTCAGTCTGTACTATTCACACTGAGGTCGTGGAAGATACCTTGTTATACATTCCTGATTTAGTGTTTTACTGCCATCCATTCCAAATACAGCCAGTCAATCTTATCATAAAACTCTAAAGAACTCAGCAAGCCAAATGCTATTCTTCCTACTTGATCTTCTGAAATTTCAGTTGTCTTTCCAAAAGAGATCAAGTTATAAGCAAAAAATTTTACTGTCAATTACTTACATCTATGTAAGTACAAATTACATCTATGTAAGTACAAATTACAAAATACATCTATGGTACTGTCCAAGGAATGATGTGGCAGCTATTAGGAAAGTGTTACAATATTTCTAAACCAGATAAAAATAATATATTCAATAAATAACAGCAAATAAAACTCCAATCTAGTTGCTCTCAACACAGTATGATATCGCTTCCATTTTCACTCTGCTAGTTATCTCTAATGTTCAAACAAGCCATTTTTTCAATTGATCGAAGTCTATTTCAGTTCTAACACTTTTTGTCATTTCACCATCTAATCAGGTCTCTGACAATTCCTAAGTACTCGTTTCCTTGGAAATAAAATAACTTGCAG
The DNA here is from genome assembly GCF_013100865.1 of Trachemys scripta elegans. Taxonomy (NCBI): domain Eukaryota; kingdom Metazoa; phylum Chordata; order Testudines; family Emydidae; genus Trachemys; species Trachemys scripta. The sequence goes on along the minus strand of NC_048302.1, from coordinate 104,428,737 downwards.
GTGGTGCTACTCATAGTATCGTGGAGTGGTGTAATATCCATCTGCTTGTTAAGAGATACAGCATGAAGTGTTTATTTAAATGAGAACAAGAGTAGTGCTCTTGGTAAAACATACTCAAAATGTACATTGTATTCAAGTTGGCTTTGCACGTCACTTGACTGTACCTTTTGGAACTACCTTATTTTCAGTAGACTTGTACAGAACATGGCTATACAATATATGACTACCCATAATATTGTTGCCCCTTGTCTTAGTGTTTAGCTAGTTGTCAGAGTTCTTGCTGGGTTGTTTCCATTAGAGTAAACAGATGAGAGACGGGTATTTATTTTGTGCAATCTTTTTTATTTACAAAAAATGTACACAAAATCCTGTTTCCCTGACAGTGTAGAAACAAACAAGAGAAAGTTTCCTTGCTCACAAATCTAAGCTTTCTTTTCAGCCAGCCCCTGTTCTCAAAAGAAATTCTATCTTGGCTTCATCTAAGGGCTACACTCACCATGCTTCTCTGGATTTCTGGTAGCTTTCCCTTGGTTTTCTGGTCCTGTTTGCTTCTGACGCACACAGCTCCACCAAATGATGCCCCAACCTTGAAGTTTCCAATCAGTCCTAGGAAAAAAAAACCAACACCCTTTCCCCCTGAATTAGTTCTCCATGTGGTTCAATGCTTTGGGTGGTGGCTTCTATTTCTAAAGAAAGGACTTCTAATTGCTCCCTCATTTTCCTGAATTAAAGGTAGATAGCACACCCATAAGCTTCAGCACAGTCTGATTGCCCATAGATCAAGGGCATGCTTGCTGGTAGCCAGCAGCACCCTGTAGCATAACAATACAGTTTTACCTTTTATCCTAGCTTTTTAATAGAAATGAAGGATGTGGTTGTGTACAAAGGAAAACTGCTATTAACTTTTAAAACATTGACTTTAATGAAGTTTGAGGTGGCTAGAATGCTTGTAAACAGGTAGTGCAGCCTTTCAAATATCCACTGTTTGTGTTAGTTCATTGGATTTCTCTTCACAATAGACTGTTTAATTTTGTGTATTAGAGGATTCTGAAATGTTCAGACAGGGACATAGTCTACAGACTAATCCACTAAATGAGTTTTCATGAATTTGATACTTACTTTTCTGTTACTCTCGCAAAGAAGCTTTGAGTACTTTTTAGTTTAATTTACATTGTTTTTCATTGTTTGTAATACTCTTTAACTTTGAAATCATACTGCTTTTTGTACCTCTTTTGACTTTTCTATTATTTGGCAAATGCTGTTTCCAGTATTTTTAGTAGGGCTGAAATTTAAAAAAAATCATTCTATACCCCTTCTCTCTCATTTTGCACTAGGATCCTTACTGATGTCAAGACTGCTCTATAAGTGGTCTGTTAGTCCAATGCTTTTGTCTAGCAAACAAGAAATGGTCATATAGCCCAGAACCATTCTGATGGGTCCACCAAAAAGTGTTGATAATTTATCATGTTAATTTCTGGAACTAAATTCTTCCCAGAGGTAAGCAGATGAAATTTAAAGTTGATAAATGCAAAGTAATGCACATTGGAAAACATAATCCTAACTATACATATACAATGATAGGGTCTAAATTAGCTGTTACCACTCAAGAAAGAGATCTTGGAGTCATTGTGGATAGTTCTCGGTAACCATCCACTCAATGTGCAGCGGCAGTCAAAAAAGCGAACAGAAAGTTGGGAATCATCAAGAAAGGGATAGATAAGAAGACAGAAAATATCATATTGCCTCTATATAAATCCATGGTATGCCCACACCTTGAATATTGCATGCAGATGTGGTTGCCCCATCTCAAAAAAGATGTATTGGAATTGGAAAAGGCTTAGAAAAGGGCAACAAAAATGATTAGGGGTATAGAACAGCTTCCATATGAGGAGGGATTAATAAGACTGGGACTTCTCAGCTTGGAAAAGAGGCGACTAAGGGGGGTGTAAGTGTGTGGACTCACCCCTGTGGCGCCTCCTGCTGGTCTCTCTGGGAATTAGCTCGATTTCCAGCCTGGAGCACCCTCTGCAGGCCGGTGAACCGCCACAGCTTGGCCCCCGTGTCCCTTCCAGACTCCGGTGCCCCGTTAGCTGGTGTGCTTCCCCCTGGCAATAAGCCCTCACTCTCAAGGTCTCCCCTCCCCAGGGACCCCAACCCCCTAATCCCACCTTGCCTCAGCTGGTGGCTACTGCCAGTCAGCAATGAGCCCCTGTTCCCTGGGACAGACTGCAGTATAAGAGCCAGTCATCACAGGCAAGGGGGTAGGACCTGCTGTCTTCCTCTACCACCCAGTACCTCAGGGGTGGGCCTAAGACCTGGCCCTGCAGCCTGGGGGGTCCCCAGCCTGGAGCTCCCCTGCTCCCCTGGCCTTTCCCCAACCCTGCTTCACTCTCAGTACCTTTGCTACCGACAGCCAGGCCCTGCTCCTTCCAAGACCGGAGAGAGCTACTCTAGCTCCAAGCTAGCAGCCTTTTATAAGGACCTGCTGTGCCTGCTTTCCTAAGCAGCCTGGGCTTTTCCTTACAGCCCCAGCCCTCTCTCAGAGCTGGCCTTAACCCTGTTAGGGCTGGAGCAGGTAACCACCCCGCTACAGGGGGATATGATTGAGGTCTATAAAATCATGAGTGGTGTAGAGAAAGTAAATAAGGAAGTGTATTTACTCCTTCTCATAATATAAGAACAAGGGGCCACCAAATGAAATTAATAGGGAGCAGGTTTAAAACAAACACAAGAAAGTATTTTTTCATGCAACACACTGTCAACCTCTCGAGCTCCTTGCCAGAGGGTGTTGTGAAGGCCAGTACTATAACGGGGTTCAAAAGGGAGCTAGATAGATTCATGGAAGATAGGTCCATCAATGGCTATTAGCCAGGATGGGAAGGGATGGCGTCCCTCGCCTCTGTTTGCCAGAAGCTGGGATTGGCTGACAGGGCATGGATCACTTGATGATAACCTGTCTGTTCATTCCCTTTGAGGCACCTGCCATTGGCCACTGTCAGAGGACAGGATACTGGGCTTGATGGACCTTTGGTCTGACCCAGTATGGCTGTTCTTATGCTCTACGTAGAGCTTCCACGGAAGCCAATGAGTTGTGTATGCTTATGATAGGGCAGAATTTTGTGTGAAGAATTTTCTGTTTTTTTGTGAAGAGTGGTGTTTCTGAATAGTTATTTATAATTGAGAAGATATTTGTAAACAGATCATTTTAAAATGTCAATTTTTGAGCCTAAATTTGTCAGTGGCTTAATTTGATTGTACTTTGGTTTAAATTTAATTAATTAATTAATGGAGACCTCCTATCTCCTAGAACTGGAAGGGACCTTGAAAGGTCATTGAGTCCAGCCCCCAGCCCCCTGCCTTCACTAGTAGGACCAAGTACTGATTTTGCCCCAGATGCCTAAGTGGCCCCCTCAGGGATTGAACTCACAACGTTGGCTTTAACAGACCACTGAGCTATCTCTCCCCCCCCTTAAATGTCTGGCTCCATACAATAATAAAACTTCTCTGGCATCTTTGGATCTGCAAATTTCAACAAACTTTTCAAACATTAATTATATAAGCTGTAGAATGCAGGCACAGAAAGAAAGCTTATGGCTTACATTTTCCAAAATGGTCACTAATTTTGGGTGCTCAATTTGAGACCCACAGGACCTGATTTTTAGGGGTGGTGAGCACTGACATTTCCCCCATAGGTGCTCACCACCTCTGAACATCAGGCCCAAAACATTAAGTTGTGAACCCAAAAATGTGTAGACATTTTTGGAAATTAAACTAAAAAAGTTTCTCTATACCCTTCAGAATTAAACTGCAGAACAATGTGTTTTCCCATCCTATAAAGGCTTTGGTGCCCCTTAAAGACAGATGATCTGCTGTGTTTATAGGGAAGAGGAAGGTGTCTCGGAAAGACAAGAGGTCTAAGAGCAGCACCCAACCTGGTGCTGTGCTGTGGGCGGGCCTGGTTGGGGCTCCAAGTAGCAAGGCAACTTGGAGCTTTCCCTGGTCCTATGGCCCTGTGAACCTATGACAGCATGACACAGTCCACACAATTTCACTTAAACATAAGCTTTTAGATCTTAAAGTATCCAAATCCAAGAAACCTATGTTTTTTCCCCATGCTGTTCCATTAGATCTATCTTAATTTTTATTTTGTAGTGCATCACAAACCCTATAACATTTTTGAACCCTCTACCCAAACCAAGCTTCATTTTCAATTATAGGCCAGTGGTGATGGAGGTGATGAGGCAGGGGAATCTGTGTTGCTCTAATAGCCTCTGCTTTGGCAGAAGTGAATCCCAACCAAATTTTCTGGGGTCAGCGACTAGTTTCCAACATTTGAAAATGTTTGTAAAGGACAATTCTCCAAATAAACAGGGGATCTGGGAGCTTCCAGGTCCCCACTTGCCAGAGAATTTGTTGTGGGTTCGAGTGAATGTTATGGTATTTTCTTTCTTTCATAATAGCCACCAAAGTCCCATCCATTTCCTGCAGAACTAAGAATTGCAACAAAATATAGGCACAAAAATAAAACTCACTAACCTTAATTAAAAGTTAGACTTCAGATACAGAGAGAGGGGGTTATAAATGTATGTATTTTGGATAAAGGTACAGAGCAACAATTAATTCATTAGTATCTGAAATGCTACAGGGGACTACTGTTTCAGATCATTGTGTCTGAAATACTACAGTTAGTTCCTTTTATAAATGTAGGGAAATACTGTAGTGCCCCATATATATTAGGATGGTAAATGTTGGCTTTTTATTGGTGGTGATTGTATTATGTTAGTAATAAAAGTAATGTTTACATTTGTTTGTCATCTGATATTTTCTCTCATTCATGAGATTTCTGAATTCTGAAAATGGAGAAAATGTGGCTATTGGCAGCTAAGAGTCTACTCAGATGTGTAGTAGTCTACACTCTGTGGCTGTTAGTCACAAACCGGTTTAATGGACAAGCTATCATAAACCTATCATGAGAGGAGGCTACATCAAGTTGTTATGGTAACTAAATTGTACAGTAACTGGTAGGATTAAATAGTTGATTTTCTCCTGTATGGAGCTTTGTGAAGCATTGTTTTCAACATACAAAGAAGAGAACCATTTCAGAAGAAAATTAATGAGGAAATAGCCCCGCAGAATGTTTATGTAAATTGACTGTTGTCCTTTCAAGAGAGGCTTTGCCACCTGTAAATGATGGGTCCTACCCCCTTTTAAGAAGGGATGAATATATTATCTCACTGCAACTCAATGTTTGTTTTGACTGGATATGCTTTCTCAGTTCTATACTTTTGCTTTCTTTTCACTGTTCTTTTCTTTTCTTCTCTCTAAATTTTGCATCATGAACCTTTTATTGTTGGTTTCCTTATTTTTGTTTGCTGGAGGTTTGTGTCCAACGTAAATTTTCTGCAAGTGTATTTTTTTTCTGGTCTCTCTTTGATGGTGAGAGATAAACATAGCATATTTATTCAGATCTGTTTGTTTATGGGTTACATAGCTATATTTTTCTATGTGCTCATTTTCTATATTGTACTGTTGACTCTGTCTCATGTACATATACAGTAGTTGCTGATTGGTATATTATCTATTACATCTATTATACTTTGAGACCTATTTGTACATTCATTTTTGTGGGAGACATGTCATCATTTTCCTCATTCATTAATATTGTCCATGTTGACTGTGCTTCTTTTATTTCTTTACGTTTTTTTTTTCAGTAGTCATTTTGGTATCATTAGTTCCATGAAACTTATTTCATTTAATTTTGCAAGGTAAACATACTCATAGCACCGAGCACAATGGGCCTGTGGCCTTCTTGTTGAAGTGTTACCACAATAAAAAGGTTTCATAATATGTGGGTGCTGATACTAAGTCTTAGTAAAGTACAAGTTTTCAATGAGGTTGTAAAACAGAGGGTCAAATCCATCTTTCTATCTGCACCTTTATCAACACCGTGAGGCTGGCAGACAAGGTGCCACTTCATGCCTTGGCCTCAACTGAACACTGATGAATGCATAGCTGGAAAGCAGTCTATCTCACTGTGTGTTAGTAGTATTAAAATAGGTATTAGATTGATAAAAAACATGTTTAGTATTTAGACTTTATGAACTGCTTGTGGGATGCTGCATATATTAATCTCACTTAACATCTGTACCCCATATTATAAGGTTATATTAAGTGTTTGCATTGTAAACATCTGTAACTGTGTAACTCATCAAACAGGAAAGAAGCATTAATTAACATAAAGTCTGGCTTCCTACAGAAGATGTTGGGTTCTGTACACAAAAAGGCCCATTGAAACCAAATGAGCCGTTGTGAAACATCAAAGGACAGACTTCCTTGATTGCTCCCTTCCCACCCATGAAGAGGTAATGTGCACAAGGACTCATCCCATCAGCTTGAATGCTAGGGGAAGGGAATAAAAATCCCTGACCAGAAAAACTGGATCTTTATGCTGCTTGAATTCTGAGGGCAAGTCTATACTATAAAATTAAGTTGACCTAAGTTACTCTAGCAGTGCTTGCATAGATGCAGAGAGCAGTGCACTGTGGGTAGCTATCCCACTATGCAACTTCCCACCATCTAATGGAGGGTGTTTTGGGAAGGATTTGCAGTGCCTCATGGGGGCAAATGAGTCACACATGGGTGACAGGGGACATGGTTTCAACATCTCATGATATAGTTTTCTCCATCCTATAATTTTATCTGCATCCCATAATGTTTCACACCTGTTTTCAAAAGCCCCACAAACTGGTGGGATCGCATCGTTATGCAGGTATGGGATGATCAGCAGGGGCTGCAGAACTTCCGGATGCACAAGGCCACATGTGAGGAGCTTGCCACAGCCCGCCAGTGCAGCGACACCGAAATGAGAGCGAGTGGTGATCGCTGTGTGGAAGCTTGCAATGGCCAGATTGCTACCAGTCAGTCGGGAATCAATTTGGAGTTGAGAAACCCCCTGTGGGGGTTGCTGTGATGTAAGTTTGCAGGGCCATTAATCGCCTCTTGCTGTGAAGGACTGTGACTCCGGGTAATGTGCAGGACATAGTGGATGGTTTTTCAGCAATGAGGTTCCTGGGGCAATAGATGGCACGCATATCCCTATTTTGGCACCAGACCACCTGGCCACAGAGTACATCAACAGAAAGGGCTACTTTTCTACGGTGTTGCAAGTGCTGGTGAATCACCAGGGACATTTTATTGACATCAGCTTGAGATGGTCAGGGAAGGTGCATGACGCATGCATCTTCATGAACACAGGCCTGGTCAGAAATCTACAAGAAAGGACTTTCTTCCCAGACTAGAGGGTTACCACTGGGGATGTTGAAATGCCTACAGTGATCCTGAGAGACCCAGCCTACCTGTTAATCCCATGGCTCATAAAGCCATACATCAGCCACCTCGACAATAGCAAGAAGTACTTCAACTACAGGCTTAGCAGGTGCAGAATAAGAGTTGAATGTGCGTTTGGCCATTTGAATGGCCACGGGTGCAGTCTACTTACGAGATTAGACCTTTAGATCTAGATTTTTAGATTTTTTTTGGAAAAAAATATCCCAATGGTTATAGGTGCCTGCTGTGTGCTTCATAATATCTGTGAAGCAAGGGGAAAAGTTTCCCCTGGGGTGGAGGGGGAATGCCTGTCTGCTGATTTTGAGCAGCCAGGTACCAGGGCTATAAGGAGAGCTCAATGGGGGGCTATATAGCTCAGGGAGGCTTTGAAAGACCTGTTTAATAGTGAGCCACAGTATTGTGTGTTGCTGTAGTGTGCTCTGCCTGGCATTGGTTTTTTTGCAGCCCCATATGAACCTATTAATGAGAGCTCTGAGTGGTAATACAACATTGCAAACGCACCTACTGCTATTATCTATGGATGATGTCAGCCCCAGCCAGCATGTGCTGTAAACTAATCGATAAATTAAGTTTCCATAAATAGACTTTTATTCCAAACCCATGCAACGAGACACATTTATAACTGAATGAAACTTTATAAATTAAGGGAAAAGAATTGTTGAAGGGGAAAGAACAGTCATTATTATTTCACAAACACATACACCAACCATGTCGCACTGTGTGTGAATCATAGAATCATAGAATATCAGGGTTGGAAGGGACGTCAGGAGGTCATCTAGTCCAACCCCTTGCTCAAAGCAGGACCAATTCCCAACTAAATCATCCCAGCCAGGGCTTTGTCAAGCCGGGCCTTAAAAATCTCCAAGGAAGGAGATTCCACCACCTCCCTAGGTAAAGCATTCCAGTGCTTCACCATCCTCCTAGTGAAATAATGTTTCCTAATATCCAACCTAGACCTCCCGCACTGCAACTTGAGACCATTGCTCCTTGTTCTGTCATCTGCCACCACTGAGAACAGCCGAGCTCCATTCTCTTTGGAACCCCCCCTCCGGTAGTTCAAAGCAGCTATCAAATCCCCCCTCATTCTTCTTTTCTGGAGACTAAACAATCCCAGTTCCCTCAGCCTCTCCTCATAAGTCATGTGCTCCAGACCCCCAATCATTTTTGTTGCCCTCCGTTGGACTCTTTCCATTTTTTCCACAGCCGCCTTGTAGTGTGGGGCCCAAAACTGGACTGGGGCCTCCAGATGAGGCCTCACCAATGTCGAATAGAGGGGAATGATCATGTCCCTTGATCTGCTGGCAATGCCCCTACTTATACAGCCCAAAATGCCGTTAGTATTCTTGGCAAAAAGAGCACACTGTTGACTCATATCCAGCTTCTCGTCCACTGTAACCCCTAGGTCCTTTTCTGCAGAACTGCTTCCTAGCCATTCGGTTCCTAGTCTGTAACAGTGAATGGGATTCTTCCATCCTAAGTGCAGGAGTCTGCACTTGTCCTTGTTGAACCTCATCAGGTTTCTTTTGGCCCAATCCTCTAATTTGTCTAGGTCCCTCTGTATCTGATCCCTACCCTCCAGCGTATCTACCACTCCTCCCAATTTAGTGTCATCTGCAAACTTGCTGAGAGTGCAGTTCACGCCATCCTCCAGATCATTAATGAAGATATTGAATAAAACGGGCCCCAGGACCAACCCTTGGGGCACTGCACCTGCAACTGGCTGCCAACTAGACATGGAGCCGTTGATCACTAACCTTTGAGCCCGATGATTTAGCCAGCTTTCTATCCACCTTATAGTCCATTCATCCAGCCCATACTTCTTTAACTTGCTGGCAGGAATACTGTCGGAGACTGTATCAAAAGGTTTGCTAAAGTCAAGGAATAACACATCCACTGCTTTCCCCTCATCCACAGAGCCAGTTATCTCCTCATAGAAGGCAATTAGGTTAGTCAGGCATGACTTCTCCTTGGTGAATCCATGCTGACTGTTCCTGATCACCTTTCTCTCCTCTAAGTGCTTCCGAATTGATTCCTTGAGGACCTGCTCCATGATTTTTCCAGGGACTGAGGTGAGGCTGACTGGCCTGTAGTTCCCCAAATCCTCCTTCTTCCCTCTTTTAAAGATGGGCACTACATTAACCTTTTTCCAGTCATCCGGGACCTCCCCCGATCGCCATGAGTTTTCAAAGATGATGGCCAATGGCTCTGCAATCACATCCGCAAACTCCTTTAGCACCCTCGGATGCAGCGCATCCGGCCCCATGGACTTGTGTTCATCCAGTTTTTCTAAATAGTCCCGAACCACTTCTTTCTCCTCAGAGGGCTGGTCACCTCCTCTCCATACTGTGCTGCCCAGTGCAGCAGTCTGGGAGCTGACCTTGTTTGTGAAGACAGAGGCAAAAAAAGCACTGAGTACATTAGCTTTTTCCACATCCTCTGTCACAAGGTTGCCTCCCTCATTCAGTAAGGGGCCCACACTTTCCTTGACTTTCTTCTTGTTGCTAAGATACCTGAAGAAACCCTTCTTGTTCCTCTTAACATCTCTTGCTAGCTGCAACTCCAGGTGTGATTTGGCCTTCCTGATTTCACTCCTGCATGCCTGAGCAATATTTTTATACTCCTCCCTGGTCATTTGTCCAATCTTCCACTTCTTGTATGCTTCTTTTTTGCGTTTAAGATCAGCAAGGATTTCACTGTTAAGCCAAGCTGGTCACCTGCCATATTTACTGTTCTTTCTATACATAGGGATGTTTTTTTCCTTCAACCTCAATAAGGATTCTTTAAAATACAGCCAGCTCTCCTAGACTCCTTTGCCCTTCATGTTATTCTCCCAGGGGATCCTGCCCATCAGTTCCCTGAGGGAGTCAAAGTCTGCTTTTCTGAAATCCAGGGTCCGTATTCTGCTGCTCTCCTTTCTTCCTTGTGTCAGGATCCTGAACTCGACCATCTCATGGTCACTGCCTCCCAGGTTCCCATCCACTTTTGCTTCCCCTACTAATTCTTCCTGGTTTGTGAGCAGGTCAAGAAGAGCTCTGCCCCTAGTTGGTTCCTCCAGCACTTGCACCAGGAAATTGTCCCCTATACTTTCCGAAAACTTCCTGGATTGTCTGTGCACCGCTGTATTGCTCTCCCAGCAGATATCAGGGTGATTGAAGTCTCCCATGAGAACCAGGGCCTGCGATCTAGTAACTTCTGCTAGTTGCCATAAGAAAGCCTCGTCCACCTCATCCCCTTGGTCTGGTGGTCTATAGCAGACTCCCACCACGACATCACCCTTGCTGCTCACACTTCTAAACTTAACCCAGAGACTCTCAGGTTTTTCTGCAGTTTCATACCGGAGCTCTGAGCAGTCATACTCCTCTCTTACATACAATGCAACTCCCCCACCTTTTCTGCCCTGCCTGTCCTTCCTGAACAGTTTATAGCCATCCATGACAGTACTCCAGTCATATGAGTTATCCCACCAAGTCTCTGTTATTTCAATGACGACATAGTTCCTTGACTGTGCCAGGACTTCCAGTTCTCCCTGCTTGTTTCCCAGGCTTCTTGCATTTGTGTGTAGGCACTTAAGATAACTCACTGATTGTCCCGCTTTCTCAGTCTGAGACAGGATTGTGGCTGTGATTGTTTGTACTCTTCCCCCAGGGTGGAGTGATAGGGGTAGTGCAGTGGCCCTGGATGCCATGTGGAATGTGGGGCTGCAGAGGGAGGTCCCAGAATGCAGTTTTCTGTTTGTGGAAGAGGAAAGAAAGCACGGGTCTGTTGAATGTGAAGGTCAACAAAAGTCTCTAGCATGTCTTTTTGCTGCTTGAAGTGCTAGCATGTCCTGCTACGTGTCTCTCTCCTTTGCCTGTGCTTTGCTCTATCCCTGCCCATTTTGTCTGCCAGGGTGATCCTCCAATCCTGTGCTTGGTATCCGAAGCACCAGAGGCTTGCAAGATCTCTTGGAACATGTCATCCCACATCATCTTCATTCTCTTCCTTTTCTGGCTGAGTCACTCTGCTGGTGTGAATGAGAGACCCCCAATGCCACATTTCCAGCTGCAAAATTTACAATGCACAGAGGTATTATTGTGAGTGATCCACAAGATAAATGGGAACTTGGTATACTGAACTCACTCCTCTGGATCCACACAAGTTACCAGCACTCCATTCTTACTACTACTTGGGATTCACAGAGCACTGCGGCAGTCCCAGCCATGGTGAGTACAGCCTGGGGGTGATAGGTGAGTTGGGACAATGGTGGGGGGAGGTAGCTTATGGGCATGAACATATGCAGATAGGGCAATTGAACTGAATACAGGCACCATTTTCCACTGGCAGTGGTGATTTTAGCTGATATCTCACTCCTGAGGGTAACGGAGGCTGAAAGAGAACAGCTCCTGCATGTGTCCAGCTGCAGACCAGGTCCCTTGTTACCTGGTGTTCTTTCAACCCAAAGCTTTTGGTAACTTTATTCTGTGTGAGGTGGTGTCAAGAAGTAAATCAATGAAGACACCTCTGCCCAACCGATAGATGGCTGGCACAAACAGGACAACACAAAAGTGCATTTGCTTAAAGCTATACTTTACTTAATCTCAAGCACTTACACACGTCCACAAGAGGTTAGTAAAACACTCCCAACCCTCAATAATTACCGAAGTTGGGTGTGGCTCTCGAGTAGCAAAGTGGCAGTCTTTCAATGGGAAATCTTCTGTCTACCAGTGGGGACCCCAAGATGTTTCCAGAGGGAGAGTCTCTGAAGAGTCCAACTACCCCAAGCTTTCTTCCCTTATTTATTCATTAGTATTGCAATAACATGTCACTCAAAGAAAACTTGGTAAGCAAGCAATTTCAAAGGTTAAGCACTAGGTTTCCTTCTGATCATCAATTAGTTAATGTGTTTTTTTTCAGCGTTTTCATGCCTTGAGGCCCTGACAGACATGTCCCTGAGAGTACATATAGATAATCTTCCTGTTTTTCTAAAATGCATACCTCAGCAATTTCAACAGAGATCTCATCAGGAAGGACGCAGGGTCATTTTTGTGGTCGCCCAGACCTTCTTTTTGTGGTCGCCCAGACCTTCTCACTTCCTGACTTGGTCATGCTAAGGCTGCTGCATAGGCTCACTTATGGCCTGCTGGCTTGGTTACTTTTAGCTATAAGCAGCAGTGGTTTGGGCACTTTACTGGTTCGCCAAGATCTCCCTGTACACCCTATGCTGCTAGCCTGTGTGCTGCAATGGTTACTCCTGGGGGAATTCTGTGTGTATGTGCAGTATTTATGTCCCCCACAGATTTCTTTGCTTCCCCCACAGAAAAATGACTTTCTGACGGGAAAGCAAATGGAAGCTGCAGGAGTGGTCAGGCGACCCTCCCTAGCAGTATGTTTGGGTGCCCAGGGCAGCTGGCAGAGAGGTAAATCACTGTGTGGCAGGGGGCTGGACTGGGAAAGACCACACTCGTGGCTCCTACACTGTGCTTGGCTCAGCTGCTAGTCCCAGCTGGGTTGGGGTGGGAGGGACTTCCTCTTCCCCTGCACGACATCCGGGGCCATGTCAGACCCAAAACCTCCAGATTTCTCCCCCAGCTGTAGGAAGCTCTGCAAACTCCCCCACTGTGCACTTCCTGCACCCATTGCTTCTCAGCTGCAGTGGGAGGGATCATTGTAAGGGGAGCTGCTCCCCCATCCGCCCAACCCCCATACATCCAGACCCCTCCATGTCCAGACCCTCCAGCCAAGCCTCAGCTCCCCACACCCAGAACCCCCCTGACAATCCCCACTCCTCCTGCACCTGGACCATCCCGATGAGCCACCCACACCTGGATCCCCACCCTACTGAGCCCCAACCAGCTGCACCTAGATCCCTACTGAGCCCCACTCCCCCAGCATCTGGATCCCACACCCAGACCCCCCCTGCTGAGCTCTATCCCCCCACACCCAGATCCCCCCCTGCTGAGCCCCAGCCACCTTCACCTGGACCCCCCTGCAGAGTCCCATTACCGTTGCACCCAGAACCCTCTAACAAGCCCCTGTGAATCCAGATCCCCCCACACCCAGATCCCCCACTGAGCCACCTGCACACAGATTGCCCCACACAGAACCCTCTCAACCCACACCTGGGTCCTCCCACACTAAGCCCCTCCACACTTGGATCCTGCCTTGCTGAACCTGGCTGTCCACACTTTGTTCACCTGGCAGGGAGGGACAGGGCCCTGGGGTGTTTCTGGGGCAGGCTCGGTCCTTGCACTGTGTCAGGGTTGTCTGCAGACTCACTGCTGAGTCTGTGTCCCGGGGAGGGAGCTGCACAGTGATTTCCCACCTCTGTACAGTCAGTTGCCTGTGCTCTCCGATGCTATGCTGGAGCCTCCACATTTATTTGACAAATAACATTTACAGAATTTTAAAATACTGTGTGCAGAATTTTTAATTTTTTAGCACAGAATGCCCTCAGAAGTAAATGGCGCCTGCTGAAGTAATCACTGAGTGGTGTGGGAAAGTGTCTGACCAAAGTGGAAGAAATAAGGCAGCCCTCTCCAGAAACCTTCAGTGGAGGATTGCAGAATACCTCAAAGATGATTTCCTCAAGATCTCTATGGAGGATTCATGGGACTGTCTGTGACTCCATGTTAAGGCTGTTGTCTGAGATGTTCACCCTTGATGTTGGGTTGGTGAAATCTAGTATAGAGCTGGCAAACCCCAGCCAGTTTGGGGTTTGTGCCCTGCTTCTTGACAGTCTGCCCTGAGGTTGGTACTAATGCTGCTGAGTCACTTCAGACACCTTGACAACTCCAACTGAGTTATACGAGGAGCATATTCATTTTTTGTCATACATATTTTTAAAAGACATGGCCAGAATCATCATCAAACAGATGTATTGCTAGTGGAGTCCCTCAGGGATCAGTTCTTGGCCCTATCATTTTTCTCCATGATTTGGAAGAAAACATAAAATCGTCACTGATAAAGTTTGCCTGTGACACAGAAATTGGCGGAGTGGTAAATAACGAGGAGGACAGGTCACTGATTCAGAACGAGCTGGATAGCTTGGTAAGCTGTCCAGAAGAAAACAATATGCATTTTATGGATACATGTACACATAAAAGAATGTAGGCCATACTTACATGATGGGGCAGGGTGCGGGAGAAGCTGTGACTCTGAAATTTTTGTGCGGGTTATCCTGGATAATCAGCTGAATTGTGGCTAAAAGGGCTGATGTGATCTGTGGATGAATAAGCAGGGGAATCTCAAGGAGGATTAGAGGTTATTTTACCTCTGTATTTGGCACTGGTGCAGCCACTGCTGGAATATTGTGTCCAGTTCTAGTGCCCACAATCCAAGAAGGATGTTGATAAATTGGGTAGGGTTCCGAGAAGAGCCATGAGAATGGTTAAAGGATTAGAAAACATGCTTTAGAGAGAGAGAGACTCAAGGCGATAAATCCATTTAGATTAACAAAAAGAAAATTAAGGGGTGACTTGACTAGAGTATATAAGTACCTACATGGGGAACAGATATTTAATAATGGGCTCTTCAATTTAGCAGAGAAAGGTGTAACATGATCTGATGGCTAGAAATTGGAGCTAGACAAATTCAGACTGGAAATAAGGCACAAATTTTTAACCATGAGGGTAATTAACCACTGGAACAATTTACCAAGGATCATGGCAAATTTGGATGTTTTTTCTAGCAATTATTTTGAGGAAGTTCTATGGTCTGTTTTATTTGGAAGGTCAGACTGCATTATCACAGTTGCCCCTTTTGGCCTTGGAATCTCTGAATCTGCATAATATTTAATTTATATATTTAGAGCGGCCTATTTGAATTGCTACACAGGTTAGAAGTACGATGAGTTACTCCGCTTGTGCGGTCTATCGGAGAACAGCTTTCTTGTAGCCTGTTTCTTTTGTTTGGAGTTATAAATTGTAGATCTATAAAATATCTTCTAAAGGCAGAAGATACTAAAATCAAATTCAGTGTCTTGGAAAAATAAAAGGTCCCCATTATTCTGATACTTGTTCTCATGCTTATTGTTTCCTTTAATGAACTTCCCCCCCATGCTTATCATTTTAAACACGTACAGCTTACAACCATAGACTTGCTGATTAGAGAACATAAACCTGAATACATGTCTCTGCCAAAAAATAAGAAAAGCATAACAATGTAAACTGCAAGATCTCATCCTGATAGAAAACAGTCAAATATGCATGTCTCATGAGACTATAACACACAAATGAAACTCTAACATTTTACAAAAGAAGCGAACCATTGCCACCAACACAGCTCTGACATGAACATGTGACTGGTGATTATTCAGATGTCGCTATGATTAATTCAGTTTGTACTGTGCAAATAATCTTAGCAGAGACCTGTGAGAACTAATGCATTTTGGTACTGTCTTTTCCCACTGATAGCACAAAACAGTATAGAGGAAAGCCATTTTCATGATATTAATAATGGGATTACAGAATCAGGTCACTTAAAAGAATGGAGCTGACTCAGCAATAGCAGCATTGGACAGAAGATAGAGATTAATTCTTGAGCACGCTAAATACAGATCTACTATTGGCTATTTCATTGCACTAAAGCATGTCATCTTTTACAATAAGATACATATTTTAAATGACAGTAGCTGACTTTATCCCCCTCTTCCTCCATACAATGCAGGAATTATTTTATAAGGGAAGCATTCTTGCTGTTATTATTATACTGCTACTGTCACCTGCAAACGTTACTACCCCCGTAGAGAGGATGTGCCTTTTTGCAGTATTAAATGAAGCTTCCCCCCGTGGTTGTGTAATCTCCTGAAGGGCCATGACAGATTTAGGTGATCATGACTGTACTATGTATTCCTCCCAGCCAAGAAATCTTGTGAAACTTACTCGATAGAGCGTGCCACCACCTTTTCATTAAGGATTCACTGATAGACCACGGCTTGACGTAGGAATGTACAGCTAATATTATAGCTCCTGTATTTTGGGGTCTCCCCCTCCCGTACTAGCTTTTATGATAGACACCTGACATTTGTTTTTGGATGACCAGTCCAACGAGTTTACACACTTATTGCTGAAATGTGATACCTGCTCAAGTGCCTTTGGAAGAGAGGGAGAGGCACAAACAGAAGCTCCCATTAATTTTTTTTTATTTTTAAGGTGCCTATTGCAGGCACTCTGTATGGCAATTTTGTTCTCTGTTTAAAAATACAACAAGAGAGCGGTGAAAACATTCAAATCAAACAGAAAAGCTCAAAAGGAACTTCTAATTGCTTTTTTTCACTTGGCATTCTAAGGGACAGGCATAAACATAAAGAAATAATATTTTTGTACTTCTGCAATGTACTCTTCCTGCATTAGTAATAATTTTGCTCATTTGGTGGAGTGAAGATTAAAATAAACAAGGAAAAATCCTGTTTTTGTTCTTATATGGGAGCAACATAATTAAAATGTTGTTAAAAGTTAAACACATTTGGATTTGTTCCCTTATTATTTCTCTCTGAACTTCAAAGTTTTTGATCCAAACCTGCCTAAAAGTAAATCATTCAATACAAGGTAGACAAAACATCATTGTGTGAAAGTGGGTCCACCGATGCAATTTTGGGTATGAGCTACAGATGACCTGCAGTAAATGTGATGGGTTGGGAGGACACTAGAGTGACAGCAGTAGATAATGGATACAGTTTGATAAACATGACGTGGAGAATATTTGTGAGGCCCGATAGCTGTGATGAAGGCTTGAGAGAGTTTTTTCTTCTTCCATCAGAAGTTCTGATCCCTGGAACTGTTCCAGGTGGTAAATATCTGGTTAATATGGTCTGCCTGTACTCAAATGCAGCAATGCTTTCTTGCTATGAGGAGTTGATCAATTACTAGGTGAATAAAATAGATCACATTCATGAAAGTTTCCTTTGGCTCTATTGTAACAGAGCTATATTAGATGCCTGAATGAGCTCCACTTTGAGATCTGTGGCAAAGTCAGAGCAAACTGAGACCATTATTGTCTGAAAGATGCTAGATTCACTCAAACAAGCAATTGTCCTGCCTAGAAACAATCTCACCAATTGCCACCCAGAGTCTTTTTGGGAAAGATTGACCAAGTTTTTTTTATTTTTGTGGTAAAGCTTCAAATGTCACTCAAAATCACCTGAGGGTTGGATACAATGGATCAAATCCTCAGCTGTGGCTAAGGAGTGCATAGTGCAGCTCAAGGGAGGAGGGAGTTAAAAAGATGGCCCATATGCTCTGATAGTCCTGAGCTAGCTGTGTGCCAGATTCCCCACTGCATCTCAGAGCAGCTTGAAGGTTGCTCTAAAGCTAGGCTGGTTGACAGTGGCCTCAAGCGGTGGATACCAATGAGGATCAGCCAGGTATAAGGGAGCCATGGGTGCACTCCATTTTCTCTGCCCAGTATTTTGGTCTCAGCAAAGCCCCATTGAACTCCCCAAGAAGTCTCACGGATGGGTCAGGATACTAGAAAGTGGCCTTTAACTATTCCTTCAATTTGATAATGAGCTGGGTGGGTCTGAACGGGTATTTATGTTGGGGTGTCTTCTCCCCTTTTTAAACATGACTAATCCCAGGAGTTTCAAATCTTTGCCACAGGAGTATGATCAGAGAATTTCTGCCCCTAAACTCCTCACCCATGGAGTCTCATGAAGAGCTGTTTTCTCCCTAGTCCCAGTCAACATACAGCCACTAGGAGAATTGGTAAATTGACATACTGTGGTAATGGGTGGTAGTATAGTTAGACTGATGTGTACTCAAGTGCGAGCAATATGCAGATGATACATAGCTCTACCTGTCCTTTGCCACATACAACTACCAGTATTGCCTGCAGCTGCATGCACTTTATGCATTGTGTGTGCCATAAAGATCAGTCCTGGCCACTGCCCACTTAGATTTAGCCCGACTGGCTCTCCATCATGATGAGGGGACGGTGAGGTCAAACTGAGTGAGTGGCATTACAACCCCTGTGCATAATGTTGCAAAGTCACTTAGTCAATTTCGGCCTTGCTGTCTCCCCATCATGATGGAAGGGGCATGCAGCCAAATGTGAGCAGATGGTGGGGTAGATAGCACTGCTCCTTCTTGCTGCTGCTGCCATGGGGCCAGCTCCTGTACCAGGCCTCTCCCACAGGGGCTTGCCTGGCCTTACCTCCCTTCCAGCAATCCATCTCTTCTCTCAGGGATGGGGAGTGACACTGCACCTGGGTAGGATGGACTGGAAGTTAGGGGCTGAACATGGCACAGATTCAACAAGCCAGGCACTGGGGCCAGTGGTAGCAGCAGGGATGACTCCACAGGGATTGCCTGTGTGTACACATGGGAAAAATTTCTAGAGGTGCCTCTGCCACTGCCACCAATATAGCCAGGTACTTGGATGAGATCAGCTTATGGATGCAGAACAGCTGGTTGCACCTGAACCCAAGGAAGACTGAGATAATGCTGGTGGGCATAGAAAAGCACTTTTCTTTGAGTCACCGTGCAGTCTCCTTGGGTTGAAGGTACACACCTGCAATTGGCCAGTTCAGTCTGTAGTTTTGGTGTGCTCCTGGATTCCTCACTGGTGCTGAGCTTTCTCAGAACAGCATCCACAATATCACCTTCTACCATCTCTGTTTAGCTAAAAACCTCCATCCCATCCTGGCAGATGATGACCTGGCCTCAGTTTGACAGATGTGGGACCTTGGAAGCATGGACACTTTAAAAAACACTATTATATTGAGGTGTATCAGATCACATACGCACCAGAATTAGTAATAAAAGTTTGTATCTATAAATGTTACATGTATCTTAGTGAGTTAGGGATTGTATGCTAGCTCCATAGGGAAGGGTTACCCAGCTTCCCCAAGGAGTAAAACCTGTGGGGGATAATTACTTCAGACCCTAGGACTGGTAAACATCTCCAAAGAAGTACAAGTCCCTGAGGTGGATTGCGTATACGGTTCAAACCAGGTTCAAGGGACCCAGGAGAAAAAGAAAGAGCTTATAGAGCTGAACTGGCTGAATGTCCCTAATTTTGATATAAAAACTGACATAAGGGTGTAACAGGGCAAAATCCTGCTGGAAGGATTTGAAGGAGTGGGACCTGCCAGGGTCTCCGTGTGGAAGGTGGGCAACATCTGGCAAACTTAGCATGTGTGTAAACTGTTTATTGGTTTATGATAAGATTTTGTCCTAAAATAAATTTACTGTGCTTTGTGAAAGCTGGCTCATCACTGGTAACCCCATCGTTGTCTGAGAGAGAATGAATAGCAGGTCTGGACTAAGGGCAGACCTGGGATAATCAGTGAATTGCCGGGAGACTTCAAGCCCAAATCTTTAGTCTAGATGGAGAAAGACACATGTCCCCAGCCAGTGAGAGGTGACAGATGGAGGCCTGAGACTGGAAGGGACAGAGGTGCAGTTAATTGTAATTGTGACACTCAGTTATACATGCCTTTGTCACCTTCCATCTGGACTATAGCAATGCAATATATGTGGACATGAAATCATCAGCCTTTAGGAAACTCCAGCTAATTCAGAATGCAGCAATGTGTGTTTTCAGTGAGCACATCATACATTTCCTCCACCCTCTGCACTGGCTTCCCATAGAATATCAAATTCAAGGTTTTGGTCCTTATCTTTGAAGTGCTTAATAGTCTAGGCCCAGAATAGGTGGAGATGGAGAATGTGGTTGACATTTGTCTCCCCAGGGATAGTGGAACTTTCTGACCACAAGGGTAAAGTTTCTCTGTGCAGGAGATGGAACTTTCCTGTGGTTGGTCTGAGTAATAAACCCCCACAGGAGCTAGGAACAGTTACACTTCCTGTGTCAAGTGCAAGACACACTTCTTTGAACTTGCCATGTCTAATATAAACACATAGCAGTGTACATATTTATGGGGAAAAAAACATCAAAACTGCATATAGGGTCCACAATTCAAGAAAGATGTTGATAGGTTGAAGAGGGTTCAGATAAGAGCCATGAGAATGATTAAAGAATTGGAAAACTTGCCTTATGGTGATAGACTCAAGGAGCTTTATTTTTTAGTTTAACAAAGAGAAGGTTAAAGTCTTGGTCTGTTTATAAGTACCTACATGGGAAGCAACAATTTTATCATGAGCTCTTTCTTTGTCTGCTAGACTGTATAACCAGATCCATTGGTTGGAAGCTGAAGCTAGACAAGCTAAGACTGGAAATAAGCTGAAAATTTGTAACTGAGGGTAGTTTGCTATTGGAACAGCTTACTATATGGAGTGGACTCTGTTACTGGCACTTTTCAAATGAAGATCGGATGTTTTTCTAAAAGACATGCCCTAGTTCAAACAGTAATTAATTCAGGGAAGTTCTGTGGCTTGTGTTATACAGGAGGCCACATCACAGAGGTTCCTCTGGACTTATACGGCCTAGGAAGGATGACAGAGAGAATGAACTACGTGTGGCAAACATTAGTTATGTCACAATGCATTACTGGAAGGTGTTTGCATATGGCGAAGAGAGCAGCATAAGAACTTGTAGAGAACACAGACTAGCAGAGCCTCAAGTGGTAGGCAATGTAAGTTTAAGATCTGCGCTATGAGCCGCTTATTCTCCAGTGCTATACAAAAAAATTATGTGTATATTTAATAATAGTTCTTATCATTCATAGAGTGCTTTACGTGTTCAGTGTACAAAAATGAAATTGTAAATCCTTAAAAGATCCTTCTGAGGTAGGTAAATACTGTTGTCCTTATTTTACCCATGTGAAAAGTGAAGCAGGGAGATGAGGCAACTTGCCCAAGTCAGGTGGTTCGTGCTCTCCATTATTTTCAGTTATAAAACTGACATAAAATCATTTCGTACACAGATTTGGAGCAGCTGTTGAAGAGCTTTTCAAAGCAAAAGTAAATGTCTAAACATGTGTATCTAAGCAATTATGCAGCATGCTAATTAAACTACAAAACTAAGGGTCTTTAGATGAACAGTGACTTAACTCCAAAGAGCAAGGTAAGTGATAGATAACAATTATTATATTCTTGATGTATGTGAGTAATACCTTTTGTCTAAGAATTTATACTTTGCTCGTCAGCATGGAAGTGAATAATCTAAAGAGACAAGATGGTGTTGGTGTTGGGGGAGAGCAGATGGAGACTGCCCCCAAGGCAGTAACTGCCCTCATGATTGAGGTTTTGGCTATACTTATGCATCTTTTCAACTGAATATCTTGCAAGGTTTCTTTCCAATGCAAACTTTAGCATAGTTACTTTTTGACCCAGCACCCCCGCATATTGAAGCACTACAGTATTTTCTTGTGTTATGTGGTTCTTGAAAGCTACACAGAAGCGAGTGTATATCATACCAAATCTCAAATGATTGTACTGGATTCAGGTGCAATTAAAGGTATCCACATAGATTTTTATAAAGCCCTAAATAAAGCCCTATATTTTTATAAAGCCTTATATGATGTCAACATAGATTTTTATAAAGCCCTATATGGCTTGAGCTCTTAGATACCTGAAAAATCACCTCTCTCCTTGCAACAGTGTTGAGTTAAGATAATCTGGAGGATGACTCTTTTTATTCTGAAAATTATGGGGAGGCAATTTGACCTAAGGCCTTTAGCGTGGGTTTTGTGTCCAAGAAATCCTTTATTCTAGTCCCAGCTCTTCCACCAACTCCTTGTGTGGCTTTGAGTATGTAACCTCTTACGCCCAATAATTAAAACAGGGAAAATGTTTACATACCTCCCTATGTCACAAGGGTGTCAAGGATGTGCACAGCACTTTGAAAATGTGAAGTGTTGTATTAGTGCTAAATGTAATGCCTACGTCTGTCTAATCTCTTGTGTGTTTTTTCTATAGCACTCACTGCATAACATCTCATCTCGGGACAGCCCGAATTGGAATTTTAGGGCAAGTCATATAATCCCATCTATTTCCTCAGACTTCTACCCAATACATTGATTATGGGGTTTACATATAGCATAACTCTGAGGCGAGTTCATTTACTGTACTCATATTGACATGTTACTGTGGTTGGATGAGAATTTTTGTATATGCATGGAGGGACATTGTGATGGGTGTGTTAAATATAATAGACACATACATGTGTAGGAAACTCCATGGATTTTTAAATCATTCTGGTTAGTTTAAAACTGATCGCATGTCTGCAATTAGATTTGTGCTTGTGACTTCTTTGGTGAGAAAAGCACTGGTTGCCTGGTAATGTGACATCCAGCGTAGACCTCTTTTACCAGGCATGTGGGACAGACGGCTCCCTTGAGCGTCCTTCTAGGGAGAGGAGCTGACAAGTGATCCCAGTGTCTTTCATTTTTGGGAAGGTGGTTTTTGTGCATTGAAAATCTTGTAAGTATGTATAAAGGACTTCAGTATATCAGCATTTCTAAGCAGACACACACACATATATAATCTCCATAGATATTCCTAGGAGACCATATAGGAACCCCACATGCACTGAAATGATAATTATGATACTAGTGCCAGTAGCATGATGGCTGGCTGCTGTGCCTCCTCATATCCTTCAGCATCTTTGTTAAAGCCTTTAGAGGGACAGCATCAGAAATATTGCTGCAGAATTGTCAGTACAGATATCAGCTAGAGTACTGTTGCATCTGGAGCTGCTAGTTCAGTCGCCACTGGGGGGAGACTTTTAATGAGATGAGTAGGGTTCTCCCTCTTCAACACTTGGAACTGGGGAGGAGGACGGCTGTAAACAAAGAGCCGGGGAGAGGCGGTGCTCCCTGCCAATCCAGAGAATTGAGGAGAAGGATAAAGGTGAATATCTTCCCCGTGTGGAGGCCAGGACCATTCTATCTGATGACCATTATAACAGCAATAGTGGTAATACCAGTATTACTGAATAAGCATGCTCAATGGTACCTACGTAGCTGCAATGAAAACTGCTTTCACAGTACCCCAGCCTAATAAGATTTAGAAGTTCATAGATTATTAAATCAGAAGGGATGATTGTGTATAACACAGGCCACGGGATTTCACTGAATTAATTCCTGCTTGAATTAGAGCATAACTTTTTATTTTTTTAAATCCAATCTTGATTTTAAAATTTCCAGTGATTAAGAAACTAGCACAAACTTTGCTAATCTGAAACCAGGAAAAAAATTTGACATCAGGAATCATAGCATTCAAAAACCAGTAGGAGAACACGTCAATCTCTCTGGTCACTCAACAACAGACCTAAAAATGGCAATTCTTCAACAATAAAAACTTCAAAACCAGACTCCACCGTGAAGCTGCAGAACTGGAATTAATTTGCAAACTGGATACCATCAGATTAGTCCTGAATAAAGACTGGGAGTGGTTGGATCATTACAAAACCTAAACTTAATTTCCCCAATACTAATTTCTCCCTACTGTTACTCACACTTTTTTTGTCAACTGTCTGTAATGAGCGACTCTTACCACTTCAAAAGTTATTTTTCCTCCCTTGGTATCCTGCTGTTAATTGATTTCTCGTTAGACTGACCTCACACTTGGTAAAGCAACCCCCATCCTTTCATGTATTTATACCTGCTCCTGTATTTTTCACTTCATGCATCTGATGTAGTGGGTTCTAGCCCACAAAAGCTTATGCCCAAATAAATTTGTTAATCTCTAAGGTGCCAGAAGGATGCCTCATTGTTTTGCTGATACAGACTAACACAGCTACCACTCTGAAACCTTTATTCAATCTTATTATCTTTGAGCAATTCCTGAAAAATTCACTAGGGGGCACTTCAAGACTGATTAAGGAAAATATAAAACTTAGCGACAACTAATTCCACATCATTATGAGCTAGGTAAACAGTCTTGTACAAAACAAAATATAAAAAATACGTAAGCAATTAAATATCTATTTAGCAGGAACTGTGATTCAATCCCTGTTTCTCCCCCTTGCCCTCCCCAGCAACTGCACATCCTGAAACTGGACATGCAAGTGAAAATTACATTCTTGTTCTAAACAGATTGTACCATTGTCCTCTTGTCCTGCTAAATAATTGGATTTTGCATTTCAGCACCTAGTCAAACACGTACCAGATGGTATTTTGGGGGTCATTCATACTCTTTGGCTTTACAGATATGTGTAATAATGTTAAATTTGCTTTTTTCCCAGCTTCTACGCAAGAGTCGTTAGCTTTTAAAATCACTCTTTTCTAAAATTTTCTCTGTGTTTTTCACTCAGAGTTCATCTGTTTCAAGTCCTGTTTCAGGACAGTACTCTAGAGTGCACCTTGAACAGGATAAACTGTTATTGTTGCCATGTTACTATTTGCTCCCCTGCCAGGAAGATATATTTGCCAAAGTATTTGGACTCTGAAATAATTTGTCTTGTTAAGCACATTAAAAGGACATAATAATTAGAACTCCTAACTCTAAGGAAATTTCTCGTTCTAGATGGTTTAGGGAGGCTTAGAAGTAAGCACACTAATGTGATAAATGCAAATGACAGTAACACATTTTGCTACATCTCCTTTCACAACATGAGAGCATCTTCTTTGTATAATTTCCTGTCATAATATCAATAAACCATCTTTTGTGTTAATTATATGTAAAGATAGAGAAGAATACCCATTCTGTACTGTACACTGAAACAATATAAAATGCACATTCTTTGGTTGAAATGACAATGTCTTGCAGTGACTATATGCTTATAAGAAGAACAGAAGTACTTGTGGCACCTTAGAGACTAACAAATTTATTAGAGCATAAGCTTTCGGGGACTACAGCCCACTTCTTCGGATGCATATAGAATGGAACATATATATGCTTATACTGATTGTTATATAAATTAGTTAGACGACAAATCCAAAATGTTTCTCGCTTTCAGTTTTGGGCTAGATTGTCATTTTTTACCTCTGATACATACAGAAAAGCTGGTCTTACCATGTTTGCCACTAGCTAGTCCCAAGATGAAGAAGCCTAATTTAGGTGTGGGACCTCGATATTTATGTTTATCTGATCAGCTTGTCTGTATAGATCAGATATGGGTGACCGAAGAGAGAAACTTGAGAAGACTTTAAGCCATTGAAATAGGATGTTTGAGGGCAGTGAGAAGGGTGACATTGCTGGACCATATGTGGAATGTTATCATCAGGGCTATGGTATCAGAGAGAAATAGCAAGAGAGGACGCTGAGATTGTTGGGGTATGTATGAAGGAGGGATGAAAGGAATTTTCTTCAGGAGGCGCTTGAGACTAGGGTTTGTAGGCAGAGAACAAGAGAATGGGAAGAACATGGTGGATAGACTGTACAGGAGGATGGAGTGGACATACAGTGAGCATTGAATTGGTAAGCTGGAAAGACTGATCCAGTGAACCAACCCTATCTACCTTGGAAAAGGGAAAGAAAAAGAAGGGTTGTCATAGTTTACTTCATCATACCAATAATGTGCATCTAGTTGCAGCTCACTACTACAGGTTCCAGTTGTTTGTTTGAAAAGGGCAGTACTAAGTGAAGATCTTTTCATAAAGACTGAAAGATGGCTTATGTTTGTTAGTGCATTCCGATTTTCAAGCAGAGTGAGGTAGGCACTTTTGTCATCAGTGCTAGTTTACCATAAAACATATGCTGGAGCATTCCCTCAGATACATCATGGCTTTGTAAATTATCTATGATGTTTATAATCCAAGTGGCAAATAATTTTCGGTCACATCAAGGTCCATTGCCAATGTTAATCATTTTGTGGATTCCATTTCTAGCAAATGTAGCCTTCAGTTTGTGGATTGTTGTTATACTTTTGGTATTGTTCAGGGTTTTTAAATCAAAGAGTCTGCTGTAATAATCTACAACTATGATACACAATGAAAAGAAGCTGCAGTTTTGTTCCTTCAGGTTTTGCCCCATATGGTCTGGGAAACATCAGCACAACAAATTGTCTGAATCTTTTCTATGTATCTGGGTGGCTGCCACATGCCCTGTCTGTTCTGGATGTAGAAAAGTCAGTAATATCCCTAGTATTGTAGATGGCAGTGGATTCTATCTATTTTTGACACCATGTAATGTTGTGCATTTTTAAGCACAATGGAAGGGCACTCTTGTTGTTAGAACGGCTTTTATCTCCATCTGCTCATTCTCACATCAAACATAAGCCTGCTTAACACAAAGGGAAGCCATTCTATCTAATAGGGAGGGGTTCATTGTAAACAAACTGAAGAGGTGAACATAATCAAGAGTAGTGCATTCTACTACAGATGGCTACCCCTCCCCGGCCTTATATTTCCAGTGCTCATAAAAAAATGATCTCATTGCTTAGGGGAATGACGATCCTATAGTAAAATGAAAGAGAACTAGAAACGTATTTGGTGAAATTATTTGAATTCCTCAGCTGGGGCTGAAATTCCTCAGCTGTGGTAGAGGAGGAATGAGGAACTATCTTCAACACATGGGATGCAGTAACAATATTTGTAAGTAGGAACATAAGAATGGCCATACTGGGTCAAATCAATGATCATCTAGCTCAATATCTTGTCTTCCGACAGTGGCCAATGCCAGATGCTTCAGAGAGAATTAACAGAACAGGACAATTATCAAGTGATCCATCCCCTGTTGGCCAGTCCCAGCTTCTGGCACTCAGAGGCCTAGGGACATCCAGACCATAGGGTTGCGTCCCTGACCATTTTGGCTAATAGCCATTGATGGACCTATCCTCCATGAACTTATCTAAGTAATGAAGTTCATTAACTGTATGTATCAATATTGATAACAATAATGCCCACTAGAATGGTTCAATATGAACATTTTGTTGTTCACCATATTTTGAGGGTATTTTTCAGTTTTGGTTACAAAAGTGCAAAGCCTGTTTTGTTTTATTTAATCCTAGTCTCTTCTAAATGTTTTCCTACTTTGTTTGTATCTTTAATATGGCAGCCATCCTTTCATTTCAGAGCCCTTCTCTTTCCTTTGAGACCTTTTCCCCTAAGCCTTCAATTGGGGTTGGGTGAGGAAAGGTGATGGAACATTCCCAAGCTCTGCCCAAAAACGAAGTTCCACTCACCTGGGCCATCAAACTGAGACTCATCTCAAGGCAGATTGTGCAGATATTCAAAATAGCATCACAGGTGCTTTTGTGGACTCCCAGGCTTGGCTTCCTCTCACTGGGGATATACAAAGGCCAGTGATATATTAAGGCATAGGCATGATGGGCATTTATCAAGGGTTGCAGCTCCCAGAGTCATAGCTGAGATCAGAATCTAAGCTATTTTTGCTAACACTCATGAAGGAAGGCTTGAATATATGATCTTTTGTAACCTATTTGCAGACAGCTTTTAACAGGGGGAGCAAAAGAAGATGTTAGTTATGGAAGAATCTCCATGCCCAAATCTGAGCAAACCAGGCCATTGCAATTTAGGTGTAGGGCTATGCTCTGTGGGATTGGCTCCACATTGCTCAGGTACCCACTTGGGCTCCCCTCTTTTCCTCTGGCCTTTTGGCTCCATGGTCAGATTGTGTGTGTGTGTGTGTGTGTGTGTGTGTGTGTGTGTGTGTGTGTGTGTGTGTGAAGGGTGGGAGGAGTGGTGGCCTGTGCCTAAGTGCTATCCACTTGTGTTATCAAAATGAGATGTCACTCAGAGTGCCTTTCTTCATATATGATCCTCCTTCTCCTTTCTTACATGATTGGTACAGTGGAAGTGTGATTCACATTTTCAAGGTTTTCTTTGGAGCCATGAGGGCTAGATACTTTCTTGTTTAAAACTGAGATTCTCAAGCAAAAGAAGAAATCCTAAGAAAAGGTACCAGATTGCTGACTCCACATGTCCTGGCCCAGTTAGAGCACTACTTTCCCACTCCTTGCAGTCAACACCTTCCCTGCCCCCTTACCAGGTCTCTACAGAACAATATAGTTCAATGCAGATGATGATGTAACTCAGTTCTGCCTATGTTAATTGTCTGCTGAAAAATTTGTAGAAATCAGTGGCGGTTAACATCACTAGGCAGCTGGTCTGTGAAGCACCTGTTGAGTTTGCCTCATTGGCTTTGTAGGCCACCTTTTGTAAAGGGATAGTTTGGTGCACACAAAATCCTCTTTACTTACAGTACTGCACATACTTACACTGCTGGGAGTGTGGTGCTTTATTCAACTACATAATAGAATGGGGAAAAACACCTAATAACTACGCAGGAAGTAAGGGAGGAGTGGAGCATGGCTCCAATCCATAATAGTCTGAGTAACCCAGTTAACCCGCGATAACTGTACTACACCACTGAAGGGAGAATGCAGGGAAGAGTACTGGAGCTGCTACTACTCATCTGAAATTCAGATTTGGATGGAGAGAGAAGCAGGAGATAGAGGCTGGCAATTCCATTCTCTGTCCCCTTCTGCTGAGCTGTTTCTTAGGAGGTGTGGGGCCTTTAATATGCTGCTGGGGTGTAAGATATAATTGAGGCTACTGCCTCATGTGGTTAGGGGAAAATTTTTATGCTGAGAAGCAGTTGCCCCTGCTGATTCTAGGTGCACATAGTGAGATGGCTGTCAAGTTCCTTATCTT
This sequence comes from Trachemys scripta elegans, assembly GCF_013100865.1. NCBI lineage: Eukaryota > Metazoa > Chordata > Testudines > Emydidae > Trachemys > Trachemys scripta. Next base: position 104,399,954 of record NC_048302.1, on the reverse strand, counting down.
GGGTGTCTACTTCTCTCCTTTGCACCTGCTGCTGCCTCCCATGTGGAGCCCAAACAACTACTTTTCATCCACATAGTTATCTCAGAGATTGATTGATTGCAAGGCGAGGAGCAACCATTGTGATCATCTAGTCATACGAGTAATGGCACTGCCAACATTTGTTGTGAGTGAAAGTTAGAACTGGATGTAATCAGTGCATTATTGTTACTGTAGTATCTGACCATCTCTGCTAATGGTTGAATAGGAGGGGAAGAGGACTGATTTCTGTGAGACTATGCTCCACAGGTTAGACCCTGGGGTGGATAGGAACAATTATACTCCCCTGGCTTTGTTTTTGAAACTAAAACTCATGATGTTGTAATGTGTAGCTTCCTCAGATCACAAGCTGACCATAACAGAATTTGGTGTTTTACATTTAGAGGGAAAATTATAACAAATCATATTCCCACCAAATAATCTGTATTCTATGTTTATGCAGTGCTTGTGGCTATGAGGTGACTTCCTTGTCCCTAATGTGTTTCAAAGGTGATCAGGTTAGATTGCTTCCTTCCCTCCCTCCTTAATGACTCCTCCTTCTAGTTACTAACAATTGACACAAGATGAGTGAATATTACAAAGCAAGTTTATTCTTAAGTCTAACATGTAATGTTACAGGCTAAGTATTTGTATTTATTTCTTCACATTTGTAAATATAGAAGGGCCTAGCCATAGCTCTGGGAACTTTTTATAATAATTAAAATAAACATTTTCATCTTCTTTGCCTTCTCCAGTCAACTGGGGTCGGCGGCTCTTGTTCTTTGCCTTCAAGCATTCTTGTCAAACGCATCTTCCAAGATGATACCAATCTTCTTTGTGTCCTCCTTCAGCATCTCAAACCACCTTTTCAAGGTCTCTCTCAGGGTCTTTGTCCTGTGAGTACTAGCTCTTGTACTCTCTGGTCAACATATTGCACATCTCCCAAATCCCACCCAAACATTTCAGTCAATGTTCTGTAAGCATTTCCATCACGAAGGATACCAGAATCATGGCTGATACCATTTTGTTGAGTGGCCTATCAGTTCAAATCTTATCCAGCATCCACCTGAATGTTCTCATTTTGGCAGCGTGAAGTAGTTGTTCTTCTCTCTTCCTTACTGGCCAGCATTCTGACCCATACGTCCTGGCTGGCCTAACCATGCTCTTATACCATTTGGTCTTTAGTTTATTTGGCATATTCTTATCTCAGAGAATTCCCATCAGCTCCCTCATTTACACCAAACACACTTCATGGCTCCTTATATCTGCATACACATTCCCATCATGGCTCAACACCAAATTGAGGTATTTAAATTGTTGCACAGACTTTAATAACTTCTCTGTGTCCCTCTCAATGGCGTATCATATGTATTCCATCTTTTGTAGGCTGATTCGTAAGTCATTTTCTTTCAGAGTTCTAGGTCCCTTTTCAGTTTGTATTTATCTTCACTGCACAATGTAAGATTATCTGTGAAAAGCATGTTCCTTGGAGCCTCTCTCCCATCCCTTTGTCAATGTGTTCATTACAGTCACAACTAGAAATAGGCTGAAGGTTTAATACAGTAGCCGTTTCTCATTTTCAACAGTCGTCCGAGGAAGCTGTTGTGCATCGCTTGGATGGATACTTCCTGAAGACAGACCCATAGAGCATGTGTGATTGGCACAACTTTTAAAAACTGGCTTGCCAGACCTGACATTCTTGGGTTGAAATAAGAACCCCTTCTCCAATATGGACTGCCTACCATGGTTAATGAGTCCCATCTACTCAGGGCAATCTGGTTATAAGGCACCAGACACCCGTCTTTCATACTTCTCACTTTCAGTTAAGAACACTTCTGCCACAAGAAAGCAAGTGGGATAAGTTTAGCTGTCAAAAGCTATATATTATGCCATCCACATGAGGCATTTGCTACAGAGTGAGAACTTGTCCTCAAACCCACGTTGACCATGACATATGATCAAAGGGATAAAAATATAAAAAGAAAGACTTACCTCAACACATCATATTTCTTCCACCAGATCACTATAGAAATCAGCCACCTCACCTGTGCTCAGCCTGGATTGCTGTTCAGATACATTCCCTGCATCTCTTATATGTACACCAACTGCTCCCAAATTCATTTTGAATCCACACCAAGAAGGTAACTGAATAAGGAAAAGCCAGACCTCCTGAATAGCCGGAGAGAGCCTGGAATCTGTAGCTTAACTTCTCCTTCCCTGTAGAATTAAAGAAAAGCACCCAAAATGTCAGTAACCTCATCTTTTAATTCACCCATCACCTTCCTGAATGTGACCTTAACTGTATCCCCTAACCAGGCTATAGCTCTGGACTAGTTTATAATTCTTAATATTACATTGACCCTCAGAATTTCTTTATTAATCAGAACACAGGACATTTGGAACAAAGGGCAAGATTGTCAGATGTTCAGCAACCAGCTACTTCCATGGTCACAGTGTAGCTGAGCTCTTTTGGAAATCTAGCCCCAAGACTCTGAAGGATCCATCCACACTGCACTCACAACTGAGTGAAGGGATCTGGTTACAACATGGTTGTCCCTGTGCCAGTTGCAAACAACCGGCACTAGCTTAATCTAATTAGAAGACATGGTTAATGACCCCATCTGCACTGCAAATAGCCATTTTGTTGTAAGCAGGTCTGGGAATGATCACATGGTAATAAGTTACCCAGTCTCAGTTGTGTTTTTGGTGTGGACTTAAGTGTCTTTGGGGGGTTCCAAAGAGGATGGAGCTCGGCTGTTCTCAGTGGTGGCAGATGACAGAACAAGGAGCAATGGTCTCAAGTTGCAGTGCGGGAGGTCTAGGTTGGATATTAGGAAACATTATTTCACTAGGAGGATGGTGAAGCACTGGAATGCTTTACCTAGGGAGGTGGTGGAATCTCCTTCCTTGGAGGTTTTTAAGGCCTGGCTCGACAAAGCCCTGGCTGGGATGATTTAGTTGGGGTTGGTCCTGCTTTGAGCAGGGGGTTGGACTAGATGACCTCCTGAGGTCTCTTCCAACCCTAATCTTCTATGGTTCTATGAGGGAAGGGGCTCGAAGCTGAGGCACTGGGTTGGAACGTGGGAAGGGGTAAGGCCTCTGGCTGGGGCAAGGGATGAGGGGTTTGGGATGGGGAGTAGAGCTGAGGGGTTCAGAGTATAGGAGGGGGCTCCAGGCTGAGGCAGGGGTTTGGAGAATTGGTCCTGCTTTGAGCTTGACCTCCTGAGGTCCCTTCCAACCCTGATAGTCTATGATTCTATGTGAACTGTGAGTGTAATGGAAGCTGTTTGGGATTTCTTGCTATACAGTAAAAGGTTGCTGACCTCTGAGATCCTCTTGTTTAATACTTGATTAGACTCCATTGAATATGGAGAGTTTCTGTACAAGTATTCTTCAGGCTTGGTAGTTTAATCTTCAAGAGCTATTTGAGTCTTTATAGCAAGTGAAGACCTAGTGTAAGTATAATAGTTTACATCGTAGCTGAATCTCAATTAAAAATAAATTGTGCAATTAAAGCACATTAGAAGAAAGTTAGTTAAAAAATCAAAAATTGTATTTAGCTCATCAATGAAACCCTAGGTATTGCATCTGAGAAGAAACATTAGATAAGTTTAAAGACTTGAACAAGAAAAGCATTCTATAGAGTACATTTTGTACTGCTTATCATTCTCATTCTAATCCTACACTGTGAAACTAGCTGGAAGCTTTTTTTTGGTGCTGTTTTCTTTTCTCTTGCAATCATATAAACATAGTTTCAGACCTGTTTAATTTGGTTCCATAATTGATTTCATTCTAATCTTTCACAGGGAAGTTCATTTAGAGTCTGAAAACCTTTCTTTGTTATTGCTTAGAATGTCTCCTTCTTTCCTCCCCCTCTTCCTCCCTCCCTATTATAAAAACAACAAACACAAAGCTTCACTTATTTCAAACAATTCTTGGAGATCCTTTCCACCTGAATATTTGAGAATTAAGTTTCTACTACAAAACAGAATAATGAGGGAGGTCTATAATTCAGGCTGGTAATTTCAGATCATAGCTGGGTCCCCCCCCAGCCCATCTTTGTTGTCTCTCTAGGGATACAAACTTGAGCTTGCATTTCTACCAGGGTCTCTGTACCCTGGCATAGTTGTCTGGGATTGAGTTTGTGTCAACATTAACATTTCCTTGAAATTCTGCTTATTTTACACAATTTAATGTTTTAACATATTTTACTTCTAGTTCTAAGCACTATTTAAATATGAAGAGCAAGATATTTTCAGATCTTCAGTACAACTTTAAACATATTGTAAACGTAGCTGAAATGGTTCCATTGTGCTGACAAAACAATACCCCTGTTGGACATAAATGCAGAAATAGCATAAATATCACTGAATTAATCTTGTTCAAAAACATATGAATAAATAATAGAGCAAATACATCCTGTGTTCTACATTCACGTTGTTTTTAAAAGCTGCATATCTTAGTAACTTAGCAAGAGACCGAAGGAAATGTTCCAAATTGATTTTTTGGGAAGATTTTTAAGACGTCTAAAGAGCCATCCAGCATCTATTTCTGTCTTATTTTGGTGAGAAGGCTAATGTAGTGTTAGATAATCAAAACGTTGCTGGAGAAAACATTGTGATTATCATCTTTTTTTTTCCCCAAGTCCCAATTGTGAAATAGGTTTCTGAAGGTCATTATTGATTTTTGTTTTGCAAGCATCAACACCCACTGTTCATTTCCTCAGTGTGTTTCACGCCAATCAAATGTTTGGTTAACATTTAATTTTAATGCTATCCTACAAAGACTTTTCTGAATTCACTTTCCTGTTAGTGACTTAAATATGGCTCTTAATAGACTCTGTACAGAACCTCTTATCTATCAAACATGCATGATGCATCTCTAACAAAGCTCTTTGGACCCACGCTGCAATTGTAAATGTTGGTAGGTTGCAGGACATTTTTGTTGCTGTGCTCTGCGAAGCAGGACTGCTTTTTACAAATACATTAAACATTAATAGAGACAGAATGTGCAGTTATATAGTGTAGAAGCTTGACTTGCCTGGACATGTATTTATTTATTTTTTATTAATAATCCTTCTTGTAACACAGATTTCTCTTTAGTGTTTCAGATTTCTGCATGTGATTCGTTGAACCTACTAAATATGTTGTTTCGTTTAAAACCAATAGAACCAATACAACTCACTCAGATTTACATCCAGTGAAGTCTCATAAGTAATGCATGAAGTATGTCTCAGAACTGTCTCCTGGATTATCTTAAACACCTGACAACACGTGTGACCTTTTATAAGGAAGAGTGAAAAGAAGTGGAACTCCTTTTTCTGTCCTCTCTCTCCAGAAAAACGGAAGCCCAAAGGTAGTGAATACATGTATCTGAGAATAAATGTCCAAAAGTTGTTTTTTTTTAAATTAGCAAAGAAAGCATTTTTTCAGTTATGACTGACTGACTACTCATTATGGTATATTACAGCAAATACTGAACTTTGTGCATGAAGCAGAGATGTCACATTGAGGAATTGTGAATATGAGGATTAACATCGATGGAGAGATCTGTTACTAAGGAATCTGCTGTTGAAAACAGTTACACCAGCTCAGAGCCTCTAAGAAAAGCTTCCTCACCTATCTTTTTCCTCGCTGGGTGAGGTTTTTGGATTCTGGGCTCCAGTTTTAGAATGATTGCTTAATCTGATATGAAAATATTTCTCTTGTAAATCTAAAATAATCCAGTCACTTTATATCTACCAATATCTGAGAACTGATTCCAAAATTATGACCTGATTTTAGGATACATAGACCCTTTATATCTTCTGCTACTACAAGTGCTTTTGCATATGGCCATTCTTGTATGTGACATAGCTAACTTTTATTATCCTATATAATCTCATTGAATGAAATTTTAAGCAGCACTGATATTTTTCATTCAGGTATAACTTCCCTATCATATAACACCTACTAGGCCACAAATGCAATTTGACATATGCATATATCTACTATGTGGATAAAAAAAACCACTATAATGCAGAATCCTAATAAATGAACAATGTGTGCACTTGGATGCAATATAAACTGCTTTGAAAAGGAGACAAAGTAAAGATTTCAATGACAACTCTTAATAGCTACTGTAGACATAGAAATTCAGGGATTAAAATGATATCTGCACTGAAATGCTAACAAGTATAATGATTTAGGCTGTGCGCTCTGTTTCTAATTATTATGCATAGCTTGTATATAACATAAATAGTTGTAACCTTTGTGTGAAGAGCAAAGTCAGGAAATGTTAATCCATAGGGAAGCCATCTCTTCTCTCTAACTTCCACGATGAAATTCTAGCTCTAATGCTTATTTTTGTTCTTTAAAAAAATCCTCATTGCAGTTGAATATCCCTTGTGTGTGCATTAGTAAAATTGATTTCCATGACAGTTCTTCAAACTGAATTACATAACAATATCATTCAGTGCATCTGCAAGAGATGTAGTAAGGGAGAGAATGAGAGCTTTCGAAATATGGAAATACTAAAGCTAATTAAGGCTGGAAGCTTTGAAAACTGAACAAGCCTACAGTTTGGCTGAAATCTTAACATACTGCACAAAGAATTGGCCACTTGGATTATGATCTTCTGGCACCAGTTAGATGAAAACTCTTAGTTTGTACGTAATTTGGTTTATATCCATTTATTTAAATTCAAATCTCCCACCCCTATTTTTTGGGAGGCAATGGAAACACTTACCTGTTGTTTTGAGAGGGCCAACAACATACTTAGCTTGTAAAGTCTTTGGGACAAGGACAATCTTTTTGTCCAGCACTTAGCACAGTGGAATCCTGGTCCACAACTAGGACTACTAGGTGCTACGGTAATACTGCTGATCATAATAATTTCTATTTAATGTGTCCAAAGAAAACGAAGTACTGTTAGTATAGCTAACATTTGAAACTAAAACTAGAAACTATATTTGCATATAAAGTAGAGCAACAGTACATGACTGTGGTAATATACTGGAAGCAAGTAGCATTTAGATGGCAGCCTGCAGTCTAACTCTCTAATCCAAATCCCCTAGACTGCTGTGTATCTTTCCCCACTTACTTAGTCTATACAATTAATAACTGTGTTTATTGTAAGGATTTACAAAGTCAGCTTCAAGTAAATGACTTCTGTCTGCCCTAATTTCATGTCTCTGCGCAGGAAATCAACTGATTATAGTCATGCACACCTGTAGGTGCTGCTCCCAGAACAAATGTTCCACAGTTAGACACCTTCCTCTTCTCATTTAAATCCTTCCTAAAGACTCGCATCTTTTTTTCCTTGCCTCCAAAGAAAATTCAAGAATAACAATCATACACAGTCCAAGAACACCCTGTGTTCTAGGTATCTGTTAGCTCTTCAGGTCAGGGATTGTCTTCATTCAATGCCTTCTACAGTGCAAAGCAGATTGTCAGTGGTTAATAAATAGTACATAGTAGTAATACCCTTAAACTAAATAATTAAAACGTCTGGAGGAGAAGATATGGAGTATGTGAGTTCTCCCCTAACTCATTTTTCTACACTCAGAAGAGCAGTACAATGAACAATATTGTATATGTAGGCAGTCCAGGAGGCCAGGGTTGAACCATTTTCAATCTCTGGCCCAAACCCCATTGTTGGACCATTTTCACGTAGACACTTTCAGCTGATCATGGCAATGATGCATTTCAGTAAACCAAATAAGATGCCACCTAAGGTATCCAGGCGAGCAGATCCTCATAGCAACGATCAACGTTTCTGACAATCCAAACACAAATTGCAAGATAGCTTCCCAGTTTGAGATGTTTCACAGTCACCTTTGCCTCACATAACTTGTTTGTAGTTTGCGTTATTCTCAGGCTTTGGGCTGTCCATGTCCAGTGTTGTCTATGCCTGGCTTGTTAGGATTTCTGGGTCTATTCTTTAGACTGAGAGCTTAAGCTGGGTTTAAACTCTGATCCCTTTCTCAGTCTTAGAGGTCAAAGGCTAGTTTATTTTTCTTTAGGAGAGCTCATGGCAATAACCCAAACCCTGCCAATAACTCTCATTGAGCTTCAATAAGACAAAGTTTATAAAGCAACTATAATAAAGAGAAAATCAATGAAAACAACAGTAAATGTCAAAACTTCATAATACAGAGCAAGAGTTACCCGGACTCCTTATCAGGAGGATGTGTTTTTTTGTTTTGTTTTGCTTTTGTTTTTGTGTTTTCAGGTGAAGTTTCAAGAGAAAATGTGAACACCCTGTGTTTAACACCCTTTCTTTCCCCATAGGTTAACCTGCTTTGTTTCATCTCACCCAGCTCCGGGCCTCCCATGGTACATCTACACTACAATTAAAAACCCACTGCTGGCCTGTGGGGCTGTTTAATTTGTGTAGATGTTTGGACTTGGTCAGGAGCCTGGGCTCTAGGAGGTGGGAGAGTACCAGAGCTCAGGCTGCGGCCCAAACCCAAATGTCTACACTGAAATTAAACAGCCTCTTAGCTCCAGACCTTTAGCCTGAGTCAGCTGGCATGGGCCAGACATAGGTGCCCAGTTGCGGTGTAGACATAACCCCAGAGTTTTATTTTGTGAAAACTCTTTTCTTTACCTCATTCACTGTTCAAGTCCAACTTCAAATCTTTGGGAAGGGCAGAAGAACCCTAACCTCCTTCAAAAACTGATTTTGTGGGTGCTTTATAATAATCTCTTATCTCCCCTCTCTTTCCCTCCCCACCCACAATGCTTATGAGTCATCTCCCCATCGGTCATCTCTGATGGACCTGTTCAGAGAGCTATCATTTAGTCATACCACCGTGGCAGGCTGACTGTCATGTGTAAAGACCCATCTATACATTAGTCTTATCAGAAAGGTTCTGAACTTGTGCAGAATGTCCTCAGCATCAACCCCAAAAGTCCCAGAGCTAGGATAAGGGTATAGGTCCATTCTCTGGATTCCAACGGGGCTCTGTGGCTGCTAAGGCTGCTTAGGCTGAATCTGTGCTATGGAAAACACTACAACTTTGGGAAATGAGAAATGTGTGAGGATGTATATCTGAGTTTTATAGCTTTAGTTCATCTCCATTATATTTATATTGTGCAATATTTTAAAAGTATATAATTAACTTAGATTCAAGGCCTGAATAAGTAGCCTCTCATCCCTAAGTGATGAACTCCCAATAAAACCAATGATATTTCCACAAACAGCAGGAGAAGAATTAGGCCCTTATAAGGCAGAAATATAAATGTGTGTTCAGGCAGTTCAGAAGCTTTATACTTAGCTGTTTTCAGAATGTTTTATTACTAATAGTTCCTCATTATGTCAAGTAACTACTTTCTTTTAGTTCGGTATTTTAATTGTTCCTCATTTTCCCCCAATGCCAAATCTTTAAGAAGAAGAATGTTATGATTATGGACTCATTTTTACTTAGTCATTTGCATTGTTTTTATTAGCACAAAATGTTATGAACATCTCTCTATATTTTTTACATTCTTAGAAAATGCAGATATTTTCTGCCTCCCCTGGAAAAATTCTTTGATCCCAGGCTGAGACTTAATATGTAAAATTTCAGCCTGTAGTAAGTTTTTACAGTTGAGTCATAAACCTCTGGGAAATGGAGGGGTGGGATATCACAGAAATGCTAATGCAACCCTAACTCCAGCAGCGATGCTATAATATAAACATCATTGTTTCCATGCTCCTAGATTGCTTGCTGTACAGAATATTTACATTTATAGTACTATAGTGTGTTTTACGGTATCCCTCCAGGTAATAGTGAAATGATAGTTTCATGAGGAAAATTATATGACATTATTTTAATACACCCAGGCTGATTTAAGCTCAGAGAAGCTCAGGAGCAGGATTGTCATAATGCGTCCTTATATTATCTAAGAAAGTGTTCAGCTCACTGTTAACTGTTAGTTTAGTGGTTGCTCAGAGAATGGCAGAGAATTCTGAGGATTTTCTTGCCCTCTGGCTTCTATGGTAATTATATTACACAATATAGCTTTTTTTTCTGGTAAAATAAATCTAATATTCAGACTTGTATGCTATACTTTTCAAACCTGAACAATTATAATGTATTTTTGTGATCTGTTCACATATTTACTCATTCATTTATCCATGCAGATTTCAATACTGGGTATAACTTACCTCAGACACATACTGGCAACTGCTTTGTATTCCTCCTCTACAAAAGGGAGAAACAGAACATTGATGTGATATTTGCATTTGATTAGAACTATTCCTCATTTATTTAGAACTTGTCTTTGGTTTGCTTGAAATATGACACCAAATAGAACAGAGATGCCTCTGTTTAATGAATAGGACCCTGATCCTGCAAGTGACCACACTGGTGCTGGGGTCTTCCCCCACAGAGCTCATTTGAAGTCAATGAGGCTTTGTGTGGCCACAAGGATCTGTCCATGTGTAGTCACATGCAGGATCAGGGCCTAGCTGATTAAGCCGTATTGCATTTCTGATTATATAGTGCAACGCATCTGAGTTATCTCTATGTTGTGGAATTCAACAGAGAAGGAGCAGAGACATTTGTCTTTAGTCATAAGGAAATAAGGTACACATGTAAGCTGCTGGGGCCTGGGTGGCATACATAGTGGGTGGAGCAAGACTTTGTCTGGTGGTTGTCGTGGCATTCCGTAGTGGTCTCAGGGTGAAGCTGGACTCAAGGAGCCAAGCCAAAGGTCAGAAGCGGGGTTAGGATCAGGACACCATGCCTAAGGGTAAGCCAAAGTCAGGGTTGAGAAGCCAAGCCAAAGGTTGGAACCAGAGTCAGGATCAGAGCAGGGAGGCAAAAACTAGACTGGAGTGGACAGGAGACAAGGCTGAAATGGGGCTGGAGCGAGGACTGGAATCAGGCACACGGGACAAGTGTGGACATGGTATGTGTTGAGTAGCTGCTGTGCTGCTGATACTGCAAGGCTCAAGTAGCAGGCTCCAGACTGTCCTGCCCAATCAGGAAGCACAGCTGGTAGGAGAAGACTCACTGGGCTCAGCTAAACTTGCTGGATTGCCTAGCAACCAGGTTGGGCACCAGCTGTGCTCCTGACAACAAGAAACTGAAATGAACAAAGTAGAAATAGTTAAATTAAATGTATTTTGTATGAAAATGTTAAATGTCTTTCAGATATTTTAACTATTGAATTTATATAAGAAAGTAACTTAGGGCCAGATTTTCCCTGATAGGTGTCTAAGACTGAATCTACAAGAATGTCAGTGCGCAGACCCACACATCTTGTGCATGATAAAAGTAATTGCATATGTAAATGGGTACCTCTTCATGAATCTGTCCTTACTGTATGCACAACCATCTGTTTCATACAAAAATTTTGTATGTCCAACTTAGGCACCAGTCTTTGAAAACTGAACACTTAGAATGGGATTCACAAAGGGGACTTACATGCCTAAACCAATATTTAGATGCCATTGACATTCATAACGCCCCTACTCAGCTGCTATTCAATCCTAAAGTCCCTAGGTTCTAAATTTCAGTGGTTGGACACCCGCACAGCTGCATTAGTCCTGCAACTGCTGAGCAACTTGGTTCCTAACTCATGCCTAAGCCCTGGGGGGTATTCGTGAATGATGCACTTCCCAATCTATCTTGCCTTCAGGGCCCAGTCCAGGAGACATGTTCAGAACATACCTAAACCCATAGAAAAGATGGTGGTGGTGCTGTTGTGTCCCCCTTATAACCTTTAGTTTGGTGGTCGGAGCATTCATCCAGGATATGGGAGACCAGGGTTCAATTTCCCACTCCTCCTGACTTGGATTAGGGATTTGAATTTACCCTCCTGAGAGGTAGGAGACCCATTCTACCCAAGGATCTATGGGGTATTCCTGGACAACGCTCTTTCATTCTCTCCTGTTGGGGACGTTCCTTTAGATATAAATAATTAAAATGTATTGGCCTAGAGACAAAGAGTGCGAATGACTCTTAAACTCAGTGCTTAGGGCACTAACCTGCAAGATGGGAGACCCAGGTTTCAGTTTCCCTGCTCCAATAAATATCTGATTTTTATACTGGAGAGACTGACAGAAACCAGCCCCAGAATAGCGTATAACTCAGTGGTTAAAGCACTCACCTTGGAGGTAGGACACCCAAGTTCACATCCCTGCTCCACATCAGGCAGAGGGAAGAATTTAACTTGTCTCCCATATCCTGAGAGACTGCTCAAATCATTGGGATAAAGGTTATGAGGGTCTCCACCTCCTCCATTTTTTTAAAAGGACTGGCCTGGTTTAGGTATCTAAACCTGGATCAAGGAGAAGCACCTAAGTCCACTTGAGTGGCGGGGCTTAGGTCACACCCCTCCCTTCAGCATTTCCTACTGAGCAACTCCCTGCTGAATGCCCTGACTTTTGTGAATCCCTTTCTTAGGTGCCTAATCCCTCCCTGTGTATGAGGAGCCTGGGCTCCTAACTTGGTGCTGTGAAGTATGCCTAAAAGGTAGGCTTCGCAACCCTTAGTATTGTAGTACCTAAGTCCCCTTTGTGAATCCCGCCTCTAGGGTCCATCAGAAGACATGATGGTAAAAGGCATCAGCAAGTCATGGTACAATGGACAAAGTAAACCTTTTCCTCTAACAATACAATGGAACTATGCTCTTCCCATCATTGATATGAGAAACTATTTTGTACCATTCTACTGCAATAGTAAATTACTGGAGATATGATTGCATCCCTGCAGAGCTTTGTTTGATCCAAAACACACAGCAGTCATTAAGTACTCTTCTGGAGAGTGCATACAGCTATAAGAGAATGACATTTGAGTTAATTAATCTGTGGAAATACTGTCAGAGAGAAAGAGACTAATGTTGAGGACTTGACAGATTCGACATGCTATTTGAAAATACTTTCATGACAACAGACTCCAGCAACAGGCATCAGTACTAGTAAACCACCTTGCTAATTCATTCCCTTTTGTATCTCTGTACTCAAAGAGCAATCAGATATTTCTGTTTGAATAACATTCATTGTAAATTAAGAACAACAAAAAATCAGAAAGAACCAAAGTAAATCTCCACCAGAGAGGCACTATATTTGTCTCTTCTTTAACAACATTCACTGAAATGAACTCAAAATGGCTGCCAGTCTCTGCAGACAGCTGAGTCCTTAGCTATTTAAAGCTATGGAAACAGCCATACAGTACATAGCTATTCATGTTACAGATATGCTATATCTGTTTTCCCCATCCCTGTAATACTTTCCCACACACAGTCATCCATCACTCTACCCTCTCTTCTTGTTCCATAAAACTGTCTAAGCTCTAGTCCTACCATCTTGAACAAGCATAAACAAGATAGAGGACAAAAAATGAAGACTACCAAATAAAAATAAAAACAAAAATTGCTGAACTTAGAAGACAATTGCCAAACATCATTGCTCAGTCACTTGTTTTGTTGTATACCATCTTTCCCCTTTACCTTTTCGCAGTACAGAATATAGCAGAACCGCACACATCCACGAATTTATTTTTCAGTCTTATGTATCATGCTCTGAGAATGGTAACTTAAACCATCACTCTCACAGTGCTTTACTCGACCAGTCAAGTCATGATAGACAATGTATTGTTTTAGGAGGTTTATGGGGCACATAGGAGGAGAGGACTCAGGAATTTAAAGTCCACAAAAGTGTAAAGTTCTGCAGAATGAAAAGTGTTCATATAAAGCAGAGAAATATCCCAACATGCAGTTTAGACTGAGTAGGAAATGCAGGAAGTGCTCTATGGCAGAGAAAGTTGAAGACATCCTTCTTAAATTGAAAAGAAGACCTGAAAGTTGAAGACATCCTTCTCAAATTGAAAAGAAGACCTATCAGGGAAGATGTCCCAAAAGAAAAGTTCCAAAAAAACAGGGATTAGAGCAATGGAAGGAGGGTTCTGTCCAAAATCAGGTGTAACTGGGAGGAAGAAAAGATTCTGCAGTTGAATAAGTGTCCTTATCTTCACAGGTAGGGTAGATAAGTGTTTTGTTGGATTTTCCTGGGGAAACCAGTCCTACACTGATGTAAATTTTATTAAAGACAGAGTATTTCAGGGATAGAGATTTGTTCTGTGGGTCTGAGGATAGTTGTAAATGTGAAATGAAATAGGCAATGTTAGAACAAATAAGCCGGAGGATTTTAGAATGTAGTGAGGAAATCTTGAGATCCCAGAACAGGGACTGACCCAGATTCTAAGAGCAGAAGCTTAATGATTAGTCCGTAGGTGGAGAGAGTACCCACTGAGCATAGATGTCAGGAGTCAAGTGAACATAATCATGTGTATCGCAGATGTCCAGATAAACTGGCAAAGGAAGCATCTTTCCATGGATGATTAGGTTCTGTCAGATTTAATAAGCAGGTTCAGCTATACATTGACTTTGAGTATTGATCAGACTACCTTCTGTATAAGGTGAGTTTACCTGAGTGACTCATGCATTACTATTCAAGTTGTTTTGTATTAACAGTGTTATTTGAGTAAGACTGTCATTTGAAGCCATAAACTGACATGTGGGAAATGCAACAGATCTGGAATAGCTTTAAGAGTCTGGGCAGAGAATAGTGTAAATAATGTACTTGTTTTATTCAGCAGAATGTACCCTACTATTATTGAGTCTCTCCTGGAGCATGCAGCAGTGGTAGCATTATGGCTCGAGGGTAGGAAGGCATAATGCAAAGCAAATGAAGCGATAAGATAGGAAATTACCCATAGGAAAATGCCAGTCTTCCAGTGCAGGAGGTAAAAATATCTGTCAAAAATAAATGGCTAATTCTGGACCACAGGGGTAAGATGTAACATTTACTATAATGGCCTCTTGTCTGACTTAATATTTCCTCCTTTCCATTCAATTAACAATTCTGTATTCCTCATGGAGGTGGTACTTATACTCCATTCTGCACCCCTGTTTTCACCTAGAGTTGAAAGGTATTTCTGTGGAGTGAGGAGAGTCGAGGGGGGCACATTGGATCAGCAGATTGGCTGGGGGCATTGAAAGGGAGACCTGCTAAAAATGTAACTAGCAAGATATGTATTTTTGATTTTGATTATTATCTGTTTGTCATGTCCCAAGATGGTAGATTGTAAGCTCTTTGGGGGGCAGGGACTGTATCTTCCAGTTTCTGTACATTTGTATACTGTCTACCAAAGCAGGGCATCAACACAGTTGGGGCCTTTGGGCACTACTATAATATAAGGACTGTCAGTTCAGACCTGACAAATAGTTGCTTTCTCGCCTGATAACTGACAGCCAAAGGTGACCATAAGCTCAATCAAGAATTTTTGTGCTTCGGACACAGTTTTCCTCCTAATACTAGCATCCAATTCCCCATTCACTTCTCTACCTCCTCAGGTGGTGTTTGCAGCAGTTCAGCTCCACCTTTTTCCTGGCATGTCTTTCCATCTACACCAGATACAATTGGGGAACAAGTACTGTAAGAAGGGGGACCATCGCTGCCAAGCACCCTTTTGCGGCGGTGTGTGGATCTACTGTGGCCTGCCTAATTTTCCCCCTTTAATGAGGTAACTATGAGGTTCTTAAACAGCCCAGTCAAGGAGAAGCCAAACACTCTACTTTAGAGTAGTGTATCTCCCTTTACTAAAGCCTTCTGAAAGGAGCACTTGTGCAAACATTTGAAGGCTCTTTCCTCAAAGTCCAGATAAAACTTAAGTCCCCAAACAAAAGTCTTTAGGTTCCAACAGCAACTCCTTCTGCTGAAAATCCTCATGCTTCTCTGCTGCCTGGAGAGCTTTGCCATCATTCTCCTACTTGTTCAGGGTCTCTCCCAGGTCTCCCTGCCAGGAAAGATTTTGCCTAGTTCAGGGTCCCTAGGAGTTCCCGGTTTCTGAGGCTTCTTTTCTCCTCAGGAGCCTTATTCCACTGAGCTCTCCTAAGCCTTTTGTTAGGGCCTGGTGCTCCTTACTTAGTTAACTTCCTTCCAGCGACCTAGGCAGTTATCTATCCCAGGTGGTCATAAGTAGGCTGGGCATATGACGCCCTTGAAGGGCTATCCCAGTGACAGTAGCACAAAGGTATTTGGAGTAGACCTGGTCAAGAAAATTCTGGTGAAACAGGCTTTTGTTGGAAAATGCTGATTTGTCAAATCAGAAAGGTTTCAGTTTTGATGAGAAACAAGCCAGCTTGCCTAGAGGGCTGCTGGGGACACCAGGGCTTCCAGGGTCTGCAGTTCTGGGGCAGCCCTGACATGAAAACTGCCTTGGGGACAGGGACCCTGACTCCAGGGCTTTCTGGCTCCCTGTCATAGAGCCTGGGAGCCCCGGCTGTAGTAGAGTGTCTTACAGTCTGGTAGTTCTGGAAGGTGTGGGGCTCTCAGGGCTTCTAGGCAGCCCACTCTGCTACCAGGGTCTCCCCTGACTCCTGAGGGCTCCTCTGATTCCCCAGGCTGCTCCTGAGACTCCATTTTGTTTAATAAAATAATCAAACCAAAATATTTAGATTTTTCTGATTTTTCTTTTGGAACTTCTGTACCATGGGAAATTTAGAAATCTCTAGTTTTTGTTCTGAACTGGAATGAAGGCTTTTTTAAAATGTCAAAATTTCCCACAGAATGGAAATTCCAAGTTTCTACCAGCGGAGAGAGGAATTATTAAACTATAGAACTAGAGAAAGGTAATTTTTTTGGATTGAATCATACATTTGCCAAAAAAGACAATTGCAAGGTGACTGAAATGTTGCAAATTTGGATTGAATTAGGCAAATGAGGGATTTTTGTTTTTTTAAAAAAGTCTAAATGTTCTGTTTCTACATTTTCCAAACAATCTGTTCTGAAATGGCATTTTAAAAAGAACTTTTTTTCCTTTGGTGAGGAAAAACTGAAAAAAAAAAAAGTTTCAGTTCAAGCCAAAATGAATTTCTGCATTCTGTATTACTGGATACAAAGCACACGTGTACAGTGAGTTCAGTGGAAGCTGAAAAGCTACCTTTTCATTGGTAGATAACAGCAAATCAAAGGTGATATTTTGTCTTCTAGTGAGAATCCCCTTACATACAATGGTAAATAGTCTAGAACCAGTGATATTTTAACTACCATACTATTATGATAGTTAAACTTTGTAACTGTGTTCCCCAGTACAGGTTAGTATTCACTATCATTACTTTCGCTTAGCAGCTTCAGTTAGAAGTTTGGTAGTCTGTCACTTCTAGTATTTTAGTCTCTTTTCTTGCTGGGTTTGGCAACCCACATTTAACCCCCCCCCCAAACTTTTCTAAGGACAGAAATACACAGGAAACTGATCCAATCGAGCCTCCCATGTGCCTTCTGTTATAATTTAGCTTGTCTTTCACAACAAACAAGAAATCGGCACCTTTTACAAACCCAAGCAGGTTTACGCTATGCAGGAGACAATCAAAAATCTTTCAAATGACTTTTTAAGAAGCATATTATCTGAATATGAAAATTAAATGTGTATATAACTTCTTAAATAAATTCTCCTAAACTGCTCATCATGTCTGTTTCAACAGACTGCTTATATGTGAGCTCAACTCCATGGTCCAGATTGTGGCTTGGGTTGTGAGTGTATGCAAAGTTGGGAGAAGGGGTGGGGTCTCCAATCCATGCCTGCTCTCCTCCCTTCATGTGTACCTGTACGAGCAGCAGCAACAATGTTAGTACTCTGGAGCTGGTTGAAAAATTCTCAATTTTTTTTTTTCTGTCTAAAGATGTCAGTTAGTTGAAAATTTTGTTGGGAAGGTTTCTCAGGTTCAGGAAGGAACAGACAGATTAACCCTTTCCCCACCCCAAATTGCCAACAGCTAGGGAAGTCGCCTGGGATGTGTGGAACCAAGGTGCACATCCCTGCTCTGCCTGACTGAAAGCACAAACTTGATCCTGGGTCTCTCACATTCCAAAGAAGCGTCCTAACCACTGGGCTATAGCGTCTGTCTCACACTCTCTCTGGCCCAATGTAGATTTAATTATTTTTACTAAGGGGAACAGCTCCAGCAGGAGAGTTTGAGAGACTGACTGTGTAACCCAATGGATTGTATAATCACCTGGCATGTTAGCAATCCAGCTTCGAGTTCCTGAGCTGCCTGATACAGAGTGCTTCTCTCTTGTTTTTTCATTAACATTTCCAAAAAGTCTCATTTTTGTTCCCCATTGGAATGAAAACAAATTTCAAAACGTTGAAATTTTTCACAAATCAGAAGTGGTATTTTTCAGCCAGCCCTTGTTCCCACCTTCTTGAAGTGCAAAGGGGAAATTACTGCCAGTGGTAGGCTATCAACCAGGGCAAGGCCTTTGTTTCCATGTCAGCAGTTGCACTAGAGCCAATGCAGCAGGTGGGGTGAAGGTAGGGAAAGAGATCACACTACACCCTGTGAAAAGGTACCACAATGGTCACATGTGGAGTCCTCTAATTTCACAAGCATTCTGGATGCCTTAGTACTGAGGTCTCTGTGACCTGCCCTATCCTCAGCACACTGTAATTAAAACTGTGGCATTAAAATCCACCATCTTAGATTTCCTTGTTTCTCTATCTTCCATTTTTATCTATGGGGCTTGTTTTTTCTACCAAGTTTCATATAATTCTCTACAACACAATACCCGTTTCCTCTATTTTCAGCTAATACATCTTCACTGTGAATGACATACAGTGTATTGAGCTTTGAGCACTGTGAAGATGAAATCATGGATTTTATACTCAGGAGTCAGTGTTCTCCGTTGTTATTATGGTAGTGGCATGTACAGTACATTTCTAAATACTTCAGAGATTTAAAACTGACCCTTGCTAGGATAACTTGCTGAAAGGTCTCCCTAGTGCCCCTTTGTCTGTGTAGTCTCCTTTCTGAAGCCTTTAACTGAGAAAGAAAAAGGTACATTTTTCAGGAACTCCTACAGAAATGGAAGTACTAAAATGAAGGTAGCAGTGAGCAAGGTTGTGATTGCTAGTTGAAGAAGACTCGAGAGTAAATTGATTTTAAAACTTGCAGTTTTATAGCTCCCTACTTCAAGATAATAAAGACATTCTATGGGTTACTGAAATTCTATGACCGCAATAAAAGCTTTGTAAAAATATTTGAAAACATCCCATTTCTTTAGAAGTATAGCAGTGTAAAGGCAAGTGAAACCTCTACTGCCAGTTTATATAATGTTTGATGACTTTCCCTGTTGATTCAATGTGCAAATCCACAGCTGTAAGTTTTGAAAAGTTTTCATTTGTATTAATAACAAAGTTTGTGTTCATGTGAGAACTTAGGCATTGCCTGTGGTTTTGCACTCATTTGAGTGCTCCCTGGACCTTGGTGTGGGGCTATTCTGTGGAGTCTCAGTTTTGTATCCACAGGAATAGTATTAAGAGAGAAAAAGGAGAGGCTTTTAAAAAGAAGTGAAGTGGTTTTGTAAGTGTAGTTTTGCATTAGACACACAACTATTCATGTTCCTTATCTTTAGTATTTCTAGGATGCTTATTAATATAGTACTTAGACACCAAATATAGTAATTATGTGGCAAAGGTTGACTTTTAAAGGTGACCATGTATTAGGATATTTAGGGGTTCCTAATACAATTTGTTAAGCTACATTAAAATAGGAAGTCATAAATGATATGGACAATGTTGATATTTTGCTTCTGCCTATGTGTTAATTTCCACCTTGAAAAGAACTGTGGACTGGAAAAGTTTCAGCTATTTTCTGTGAGTTCCATTCCATCTCACAATGGAATTATTCTGCCACATTCTATTACATACTATAATTAGACAGATCAACATTTTCAAAAATAGGAGCCTAAAATTACTCAAAATATATACATACATTACCACTGAAATGTAGCCAAGTCTGGGATAGGAGGGCAGAAATCGACTACGGTATGGCACACTGATCAACAGTGAGGAGTGGAGGAAATTTTGTACAAGGAAGCTAGGGCAAACCCCATCTCTTAAAGACTAATGAGATCTTCAATGTCCCCAAAGTACGAACAGAAAGGGATGGCTTTCCAAAAGCACAAATGTGGGGCAGGTGCCTAATCCCTTTGACTTTCAATGGGAGATGAATACCTCATTTCCCTTTGTGCTTTTGAAAATCTACCCCAAAGAATGTTTTTATGTTCTCATCCTAAAGATCCCTACGAGTGGTTAATTGAAAATAAACTAACACATATGTCCTATAATTTGTGGTCAGGATTCTATTTTACAGCCAAAACACAAATAAAATATTTTAATTCTTATGCTAATTTAAACAATACCAAAATGCTCATTTTAATTGAGGAACTAATATGTGTCCTAGTGAATCCAACTTTTTCATGCCAAAGTTGTAAAGCTACAAGAAAGGACCATGTTGCTAATGTTGCTCTACTTTTGTGTTACTATTTTGGTTTTCTTTACTCAAGGTGTTTTTTCATGTCTCTGATTATAAATGGGCCTTGTCCATGGTTTCCCAAGAGAATGGAGGCTTTCTGTACTTTGCTGACATTGTGGAAAATTAGATGGGGAGCAGCCATTTAGTGCAATCTTCCCATCATAAGTTTGGCACGGAGTTAGTTGAAAAAGCAAGGGTCTAAATGTTAGAAGTTGTGTACTTTGAAATTATCCTTGCATTTGTTTTTGTCCAGTCTTTTGGGGAATGTCCTCTTTATCCTTCATCTACATTCTTTTGAACAAAATAGTAACAATAACCACACCAATTTAAGGATACGTGACCATTGCATGAAAATTCATTTACATTTGATTAATATATTCTATTTATAAGAATTATTTTGCTAAGGAGAATAAATGTCCTGGAACTATTCAAACGTTTAGATTGAATTTAGAAGAGATTAAAGTTTGCCTCTAATTTAAAGAAGTCTCACTTTTAAGAGCTCACTATTGCATAATTAAGAGACCCTGGGGCTTAGTTTATATTTATACTCCTAGGATTATCAAAACAATCACACTTTCTGTTTTACAGAATGTAGATTGTTTTGGGTAACTGGGTAATGAAGTAAAGAAACTTTCACCCCAAGGTTGCTGTTTGAGTTGGTGTTCACTGTGAAAGGTCTCTACTATCTGATGACTGTTTGGCCTCTGTGAATTGTTTGGTCTTAGTCAAGTTCCTAGTGGAAAGGCACAATAGCACAAAAGATGTTGCCAGAGGTGGTGATGACAGTCTCAGCAAAGCATGGGGATAGGGATCAGCCTGCACTCATTTCCAGGGGGCCATCCAGGTGAAGATCAAAGAGCAATTAATGTAGCGATGGGAGAAGCCTCTGCTGGTTCTGTCTGGACTATGGTATTCTTGTTCTCTCAGTTAACTGAGTGTTCGTGGCCAAACCTGTCTCTGACACCTTTCTTACAAGCACTATATACAAAATTATTCTGCACTCTGTAATATTTCTAGCAGAGCTGGCTGAAATTTTTATAGTAGAATAATGTGTTTTTGACAATGACCAAGCATTTTGTCAAAATTTCATTTGCATCAATATTTTTCACTTTTCAATTTCAAAATGATTTTTTTCTTTCAAAATGATGGAGAAGAATCTCACGTGTAGAAACTTTAGATTTTTTTTAGTCAAAACCAAAAATTTCATCAAAAATTTCAAAGGAAACAAAAACCCTTTCAATTTTTTTCATGAGAAGCTTTTTTTAATGAGTTCTACAATTTTTTATAAAACACACCTTTTTTTAATGAGCTCTGTTTTTCCTCTTAGGTGGTCAGTAACTTATTTGGGAGCACACATCTATCAGCACTAGAAAGCCATGGGCTCAAACCTGCAGTCCAGAACCTGGATACTGTACCATTCCTATTGTACTTTTGCATGGTGAGGGAGAGAAAAAGGACATTGTAGTGTCTGTGATGCAATCCTCCTGATATGGCAATAAACCCTACCATAAGAGTGTTCTGGTCACTGCTTGGGCTAAAGCTAATAATCCGATGGCATCCTTCTAAAAAAGTTTTTGAGAACAATTGCAAGGTATTCCGGCCAATATTCTTTATCTCAATGAAACAGTTCCAACGTGTACAAACTATTGCTGCATAATGACTACTTTTCTTTGCTTATACAGCCAATAAGCTATTACCATCTGATTCATTACTTTGTACACAGGGCCGCTCCAACTTTTTTGCTGCCCCGAGCAGCAAAAAAAAGTGCCGCCCCCGAGCCCCCGACGAGCGCCGTGCTGCGCCACCCCCCGCACAGCGCCACCCCCTCCCCGCCAAGCGCTGCCGGAACAACCCCCGGCCTGCTGGGAACCCCCCCGTCCCAGCGCCGCGCCGCCGGAGCTCCCCCCCCCGGTGTCCCCCCGGACCCCCCCCCCCCCCGCTGCCCCTTCCCAGGTGCCGCCCCAAGCATGTGCTTGGGTGCCTGGTGCCTGGAGCCAGCCCTGTTTGTACAGCACAATGGGATACAGCTGCGTGTGGTTTTGTTGCTGTTCTGTTTTGCATGGTAGTTTCAAGATTAGCCTATGCTTTTGGAGGTTGAGAAATAATAAAATCAAACCAATGTTGCATTCTTGATTTCTCCAAGTTTCTAGTGATGGAGATTCTGAAACACACAGCCACTAATATAGTTTTCATTCTCTGTGCTTACATTTCATCTCTCCAAACTGATGTGGTGCCATCAAGAAGGTATAGCTAGTTATAAAGATGTAGTGATACTGGAAGGTGCAAGGCTAATATTTGGTACAATAAAGTGCTAAAACAATTTGACCTGAACAAATTAATACTCCCCCCTTGGATTGAAATTGCATTAAGTGGTTGGAAATATACAGCAAGTATAATGAAATGCTAAACCAAGCTGAAGACTAAGGCATGATATGATGGGTAGGAACAGAGGGTTCTTCCAGACTGTATTGATGTAATTGACTAATTTAATATGATAAAATGATGCATTATTAATATAGCAAGATGCTTCTCATTTAGCAAGAGGCAATTGTGCCAATGGAATATTTGCAGTTACAAAGAATAGTATACACATGCTGTTTCAGCGTAACATTAATTAGGACACTACTCCAGGCTATCCCCAATTAATCTCTTCTCTGCTGCTTACTGTATGTGGCTAGTAACCATGATTGATTACTACATAAGATCAGTTCAGAACCACAGATACAATATGATACATTTGCTGGAACAAAACTGAGAATTCTGCCTTACTTATTCCCTATCACATACATATAAAAGCGTGGCTTCCAGCTGAGACAAACTTGAACACAGTGACTGATAGTTATTATGACTGATTCCCTGGCATGTGGCTCTGTAGTCATCTCCCCACAGAATAATTAAAAAAAAAAAAAAAAAAAATCTTCATCGGACAGTATTTCATGTAAATTGTTGCTGTGAGCCCGAATTGCCCAATACAAAATTTTCAGGGGGGGAGTGGTATTCTTTGTATTCTCCACTCCCACTGTGCACTCATATAAGGGCCAGGCAGAACCTGTCCCTAATTGCTCAACTAGGTGTAAGTGCAACAAGTTTTTAGATAGTCCTACTACACGTCTCTACTATAACCCTGTGGTAACATGGCTCACAAATGATCACTAAGTACAACACTTAGGTATCCTGTCTACATTGAGCAAAACTCTGATGAGAGCTGGAAGTTAACATCCAAAATGCATTGAAAACCTCCCATTTGGTTTTACTGTGTTACATATCTTGATCTTTCAGACTGGTTTCTTTAAAGTATGTTTTGGTAATGAGTTTCAGTGCATCTTTGTGCTGACTTTAGTGTCTCTCCCTGTTCGTCTACCATTAGGCTTAACCAGAAACACATTGTGATAAATTCAGCAATTTTGAGTCTGGTCCCTTTCAACAGCTAGGTGAAATGGTCACATGGCATGGACTCAAGTATGAGCAGTATGCAAATGACACACAGATCTACCTATCTTTCATCACATACGATCACACCACTACCACCAAGATGGTCCAGGGCTTCGATGAGATCAGCTCATGAAAGAACAGCACCTGGCTGAAGCTGAACCCAAGGAAGTCGGAGGTTATGCTGGAGGGCAGAGAAAAGCATTTTGAAGAATTTGCAATCAAGGTGCAGCCTCCTTTGGTTGCAGGTACACATCCACAACTGGTTAGTTTGGTCTGTAGTTTAGGAGTACTCTTGGATTCCTCACTAACACTGAGCTTTCATATAACAATAACCATGAGTAATGCTTTCTGTCATCTCTGTTGGCTAGGAGACTCTGTCCCATGCTGGTGAATGATGACAATGCCTTAATTATTCATGCCTGTCTTGTCCCTTCTTGGCTGTACCAGAGCAATGCGATAGACATAGGCATGAAGCCTACTTCAGCATTTAGGAAACTTCAACTAGCACAGAATGGTGCAGTGTGTATCTTCAGTAACACAGGCTACCACAAGCACACCAGACCTGTCCTCTGCTCTCCACACTGGTTTCCCACAGAATTTCAAATCAAATTTAAGATCTCGGTCCTTATCTTTAAGGTGCTCCATGGCCTGGGGCCAGGATATAAGAAGATTGCCTGATGGTCTGGGAAGAAGACCATGATCCACAACTTCACTCCTCTGGCCCAATGGAACTTTTTACAGTAAGGGTAAAGCTTGTCTGTGCAGGAGATAGCTTTCTTAGTGGCTGGCCTGAGACTGTGAACTTTCACAGGAACTAAGGACTGCCTTCTATTCCAAGTACAAGGGGCATTTCTTTGGCCTTGCCTTCTTTAACATAAATACATAGCAACATGTCTATTTTATAAAACAAACAAAAACATTTTCCCATTTCTGCAACCATTTTCTTCCTGACTATTGACCAATATTATAGGAACCAAATTAGGCACTGAGGCATTCAGTTAACATCAAACTTTAACAAGGAGTCCTCTACTCACTTTCAATACTATACCTTACTGTGTATTGTAAAGTAACTTCATTTTCTCCAGAAAAGCTACATCTTACATAGCCTAACTCTGAAATATGCAAATGCTAAGTTGGGTCTTCTAGTTAAAGAGATCTGTAAGAGTACCCTAATTGGTACTAACCCTTTTTGCTCTTGTTATTTAGTCCAAGATATAACTATAAATGTGTGGCAATTTTGCAATACATTTAAAACACTCAAAATCTGAGTGGTTTTGCATTTAATTGAGCAAACAAACATTGTCCAATTTTTACAAAAGTAATGACTCATTTTGAGCCTCCCCTATGGGGGGAGGGATAGCTCAGTGGTTTGAGCATTGGCCTGCTAAATCCAGGGTTGTGAGTTCAATCCTTGAGGGGGCCACTTAGGGATCTGGGGCAAAATCAGTACTTGGTCCTGCTAGTGAAGGCAAGGGGGCTGGACTCAATGACCTTTCAAGGTCCCTTCCAGTTCTAGGAGATGGGATATCTCCATTTTTTATTTTAAGGACTTGCCCATACTTAAATTTTACTCACATAATGATATGCCAGTTAGAAATACGATTTTTCTATCAACTTGTGTATGCTGGTAAAAGCCCTAGTGTAGTTGGAATAATGTTTCTCTAGCATACACTGGTTCCCCAAACTGGCATAGCTATCCCAGTATAAGCTCTTTTATACCAACACAGCTGTGTTCACATGATGCAGTTTTAACTATACCAACAAAACCTAACTTAGACAAGGCCATAAAGGGTAGAATTCTGCTTGAAAAATAGGTGACATTGCCAACATTTTTAGTCGTTTTTTGAAGGAAGTTGGAGTTGCTTCAAACCCTCATTTTCTTATGCTCTTTGATGAAAAAATTCAATTCACTGATTTTTTATTAACAAAAGAGTTAATTTCCGTGGATGCAAAATCACTTAAAATGAAAACGTTGGAGGGGGGGATTCATGATGTCATATGGCTATCCAGAACTCTGCTACAGAGTCTGTGTCAATGAATATCTGTGGGCATTCAGGGGAGAAATTGAATGATGGGGACCCAAGGGTCAAGGTAAGTGAAACATGGTGTCATGGATCAGCAATACACACAAAAATGGTAGCCCAAGATATGAAGCTAGCTAGTAGGTAAATCTTGACCCCAAACAAAGGAGAAGAGGATTTAGAAAATGCTTCAAAAGCTAAATCCATTACAGCCAAATGGACCTGAAATATACAAGAGGTTGTGGAATTCAACAGTGCACAATTATTTGCTGAGTTTTTAGGGAGATGCCTGCAGACCTCCCTGACAGGAGGTTTTGTTCTAGGTATCAGTAGTTCTGCCTTTATCTATCAAGGGCATTGGTCAGCCCTGATCTGGCTGATTTATTATAACAGACTGGGAGTGTTTTTTAATTCTTTAAAAAATCAGTTAAACTGTGGGATAATGGAAAAATTGGACGGTAGAAAGATAGATCAATTCAGGATGTAGCCCGGAAAAATAACCCAATAGCCCTACTTGATGTGATAAGTAAGTGACACATTTATAGCTGGGGGGTTGGCAGCAGCAGTAAAAAATGCTGCAAGCAGATAAACCATCAGAATTATAGCTTCCTCTGGCTCAGTTAAGAAACACACAAAGGGTGTATGAATGGTAGTATATATTGTAAACTATTTGTTGATCATTTTAGTATTTTAGGGACACCCAAGTTTGTAAGAAATGTACATATCTGGTAATTGTGTGTAGCAGATGTAAAGTAAGTTCTTATTTTACCCAGATACAGAACAGAGCTGATATTTCACTATCTGGATATCTCTAGTTAACAAATAATGTCAATAGAATGGAATGTTATCACAGCATAATGGTTGCCTGCTGCTAGATAAGTGCTGAGTCGAAACCACAATGTTTATTTTCAAGGCAGGGGACATTGATCTTGTGACAACTTTCTATTTCAATGACATTCTTGCTTTTACATTAGATTGATGCACTTGTGACCATTTTGTCTAATGGATATTGGTTTAGTAAAGTGACAGCTGCTCATTGTGCCACACTTCAATATATTAGCTACATTCTGATTGGCTGGGAGAAGACTCCTTGTATGATAGCCATAAAACGATAGATACTTTTTCTTAAAAATGACTCTGCTTTTATGAATGAACAGGTTAAGTTTTTAGTTTTTACTTTTTTTCTTAATTTATATTACTAAGTAAGATCATTTACTTCACAATATGATTGACTGGCACAGTTTCCCTTTTTAATTCTAAGTAACATGGATTTTCTTCTCACATTAAAAACAAACAAGTTAAATAAGAATGAATATCCATCTGCAAACCCTACCTTAACTGACCCACAAACTATTTGGGCACTTTCAACTAGGAGCTTTTCCCAAGTGGGAGCTGGTAATTTGTTCTGTGGAGAACAAACAAATAGCTAAAATGCTTTCAGTCTATGGAATAACCATTTTACTACTCTGGAGAAGCCCATGTAAAGCATTAAAGAGAAAAGAGTAGATTGATCCCCAAGAGGAAAACAACCTTTTACTGTGAAACATTTTTGTTGTGAGCCACAGAGTAAAGCTCTAGTAATTTCTCCTTCCTAGGTTCCTGAATATTTTAGAGTGTTGTTAGCATGGATGAACTTCTACATTTTCATACTTTCTTCCATCTTGTAATGCAGGACAGAGGGCAGTTTGCTTTCACCAAGAGTGAATTTCACGCCTTTGAAAATTGTTTTATAGAAAGGTAGAAAAATAAAGCACTCCCTACCTGTGTGTTTCAGTATTATATACATGGAAGAAAGAGAAGGTCCTTGCAAGCAAACCTAACTAGCACTTAGCAATAATTCTATATGGTTGTCATTCTGCTTGAAGATGGGATAGTAGCTAAGGTAAATTCTGCTCAGCAGGGCTAATTTTTCATTGCCTTCATGTGAGCAACAGAGAAAACCACAGTGGAGAGAGAATCGAAGAGTTTGATTCTGATACACTTCCTTCTGTTTAGTAGCAACTTCATCTATGAGTGGTCCTGTGGACTTCAATGCATCAGCTTGTAAAATGCTACTTAACTGGAAGAGAAGTGACATAATCTGGACCTTTGAGGCTAGAGATCAAGAAGAGCAATTAAGTCATCTGGTCCATCTTTCTATGAATATATGATTGTTCTGTACTGCACATTTACTAGTGCAGAAAGGAGCTTCCATGGGATTCCTCACATATGGGAGAAAATCAAAGAAGAAAAGTACAGAACAAAAACCAGTCAAATTGCTGTATCACCAACACACTGCTGTGCTTTTTGTAAAATTTCACTTTAGTCCTAAGTGGCACACAGGATCTGGTCCAAGAAGTGAAGATAGCTGAACTGCTCGGAAGTAACGGCCATAATGTAATTACATTTAACATCTTTGTAGGGAGAAAAATACCAAAGAAACTCACCATAGTAGCATTTAACTTCAAAAAGGGGAACTACACAAAAATGAGAAGGCTGGTTAAACAGAAGTTAAAAGGAACAGTCATAAGAGTGAAATGCCTGCAAGCTGCCTGGAAACTTTTTAAAAACACCATAATAGAGGCTCAAGTTATATGTATACTTCCCCCCTCAAATAAAACAACAAAACAGTAAAAGGACCAAAAAATGCCAGCCTGGCTAAACAGAGTAAAAGAGGCAGTAGAAGATAAACAGACATTAAAAATTGCTGTTAGTTTCTGTGTCTTTTACTAGTTACCCTTCAAATTCTTTTTTGGCCTGCTTTATTATACTTTTACTTGACTTGCCAGAGTTTATGCTCTTTTCTGTTTTTTTTCAGTAGGATTCAACTTCCAAATTTAAAAGTCTATCGGAAGCAGTTACTCTGCCAAACAATCAGTGGGGCCACTAGACAACCAAGGTGCTAAAGGAGCGCTCAAGAAAGACAAGGCCTTTGGGGAGAAGCTAAATGAGGGAGTCGACAAGTATGTGGACAAGGGTGATCCAGTGGATATAGCAACAGAGGGTCCTGTGGCACCTTTGAGACTAACAGAAGCACTTCTGAAGAAGTGAGGTTCTTACCCACGAAAGCTTATGCTCCCAGTACTTCTGTTAGTCTCAAAGGTACCACAGGACCCTCTGTTGCTTTTTACAGATTCAGACTAACACGGCTACCCCTCTGATACTTGACACCAGTGGATATAGTGTATTTGGACTTTTAGAAAGCCTTTAACAAGGTCCCTGGCCAAAGGCTCTAAAGTGAAGTAAGCAGCCATGGGATAAAAGGGAAGGTCCTCTCATGGATTAGTAACTGGTTAAAAGATATGAAACAAAGGATTGGAATAAATGGTCATTTTTCACAGTAAAGAGAGGTAAGTAACGGGGCCCCTCAAAGATCTGTACTGGGACCAGTACTGTTTAACATATTCATAAATGATCTGGAGAAAGGGATGAATAGTGAGATGACAAATTTATTCAAGATAGTTAAGTCCAAAGCAGACTGTGAAGAGTTACAAAGGGATCTCACAAAACTTGGTGACTGGGGAAGAAAATAGCAGATGAAATTCACTGTTGATAAATGAAAAGTAATGCACACTGGAAAACCTAATCCCAACTATACATACAAAATGATGGGGTCTAAATCAGGTGTTACCACTCAAGAAAGAGATCTTCAAGTCATTGTGGATAGTTCTCTGAAAACATCCAATCAATGTGCAGCGGCAGTCCAAAACAAACAAACAAACAAACAAAAAAAAAAGTAAGACACTTAGGAGCCATTGGGAAATGGATGGATAATAAGACTGAAAATATCATAATGCCACTATATAAATCCTTAGTATGCTCACACCTTGAATACTGCATACAGTTCTGGTAGCCCTATCTCAAAAAATATATTAAAATTGGAAAAGGTACAGAGATGGGCAACAAAAATGATTAGGGGCATGGAACAGCTTCCATATGAAGAGATATTAAAAAGACTGGGACTGTTCAGCTTGTAAAAGAGATATCTGAGGGCGGATGTGATAGAAGTGTATAAAATCATGAATGGTGTGGAGAAAGTGAATGAGGAAGTGTTACTTACCCCTTCACATGACACTTCCCTTAAAAAAAATATTGAATACATTTTAAAAGATATCTTGTTCTGGAAGGGGACTGCAATGATGAGCAAACCTCAAACCATTTAGAGGTGTAGTTTGGATAAGCACCAAAATGTTTTGATGTTAACCAGAAATCATATAGGAAGATGATTCTATGAAGAGGTGATTTCTTGAGGTTATTGGTATTTTCTGCTTCCCACCTTACTTGACGTATTGTGCAAACAGATATTCATCACTTCATATTCCAGATCCACGTGTAATCAAAGTCCAGTCATATGAAAACTGAGAAATAAAAATTAACCTCAGGGCTGGCCTACAACATTTTGGCACCTGAGGTGGGGAGCTCAAATGACGCCCCCATCCCCCTTGCTTGGGCCAAAACTTTGAAAGGTCTCAATTCTGCCTTTTTCCTGTTCTACTCCTCTAATGCTACTGCTCTGCTACCTACCCCAGTAAAGGAGAACTAACAACTTAAAATACCGTGTTCCAAAATTTTAAGTAACACTTAACTTTCAAACGCCTGAACAGCAAATGTTACTTTTCTTGTCTGCATAGTAAACACTGGCATTTTTAACCATTTGAATAATCAAAGTGGGTGCTTTCCGTGCCTTCTTGGTTGCAAAGATTTGAACTACTTCCTGAAGGTCCACAGTCTGGGCCAGCTCATGCTCTTTTCAGATGGTTGCAAGGCCGACCAGCCTCTCCTGTGTCATTGTGGAGCCACAGATGTGTTTTTATTAACTTCAGCTTGGAGAAGCTGCGTTCTCCACTGGCAACTGTTACAGGAAGTATTAGTATAAAGCAACAGAGGATCCTGTGGCACCTTTAAGACTAACAGAAGTATTGGGAGCATAAACTTTTGTGGGTAAGAACCTCACTTCTTCAGATGCAAGTAATGGAAATTTCCAGAGGCAGGTATAAATCCGTATGGAGATAACAAGGTTAGTTCAATCAGGGAGGGTGAGGTGCTCTGCTAGCAGTTGAGGTGTGAACACCAAGGGAGGAGAAACTGCTTCTGTAGTTGGATAGCCATTCACAGTCTTTGTTTAATCCTGATCTGATGGTGTCAAATTTGCAAATGAACTGGAGCTCAGCAGTTTCTCTTTGGAGTCTGGTCCTGAAGTTTTTTTTGCTGTAAGATGGCTACCTTTACATCTGCTATTGTGTGGCCAGGGAGGTTGAAGTGTTCTCCTACAGGTTTTTGTATATTGCCATTCCTGATATCTGACTTGTGTCCATTTATCCTTTTGCATAGTGACTGTCCAGTTTGGCCAATGTACATAGCAGAGGGGCATTGCTAGCACATGATGGCATATATAACATTGGTGGACGTGCAGGTGAATGAGCCAGTGATGTTGTAGCTGATCTGGTTAGGTCCTGTGATGGCGTTGCTGGTGTAGATATGTGGGCAAAGTTGGCATCGAGGTTTGTTGCATGGGTTGGTTCCTGAGTTAGAGTTGTTATGGTGCGGTGCGTGGTTGCTGGTGAGAATATGCTTAAGGTTGGCGGGTTGTCTGTGGGCGAGGACTGGCCTGGCTCCCAAGGTCTGTGAAAGTGAGGGATCATTGTCCAGGATGGGTTTTAGATCACTGATGATGCGTTGGAGAGGTTTAAGCTGAAGACTGTAGGTGATGGAGTTCTGTTGGTTTCTTTTTTGGGCCTGTCTTGTAGCAGAAAGCTTCTGGGTACATGTCTGGCTCTGTTGATTTGTTTCTCTATTTCCTTGTGTGTGTATCATAGTTTTGAGAATGCTTGGTGAAGATCTTGTAGGTGTTGGTATCTGTCTGAGGGTTGGAGCAGATGCGGTTGTACCTCAACGCTTGGCTGTAGATGATGGATTATGTGGTGTGTCCAGGGTGGAAGCTGGAGGCATGAAGGTAGGTGTAGCGGTCGGTGGGTTTTTGGTATAGGGTGTTGTTAACGTGGCCATCACTTATTTGTACTGTGGTGTCTAGGAAGTGGACCTCCTGTGTAGATTGGTCCAGGCTGAGGTTGATGGTGGGGTGGAAGCTGTTGAAATCATGGTGGAATTCACTTCCTAGACACCACAGTACAAATAAGCGAAAACCCACGGACCCATGCAACAAACTTCGATGCCTACATCATCTACAGCCAAGCGTTGAGGTACAACCGCATCTGCTCCAACCCTCAGACAGATACCAACACCTACAAGATCTTCACCAAGCATTCTCAAAACTATGATACACACACAAGGAAATAGAGAAACAAATCAACAGAGCCAGACATGTACCCAGAAGCTTTCTGCTACAAGACAGGCCCAAAAAAGAAACCAACAGAACTCCATCACCTACAGTCTTCAGCTTAAACCTCTCCAACGCATCATCAGTGATCTAAAACCCATCCTGGACAATGATCCCTCACTTTCACAGACCTTGGGAGCCAGGCCAGTCCTCGCCCACAGACAACCCGCCAACCTTAAGCATATTCTCACCAGCAACCACGCACCGCACCATAACAACTCTAACTCAGGAACCAACCCATGCAACAAACCTCGATGCCAACTTTGCCCACATATCTACACCAGCAACGCCATCACAGGACCTAACCAGATCAGCTACAACATCACTGGCTCATTCACCTGCACGTCCACCAATGTTATATATGCCATCATGTGCTAGCAATGCCCCTCTGCTATGTACATTGGCCAAACTGGACAGTCACTATGCAAAAGGATAAATGGACACAAGTCAGATATCAGGAATGGCAATATACAAAAACCTGTAGGAGAACACTTCAACCTCCCTGGCCACACAATAGCAGATGTAAAGGTAGCCATCTTACAGCAAAAAAAACTTCAGGACCAGACTCCAAAGAGAAACTGCTGAGCTCCAGTTCATTTGCAAATTTGACACCATCAGATCAGGATTAAACAAAGACTGTGAATGGCTATCCAACTACAGAAGCAGTTTCTCCTCCCTTGATTTATACCTGCCTCTGGAAATTTCCATTACATGCATCTGAAGAAGTGAGATTCTTACCCACGAAAGCTTATGCTCCCAATACTTCTGTTAATCTTAAAGGTGCCACAGGACCCTCTGTTGCTTTTTACAGATTCAGACTAACATGGCCCTGATACTTGACACCATGAAGGAAGTATTAGAAGTATGCGCAGAGCAACAAAAGCATTTGGAATGAGGATGGTCATCTTATTTGTGTACATATATACCAGAACAGCCTTTGGAGTTGATCCTGCTGAAATGTATCTTGAAAGGGCTTTCAGTTCATCACCTAAATCACTCGCATCAATATCGCACATATCATCATGTGTCAACACCGTCTCTAGTGCCCTGCATTGCTGGTGTAGGTTTTCTTCAGGTATAGTGAGGAGTTTTGGAATATCATACAACATCCCAAATATACTGCTGTGTTCCATGAGCTGCATAAAATGTTCTTCAAATGACTGTATTCAGGGCCAGTGCTACCATTAAGGTGAACTAGGCGGTTGCCTAGGGCGCCAAGATTTGGGGGCGTCAAAAAGCAGTGCCCCCAATTTTTTTTACAACATTCCTCCCCGAGCGCGTGGTCACCGCGCCACATCTCCTGCCTCCCAAGCTTGCAGTGCCAATCAGCTGTTTGGCGCCGCAAGCCTGGGAGGAGAATTAGAGCGGGAGCGGCGTGCTCGGGGAGGAGGCGGAGCAGAGGTGAGCTGGGGTGGGGAGCTGCTGCATGGCTCCCTAGGCGTCCCCCCCCACGGCAGCTCCCCCTCNGGGGGGGGGGGGGGGGGGGGGGGGGGGGGGGGGGGGAGGGGGGGGGGGGGGGGGGGGGAGCGAAAAGTGGAAGTTTCGCCTAGGGCGCGAAACTTCCTTGCACCGGCACAATCTAGCACCTGGTTAAAGAATTCAGCTTTGAATTGTTTGGGATCTCTTATGGGATTATCCCATGCCTCAAAATGTCTTCTTCTTTGGTGACTCTTGTATTCTAGAATGGGTGGGAAAATAGCTTCAGTGTGAAGTTCCTCTGCCAACTTCTGTGCACTCTTCAGAATGTTTTGAAATTTTCATCTGACCGGTAAGACTGTAGGTATGACTTTGCTTTGTCCAGTTGTTTCGTTGCTCCAGATACATCAAGGTTAACACCTTGGAGTCTCTTGCTTTTAACATTTATTTCAAACAGTACGTCATGCCACAACACTAAAGCCACACAGAAATTTGAAGTTGTATGTGTCTGGTGACTCCATTTCCCTCTGCCACTGTTCTCCCACGAACAGTTCCTGTCATAGCATTACCCTTCATAATGGCAACTATGGCATCATCTATCTGCCCAATTTGGTGTTTGATAGGCTTTATCGCCTCCACTCGACTTTCCCATCGTGTGGCACTCAGTGGTTTCAGTGTCAGAGAGGATGTTCCCAGATGTTGCTTCAAAATTTGCTATCAGTGAGTTGATGCAGAGAAAAATACATAGATGCTTTGAATTACATTAAAAAATTCAGCAGCATCACTAGAAGCTGATGCTGCATCACTGACCACCAAGTTCAATGAATGAGACCTGCATGGGATAAAAAAAGCTCGAGGGTTTAACTCTCGGATCCGTGTCTGCACTCCTCTGTTCTTTCCTCTCACATTGGCACCATTATTAGCTCTGACCTCTCATGTCAGCTATCGCAATTCCCGTATCTTCCAGCTTTTTAAGAAGCACATTTGTCATACCTGCTCCTGTAGTATCATCAACGTTAACACATTCTAGAAAATGCTCTCTGACCGTCACCATTGCAGGGACATTTTCACTAGGTTCTGTTGTTGTTACAAAATGCACCATTAAAGTCATTTGTTCCGTATGGCTAATGTCAGGTGTGCGGTCCAGAATAACAGAGTAATATCTTGCTGACTTTAGATCTGCCACAATCTTCTGTTTGACTTTTGTTGCCAGTAACTGTATAATCTCATTTTGAATTGTTTTTCCAAGGTAGTGGTGTGTGTACATTTCTTGGGTGGTGACTCTTCTTAGATGCTCCTGGAGTACAGCATCAAACTCAGCCATCAGCTCCACAATTTTAAGGAAGTTTCCAGCTGATCTGAAGTGCCACGCAGTGCTAGGTTTTGGGTAGCAAGAGTTCTCACAATGACAATGAGCCTTTTCAGAACATTTTTCCAGTAAAGAGACTCTGATGCAATCTTCTCTTGATGCTGATCATCTATGGTAGCCTTTAACCTTATTCTCATCTCAAGCTCTTTCCAACTATGGAATGCTCTCTGGTGATTTGCTACCTTCTCATGGCATGCCAGATTTCTAGCCAGGTTTTTCCAGTCCTTTGTTCCTGTAGAACCCAATGTGGCTGGAACATTAGACTGGAAGAATGTGCAACAAAAACAGTATGCAGCATTCTGGGTTTTTGAGTACATAAGCCATGGCCTCTCCACTTTGTCACCATTGGGGATTTCACGCCAGTAATGTGTTGGATGGAAACTTCTATTTTCATTGTCTTTGGGGAACATGAAGTTTTTCATTTGCTGTGGCCCATGCAGTACAAGGAAGTTCCTCAGGCTACTGCTCAAGTGGTTTCACAGTCCTGGATCATCTAGACTTAAGGAACTAAACTCAGCAGCAGTTGTTTCTTGCGCCTCCACCACACACTTCTCTGATCTACACTTTTATTCAGGAATGTGCATGGTTACATCCATTTGAGATGGAGATAGGGATACTGCAGTAGCTGCCAGGTCACCTGCACTCTGACTAACTGGAAGGTCAGGCATCTCCTCACCACTCAGATCCTCACTGGGACCGGAAGGCTCACCGTGAACATTTGTGTCTATGTATCTCAGGAGAGCTCCTTCCTGCTTAGATAACAAAGCTTCCTTTGCTTTCTTTCTTTTTTCTGAATGCTGCCCCCGAGAGGTGTGTTTTTCTTTCGCTCATGACAGCTGTTCTGTGCCAGCTATAGTGGCTCTCAACACTCAATTGAAGGGGACAAATAAGCAGGCTGGCAGCAGGGCCTGAGTGAGGGAAGATATCAGCATCTTAAGGGCCTAACTCGCTCCTACTACTTCAGTTGACTACCCGTTCTCCTCAAGTGGGTTCAGGGAAGCAGCAGGAAACAAGAAGCTCCCTGAGAAGCTGGTGTTAATCAGTCCAGGCTCCTGGGAGTGTTAAGAGAGGTACATAAGAGGCTCCTCCTCCTCTCTCTCTCCGCAGTTCCTGCTGCTTTCTGTTATTCCCTCTCATCTTTTCATCTGCCTGCCTGTTATGTCTTTTGTGCCCTCTTTCCTCCAACACAGCACTCCACCATCTCTGTGCATCTAGAGCAGAGAGAATACATATGCACCAGCAGCAGACACAATTTTCTACACTCTGGGTCCTAGTGGCACCTCCTCCTCCTCATGATAAGGCCAGCCCTGGTTAACCTGATGTCTTAGAATTCCCAAAGAAGATCTGATTTGGTTTAAAATATGGATGAAGGTTTGGGTATGTTTTTTATTTTGTATGCAGATCATGGGCCAGATTCTGAAGTGGTGTAAATTGGTGTCTATAACAGCTGAGAATCTGTCCCTATATGGTTTCTCTATTTATATGGTAAATTCTTCAGACTAGCAATCTGTCATCTTCTAGGTTATCTTGCAACTTAAAGCATTATATAAGAAATAGGATTTTTATTATTATTTGTTTATTACATATTTGTAGGGTGCCTAGCATATTGTATAAATGATAAATACTGGTAACAAGAACAACTGGGCTGAGATTACTTTTTTTTGATATAAGGCACTGAATGGCCCATCATTGTGTTGTTGATTATGGTGCAAGCTAATAAACTAATTTTCTAAGCTCTTTTAACTATTCTAACCTGAAAAGCTAGTTTTAGAAAATAGCAGATTTAAAGCATCTTAAAAAGGATATGGCCCTGAACGCAATCTGGAGCCAAACATCCCCAGGCATTGGGGAAGCTTGAACCCTGACATTTTCATTTTTTTATATATTAAAATTGTATGTTATGGTGGATATAAGACAGTGCTAATGGCTTGTATGTTTAGGCATCATGAATGGGTTAGTGCTCAGGATGAAACTTTCCATAGACAGAGTTAGCGGTCATGCAGTAACCGCCTAGAGAAAATCATTTAGGGTACTGTGAGGGTTAAAGTTCTCTTCTTTGTCTGGGCTTCTGGGGCAGCTGCACAAAAAGAGGCCAGTCTTCCCCGAGGGGAGCTTTGGATGAGGGTTTTCCCTTGCATAAAGTACAGGACAGCTGAGTGAGAAAAAGAAGCATAGAACATGTTTAACTAGTTGGATCTGTTTGGAGATTTATTAGAGTCCTGGAGGAAGACAGAGGCCAAAGGCAGCTGCTTCTTGAGATAGGGTAGTAGGACTTTATTGTCTGAAAAAGGAGTTGCCTATGTGCAATTTGCCACCACAGTTCAAGGAAACAGGATGTGTGTATATTTTGTAAATAAAAATAAACACAGTAAGAAAATACCTGACTCCAGGGCACTGATTTCTGCTCCAAACACAAAGCTGACCTACAAGGCCCCAAAATTTGCTTCTGCTGAGCAAAGGGGCAACAATGTATTAATGATAGCCGCCATAACAAACCCACTATATTCACAAACTGAGAATGTAGTAACTAAGAACCACATGTATTTTCAATCACCTCTAATCGTTGGTGCAAAAAGCAGGGGTTGAAGCCCAGGTTGGGCCACTTAGGTTATGTCTACACTGTAATAAAAGATGTGTGACATGGCCACGGCTGGCCCAGGTCAGCTGACTTGGGCTGGCATGGCTTGGGCTGTGGGGCTAAAAATAGCCATATAGATGTTTGGGCTTGGGCTGGAGCCTGTGCTCTGAGATGCTATGAGGGAGAAGGGTCTCTGAGCCCAGGGTTTGGGAAACTGAGCGGGAAGGATCTCTGAGCCCAGGCTCCTGCCCAAGCCTGAATGTCTATGCTGCAGTTTGACCCCGCAGCCTGAGCCCGCTGACCCAGGCTCTGAGACTTGGTGCCACAGGTTTGTACTTGCAGTGTAGACAGGCTCTTTGGCACTTGCCCAAATTGTGAGTTCTACAGAGTTGCACTGCCTCTTGGGGTAGTTAGGAAGGGATAGTAAGGGATAGATAGCCCTTATGTGCTGAGTCAGCTCCAGGGGCCACTATGGTAGGGGGCTGAGGAGGTTGGAGTCCTCTCCACCCCCATCTGCCAGTCCCCTTTGGGATATTTAGCTGCCCTTGGGGTACAAATGAATGTCTGGGGAGCCACAAAGAGTGGGGTGGGGAAAGATCCTTGCAGCCTCATGCTGCCCACCTGAGCCATGGCTGGGCACAATTTGTCTGCTCATGAACAGTGCTGATTTCAAATCACAGACAGTGAACTTCTGAATGAATGATCATTAGAAGTAGATTGAGTATTAGAGAGATGAATTCATTTACCATTTGTCTGATAAAAATGACATATCAACCTAATAAAGTACCTGTCAAACTATCTCTCTGTTCACCTGCTTATCAGGAATAGGTGGAACAACCCCATCGATATAAAGAAAGACATAAGAGAATAACTGTGGAAATTAGCCTGATTTGTATCCACTTGTTTTCATTTGAGTCCATTCCGCTCAAGTGATTGACAGCATAACATAAATCAAGAGTTTTTTAAACTTATTAATATAATATGAACTGCAAAAAGATTAAAGTCTCATTTACATAACCCGAGATGAAAGGAGGTGAAATATTGTAATTATCTTTTCAAGCTAAATTTGCACTGCCATTTAAAATTAACCTATGCAAATGACCGGTTAAACCCTAGAAAATCTCCTGCTCTGTAAAATAATCTACTTGTAATTGTGACTGTGTTTACATAATGGTCACTCAATTAGCTACCTGCTGCATAAACATGTAGCAACATTCTGAACATTCTTTATTTTCTTAATTTTTCTAGTTCTGTCCCTCTGAACTTACTGGGCTTCTCCCCACCACGGAATTGTGAGGAACTGGAAGGAGAATGGAAGAGAGGCATGACCATTCCCATTGTGTGTAACCACTGACCTGCAATTTTCCTGGATCCTTATGTGCCTATACATTAAGGGGTAGACAAACAACCCATTGGCTCTCTGCAGACCAGAGTGTGGATTTCCCCAGCAAGCAGAATGTTACAAATCAAATTCTATGACCCAACTCAGAGAAGGAATGTAGAGGCAAGGGCCAAAGGCCATTGAGAGAGCTCTCCCTGCATGAAGTGGCATACAGGGTGCTGAATGCCCCTATAGGACAGTCTTGGTGTTCAGTGAAATGGTTTAAACAAAAGTGGTTCCTTCGTACAGATGACTCTGCAGGGGGAGGGGGTGAAGGCTACTTAAATCCCCACAGAGGTGAGCCAACTGCCTTTCTGTACCAGGAAAACTGAGGCACAGCTAAGTGTTGATGTGCCTCATTCTCCTGTTGAAATTGGGGGAAACTGAGGCATGGCTCAGTGTTGTTTGTGGCTCAGACCACAGCTGAAGATGAGGAAACTGAGGCACAGCTCACACTCCAGTCAAGAGTGGGAAACTGAGGCAGTGAAGGAGTATTGCACAATATGTGATTCCTATCCAAGGATGGAAAAAGCCCAAGATATGTGCACAGCACCCATGAGTCAGTTGCCTATAATAAGATGACCCTTTATAAAGGGTGTCCATGGATATTGGGGGGTCACCACAGTCAAAGGACCCTGACTTGCAGCCCTCATGGACATGGGGCAGAGAAAGGAATTGGTTCATGAGGAAGGAACATAAGGTTATCCCAGAGAAGAGACAAGAGATGGTTTCCTCATATAATCACTGCCCCGGGCAGACACAGACTACCAGAAAGGTGCCCCAAATCTCTTCCCCACCAGACACCACGTAATTGAAGCCCAGGTGGTACAGTTTGATTGAGGCGCTTTGCAGGTGGTGAGCCACCTTGATAAACTTTTATTTGTAGCCAGGGTGGATTCAAGAGAGGTTACAAGTCTATTGACTTTATTTCAGGTTGACTTGTAATTTAGAGTAGTGCTGGATAAAAAAAATGTGCCTTAAACTTTTTGTGAATTTGTGTCCAAATTACTGAATTCTTTGGTTGAAAATTCCCTAAAAATATTGACAAAATCAAAACATTTCATTTCAACATTTTCAAAACAAATCATTTTGATTTTTCTATTAAAAAAACTTTGTTTCCAAATTTACTTCAAATTTATGGTGTCATGGTTACTAAAGGGATGGTTTCTGACAGGGCTAAGATGGGGTTTAACAATAAACAATTTAGATAAGATTGTGGAATTTAAGGATCAGCAATGGGTGGGAGATTAGGGCAGAGATCTGACATCCTGCTTCTGAGGGTCAAAATAAAAATTAAGGGCTAGCAAGGTGAGTCCTAGTACTACAAGAGTGTGGGGAGGCTGAGATATGCCCAGTCAAATCAGGAAGAATTTGCCCGGTGTTGAGGATACTGGTGCCATGCCATGCTTTCCTCTTGTGGAAGGGAGTTACCTTGGAAAAGGAAGTTTTAATTCATGGCGATGTCAGAGTGCATATTGTTGAAGTTCCCCTGGTGAAATTGGATCCCATTCATTCAGGATTTGGACAGTTTACATCCATATCACAGTTGGAATAGGAGCCCAGTGTGTTACCCCTATTAATGGTGGAATACAAATGCATACAGGGGTATAAAGACCCCATTGGTGAGGATAATTCAGTGGTTTATATGTGCTAAACTCTTCATGTTTATTCCTTTCTTCAGGATTAAGTGTATGGGTCACAGGAGTTGGTGACTGGATGTGCAGGCATAATATTGTGCATTTGGCCTACAGACAGGTGGCCAGTTTCCCCTGGAAGTTCACTGCAGGGCCTCGGAGGTGAGGCAGCTCTGTTTTGGCATGTATGGAGGGGTGTGCTATGGGGACCAAGATAACGAACGGGTCATGAGAGCTGATCTTTGGACCTGCAAGCATTGGGCCCACAAGTAGGCAGTCCATTCCCCTGTGGGTTCACAGCTGGATCTCAGAGAGGAGGCAAATCTGGGTTGATATGGCAAGAGGGGCATGCTCTGGGACCAGCGGATGTCTCTCTTATACTCTTTGGCAGACAGGATGCAGTCCTGAAATGATTGTTGTTCATCAGGGTGAAAACAATTTGGGATTTTGTAAAGGGGGTTAAGTTAATTATCAGGGCAAAGAGAGTTTTAGGCTAGAACTAGTCTGAAATGCTGCAGTGGAGTATATGGCAGGGAGTCATCATGCATCCAGGGGTTGACATGACCAGAAAGTGTGTGAATCATTGGGAATGGGGAGGATTGATGATTGCCCACCAAAAATATCATATTTGGTACCTGAGTGATTCAGGGATGAGGCGGCACATCTCTCCAAATGCGGAGTGGATATAGTTTTTGCTCATGTTAGGGAGGGAATTGTTAATTATCTGGGAACCTGATTGTGGGGGAGGCTGCCAATCTAACTGCTGGAGCTTTCTTATGGCAGGTGCCCAGTGCAGGAACTTTGCCCATAAGGGGTCTAGTTTTCTGATAAACCAGTGGACTTAGGGGAAGACATCCCCTAACGAAGCTGTGGAACAGGGTTGTGTTTTCTAATCTCTGGCACAGTGAAAAGACAACACTATTCTCAGCCCCTTAACCCTCTCGTTAGGGGAAGGCAGTGGGTGGACCAGTTGTGGGGGATGGCAGGCCTCCACCTAGTGGAAACAATTAAGGAAAGAATCATGACCTGCACTGTACAGTGATTGCTGGATAGTTCCCATATGAGTTAGATTAATAAAGTTGCAGCCTAATTAAACTGCATCCTCTGTATCTTGTGTCTCTTCTTGCATGTCTGGAACAATGACATCACATCAGGCTGAAAAAGGGTGGCTGTGAATGGAACACATGGGAAGGAAAGTCATTGCTAGTTTTGTATTTAGTGTCTGAAGTGAAGATGGACAGCTTTTTAAAAGAGTTGAAGTTTGTTTAAAGCAACCATCTTATGAGTTTGAATAAAAAGTGTGATTGGTTGTTTGATTGCTCATCTGCTAGCCTTGATAAACTTAAAACAAAGAAAGCAAGATACAATTATTTTAACTACAGGAAAAGAGGAAAGGAGAAGAAAAAAATAGGAATAGTTACCTGTGTTATCCCCAGAAGATGTCTTAAATAACCTACTTCTTGTCTTATAAAGAGACCTCTGAAACAGAAAACAAGTAAAATATTTAAAGAGCCTTCAATATAGCTGAAGAAATTTAAGCTGCTAAGAGAATGAAATGTGAGTATTTCTTTTTACTGTTACTTTGAACTGATTGATCTTCCCCTTCATTTTTTTTATATCTATTCTTTTGGAAAGGGAAAAACAGACTAGCCAATAAATACCAAAGATAAACTCAAACTTGTATTTCTAGGCAACCTTCTCATATCAGACAGACAACCTGATTTAGAAATTGCTTGGAAGAGATTGGTTGCTGAGTTTTCCAATCCCCTGAATTTAAATTCTAAAACCAAATCTTGACCAATGATGGCACCATCGGTTACTTTAATATATGAACATTTATTTCAGTATTTTACTTTTAATACAGGTAAGAGCACATAGTTCTTACTCTCTGAATAGTTTCAAAAGGCTATCAAAAGTATCTTTGCACTTTTGCTTCCAAAACGCAGAAACAATCACCTGAGGTGTTACACT
The DNA here is from genome assembly GCF_013100865.1 of Trachemys scripta elegans. Taxonomy (NCBI): domain Eukaryota; kingdom Metazoa; phylum Chordata; order Testudines; family Emydidae; genus Trachemys; species Trachemys scripta. Next base: position 104,357,533 of record NC_048302.1, on the reverse strand, counting down.
AATGTAGTGTCTTTCTGATCTTCTGGCACTTTATATAATCTCAGGCCAGAGGTTATAGAGCTCTGGCGTCTGGGGTTTGAAGAGGTAGGGGAGAATGCTCTTTGAATTTTTGTCTTTGCAGTCCTGGAGTGTTGGAATGCCCCACCCTCACTCTAGGTCATGAGAGGGTCAGGTGGAGTAGGCCTCTTTTAAAAATCATAAAAACTAGAGATGAAAAAGACCTAGTGAGCCATTTAGTTTATCCCCCTGCAGGGGCAGGCAAAGGGTAACTGCAGGTGTCAGCCTGAAATTCCCTCCCTGGCACTAGATGGGATGTGGGATTAATTGCCTCTGTATGCCATTATTCGACAAGCTAGGAAACCTCTTTGAAATTTTTATTAAAGAGGTCCTTTGGCAGAGCACATTAAGTAATGTTTTAAAGTTTGTCACATTTTAACAATAAGAGTTTTACTGTTAGGGCTATTGTCACGGATCTAAGAGCATCTATGATATATAGACACCTTAAAAATAACTTTTTTCCTCCTACTCCTTATTAAGGCGAGAGCTGCCCAAACCCCAAAATCTGGATCTGAACATCCTTGTGCTTAGTAGATGTTCAGAATCTGAACCTAAGGTGGATCATAATTTTTCGAAATTATAAAGTTTTGTAAAAGGCTGAAGTGAAACTTTGTTTTGAACACCCTTGAACTTCAGGGTTTCCAAAATACAGATCCAAATGTTGAGGCTTGGGCCCAGCTCCAATTATGGCTATGTCACTTGCTCTGTATATTTTTTTCCTTATTTTATCATTGTTAAGTTGAAGGTCCAGTGAGGATAATGGTCTCTGTTTAAAAGGCAAAATAAATTCTCCTCAGAATAACTCAGGATTCTAAAGTCAAGATTCTGAATCCCTTATTCAAACTGACCAGTACATTTATCCATGAATAGTCTCATTGATTTCAGTGAAACCACTTGAAGGGTAATGTACTACTCAGTGGGAGCAAGGGTTACTCAATCTGGCCCAAAAGCAGTGTTCCCCAAAGCTTGAAAGCTGAGCCCCACTTCAGGAAAAGGAAAACAATCAAGAACCCCTTAAGCCCTGTCATATGTTGTCATAGGCTTACCTTCAGTGGGTGGGTCACTCAAAATAGATTGCGTCAGTCTTCATAATCTGACTCTTCCTCTCTTTTCTTAATACTGTGAACAATATTGACATTCAAGTATTATCACTGGCACCTGATTTACTGCCCATTTAAATGAATGGGGCAGTTCACATCTTAGAGCTATTTTTCAGGCAAACTCAGACAAATGCCACTGCATTGCTTATACTTGGGGCTCATTTTCAAAGTTTTCTTTGCAATTGTAATATCTAGAGCCTTACTTAAAAATAGTGGAGATGTTGGAAAACAATTGAGGTGTCTATCTGCCTACCTATTACTAGTCCTTGGTGCCCTGCTTTGGGAAATGCTGTCCTAAGAGAGAACTGTCTGCAGAACTCTTTCCATAACATGCTGCACTATGTGAGATTGAACCATGTGCAGATAATTAGAGTAATGAAAAATGATCCTTACCAGCAGATGCTGCAATAAACTAAACAATAACAAATGGAAAAAAAATCCTCGTAAGAGCTAGAATCCACTAGTAGTCATGCTGTGAGCACTATACATTACAATATTTCATATATGATAGAATGGGTTATAAAAGGGTAATGATAAAGCCACTAAAGACTGACTGACTGGAATGTTGGTTTAGCCAACACTTTATTTATTTTAAAAATAGTTGAAAAAAGACTTCATATTTGTTAAAAAAGACAGTGTTTTTCCTCATTAAAACCTAAGTGTTCAAATAATTAATAAACAATATGGACTTTTCTCAGTAATAGTGACTGTACTTTATAGTGTTAATTTTTAGAGGTCTGCATCTTTATTTTGTGTCTAGTCTTGAAATATTAAAATGATTCTAAATGTACCTAGGAGAATGATCACTTACAGTCGATAGCAATAGAGGAATAAATTCTCTCAGGTTATCATTTCAGCACTAAGTACACTATATGTCAGAGTCTGGAATGCCAGGATTAATGATTAGTCTTGGCAACACTGTGTTTATATTTGTTGCCCTTCACAATCACAATTAATATTCAGACAGTTATGAAAGAAGGATAATTTGGTGATTTTCAGATCATTATTCTGGGGATTAAACAAGAGAACAGAATACTTAGTGCAGTTTAGGAATAAATTGAGTAAATTGGGTCTATACACAATCAATGTTGGTTATTGTATAACTATAATCAAGTTTTTAGGAATTTGCATCACAACTTTCAACCTCATGACATATATTACGTGTAATAACGGTGTAGTATTGTTATAAGTATTGAGCACTGGGGCAGAATTTCAAACTTGGTCCTTCATTAAATTGTAATTCAGCAATTTTACACTGCTAGGTGAGAGGTGTGGCAAGACCACCACAACCCTCACCAATGCTTCAAATGAAAATACTCTCTGTGTTCAGTGCCTCTACAATCCTGCAGGACAAAGTTTAATGTGCTCATGGAAATGTGTTAATCTTCAGCATATTAACTCCATTTTTCCTCCAAAAATGTTTAATTTTAAAAATACCAGCCCATGCTTTGTTGTCAGAACAAGTTGGGTGCTGATCAGGAATGTTACTCTCACCCTCCCACTTAACCATGCACTACTGTGTTGTTGCTTGTAAAGGGAGATTCCATTTTTCAGTTCCCAGTATCCTGTTCAAAATGGCTAAAAAGAAGAGCTGATTAAGAGAAAACCATTTCCATTACCCCTGTTGTTGTTTGCATTATCATAGTGTCTAGGGGCCATAGTCATAGATCAGGGCCCCAGTGTGCTAGGTGTTGTACAAATACAGAACAAGACAGTCCTAATGAAATAATTTCTATTCTCTAAAGAAGCAAACATAATTGAGAGAATAATTTAATGTCCTTGGAACGGAGCAAAAGGGAAAAATAATTAAACATTAGAGGGAAGGAATACCTCCCATGGGAGAAAGAGAGAGCTTCCAGCCTCCTGATTTGAGGAACCAGACCTCTGTTCTTATGCAGAGTGCCAGTTAATGTCAGTGGGGCCCTATATGGGCACAGGATTCTGCCTGAATTGATGTTGTAGGAAGAGCCCAAGTCATTTTTCTTTCTGAGAGTTGCATAGTCTTCCCTTGGCAGAAGAAGCTCCACCTCTTTATGGTATTGGTAATGGGATCCACAGGGCAGTAAGGTGATCAGCACAGGTGTCCTTTGTCTCTACTTTGCTGCCCTCCCATTGGTTTGCTTGCTAACCTGGCAGGATATGCACTTCCAAGGGTTTACCCTGTGGTGGCTGCTCTGGTACACTCCCCAAGGGGAAGAGGCTGGAGGGTCTACAGCATGGAGGTGGAAGCAAGGCAACTTAAAGAAATACTAAATTGCATTGCTTTCTATTGTGGGTGGAAGAATGTGGGTACCTTCTGCCCTAGCCCACACCTTCCCCACCATGTCTATGCCCTCTATCTGGAACACTGCAGGGAAGGGGGAGCATGCAACAGAGGTGGAACTCACTGCTTCCATGGATGTAGGTTCCCTTATATATGTGGAGGAACCACAATTTTCCAAGTAAGCTATGAACTAATAATTGTAATAATCCAATTTAGAATTAATAAGGAATCAGTTCCAAGGAACAGGACTGGGACTCTGGAGATCTGGATTAAATTCTCTGCTCTTCCTCAGGCTTCCTCTGTGGCACTGGGCAAGTCACTTCCCTTCCATTCCCCATGAAGATAATTATATCAGGACTGTGCAAAACTTCTCAAAAGAGAGGTTTCTTATTGAAGCATAGAAAACTGCTAATTTTTAGAAATTTAATGGAGAAATAATTTTCTGGTCTAAATGAAATTTCAGAATCCAAAAGTTCAAAGGGTTGAGATTTTTTTTAAAAAGCTTTCCTCTAATAGTCCTTTTCACGGGGTGAACAGCTGCAAAATTTTGCAGAATTTCTATGAAATGCAAAAAATTGAGATTTTGAGGTTTCAGTAATTTCACACAGCTCTACTATTTCCTGAACTCACAATGTTATTATGAAGCTTAATTCATTAATGTTTATAGATAACGTTCATATTAGTGGGTGGCAGGCACTACTGAAATGTAAAGAATTAATTGTTTTTCATTTTTAAAGATTTGTCCATCTCATAATGAAGGTGGTTTTTTTTCATGGATCAACTTTACTGTTTTGAAAAATGCAGTTTGCATAGCACAAGACATTGTAATCATTAAGAACTTTCATTCAACTTCTTTATATTGGAATTTACTATGAACCCATTCTAATACTATCCATCTGTTTTAACAGCCATTCCGTAATGTATCTGACCTGAAAATTGGGCATAATGAACTAGTCACTTAGATTCCCTCTCTTCCCACCCTTAACTGGGCTTTTAAATATATTATAATTACCTTATTTTTATGTGATGACTTTTTTCCTCAAGGATCCAAAGTGATTTACACAATCCTGTGTGTATATATACAGTAGTATTGACACTTTCTCTTTCTGTGTCTATATGTATACATATTACTCAAATAAGCTTCAACATAGTTTTAAATGCAATTGGCTGGCTGAAAAATGACCTTAGAAAGAAAGGCACAAATGTTCAAAGGTTGGTTCTAATTTTGGGTTAGAGTTATTGAGCACCCAGAACTGGAATTGAGATCAGTGGGAACTGCTGGTGCTTCTGAAAACGCAGCCCTAAATTTCTCCAGCTGGGCATCCAAAATTAGTGGACACTTGAAAATTTGGGCCTAATCCTCCTACAAAAGTATTGACGGTATCATAAAACACTTTTAAAATTGTTGTTTTACAATTGTACTCGTTTGGAGGTAGGTGTTTTTTCCTCTGCGTTTGGAAACCATCTAGTTCATTGCGAGTGCTGCCACAATATATATGATGATAAAAAACTCTTCTTTTAATACAAATACCATTTTAGAAACTGGTGAAAACAAAAAATAAAGGACCTGAGCATCAGCCCATGGAAATCAATGAAAATATTCTCATAAACTTTCATTGGTCTGAGACAAAGCCTGGAGTGAATATTCTTTATTCCAGTGCTACTGTTTGACTCATATTTGGTGCAGGTCAATGCAAGTACTCTTTCAGAATCCGCTGTATTTATTAGTCTTCCACAAAGGTGGATACCTTCCAGGCCTGTGAACACCACCTCCTATTTTCTTGTTTTCCCCAAATTTGCTGGTATGCATAGATTTTATAATACAAAAACACAATGTCAAATAAAAGTAATGCTATTTGGAGAGTGAAAAAAAAATGAAAAATGTTAATAAAAATACATGCTGGAAATAAACATTGTGATGAGACGCGACATTCTGGCTTTGAGATTTTCTTAGGGCTACAGTAAAAAAAAAAAAAATTAACCTTGTTCTGTTTTTTCCATAGCCTTAAAACAGCCTCCTGGCTGAGATATCACTTCTCATTTTATTTTTTATTTCTAGCGTGTATTTCCTTATCCTCCTATTACTTTTTATTTGCAGCCAGTGTGTTGATCCAGCACAAGGTTTGTTTTTTTAAATGAAAATGTTATCTGTTTACTATTCAAATACAATTTTAAACAGTTTTGCTCAGCACATTTGAATTCAAAATCCTATTAAAGATGCAATATTCCTCTGCTACCTTGTTCCCTACTGCGTTGACATTGAGTTTCCCCATTTTAAATAGAAATATAATATCGTGTATCTGTTCAGGGTGATGCAATTTCCAGCATTGAATTACGAGTCATTGGACAGGCTGTTCACCTTCCTATCATGGAAATTTTGTACTTGTACACATTTTTCCCCTCACATTTACAAAATGCGTTATTAGCCTGACTATCTTGCAATTGCTCCTCAGCAGCACTTTCATTTTAAATCTGGAAAGCTTATCGCTATGCCTCCTACCATCTGATGGAAGTCATGAGAATTGCTGAGTTAAGATAAACACCCTCATTTTGCAGCATGCAGGGGCGGGAGGGGAGAAGCAAAATGTTAATTTGTTTTAAAGTTAAAAGTACTGACCCATGCACGGAAGATAAGCATATCTAATTTTAAATCTTCCATATCTATTGTAATGTCTAATTGCATAGTTAAATGAGCTGTAAAAGCAGAAATGCCGCCGTAACCTCTAAACAATTTCACACAGTTCTAGAACGTTTGAGATAACAAAAGAAAGCTTAAGAAAGCTTTTCTCCTCCAGTAATACCCATACTTCAGAGGGCACAGTTTTATTGAACAGGGGATACTTCCTAATCTGGAAGTGTTTTCCAATTATTTATATTACAGTAGCATCTGGAGGCCCCAGCCAAGTCAGGGCCCAATTGTACTAGACTCTGTACATATATAAAAAAGACTATCCCTACCCCAAAGAGTTTACAATCTTTGTTTAAGACAAACTGCAACAATAGAAAAAGGCTTGTCCGGTAGTTAGGGCACTTGACTAAGACTTGGGAGACCTGGGTTCAAGTTTCCACCATAGATTCCCTGTGTGACCTTGGGCAAGTCACTTAGCTTCTCTGTGGCTCAGTTCCTCATCTGTAAAATGGGGATAATAGCACTTCCCTACCTCCCAGGGGTGTTGTGAGGAGATGCTCTGGATGTTCAGTGGCATTTTCTGACATATTGAAGGCACCTGTTGGAGAAAGATGAGAATGAGGAGAAGGATGCAGACTTGAACTGGCTGAGGCTGCTTATGACTCTCAGTACAGCTGCTAATGCCCCATATGAAGACTGGCACTTCTGGAGCACAGCCACAAGCACAGACTGCTAGAATCACACTGTTATGTAGACCTGGGGTGACCAGCAGTGGCTCCAGAACTTTCACATAAAGAAAGCTAAATTTCTGGAACTTTGGGAGCATCTCACCCCGCCCCTTCAGTGTTACGGCATGCCAGTGCAGAAGGGGGTTGCTATAACCATCTGGAAGCTGACTCTCCCTGACTGTTGTAGGTCCGTTGCTAACTAGTTGGCTTTTGGAAAGTTAACTGTGGGTGAAGTGATGGCGGAGGTTTCTGAGGCAATCAAGCTTGTGATTTATCCAATGGAGTGGGCAGAAACAATATCCCTGAAGTCATTGCTGCTTTTGAGAGAATGGATTTCCCAAACTGCGACAGGGCCATAGATGGGATTCGTGTTCATGGTTTGCCCTCCTCAAGGAGCACAAGAGTATATAAACTGCAAAGGGTACTAGTTTATTGTTAAGCAGGCCTTTGTGGACCACAGAGGCCAATTTATGGATGCTGATGTGGGCTGCACTGGAAAAGTTCAGGCTATCAGGATTTTCCACATATTGGGAATCAACCTGTGTGGACAGGCTGGGACACTATTCCCATCGTCATAAAGGGAGTAACTGTCCCCCACTGTAATTCTAGGAAACCCTGCATACCTCCTTTTGCCTGGGTTTATGAAACCATATCCTGATCTCAGAGGCCCCGGCAAAAGAAGGTTTAATTATACTCTCGGTACGTGAGAATGGTAGTTGATGTGTGCTTGGCATGAGAGGGAGTAGGAGGGTGAAATCATCAAAACTCTGTTCTTCCACCCTTCGCTCACATGGTATAGCACTTACTGACTTGAGTAGCTCAGTGTGGATGTTTGCATTGGTAAGATCTACACAATATGAATCAGGGTAGCAGAATTTGTCCCATAAGAGTGAGAAAAGGGAGGCTAAAGTGACAATAAAACTAACACATTTTGCATAGACTATTACAGTTTGTAGGTGTAATAAGGTGGTTTGTAGTAGTTATGCAGGCGAAATGAAATCAGAATCTAGCCTTTTATATGCTATGAACCACATGCATATTATACAGCCTGCCTTATGAAACACCTTGCTACAAATAAGGTGGGTTTTTTTTAAGAAGACTGAGAGGTTGTCTCTTTGCAGGTCTGGTGAAACATTGGATAACACCATTTTACACACTGATCTAATAGAATCAGAATTAAAAAGAAAGTGCCTCAATATTCCTTAGATGACATCCTGAGCCCATTGAAGTCAATGACAAAACTTCAGTCCTCGACTTCTGATGCTGACCTGATCTGCCCTCTTTGTTACCCCTTGCATATATAGGTGCCTAACTTTAAGTACACAATTTTGAAAAATTTGACCTGTAAATTAATAAAAATAGAAACTTGGATTGTTCTTTGTTTATAGTTTCCAGATTAGGAAGACCCACAGCTGCTCTGTGAAAGACTACAGTGCCAGTCCAAGTGCCTTATAAGCCAAGCATAAATATTTTGCAATGTGTCAAGTTTTGCTGATTGCACCTAGGCTTAATTATTTCACTGGTCATAAAGCATATTCATTGTAATTAGCCAGAATTGGAAGGGGAAAAATTAATGTTAATTCAGCTGCTGGTTGATGGTCAATTCAGCATTGATTTTTGAGCAGTTGAACAAAGTAATCAGGATTCACTATCTGACTTAATATTATTTCATGTTTTGGATTGATTATATCTAAATGTCAATCAATTCCAATCAAATGGCCGATTCTTTTGTTTTTCAATTTGATATTTGTTTGATATAATATTGCTAACAGAGATATTAAAGGCTAGTGCCAATTACACTGCTGTGGCAACCATAATTAGCGGCTTCATCCATTGATGACATATTTAGTTGGAAACAACGTGAATAGTTCTTTACAAAAATAGAACATAAATATAGTAGATATGTTAAATTTGTTTATTTTTTCATTAGAGAAGTAGCACAGACTTGAAAAAGGCACAGAAGCTCTAAATATAATTGATAACCGATGTTGGATTTTTAGCCACATTTAATATGGGGAAAGGTGTTCTTGCAATGCTGTAGAATAGGGATGATCAACTCTGATTAGCATAGAAGAAAATATAAGTTTTTTGAGTCACAGAAGTTAGAGGTTGAGAAAAGCTATTGGACCATCTAGTCTTGCTTCTGCCAGTTGTGACAAAGTTCCTCCTCTACCTTGGTGGGTCCTGCTCTTATTGGCGGATTTGCTCACTTCACAGATTCACCCTGTGGGTCAGGAAACAGTCCACAGACCTTCCCCTCTGGTAGAAGCTATAGCCCAGGTCAATTCCTCCTGTGTTTGATCAGGAGTTGGGAGGTATGGGGGGAACCCAGGCCCGCTCTCTACTCCAGGTTCCAGCCCAGAGCCCTGTGGACTGCAGCTGTTTAGAGTGCCTCCTGGTACAGTTGCACGACACCTACAACTCCCTGGGCTACTTCCCCATGGCCTCCTCCCAACACCTTCTTTGTCCTCACCACCAGACCTTCCTCCTGATGTCTGATAACGCTTGTACTTCTCAATCCTCCAGCAGTACGCCTACTCACTCTCAGCTTCTTGCACACCTCTTGCTCCCAGTTCCTCACGCACATACTTCCTCTCCTCTGGCTCCCCCTGGCTTGACTGGAGTGAGCCCTTTTATAGCATCAGAGGGGCCTTAATTAGAGTCAGGTGCTTAACTGCCTCACCTAACTCTTAGCAGATTAATTGGAGTCAGGTGGTCTATTAGCCTGGAGCAGCCCCTGCTCTGGTCACTCAGGGAACAGAAAACTACTTATGCAGTGGCCAGTATATCTCCCTTCTGCTACTCTGCTATTCCCAACTGGTCTGGGTCTATCACACAGTGCATGATCAATTCCATACACTGTGTTTTTCTTGCAATAACATTGAGCATCACCACCAAAGTTATGTGAGTGGGACTTCCAGTAGAATGGAATGAAAGAAGATATTTTGTTTTAGGAGTACACGGTTGTCAGTATTTGTTAAAGCAAGAATTGAGGGGCCCAGTAAAGAATTGCAGGAGAGCTTTGTCAGCTGGGAGTATTGTGTTGAGGATTCTAGCCTCTGACAGGTGCATAAAGAAGGTGACACTCTATATGCATCCGAAGAAGTGGGCAGTAGCCCACGAAAGCTTATGCTCTAATAAATTTGTTAGTCTCTAAGGTGCCACAAGTACTCCTGTTCTTTTTAAAGAAGGTGAGTTTTCTCTCCTAGCTGTTGAGATGAAAATGGGTACTTCTTAGTATGGAGCATCCTCTCTACTCAGATGGGAATCCTGCTTCTCATTGAAGCATTGTTTGTTGAAACCAAGAAGGATGTTTACAAACTATTTGTAAAGTACCACTGTAGTAATCTTATTGTGCTGTTGTTGAACTACTGTGTTCAACACGAATGGGTTACTACTGGGGTCCTAATAATGTTTGCATTGTGGTAAGAAAGGGGAACATGATTCATAATAAATCTTGTCACAATGTTCAGTAATGGTGTGCAGCATCTGAAAAAAATGATAAGTTTGTGATCATGGATTTATTCAAGCTCTAGTAAACTGGTTCCATTTTTAGGAATGTACATTGCTTAGAAGGTTGGTGCAAAGTAATTTTAATGCTATTTCCCTTGGACATGATTGTGAAAAATCCTCCCCTCTTTCACCTCTTCTATACACCCACTTGTGTTTTCTTGGTTGGCTTCAGATCCACCAGTTGCATCATTTCATTTTAAAAATTTATGTTCTAGAGGAAAATGGATCATCTCTGCCTTGCTTTGGCAGCAGAGCACTATTTGTTTTGGCGGCTACTCCCAAAGCAAAGCGTTTTAACAGAACCATCTGGATAAGAAACAAGCTGGTTTGGAGGGAGCATTGTACCCGTTCCCCAACATCCTTCAAACTCTTCCACCCATTCCTGTATTAATACAGTTTTAAAGTTGTATTAAAATCTTTTCAAAAGGCAAAATGGTAGAACTTTCTTCAAACTGAGAATCATATTAACTGCAGGTTTTCCACTTACAATTTTAGCATCTACACTTCTAAAGCATCCTTTTCATTAGCATACAGGGGCACAGTACAGAGTTCAGTGACCAGAAGCTCCAAGAAATAATTAAAAAATCTCAAATATAGCTAATTAAAAATTGTTTCATGCAAGATGAATTAAACTTGTCTTAAAGTTGCTTAATGCATCCATCTTCCTGATGTCAGAAGGAGCTGAGCTGCAAAGGTGAATAATATAACAGCCAAAAGCCTTTGCAGTAGCTGACTTCAGAAGTAATTACAGACTAATCAACAATCAACTGGAATTACAGGATAATCATCAGTTAAAGAACTGCATCATAAAATCTGTAGGCTTAGCAAGAAACAAAGGAACATAAGTTTCATAGGCTACCAAAGTCTAGACCCATGGATGATTTGGTGGAAGATAAGAACTTTATAAAGTTAATCAGATGCCTGATTAGAAAGCAATGCAAGGCTTTAAAAGGAGGGGCAATATACTGTTGAGTTGTTGTGCAGGTCAGCATTTTTGTTTCGGCATTTAGAATTAACTGGTCTCTGCTTAGCATGAAGCCAGGAAGGGCACTGAGCAAAGTATTACAATAATCAATCCATTGTACAATCAAGAGAAATAAGTATACATCCTATTGACAGTGTGGATTCACTTTGGCAGTATTTCTTGGACACTGATTTGGAACTACGGTCCTGTTATGAAGCTGCTCAATGGAGAATAATCAAATTTATTCCAAGAACCTTTAAGACTGGTGTATTAAGTTTTTATCAAAATAATCTGAATGAAATAACACCAGGTAGTTTGTGCTAGGAGCACAGCAGCTGTACCTTAGTTGTATCTAACATTTTTCCATTTCTGTGCCAATGAAACTGTTCAAGGGGAATGTGACTCATCCTCCTATGGAACTGTCATAGACTGAAATATGGACTGTCCTTGTAATGGAAAAGCTTTTACACCAAGTACCTAGACAAGAGAAGTGCCAAAAAGAGGATAGGTATTTAAAAATTTGTTCATCCTTTTTAGCATATTCAGAGGAGAAGGGCTCCCCAGCCAGCAAGCCAGAATCTTTAGCCGGGGTCTCTGAATAGTAACCTGATTGCAGATAAGAAATATGCAATATCGTCTATTAACATTTTATTGTAACTTTGCCTTAATAAAAAGTTAAACAAACATCCCCCACAACCAAAAAGACATATGCTGCAAAAGGGGGAGACTTACCATAAAGGTGGGCCCATGATGAAAAAACTTTAAATTGCATTTGGATCGCAAACACCTCAAAGTGTTAGGATGTGGACTTTGGTTGAGCCCATTGTGAAGATAAGTTTGATTTGGAGCTGGATATGATTTTGAATATCTTAAAGTTTGGGGATATTTAGATATGGAGATTTGATGTGAGCCTATGTCTAATTTTACATAAAATATTATTTATTACCTTATTCTTATAAGGATTTATTGTATTGTCTTGTATTTATTGTATTGCTTGTATTGTTATTGATCACTGGTCTAGTATTACTCCTAGAATTTTTTTTTTTAAAAACCCACCTTCTATGTAATTCAAAAATTATCATAATTATTTAAGAATTGTTTAAACATAGCTAGAAGTTAGAAAAAGATACACATTTCTGCTACTAAAGGGCCTGAACAAGCAGGTCAGCTTATAACAAAGGCGCTCCAGTCAGGTAAAGATTAAAGTTCCTTTATTGATTCTGACCTTCCCTAGCTTGGGGAAAACAAGCCAGAACAACAATAAACAAGCAATTTAAACATTCCAGAGGTTGTCAGTATTAACAATTTGACTACCCAAGGTACTTACCCAGAGAGTACTTACTGGCTAGCCCCCATTTCCAGACTGCTTCTCTGTTTTTTTTTAATCCTCTTTATTCACTTTTATGTTGCATTAATGGGGTACCTTCTGCAATTAGTGGCCCTTGATTAGAATTCCTGGTTCCCAGGTGTGTGTACTTGAGATATAATCAGTCAGACATATAAACTAAACCGTAGGGGAAGAGTATCCCAACAACTCAACAAAAACCCATATTGCCTCTTAGGATACATGACCCCCCCACTGTTGGTCAGAAGGACCACAATAGGTGGAGCTGGTAGCACTGCCTCTAGTTAAGATTATCCAACACTTCTCATTGTAAGAGCCTGAAAACTTTGCCAAACTTTAACTTTTGGGGCTGAAATTTTCCATGCCAGGGTGTCTTCTGAATTTTTCAGAATGAGACGGATCTGATGAGGAGCTTGAGGGTATGGAAGAGACTTGTACTGGATCAGAAAAGAGACTGGAACATGCAGGCCTCCTTAATTCTTGTATTTCAAAACTTTTGAGTGCTTGACTTGGCAACATTAATGTTCTTTTAATGTAGTTTTGTGCATGTAATACGGCATAACTCACAGTCAATCTGTGGAACTTGTTGCCAGAGGATGTTGTGAAGGCCAAAAGCATAACTGGACTCAAAAAGTAATTAGATAAGGTCAAAGAGGATAGGTCCATCTATGGCTATTAGCTAAGGTGATCATGGACGTAAACCCATGCTGTGGGTGTCCCTAAACCTCTGACTGCTAGAAGCTGGGATTAGATGACAGGGGTTGGATTACTCGATAAATTGCCTGTTCTGTTCACTCCCTTCAAAGTGTCTGCCACTGGTTGGAAGACAGGATACTGGGCTAGATGGACCATTGGTCTTACCCAGTATGGTCATTCTTATGTTCTTATATAGCCTCAGTCCTACAAAGGGACTCTGCTCTGGAGTAAGGGTTCGAGCTGGTAGATCCCTTTGCAGTTTCAAGTTCTAATACAGTGGCTTTCTACCTTTCCCTACAGGGATTTCTAGAATTTCCAGAATGCTCTCCTACCTATCTGGAACCCCCCTCCCATTTAGCGATATGGTATGGGCAGTGTGATGGTGACCCCTTGACACCCATTTATGATCTCCCAGGAGTTGATTTCCTCATATAATGCATATAGAATCCCCAGGTTGATTACCTGATATGATGCATACAAAAAAGAGCAAAACAACATTTATAAGAATAAATACATTGTATAAGGGAGCAAAATGTAAAGATCTCTCTGATAATATTAGTGTCTGCTGCTCTACTGTATAATATGATTGACTATTGAGTGTAAAATTAACTAACATACATTACTTAACCTAGTCCTGGGCTTAATACTTCAGATCTATCCCCCTAGTGAAAAAATTCACACCTGTGCAAATTGCGAGTGAAGCATTACCAGATCAGAATTCTCCACTCATTCAGACCACTGGTAACATTTTATACGTGCCACACAAAGGATAAACAGATACACAAACTGCAAAGCTGTTGAGATTCAGACGTCTTAAATCTCCCAATGAGAACTTGGTTAAACTGCAAAAACAGTATTAACAGAAACTTGGGTTAACCTGGCTATGCCCTTCTTATTTATTATTTGCACAAGCAAGTTTTTTTCTCATGAATATCTGGGAAATGCTTATTCATAATAATATCTGTATTTCCAGGTGGATAAGTGTATTAATGTCTGAGAAGGAATGTCCATTATTTGCTATTTTTTATTCAACATTCTTGTGTATTAAAATATTTCAGTGATCCAAACAGGGAATGTGATGGGGGTGTAGCAAGCATTCACTGCCCCCTGCTGGAGGGCACCACAGGATTGTAACCCCTCATTCTAAGAGAGGGCCTTGCTGAAAGGGAAGACCAGTGAGGTGAATTCAGACCTCCAGGAGTTGTCTAGAGAGGCATCCCAAGATCAGCTGGAAGCAGAGCCACTAAAAGTTGGTCCTCCAGCACTTAAAAAGACAGAGAGCAGGCAGAAGCCAACCAGAGCCTGGTAGGCCAGATAAAAAAGACTGTCTGCTTTTACTGAGGGTCAGTTCTGAGTGAAGTCAGGATATGGAAGGAAGGTTGTCCCTGCCCTAATCCAAGAAACCAGTCTCAAGCACTGGTGTTTATATTATGGGCTTGAAGGCCTGGGCTGCTATTTGAATTAAGAATTAATTTGTTTTCTATTAACCCTCAAAGGAGACTGGACTGAGAGCTGATCTGACTGGAGGGCTGGAACACAGAGGCAGCAGACCATTGCAGAACCAGGACACGAGGGGATGCTAGAGAGGAAGAGTCCCTTCAAAGCTGCCTCCTCACACAAGTAGATGTTCTGGTGGTGAGGGCGCACTATAACACAAAGCATACAGTATACCATGCAACAGTCATATACCACAATTAACAAACAGCCAAAAGCTAATGGCCATCTTGCAAACCTGCCCCCATTAATTTATCAGTTATGTATGGCAAATACTTTATTTAAAAGATCAAAGTCCGTTTATGAACAAGTCAAAATAGAAAAAAGAATTACATTCACTGGATAACTTA
Source organism: Trachemys scripta elegans (assembly GCF_013100865.1). NCBI lineage: Eukaryota > Metazoa > Chordata > Testudines > Emydidae > Trachemys > Trachemys scripta. The sequence continues at coordinate 104,342,394 of NC_048302.1, read as the reverse complement.
TTCACCACAAATAATTCTACCAGCTCTTTTTCCAAGTATGGTTGACCACATCTTGAAACACTATAGAATATAAATTATACCATAAATTTTATTTTTTATTTTTCCATAGTTATTTACTGGACATTTTCCAGGACTGTGGTACTGAACTAATCCCCATAGTCAATATTCTATTACTTCATTATTATAGACCAGAGCAATATGTAGACATCAAGAGCTGAGGGACAGAAAAAGGGCGCTTAACTGCAGAGCCACTGAACTGGAGGCATACAAACTAAAAAGATTAAAACTGACTGCTTTGGGCAGTATAGAGCCAACATAGGTTTCCAGATTCTCCAACAGAATCCCATGATGAACAATGTCAACTGATGTCAAATGCTGCTGAAAGATCTAATGTAGAAAGTGCAGCAACGTCAGTCACTGTCAAAAGCAGGTGATTACGTGATTATCCACAGGACAGTCTCTGTACTGTGAATAATCCTAAAACCAGAGGTAATTTTTTTTTGCGGGGGGAGAGGGGCGAGGAGAGAAGTGGAAGAGGAATCACTTGTCTTTCAGTTGGCCTGAAACTGCACAACATAATTTTTCTAATACCCTAGTTAAAAAAGAACTGCTAGAAATGGATACTTAGCAAGGGCATATGGCTTGAAATACTGGCTCTTTAGCATTAGACATGATATGCATACTGGGTTGGGTGTTTTTCAAAGGACAAGCTAGTACTAAAAATACGCTATAGAACACCTGACCAGAGAGAACAACTGTGCTATATAATACTGCAAACAGATGCATGCAAGAAGGCTAGGGTTATAATAGATTTTAAATACCTTGGTCTTGCCAGGATTATAATGAGTGGTGGAAACAAGTCTAGAGGTACATATGTAAATCTAACTCAAGTATCTTCTTTTTCAATATGTTGATCAACAGCAAGGAAGGAAACAATAGGTTAATTCTGAGCCTGATTAATAAACAAGATATAATTGAAAACATAAAAGGAAATTCCAAGAGACCATGTTTATAATCGCAATAAAATAAAATCTAGAAGGGAAAATAACCCACCCCCACTAATTTCCAGAATTGTAAATTGTGATAGACTGCACATACAAAATCAACTGTGGGTGAGAACCTGTACATTTTGCATTATATTTAATAGATAGCTGAGGCCTGATTTTCTCCTGGGGTACCATTGCAGGCCCCCATCACTGTATATTTTCTAAAATCAGCAATGGTGTTGGACTGTAGGGTTTGTAGGATACATGATGATGTACATCCACATACCAAAGTTCAGGAGCCAAGTTCTTGTTCTCATTAGGTAAAGTGTTTGCAGCTGCACAGACTGCAGTTGGAGTTTCGAGGGAGTACGTTTTGCAGGATGGGGCTGTAAAGTTTTAAAAGGGTAAAGTGCAGCTGCTGATAACATATATGGCAATGAATGATATAAACATTGCAGATTTCCACAAAAGTTAATTAGCTACGCTATAACAATCTATCATTAAGCAGCGGTTTCATCATTCTATCTTTAATACTTTCCACAGTGGGAAAATCACTTGCAGAAAAATTCTATGGGACATGCCCATGATTGTTTATGCATTTAAAAAAAAACAGCCTATAAAGCAATTTGCTAATTTTTAGAGTGGGCTTTTTTGCGTTCTACTCAGATCACCTACTGCTTTATTAGATAGTTTTGCCTAATTGCTTTGCTGTAATCAGGGATTGCTGGGTAAAAGAAAAGACTTGTCATATCTCAAGATATGGTATCCAGGGAGGGTCGCATCATTCTTTTAGGATCATATTAAGAATGGATTAGCTGAACGAGTTTCTCCATTTTTATTACAATCTCTTCTCATTAGAATGGATTAATTTATCACATTTTCTCCGCTCTTTACAGTCTTTGACATGAGAATGAATGATCAGATCGTTTGGACCTTTTTATTGTGTTTTGGCGGGCTGATGATTTCCCTGCTTTGCAATTCATTCAGAAAGAAGATTTACAATGAAAACAATTTGATGTAATTTACTTGTAAGCAGCAGGGGGATGTAGGGCCAAGAGGGGTTTTATCTTAGAGGTTGGCAAAATGCATGTTACTGGGATTCAAGGAAAAATGGACACTGAGGGCCAAACTCATTGATAGTATAAACAAGCACAACTTCACTGAAGTCCCACTTCCACCACTGATGAATTTGGCCTTCAATTTCTAATCTTCATTTTTCAAGGAAGTTAATGGGTAGTAACTGGGTAGGGCCACCTGATTCTCTGCAGCTTAACTGACTTTCAATCTCTCCTGACATGGAGGTCTGAGAGGACAGATCCTTCCAAACCTTAACCTATCTGCTGTCCTGAGGATGCCAAAAGACAGATGCCACTTGTTGCTGTTATTTATATTATGATACTACCTAGTTTCCATAGCTGAGGTCAAAGTGCCATTATGCTTAGCACTGCAAATACACATAGTGACAGACTGCTCCAGTGACCTTGCAAGTTAAATAGACAAGAAAGATAAAGTGTGAAGGAAATAAAATGTCATTACCTACATTTTACAGATGGAGAATTAAAGCCCAGAGGAATTAGATGATTTGGCCATGGTCACATAGGAAATCTGTGGCAGAATCAATCTCCTGAGTCCCAGTCCAGAGCCTTACTCACAAGACTGTCCATACTTTCTTGGATAGTGTGATAGTAAATATTGTGTTTCATGATATGGACACTTGTCCAGCAAGAACTGGTGTGATCACAAATTTATTTCACACAGGTATGTTATTTCTCATCTCAGCTGCACTGGGTCAGATACAACTGGATACTTTTAAAGTTTTTCTTGATCTACTGAATTGTTACTCTCTATTCAGATGTTAGGAATATAGGAATTATTGTATCATAACAGCTCCAGTAGTAGATCTAGTCTGGTATCCTCTTTCTGAGAGTGGCTTATATCAGCTGCTTAAGAGATGGCCAATATTTTCAGTTTGTATACAAAGGGGGTGGGAGAGGAAGAGGAATTTCTTTTTTTCTTCAACTGGTGATCAGTTTGTACTCTGAACCATGAGGTGTGGTGGCCCCATATAATTTATTTAATCTTACCAAGCAATTTATTTTAGTAATGTCTTTCAGCCATGAGCCAGTTACGGTAATTATATGTTGCATAAAAATCTGTTTCCCTTTATTCATTTTAAATTCACTGCATTTTAATTTCATCAGGTGTCTCCTTGCTCTTGTGTTATGGGACAGGATAAATAACCTCCATTATACCTTTAATTATATGTAACATATACACCTCTTTTTCCCTGCCAAAAAAAATAATCATACCCGTTTTAATTCCTCTGGTAAGGAAACTCCCCATGCCGCTAATCATTTTGCCATTCTCTAAATCTTTTCTGTTTCTGCTGTCTTTTAGAGATGAGGTGACTAAAATGAAATGTAGTATTCAAAGAAAGGACAAAGCGTGAATGTATATATTGCTATCATATTTTTTATGTTATTGTGTAACCCCTTCAGAATAATGTTACTAATAGTGTCAGAAATTATTTAAACACCCTTGAAGTTTTTTAAAGATCCTTAACAAGACAATGGGTAACCCAAAGACATGGTCCACATATTTTAAAAGGTGTTTTCTAAGGACAGTATTACGCTATGTCCACACGTAAACCACTCCAGCAGCACAGCTACAGAGGTGCAACTGCACAACTGTGGTGCTTCAGTATAGACACTCACAATAATGACAGGAGGGGTTCTCCCATCGCCGTAGTTAATCCACCTCCCCGAGAGATGGTAGCCAAATTGATGGAAGAATTTTTTCATTGACCTTATGCTGTCTACAGTGGGGATTATATCAGCTTAACTATGTCACTCAGAGGTGTGGAGTTTTCACACCCCTGAGCGATATAGCTGGGTTAACCTAACATTTTAGTATACACCTAGCCTTAGCTAATACATTTTAATTCCAATGGTTGGAAGTTGAAACTAGACAAATTCAGAGTGGAAATAAGTTGTAAATATTTAATAGTGAGGGTAATTAACCACTGGAATAATTTACTTAGGGATGTGGTGGATCACTCCATCACTGCCAATTATAAATCAAGATTGGATGTTTTCCTCACAGATAGTCTCTAGTTCCAACAGGAATTATTTTGGGGAAGTTCTATGGCCTGTGTTATACAAGAGGTCAGGCTATCAGGGGTCAGCAACCTTTCAGAAGTGGTGTGGCGAGTCTTCATTTATTCACTCTGATCTAAGGTTTCGCGTGCCAGTAATACATTTTAACGTTTTTAGAAGGTGTCTTTCTATAAGTCTATAATATATAACTAAACAATTGTTGTATGTAAAGTAAATAAGGTTTTTAAAATGTTTAAGAAGCTTAATTTAAAATTAAATTAAAATGCAGAGTCCCCCAGACCGGTGGCTAGGACCCGGGCAGTGTGAGTGCCACTGAAAATCAGCTCGCGTGCCGTCTTTCGGCATGCGTGCCATAGGTTGCCTACCCCTGGCTAGATGATCATAGTGGCCTCTTCCGGCCTTGGAATCTATGACTCTAATTAACCGCTGTTTAAAAATATATTAGCACTTAATGAAGACTAGTTTTAACACCTTTACAAATGTGTAAACTAGTTGTGATCAAATTTAATCTCCCATCTAGTGCTATGACTGGCTATAATGAATATAAAGTGTATGCTAGATGCTATGTGGTGCTTTGAACATGTTAACAATCTAAATTACCTTTCTGCTCCCCCTGCACCTTTTTCACCTTTTTTCCTTGAGCCCCCTTGCTCCAGGGACTCACCATAGGAGTTAGCTCCACTCCAGCATGGCTTTGTTCCCCAGGGCTCAGCCTGGCTCAGTCTTCCTCTCCCCAGCTGCCTGCTAGCCCTTTATAGGCCTAAGTGTAGCCCAGCCCTTTTAATTAGCTGGATTAGGCTCACCTGCTTCAGTGTAGGGGCGCTTGGCTCAGTCTATCCACAGAGACGGGCTACCCTGTGACAGGGAGCACTAGGGACTCTGGGATACAGTTACTTTGATTTGAGTCAGCACACTGCAGTGTGGATGTCAGAGCCCTAGGTTTGACTACAGGTTAGAAAAGTCTTAACCTAGGGTTAAAATATAATGTAGATACTCAAACCCAGGATTCCCTAATACAGGTCAGCTGACTCAAATCCCACTAACCCTGGGCTTACATTGCAGTATAGACATACCCTTAGGCACTTAGGAGCCTAACTGAAAGTCAGTGGGATTGAAGGTTCTAAGTCCCTTAGGTGCTTTGAAAAATAGGGTTTAGGATTTTAAGACACTTAAGTGCTTTTGAAAATGTTACTCTTAGACTCACTTTTCTAAGATGGGTTTAAGGCTGTAAAGATTCTGATTATTTAAGGAGATAAAACCCTTAAAAATAATAGAGAAGTTTAATAATAATAATAATAATAATAACCTCCAGAAAAAATTGTTGTCCTGGAAACAGAGTTAAGATAAAATAATAATTAATAATAAAAGTTGGAAAGTATGGAAATGAGAAATGTAGCTATTCCATACAATCTTGTCTACATCCCAATAGTACTGCCAGCCAGCCTGTGGACAATCTTAAATTTAGAGCATATGCTGTTGCCTAGACTGCACCTGCCCTATGTTTGCAATGGAATGCAGAGGGGATCAAGAGCCTTCCTGTCCTCACACCTCTGCATTGGTAGGCTAAATCCCATTATGTAGTTCAGCAAACACTTCCTGCTTCCTCCCCTCACTTTCCATGCTGGCAGAGTTTGTGTGGTGCAATGTCTATGTTCTTTCTGAATTCCTAGAGAAAGCTTATGAGAAAGACATTGAGTTGTTCCTTGTCAAAGGCTTTCATGTTCGCTATTTCACAGTTACACATACTTCAGCTAGTTTATGATTAAGAATAAAATATTCATTTTTGCTGGACAGTGATGATATGAGCCTATATATTATAAACAGAGAAAGACTTAAAGTTTCTAGTTGTTCTCTGGGAGGCAAGAGTGTGTTTGAAACTCTCTCTCAGAGCTCCTCTGAAATGTTCTCAATGGGACCAGTGGGAGATGAGAATTTAGCAAACAGATACTGTAGCAGATCACGTTGGTTCTTTACTTGGATTATATATGTTTGGTATGAATAAGAGAGCTGTCATCATAGATACCTTTTTTCTTTTCATGTTCAATGTTCACAAGTGGTATAATTTCTGGATTTTGGCTCAGAATGTTTGGAGATGTATATACAGTAGCTGTATGTCCAGTGACACTTAACATTACATACCAAACCAATTAGTTAATTGCATTCTGTTCAATATCTCTCAAACAGTGAAGTACTTCTTTTTCAGTAATTTGAGTACATTGTAACATCCCTCTCTGATTAAACAGAGGAGCTCTTTTCCGCACGCCCTTTCTGGCATGAGTAGCTCTATTGAGATTAACAGAAAGTTAAATTAAGATTTGTAGAATCACACCCTATGGTATTTTATATTCTGTTCTATTTTTCTGTATGCATGATTACAATAGGACAGATTTATGACTATAAGAGGTATGTTAACTTTGCATTTCTATACTTCCCATCTTTGGGGATTTTTGAAAAAGTTTGACTGTATCTTAAAAGTTTGAGGCTTTCTGTTTTTTTTTTTAAAGCAGTGAGCTTTCACATTGTTTTTCCCCATCAGATAAATGTGTAGGCTTGAGTCTGAACTTGTCATTGGTGTAAATCAGGTGTAGTCCTTTATAGTCAATGGAGTTATACCATTGTAAAACACATTTTGTCAGAGTCAGTGCTTGAGGCCCAGATTCTCTGGACTGATCACTCTGTTTGGGGAAAACTTGTCAGGTTAATCCTACAGAATTTTCCTCCTCCTTGCCCATGCTGTGGGTTTTGCCATGGCATAGGATAATCTAATTTACCGCATATAATTTCTAGAAATACTTTTTTCCATAAATGTCTCCTATGAGTTTTGTTTGTTTACTTTTGAGGGATATTTGTGACTATATAAAATATATCTGACATGAATTACTACAGGTGTGGGGGGGGAAGCAACAAAGTGATTCATAATTTACTTGAAAAATATTTTTTTGAAATTGTGATACATTCCAGAAAAATACAATAGAGACTCTTCCATCAGTTCTGGCAATGTCGTTTGTGAGCGTATCCTTCAGCAAGATTCCAGGGCCTGTCAATATTATCTGTACATAAATAGCAAATCAGTTCAATTTGCCAACTGTTCAGAAATTATGTGACCAAACAGACAAAATTTAATCAAGCTTCTGTGACGAATGTTTAGCTGGGGTTATAGACCCTCAGGAAGCTGAGAGAACCTGCCTATCCTTTGATTCTGAACTCTGTGCTTTTTATCAATGTTCCTTATTTTTGATCTTTTTTAGTTGTAACTAATAACACGATACAGTTCAGGTCTATTGATCTTAATCTACAAACCAAGACATTAGCATCATCCGTCTGCATGATGGTGTACCAATTAAAATTAGGAGATTAAAGACTAATGTTCCCTGCCTGTGACCAGTTTGCATACAAAATAACAATTTGCATAGCTGTTGAATGAGAACAAACTCATGATTAGTGAACTTGGTACAATTAAACTTTAAAGCAATTGGGATGGCACCACAAAGGGTTGAAGGGGCAATGGATTGTTTTTTATTTTCTATCTCTGGAGTAAATGGGGAGTGATGTTGCCTTTTTAGTTATTTACTACACATGCCTGAGAAAATGTTCAGTGATTTCTCTGAATTTAGCCAACTGTAACTTGCTTGTTTATTTCCCTTCCACTTACAGTGTTCCGAGAACAAGATGTATTTGGTACTGGTGGCAATTTAGGAAGAATCAGAGACTAATGTCAGTTTTAGTGGACATGTACACAATTTTTGGATGAAAGGAAGACAAAGTTAACGACACTCTAAGGTGGTACTAAACAAAGGATTCTTGCATTAGGGGTTGCCCTCCACTAGCAGGACAGTCAGGGGAATGGAATACAAGACAAAGTGGAGAGTGAAACTGTTGGTTTAAGGAACAGCTAGGGTAGATGTAGGGTATGATCTGGAGATCCCTGGTGTGTCATATGGGCAGGTGCTCAACTGACATGGTGTGAAGGTGATTGTAAGAGAGGGGTCTCTGAATAATACTTACAATATTCTGTCTATTTTGCTACTCTTGTGACCTACAAACGGTAGTAAAAAATGTATGGTAGTATCATAAAGCAAATAAAATATTTAGGATCGAGGCTTAAAGTATTTACGTAGCACAGTGACGTGACCTTTTCTGATGCTGCCACACGGAGTGATGCCTCATGTTTCAGCACTTCTGCAAACTCTTTAAAGACTAACTCATGCAGATCTCAAGACAGCTGGAGGAGCAGTCAGTCTCAGGGCCTAATTTGCTCATTTTAAAATAGGCCCTTCTTTTCTGTTCAGTAGACTATAGGGGATTGTGAAAAAACTGAATCATGAGCAGAACTATACATTATGGTTGTGATGATCTCTGTAAGGTGCTTGGATGCTAAGGCGATGATGAGTGTAATATAAATGCTCAGGCAGATAGACGTGAAAGTGCACTGTTTTTTGTGAAGAGCTATAGTTTAATTTTTTGATTTCCAAGCCTCTGTCTTGTCTATTTAAATTTTAAGGTCTTTAGGGCTGGGACTGTGTGTTTGTACAGAACCTAGTGCAATGGGTCCTAATTTTGACTGGGGCTTAGTGGCACATTTACAACATATAAATAACTGGGTTGCTTGCATGTGTCTTCTCTTTTCTTTGTCTGTTGTTGTTATTATTATTTATTACATTAGTGTCCTATTTGTCAGGAAGATTGAAAATCACCCCTGTGCAAAGAGCCTTCACTTAAGTCCACAAATAGGGCTCAAGCAGGACTTAAATTGGGCATAGTCTCTGTATACGTGATGTTTTCTCCAAAATGTGCATGTCTGAATGATGATAAGGACTTACTGAACTTATAGTTCAGTCTAGAGAAAAAGGAGTGTATTTATGGTCTAATATCAGGGTTGGAAGCCAGGAAGTCTGGATCTGTAGTTCTGGCTGAGACACTGATACTCTTATGTGACTTTTGTCCCTGCAAACCTCAGTTTTCTCATCTGTGAACTGGGGATAATATTTTCCTTCAAGGTAGTCAGAAGAACTGATTAGTTAGTCTTAATGTTTGCAAAACACTGATGGTGAGAAGCAGCATATTAATGATGCTGCTTATTATGATAGGACCTGTTATTTTTAATTCTCTAAACTGAATGATGTGACTTCATATTAAAAATTATTAATTCTCTGAATTACCACAAAAATAATTTTCTATAGTATAGGATGTGCTTATGGTTTGCACAGTTATAAACACTAGTGATTGGAACAAATGAAAGAATCTTCTAAATGGAAAACCTCTTTATCAATAGCAATGAACAAATATATTTAAAAGACATTTCATGCATAATTTCTCCACAGCCTCATTTCCTGGATTTCAGTTTTAGCACCTGGCAGAACACCAGTTCAGTACATTATGCTGAAGTGCAGTGAATACATTTATTCTACAAGTAAGAGTAAGAGATCCAAAGTCAGAAGTACAATGTGCCATGTATCTTAAAATCTAGCACTACACCACTATAACTCACTGCAAATAATGTGATTCTACAGATGCTACAGGAAATCACACAATTCAGTGGAACATTAAAAAAGAACAAAATGGTATACGCATATTTTTAGATACAATACTTTTTTTTTTAAATTTTCAAGTTAGACTAACATTTTAGTCTAGGGTGAATCCCAGAAAAGGGTACAATGCTAGGCTTAGTTAGTAGGAGTTGTCTTTGTCATATGTATGTAGAGTGTTTAGCAGAATGGGGTTCCAGACCCTGACTTGGGCTGCTCGGACCTAATGCAATACATATAATTAATAATGATAAACAGAGTCTGGAACTAGTGAGTTGGGGCGGGGATACTTGTTTGACCGAATTTTTAATCCAATTGAGAAGTCTAAAAATGATGAAACAAAAATTATAAAAATACAGCAAAAACACTCAAACAAAATGTATTTATAAAAGAAGTCTCTTTGGTGATCAGGAAAATTACATTTAATTGGGACAAAAGACCCCCCCAACTATACAAAATGAAATGATAAAGGGTGAAAGGTAATCTTTATACTGCTATATATAATTCATTTTTCTTATCTTATAGGTGGTGTGAGGAATGAATTAATTGTTTGTGGGGTGCTCTGATACTACAGTGATAGGGGCAGTATACGTAGATTTTTAAAAGAACACAAAACAGGCAATCAGACCAAATTCTACCATGGAGAACTCACTGCCGGCCTCTTGACTGCAATGAAGTTACACAGGCATAAATCAGTAACAAACCTGACCCTGTACATGCTTTTTGTACACATGGGGTCTTAAGTCAGAGAGTGACTGAGTCAGGGACAGTGCAAGGGAATGGCATGTTTTGACAATTTTACTATTCAGTAGGTTGGTTGTTCGTTTTCCTCACCTTCATTATCATCATTCATTATTGACTGTGTTATGTCTCTTGTCTAACATTTTGGGCACTAGACATATTAGTTTCTGCAGCTAGGTTAATCAGTGGGTATTTAGTGATATATAAAATTGTGCCTGTGTACTTAATAAAAGGAAGCAATGTTTGTAGAGTATTTTTTTCTTCAATTTGCTGCAAAGACATATGACACAGAATGCAAATACTGTAGTTTTTAATTTAGCATATAGCCTGAACTACGTTCAGTTATTAATTGTTTCAATATTTTGCATTCCAAATTGTTTATTTAAAGGTATTCAGTGTCAATACTTCTATAAACAACAGGTCCCAGGTCTGTCTGAATGATCTAGGGAGAACAACAAAGCTATTTGGTACAGGTGAGCAATCGTTTCCATGTTCTCTCTACAGGTGCTAATGCGGAGAGTGGACTAGATGGCCCATCTGAGGGAAGGGAGCAGAAGGAGACTCCACCGATTGGAAGGCAAAAGATGCACTGTCCTAGGGATGGGGGTTCCACGACCACGACTCCCAAGAGGAGGAGGAGGGTGGTGGTGGTCGGGGACTCCCTCCTCAGGGGGACTGAGTCATCTATCTGCCGCCCTGACCGGGAAAACCGAGAGGTCTGCTGCTTGCCAGGAGCTAGGATACACGATGTGACGGAGAGACTGCCGAGACTCATCAAGCCCTCGGATCGCTACCCCTTCCTGCTTCTCCACGTGGGCACCAATGATACTGCCAAGAATGACCTTGAGCGGATCACTGCAGACTACGTGGCTCTGGGAAGAAGGATAAAGGAGTTTGAGGCGCAAGTGGTGTTCTCGTCCATCCTCCCTGTGCAAGGAAAAGGCCGGGGTAGAGACCGTCGAATCGTGGAAGTCAACGAATGGCTACGCAGGTGGTGTCGGAGAGAAGGCTTTGGATTCTTCGACCATGGGATGGTGTTCCAAGAAGAAGGAGTGCTAGGCAGAGACGGGCTCCACCTAACGAAGAAAGGGAAGAGCATCTTCGCCAGCAGGCTGGCTAACCTATTCTCCAGAGATATGACTGAGCACCACAAGTACCCTTCTGTTGTGACCACAAGACTATAAAAGTCATTTGGGATGCTGAAGTAGGATATGAAGAAGTTGGTGTCAGCTTAGAAGATGCATTTGACAAGAACACTTGGAGAGGAAAACAAGAGCTTATACAATGGAATTGGATACATTTTAGAGATTTAAATATCTCCTCCACTGTTTTGAACTCTGGAGATCACGCTCTTTTGTTTCAATTAAGACCAGTTGGAAAAGATGGTCACATTTAACCAATCTAAAGCAAACCTGTGCTCCAGAACTGACATTAATTGTCCAAAACTTTTCATGGACATGTATATATGCTGATGAAAATTTAATGGAGGAAAATTCCTCAGGCCAAGAATAGAATTTCTCCTCAAAACCAGAGAGAGAAAGACCCCCTCCCACCCCAGAATAGCCAATAGCCTAGTGGTTAGAGTACTCAGAGTAGAGATTTGAACCTTGGTCTCTCATTTGAGCCTCCTAACCACTGAGCTATTGGTTATTCTACAGTGGGCGCTCTCTCTCTCACTCTCTTCCTCCCCACTCCCAGCCATCGCTGTTTCAAGTTTTCTGTCTACAGACTCAGAAAAAGAAACTTGCACATTGGAGAAGGTTTTTTTTCTTTCACAACTATAAGGACTACACCAGAAATTACTTTAACTGTATTGTTAAAATCGAAAGAAACTGAAAGGGATCATCACTTCAGGGTCTGACTATGAACACATTTCCCCACAAAGATTAACTAGCAATATCCAGTGGCAGTAGTTCCAAGTATAAGCATATATCACAGTGTTGATCCTAGTAATTATCATCCATACTAAATCTATGTAGTTTGCTGTAGAGAATGCAGAATCTCATTTGTTCAAAGCTGCGTTAAGTCAATAAAACATTTGATGAATCTGGCTCAATATCCCTATACACATTATGTTTAAATCTGAGCTGCCTCCAGTAAACCAGAGATATTGAAGCCTATTTCACACTGCAAATTTTCTCAGTGGATAAGTGTCAAATTCCTTAGCCCAGGTACTTTGGTAACTGAAATATTATAAAGTTTCATGACGTGCAATGGATTTCAGATGCATATGGTGGTGTATGGTCTGGTGTTAAAACTATGGGGCCACTAGCTTGCCTCAATCTTTTAAAAGATACTTCTCTTACACAATCTGTGCTTCTTTGTTTATTCAAGTTTGTTTCTGCCTTTCTGAAGCAGCATATATTTGCAAAGGTAAAATAGTGTAGGTTTTCAGTATTGCCAACCCCAAGTGTTCAAAATCATGAGTTAACCCCCCCCAAAATGAGATTGTCTTGAAAATCCTGACTTTTTTAAATAGAATTCATTTTAGGTCCTTTTTATTCATCTTCTGCTTTCTGAGCCTTTAGGCTGCATTTGTTGTTCTCGGTAACCATGAAGGCTAGCAACTCACCATTTTTTTAAAAATTAAAGACGAGATTCTCATTGATTCCAATGGCTGTGGCTTTAAGAAAAAATACAAACTATGCGATAAAACCTTGTGATAAAGTCATGATAGTAGGCAACATTGGGCTGTCTAAGTCCTTCCCCTAACATAACCAATCACATATCAAGTACACTGCCAGTGCTTTCTGACCCAATGAAGAGCCACCCCATAATATTTTTATAACATTCAGCACAAATAAAAAAAGCCCACTTAAAGCAATGTTAATTCTGATTGAGATTTTACATGAATAAAAGGCAGAAAATCAGAGTTATGCTTCCCATGTAAGATGGGCACACAACACACTCAAGCAGAGTAAGCATAATATACAACTATAGAAAATACAACATATGTCTATGGTAAAAGTGCTTAGTTACAATTGCTCTGTGGCAAAGATATAAACAACTAAAAACTGGAACTTATAGTAGAAAGTGTTCTGCAAACTTTATCAGAGAAGATTAGGACTGGAAGAGACCTCAGGAGGTCATCTAGTCCAACCCCCTGCTAAAAGCAGGACCAACTCCAACTAAATCATACCAGCCAGGGCTTTGTCAAGCCAGGCCTTAAAAACCTCTATGGATGGAGATTCCACCCCCTCCCTAGGTAACCCATTCCAATGCTTCACCACCCTCCTAGTGAAATAGTTTTTCCTAATAGCCAACCTAGACCTCCTCCACTACAACTTGAGACCATTGCTCCTTGTTCTGTCACCTGCCACCACTGAGAACAGTCTAGCTCCATGCTCTTTGGAGCTCCCCTTCAGGTAGTTGAAGGCTGCTATGAAATCCCCCCTCACTCTTTTCTTCTTCAGACTAAATAAGTCCAGTTCCTTCAGCCTCTCCTCATAAGTCATGTGCCCTAACCCCCTAATCATTTTTGTTGCCCTCCGCTGGACTGTGCTGCCCAGTATAGCAGTCTGGGAGCTGACCTTGTCTGTGAAGACCGAGGCAAAAAAAGCATTGAGTACTTCAGCTTTTTCCACATCATCTGTCACTAGGTTGCCTCCCCCATTAATTAAGGGTCCCATACTTTCCCTGACCACCTTCTTGTTGCTAACATACCTATAGAAATCCTTCTTGTTACCCTTCACATCCCTTGCTAGCTGCAACGCCAATTACACTTTGGCCCTTCTGATTACACCCCTGCATGCTCAAGCAATATTTTTTACTCCTCCCTAGTCATCTGTCCAAGTTTCCACTTCTTTGTAAGCTTTCTTTTTGTGTTTAAGCTCAGTGAAGATTTCTCTGTTAAGCGAAGCTGGTTGCCTGCCACATTGGGTATTCTTTTTGCACATTGGGATGGTTTGTTCCTGCGAGTTTAGTAAGGCTTCTTTAAAATACAGCCAGCTCTCCTGGATTCCTTTCCCCCATATATTATCCTCCCACGGGATCCTGCCCATCAGTTCTCTGAGGGAGTCAAAGACTGCTTTTCTGAAGCAGACTTTGACTCCCTCAGGGAACTTAACTATAGGCATCACTACTTGCAAAAGTGGTGGAGGTTTTTTTTGTTTTCATTTTTTATTTTTTTTTAACTGTATACCTGCCTGTTTTTACATGGGAGGGCAATATGCACCCACAAAGTCTGCACTGTACAGTGGGAATCAGCCTGGGTAACAGGAGGATGTTTAGATCAGAATGCTGAGACTTTAAAGGTTTGAAGAAGGATGGAAGAAGGCTGGACTGCAGAATGACCACTGCTGTGTTGTGGTATTGCATGATTAGCCTTAGTTATAACATATTCATATGGACTCCAGTGTCATGTTTTCTCTCAAAGAACTTTTGGAAAAGAAAGCACCAGTGGCTGGCATACACAAGACACTGGGATGGTGTGGATGGGAAGTTTTGTATTGCACAGGGCTGAGAGCAACTCCAGCAGGGGAAATTTTCAGTGGCTTTGAGAATCTGATATTAGTAAGTAGAGCAGCTGCATTTCCCAAGCATTCTTGAGAATTCTGTTTCGGTAAACAAAGTAACGTCATTCATTGTCTCCCTAAAACAGACCTGAAAGGCGGCATTCTCTTGTATAGCAAAATGAGCCCATGAGTTCAAAAGACTGTGTGGAAACATTGACTGGGATGCTGAGACTTGTGCATAGAATAGTTTGAGCACCTTCTGTGCTGCCATCTGGTATTTTCATATAAAATGGAGGCCAATAGGGAATCTGAAGCACAGGGATTTTCCCCATAAACTGGGCATAATCAGTTCTGAATAGTGTGCAGAATTGAGCTGAGATGGAAGTATAGGGTTTGGAAGATATAAAAAAGGAGCAAGTATCTGAATACTGAATGAAGCTGCTGATGTAGAAAAACTGCATGTTGTGCCTGAAACAAGAATTGAGAATACATAAAAATCTGGTCTCGTATTTATTTGGAATGTTATACTGTGGCTTTCTTCTCCTCTCTTATACAAATAGGGAAGTATAGTAGCAATTTGTCAACCTATGAAGAATTGACCAACAATTTGAAATAATGAAAGATACGGGGTCTAAAGGATCAGTTGATTTGTTTGTGTGTGTGTGTGTGTGTGTGTGTGTGTGTGTGTGTGTGTGTGTGTGTGTGTGTGTGTGTGTGTGTGTGAGAGAGAGAGAGAGAGAATATGTGTACTGTGTCTAGCACCGTAAGATCGCTGAGTGCTTTTGTAATGCTACTAGTAAATAGCAACTTAAATAGTGTTCAGATATACAGTGTTCTGATCTTGGATTCATACAAGCTGAACTTAACTCCCATGTAAACAGAACAGAATTTTGGAGCTGAGATCCATCATATGTAGATATTAGAGGAGAATTTTGCCTGATGCATGCGACAATAGCTGAATAACTAACATTGAAACACTGACTTTGGCAGATGGGTTTCTAAATGAGGTCTGATTTAAGGCCCTGTTATAAGTTGGCTCCTCCTGGAGCATCCTCCCATTGCAGGCCACAGCACAACACGTACACCCAGCCTCAGTTTCTGTTTTTGTACGTCCATGAAATGAGCATAGTCTCTCAGGCTACATCTATACTTGGAGCTAGGCGTGAGATTCCCAGATTGCATAGATATATACCTCTACCCCGACATAATGCGACCTGATATAACACGAATTCGGATATAATGTGGTAAAGCAATGCTCTGGAGGGGGGAGGCTGCACACTCCGGTGGATCAAAGCAAGTTCAATATAACGCGGTTTCACCTATAATGCGGTAAGATTTTTTGGCTCCCGAGGACAGCGTTATATCGGGGTAGAGGTATACTTGTACTAGCTCTCATTGAGCTAGTGTGCTAAAAAACAGTAGTGTAGCCGTGGTAGCAGTGGCAGGGGCTGCCAACCCTGAGTATGTACCCACAGGATCCTGGTAAGTTGGTTCTCAGGGCAGTTAGTCCATGCTGCCGCTCACCGCCGCTCATGTTTCCCACAGCTACACTACTATTTTTAGCATGGTAGCTCAATGAGAGCTAGCGCAAGTATGTCTATGCAAGCCAGGAATCACGCCCCAACTCCATGTGCAGACATACCCATAGTGTCTGACACACAGCCCACTTCTGGGCACAGTTTATTCATATTCACCCAATGCAGTAGTTCCCCAAAAACCTTATAATAAAGCTATTTTTCAATTCCCACACTATACATATAAAGATACAATGTTTTTTCCATTCCAGTCTCCAGGGACATCACTTCCAAATCGCTCACCTCAGAGTCAGTGGCAGCATTTTGTTTCCACTTCCTTTTGCCCCTGACCGAGGGCTCCACTCTCCAGGCCTCCCTGCCTGACAGTTCCAAGACCTGCTTTTCTCAGGTCTCCCATGATAGAGATCCCTGCTGCAGTCTGCTCTCTCCCAGGCCTTCTTGCCCAGGAGTCCTACTCTGCTCAGGGGAACCTCCCTTCAGGACCAACCCCTTGTTCCTGGCCTCCTCCCAGGAGAAGGTCTTCTGCCAGAGGGCTCTCCTGAAATGTTTCACTTCACAGGCCTCCCTGTCTGTGACTCCTATCCCAGCTCTTGGGGGACTTTCCTCCAGAGTCAACCTCTTGCTTCTGCGCCCAGCTTATAATGACTAAGATGGATCGTTTCATTTCTAAGGGCCTCTGCATTAGCCTTCCTGCAACTTGGCAGTTTCCCCCAGCTCTAGCCAGTCCTCCCAACAGCACTTCTCAGCCCTCATCACTGGCAACTCAGTTATTGCTCTGCTTCTGGTCTCTTGCAGCTCTTTCCCATGGGCAACACTCTGCTACTCCTTCTGTCTCCAGCAGCTCTACCCTGGTTCAACCTGTCTGTCTTTGAGTCTCTCCTTTCCTTCTCAGGCAGCTCTCACCTACCTTCCTCTTAGGGTATGGCTACTGTAATTTCCAGTTCAAGTAGACATACCTTTTCTAGCTCCAATCTGAGATAGTGCACTAAAAATAGAAATGTAGCCACAGTGATGTTGGGGTCTAGCTACCTCAGTATGTACCTAGGGTCTGGGGGGGAGGGATAGCTCAGTGGTTTGAGCATAGGCTTGTTAATCCCAGGGTTGTGAGTTCAATCCTTGAGGGGGCCACTTAGGGATCGGGGCCAAAATCAGTACTTAGTCCTGCTAGTGAAGGCAGGGGGCTGGACTCACTGACCTTATATATCCAAGGTCCCTTCCATTTCTAGGAGATAGGATATCTCCATTTATTTATCTCCAGTACAGACATACCCTGTGTCTCTCTCATGCATCTCTCACCTGCCATTTTCTGACTCTCACCATCTGTCCTCAGTCTATCCCTATTTATATGGCCCTGGTGCCTTCTCTTAAGAGAACATCATTCCACTGCATGAAGAAAGTATTCTGGATAAAATGTGATATAAACTTTTTGGTTCCCAAAAGTGGCTGGCTTTATTTCAGGTCCTGATGTTTCAAACGTTTTAAAAATAGGTACAAGTAGGTAGAATCTGTTGTATGTGCTACTTGATTTTTCAGCCAATATAGTGGCATTTTAATGTGAGTTTCAACTAGATGAACACACTGAAATTAACTTTTGATGTCTTATTCTTTGATATCTGGCATTTTTCATAGGCAGACTATAATAAAGAAGTCAGTTATTGCTATTAGACACATTTTAGAAGAATTCCTTTTTGATGCATATCTCCACTTGGATTATTAAATTTAAATCACTGCTGCTATCAGTTTGAATACTAATGATATCTTCTGCCAGATGGAAATCTTTAATAAATTCTCACTTTTTTCTTACAGTCAGCTGTAAATCTTAAATAAGTGACTCTTCGGGTGAACTATGTTGATGTCAGCTTTAATGCCTTATGTCCACGCTGATTTCAATGTCATCAGTACCTGGAAGGCAGGGAACTCTTAATTAAATGTCATTTTCTTTCTCCATTATAGCTGCACCACACAGACTTTCCTTGCTTTGTTTGTTTTTTTTCTGTAGAATATATGTGCTTTTTAGTTTCACATGTGGGTTCTTTCTGAGTTATTTAGCCCCTTTTTGTAGCATGCATGCTCTACTCACTTAACTGAAACTGTCTCCTTCATTGTGTCTTCTAATAGTGTAAAATGTTATTTCTTTGGGTCTTTGTTCTCTATTTTGACAAAACATATGCCGTAGGCTCTTTTCTTATACTAGCAATATTTCCTTCAGATACATCCGCTACACTCCATTTCAGATTTGGAAATCTCTATGGATGAGCTACAGTGGCTAAAATCTATTTTACTGTGAGCAATGCATCATTATGCAAGCTAACCTTCCCTATGCTGTTTTGTATCCAGTTATGAACAACTCCTCAGACCAGCACTCTGGTGAAAGTATGAGGGAAGGGAAGCTGGAAATCCTGATCACCTGAGGGAAGTAAACACAGGGTAAAACAAAAGAAAATGAAATCAAAAAGTGTTCAAACTTTCTATACCTTGGAAGGGGTGGGAGTAGGGGGGAGGGAGGGCAAAGGAAACCAAAATACTTATGTGAGTCGATAAGAATTCCCATTGGAAATCTTGGAAGTCCTACAGGTAGAGCAAATTTTTCAGTTATTGAGTTATTTTCTCACCAGTCTGTTTCACTTATTGATTTGTTTTGCCATTAAACCTAAAAACTGTTCAGATAAATGTGCTTCCTCTGCTGCTAGAGTGTTTGCATCAAGTTCTCCAAGGAGTTCCATTAACATCATTATCTCAAGTGCCGATTATAAGAAAATAATTAATAATACAATAACGCCGAGCACAGATTTTGTGGAGCTGTGCGGGGTAGTGCTTTATTCATCATTTTTCTGTTTTTGTTCTCTACTCTGTTCAAAGTTAGTTTAAAAAAAATGCCCAATTGAAACATTCTCATCACAGAACAAAAGACATCAATTATAAAAAAGCTTGGGCACCAAGAAAACATTTCAAACTGTTTTTTAAGAATTTTTCTGACATAGTAATGGTAATTAGTGTATTTCAGTTTCAACAGCTGTAATTAAACTTGACCTTTCAGTTAATTATGTCTTGACATTTATGATTTTAAACTAGCTTTCCCTGTGGTGATAGTATGTTATATACAGATGCTAGTAAGTAATTTCTGTAGTGTGAGGAAGCAGATTTCAGATGTGCCCACACTGCAGTTCAGAGACCAGCATCACACACATAACAGAATCATTAATACAATGATGCAGAATGAATTAGCATTGCTGATGGATATTGTAATGGAATTTTGGCATAGAAACATGTGAGGAAAAAGCCCTTGGTGGAATTTTGAAAGTTTGATCAAACACTAATTTGCAGTACAAATGCTGCTGTAGCATGGGTGCCTTATTATTTACGTATTACCATAAATTAGCACGGCATTTTAAAATAAAACAAGGTCCCTTCCTTGAGGAGTTTATTTGCAGGGAGGCAAACAGTACACCAAAATAATACTACTAATAATAATTAATAATCAAAAATAAAAAGGCAGCTGACCATGAGAGTGGGTGGAAGACATATAATAGAAGAAAAGTTAAGAGGTATTTCAGTTAATGGGGGAGAGCATTATTTCCAGATTATTTTTAAAGATCAGCCATAAAAGTGGGATCAGATGGTGCTGAAGCGGAGAACATTGATGGAAGGCTGACAAAAAGAGTTTTAGGAGTAGAGAGAAGCTTTTCTGAAACTGTCAAAAAGGCATAGTTTGAAGTGCCATCTGAAAAGATAGTGTACATTGTAAATGAAGCTACCTGACATTTTTCAGATGAATCAATGTAAAATAATCAACACCACACCTTGATACCATAGCAGTGGTTGCTTTAGAAATATTGGAGAAACCAGTAGGTTATGCTTACTCTGGAAAGACCGTGGGTGAAATCTTGGCCCAACTGCAGTCGGGGAGTGGGGTGGGGGGGTCAGAATTTTATCCCAGTTGTATAACATGTTCCAAAGACATGTCTCATGGATACAGGACATTAGACTTGCTATAGCAAATCATGCCTCCATAAATCTGGTATTCTGCCTCCGTTAGCTAATACCTCCTTCTCCCTGTGAAATCCAGATACTTATGCAGTGCTATACATAGGTGTGTATAATTTTTCCTGATCACTGTGAGCAAATGGTTTATATCTCTAACATGACTGAGGAGTGTCAATAAATGGTGTGGAAAAGTTGTTGTTTGATGCAGTTTCAAATACACATGTAATGCTATCTATATAGAAAGTTCATAGTACTGTGTCTGTTTTGTTCTATTATATTGTCAAATTGTCTGGAGTGGCTCAGGAGTGTGAGTACCAGCCTCAGGGCAGATGGTTACAAATCAGGGTACAAACGCCAAGCTGGTTGCAAGTTCTATACTTAGATTCCACCAAGCCAACATCAAGTGTGAACTCCTTAAGCACTATAATAGCCTTAACATGGAATCACAGACAGTCCCCTTGGGTACCCCTATCTGTCTTGCCACCCAGGCAAGATTGCCTTTGTGATAGATAGTCTATTACACCAAAGATCAGAACAATATTCAGGTTACTCCCAGTCCCAAAGGACCAGTCACTTACCCCGGGTCAATTGCACCTTAGATCCTATGCCAAAGGCAACATTTATATCCAATCCCATAATAAATTAATTAAAGATTTATTTACTAAGAAAAAAAGATGAGTTATTTACAAGGTTAAAGCAAGTAAACATAGGCACACAAATGAATTACAGTCTTAGGTTCCAAAAGGTAATAGGAGTTGCTGTAATATGCAAGCTCTATATGTCCTCTAGGGCTAACCTAGGCCAAGCACTGGGGATTCCTTGAGAGGCGGTAGCTATGTTGACGGGAGAAATTTTCCCATCAACATAGCGCTGTCTACATGGGGGGTTAGGTCCATATAACAATGCCGCTCAGGGGAGTGGATTTTTCACATCCCTGAGCAATGTAGTTATATTGATCTAGATCTGTAGTGTAGTCCTGACCTATTTTCAAGTGAAATCAAAATGAAGCAAATAACATGTCCACAGCATTTACTGACCATTTTCAAAATATTTGTGGTCTAGTTAAGCACAGTATTGAGTTAACTTATATTTAACCCTGAACTGCTTAACAAAATTATACAACATACGTATATACCGGCAGAATACAAAGTTCCTCCTGACCTGTTTCTTTGCTTTTTAGTGCTAACAATTCCACAGTGATCTTTCCTAAGCCATTTGCTTACATTGTGCAGTACTACATGGTATTTGGATAAATCATGATTTATTTTCTTTGTTTTTGCACAGAATTTTTTGACACATTTGTATGGAGGGTCACCTGTGATGCAGAAAAGGTCAATACAAAGCTCTGCAAGCTGAATAGCCTAGCCTGGATTAGAGTATCTGGACCCCAGTTGCCTGACCTATTCATTGACTGTGTTTTCTAATTGGGTCATCATCGCTTACAACCAACAGTGCAATACTGCTAACCGCTTGTTTAGCCAGAACATGAAAATCAATCTGCCAGCAACTGAAAGGGCATAGCAAACACCATCCCTGCAGAGCGTTGTGTATTTGGCCTTGGCATTCAACAGATACCTTCTCTGAGCTAGTGCAACTGAAAGTTGTAGATGTATTTCAGATAACTAATGGCCCACGGTTACTGGTACTGTATATTGAAGTATTTCCCTTGCATCACATTTTGATGTATTGCTAGTTGGAAGATGAGATGCAGAACATATGGGCATGAGATATAGGTGATTAAATAATTCTAATTATCTGTTGGCTTTTGTGTTGCCATGAATACGTATGCTACATGTGCTGACGTACTTTGCCTTAATAACTGAAATTAAATCTCACAATTGATTGCCTAAAAAATAAAGCCTTAAGGGACTTTGGGTTTATTGTATTAATAGAACATGTAAGAAAACAGGTGACACTATACCATGAGCATAGAAACAATGCCTCATTCTATTCCTGAATAATGTTTCCTTCTAGCTATGCTGCTGTTGGCATTTTAGAAAAATAAAACAATTGATCTCGTGAAAACTGCATGAAAAGCAAGAATACTTTTATCAAAGGGAAAATGAAAACATAAGCCCTTGCCTTTTCTATACTTAAGTTTGTCAGATCCAAATAAAATAACACAAACATGTACTCAGATTTAGAGACTTGATTATAGAAATGACTTGGAAGTTAACCTAAAAGTGGTACTAAGCCATCCTGTCCAGATGACTTTGTTTACTGAGTGCCATGCTGATAGATTCCCTTTTACAATTCCTGCCCAGATCAAGGTTGGAGGCTATTTACTTTTTGTCTCTCTGCTTTGTTCCATGGTAAGTAACCCCCAGAGGTTTATTTTAATTGTGTAAAAGTCAGCTTTTCTTGCAGGTTTGTACTTCTCTGTTCTGATCTGAAACATGAATTATCTTGGATATATTTTAGTGAGCTACAGGAATAAAACCACAGGAATCCCTGTGTTATTTTTAGGAGGAATATCATATTAAGAACCTGAAATAAAATATAAATGTATTCAGAAGAGAAGGTGTTTGGTAAGGGCAGAGGGAAGAATTAAGCATAAATTTAATGCACTATAACCCTCCTTATGGGCCTAATCCAAAAGCCTATTGAAGTCAATAACACTTAGATGGTCTTTGTATCAGGCTCAAAATCCTTTTACTAAAATAAAAAATGCCTGAGTCTGCTTTCTTCTAGCAAGCATACTACCATACAGGATGAAAATTTAGTTTTATTATTATTTATATAGCACTATAGATGTACAGAGTATGCTAAAAACAAATAGGTAGACTAGGTTCTTATCCTCCAGATATCATAATCTAATTAAGATGACTTCAGTACAAACAATTAGAACCCTGACCCTGGGAGAAGACAGGGTCACAGGAGTTCCATGATTAAAGGCTACATGAAAGAAATGAGTTTTAAGGAGAGTTTTGAAGGAAGAAATGGTAAATGTAAAAATTGCTTTTTGCAACACTCCAGGATGGTGAGAGGTATTGGCTGTAGGTGCCTGGGCTTTTTTTCTTTTTGCTTCCTTTATGGGACATAATCTCCTGAACACAGTGCATACACATTGCCTACATTTTAAAAAGTGACCACTGATTTTGGGTGTCCCAGTTGAGACACCTTAAAGGGGCCTGACTTGTAAAAGATGAGTGCTCAGCACTTTCTGAAAATCAGTTCCTTCAGGATGTCTCAAGTTGGTCACCCAAAATTACAGCAACAAAAATTGCCAGTTACTTTAGAAAATTCATAGACCAGAACTCATATAAGATATTTTGGCCTATTTGATATAGAGTATCCCTTTAACAGGTAAGCTTCCTTATACCAAAGGATCCCTGTGATGGGATGCCTACCCCACACAGGCTTAGAAAGGGTTAACCATGCCCTGTCCTGGAAGGAGCAGGGGAAATGAGTCCTCCAAGTGGCCCAGAGAGGCTGCGTAAGGCACAACCAATCAGGGAGAGGATACACGGAGCAGCCAGTCAGGGCCCAGTGGTTCACATAAAAGGAGCTGCAGCGCCAGAGTGGGTCAGTTGCTGCTGGGAGTTCAGGGAGTAAAGATTGTGTCCCTGGAGGCTGAGAGAGCTGTAAGTCCCTTGGTCAGAGCAGCTGCTAGCAGGGAACAGGGGAGCAAGGGGGAGCTCCTAGCTAGCTGTGGGGCTGAGCAGCTGAGTGCCTTTAGGTGAGGGTGAGGAAGGTGCTGGGGCCACAGGGAAATGGCCTAGGGAAATTTAGCAGAATTGATGGAAGTTAGAGACAAAGCAGGAGGCTGCTATTTGTAGGGTCCCTATGTCGGGACCCAGAGTAGTGGGTGGGCTCGGGTCCCTCCCCCCTCATCACTGGGGAAGTAGCTGGACAATAGGACTGTGTTATGCACTTGCAGAAGGGGGAAACACAGAGGATGACCTAGTCGGGGGTTTGAGTTGGAAAGAAGGATGCTGCATTTCCAGAAGCAGAGACAGAGTGTTGGTGTGCACTGCAGACAAGGGTACTGGCCTTGAGTTAATGCCCAGAGTGACCAGGAGGAGGCACCAGTCTGGGGGTGAGAGCTGCACCCCTTGACACCCTAAATGCTTTACAATCTATAGGTCAAATGCTGTGCTTTCCAATTCCTCATGTAAAACCTGTGTGAAACAGGCTTCATGCACAGATTTGAGGAAAGAATCTTCTCCCCTAGTAATGGGGACTTGGTACAAAGCAGGTCCACTGCATGTGGAATATAGAAATGGAAGTGCCCTTAAATCAGGGGATGCAGTGGGTCTAAGCCTGTGGATCCAGATAGTCATCAGAAAGGAAAGAACTATGGTCCAGAGACATCCTGTACAGCATCTCTGTAGCTCACCCACCTTCCAAAGGGGAACAATGGGTGAAATCCTTGCTCCACTGAGATCAGTGGCAAAACTGACCCCTTGTATATAGGACCTTCCATGCCTACAAGTGTGGTGATGCAGAGGGCAGTATGTGGTCCTCTAGATATACAGGAATCTCACAGCTGCCTCTGAGATAGAAGGCAGCTCCTTATCTGGTGGGGATGGGTGGGGGGGGAAAGGAGGAATCACAAAGACACTAGTGCAAACCCCTACTCTTAAGATACCCTCCCAGCATAGTATGTGGTCCTCAGGATAATTTGACCCTGCCAAGATTCCAAGGCATTAAGGAATTTCATGCCTGATGCCTAGACCTTGAAACCATTTGTCTGAACTCAAGTGTTAATAGCCAGATTCCTTTTGAAATAAAACAGGTTATTACTCATTCAACTATGATTGCATTAGAGTAATACCAATTTGTCATTTTATTTCTATTTGATGATTTATTTATTAGAAAAAAATAATTTTAAGACCCATACTATTTTCTGAGATGTTACCATTTTAAATACTTATATACCTCCTGCTGGTAAGCCTTTGAACATATACACACAGTACTTCTCTTATGTCCTGATCTTTAATATCACAGCAGAAAGCAAACATTTTTAATTTATCAAAAGACTCCTTTCATTTTCTGCCTGCATTTTGTTTTCTTTATAAATAATTTTTAAGTACAGTTTTAAAAGTATAAACAAATCCTCCTTGACATTCTTTATGATCAGCAGTACTTAGACTCTCAGATCAAAAGTTTTGCTGGATTTCTTTCTGTGAACAGTGAAAACTCTTAATTCATACACTGAGGAAACACAAAACTCATGTTAAAGGTATTTTCCTTCTATTGTTTCCAGTCTCCAATAAATCCAAAAGCTATTTGATTTATAGTATGGGCCTGATCCAACACCCATTGTCTTTAATAGGAGTCTTTGGGACCTCAGGGGCAGTGTACCAGATCATATATCGGGGGGAGGAGAGGCAAACTTACTGACTCTCCGAGCTGCATATGACAATCTTCTGAAGTTCAAGGGCCAAGGTGTGCCTGCTGGAGCTTGAGATTTCAGCCCAGTAGTGGGGCTATGAACTTCTGCCCTGCTCCTGCTGAAGCTCCAAGCCCCGGCAGGTGCACCCTGTGGGGTTGAAGCCCTGAGACCCTCCTCCCACCTGGGCAGAAGCCAGAGGCACTTGAGGGGAGGAGGGGTATGTGGGGTCACATTCCACCCCCCAAACTTCCCCAATTTTTGCCAGGATTTGCTGCCCGCTCAGTCATATGGGCCGTGGGGAGAGGCAGTGGCAAACAGCTGGGAGCTGCAGGGAGAACTGCTGAGGGTAAGAGAAGGGGTATGCCTGGGGAGAGTGAACCTTTAAATTGTGCCCCCCCACACTCTCAGCAGGCAGCAGTTGTCTCTGATAACTCCTAACCCCACTACCTTGCTGTAGGGTAGAAGTCGCAGGCTCTCCCCTCCTGCCAGTCTGGTAGGCAGAGAAGGTGTGTGGGGGGCGTGGAGGGCTTCGCAAGCCATACTTTAACTGTAAAAGAGCCTCATGTGGTTCATGAGTCACGGTTTGGCCACCCCTGTCATATATGGTCAGTGTATATATATACCATATATTAAGAATATCCCTTAAAAAGAATGGTAATGCGTCTTTTCTTCTATAGCAAAATGTGATAAACAGCTTCTTAACCTACAACATAAGTATGGCTTGCAGTTATTATGTTAGAGATGATTTGGGTTTATTCCATTATTATTTTTGCATTCAAACTGGCTATTGGTTAAAGTAATGAAATGTCTTAAGTTCAGTCAGTTTATCTGTTATTTTGTAAGTTATGCTAATGCCACAAAAGGTTGTTTTGTCAGTATTATTTTCAGCTTGGTATAATGTTGTTAACCAGTGGCAAGATAACTGGGCTGCTGCAGGTTCACCCTCATAACTAACCCTCTCCCAGCTCAGAAACTCCACCACCTGTTGCTGGGCTTGGAGAAGCAAGAGTGGAGGCTGCAGGGAAGTATTGTAGCTTCAGGGAGCATGCAAAGGAAACTATATACTCTACCTCTATGGGGGAAGATATGAATTAGCCCCACAGAAGCCTGTATTCATGACTCTGTGCTTCCTCTCTTTTTACCTTGAAGGACAGCTTTAGCTCTCCTTGGAGCCTCCTGATTGCAGCAGGTGGTCTTACATTAGTCTCATAGACTCATAGACTTTAAGGTCAGAAGGGACCATTATGATCATCTGGTCTGACCCCCTGCATGCTGCAGGCCATAAAACCGTTCCTACCCCTTCCCTGGATTCTGCTGTTGAAGTCCCCAATCCTGTTTTAGGTGACTTCAATCGGCAGAAACCCTCCTGCTAGAGATCCCACTACAAAGAGTACAGCTGTTTCTTTACTGGTGAGTTTTAGCCCTATGAGCTCCTAAATACCAGCCACTCTGTTAAAACACTAGTGGTTATGCACAAAGGGGCAGCTTTTCTAAGGTATTTAGCTACCTAAAGATACAGATAGGCATGTAGTGGGATTTTCAAAAATGTATAAGCAGGTTAGGTGCCTTTGAAATCCCTCTAGGTGGCCTATCTGCATCTTTAGGTGCCTAAATACCTGAGAAAATCTGGCCCATAGCACCTTGTACATCGCTCATACCACTCCCATTGGTTTCAGGAATTATTGGTTCAGTTTCATATCAAGGCTTATAAAATATCATGCTTTGGATTGTAACCAAGGGATCTTTCTCCCCAATCTACAGCTTGGTACAGTTGACTAGGTGCACTGTTTGGAGCAAGAGAAGAGTTCATCTTCTTATGAAACATCTTAAATTGGCCAATGTAAGAAAGGAGGACACTGGATTTTGATAGATCAGTGGTCTGATGCAATATGATAAATACCATGTTCCTTCAATATCTACAAATGTAGGTTCCAATCATGAAATCTTTCTTGAAACAAAAGTGAGATCTACACATAGAGGGGCTACAGGATCCAGCCTCACTTCTGATTTTACTCTAATGATTTCCTTAACAAGTGCAGCATTTTATTAGTATACACATTGGCTGATTTATTCTTCTGTCCCAGTCTTCACTGTGCTCTCATTCTGCCAGCTTGAATGACAGAGAATTTTTCTCTCTGCTTGTCATGAACTATCCTCACACAATGCTGTGTTTTCTTTTATTTTAAAACTGCCTCATTCTTAAAAGATATTTTCTGCAGGGATGGAGAAACTCTTGATTTAATATAAGTTGGAAATTTCTGCCAAACCCTACATAAGTAACTAAAATAAGAAAAACAAATTGTTAAAAGTTCTGCAACCAACTATATAACCTATAACCCCAATTCTTCTGAGTTAGTTTTTCTGTTGGTTATAGTTCCCCATGTTGGAGAAAATAGCAAACAGTAAGTGCAAAAACATTCAAATTGCTGCTAATTCTGGAGAATCAAGTCCAATATTTTGTGAATTGATCTTGAACTTTTCGCAGGTTTGTTTGAAAATGAGCTACTTTAGTGTTAAAAATAAGTAATATAGGTCATTAAATTGTTTTTGGTGAAATTAAATTATACTTGCAGTGATTTCACTGCTATCAATCTGGCAGAAATGTCCCAATATTATCTAGGATCAAATCCTCAGACATTTTATATCCCATGCAAAATGCAGTGTTTTTTAGATTGCTCTGTATGGGAAGCCAGTTTAAGAATTGCACTTCATGCCTTATTGTAGCACAGAGTTCCTAGCTCCACCCAGTCTGAAGCCATACTATATCTCATTTACACAGTGGGTCAGATTATTCCTCCTATATGGACCTTTCAACTGTGGCTGTGTCCCTGGCTCAGCAATAGTGAGATTGGCAGTTGAAGCTAAATCATAATAAAACCTGACCACCGTTTACTCTAGATTTAGTCCCCACTCCCCTCAGTTAAAGGGCTAAGTAAGGAAACTACAAAATAATCAGAAGTCTGATGGGGAAAAAAAAAGGTCACTTTTTCTACAGAACTACAAGGCAATTATTAGCAACACCAGCAAAGCAAAAAAATTAAAATACAAGTAAAAACAAAAATTCACAACGAAATGCCAAAGGGCATGATGAAATGTGGAAATCATCTTCATATATTTTTGGAATAATCCAGACTGAAATTTCTTGCTTTTTTTCTGAAATTGAAGAAATGTAGATTTCAGTTTAGAATTCTTGTAACTTCCTTGTCCTGAACCAGCTTCCTGATGGGGAGAGGGAGGGCTTCTTTTTTTCAATATGGGTTGGGAGACAGAGGCACCAACTCAGGATGGTTAAAAAGGCAGATGAATGATAAACTGCTGTAAATGAAGAAAAATCTATGCCCATAATATGCTGCTCTAATTGCACCCTCACTGTGCTGTTAGGAAGTCAGTGGTCTGGGAAAGATCACTCAGGAATCCTATACATTGAACACATTCTTTCAAAGCCTGTCTCAGACTCCATTAGCTCATGACATAGAGACCCAAATCAGTTCCTAAGGCATTTGCAAGTAACTGCTGCCACAACAAAGATAATATTGGCACAGCTTATCAACGGATGTAAAGAATAGAAGGCATTATTTTACACTTCCATCCTCCATTTGTGTCTTATGTAAGAAATGCTGACTTGAGTCATATTTCAAAGCTAATTCTATAACAGGGATTTCACAAAATAGCTCTGAACCTACTTAAAAATGGATATGAAATTTTAAAAAATTCTGATGTGTGACAGCTGCAATAATAATCCCTATTGTTAAATTTAGCTAGACTTTCCTCTGCCGTATATATCCTCAAAGATGCCCGTTTTGTTTTGCAAACAGTTTTCTTCCTTTCATGACCTTGCAACAATACTTATTTACTACATGCTTCTAGCATGCAATCACTATACAATAAAACCACACGCCCTTGAGTACATATTTTGTATGCACAGTTTAATAGAGTGATTTCCTACTGGGAGAGTTAAACAGCTTTTTTTTTTTCTTCCTGAAATATGATGGACCACAGGCTTCCTGAATGCTATTGTATCAAATTAAACCTGACCTTTCCTAACTGGAATTCCAGTCAGTTGGAAACTGAAAATAAGTAGTACTTATGCCTTCACTCTACTTTTAATGTTCCGTGCCTTTCAGCATGTCTCCAAGGATGTTTTCCATCCCAGTAAAGTGGTGTGGCTCAGGAGGACTCAGGGACCATCTGACTTTTCTGACTGTTGAACTGTCTACCTGTCAATAATCAGTAGGGTGCCTTTTCTAATTTAACCTTTTGCTCCTAGATACATACATGTGGGGTCTAACTTAAGTCTCTCATTGATGTGTGTGTGTGATTTATGAGTGTACTTACCATTAACAATCTTGCAGTGATCAGAAATAATTAGGCTGCCTAATAATGGAGCACGTAGGGAACAATTTTTACTAAAAAGTTCCATATACATTTCATTTAATTACACATGAATGAACAAAAAAACAAAACGAAACCCCCTACAGCAGGTTCCATTTTAAATGTCAACCTTTACTCAGAGTTAACAGACACTGATGACTATAGTGAAACACTGCAGTATCCCAGATAGCAGCACTGAGAGTGAAAATTGACTCTTCCCTGCGATTATTGCTCAAACCATACCTGTTATGTTTCTTTGATATAACAGGGTCTGATTCTGATGTCATGTATACTGGGGATGCCAAGGGAATGCCTCTGAATTTACACTAGGGGCCATGGGAATCTGTGTGTTTGTACGGCACCTAGCACAATGCAGGCTCAAACCCGACTTAGCACACATACATATGAACAAAATAATGTGTCTATTAGGAGAAATTCTAACTGGAGATTGGGATGAAGTTGATTATTTTAAAGGTGCCCTATGTACTCAAGAAAGAGTGATTAAACTAAACCAGTCACCAAACACTAGTGGCTGGTCCTAAGCTAATTATTTTGAAAATGACTGAATGGTATTTGTCCAAGTATTATTTATTGGCATCTAATGCTGATGTATCTGAAGCAATAAAGATTTAATCAGTTCTCAGAAGCTGCTAGGTAAGATAATATTGTCCTACCCCCAGGATCACTGATTAGTTAATGACAGATTATTCACATGATGTAATGCTTCTCAGTTGCTCTTTTAATTGGCTAGGTGCAGCTAGGATGGCTTTGATAAGTACAGTTTCTGTGAATCAGGCTGAATTAGAATTGACTTTCTCCTGTTTGTGTATCTATAGTTAGGTCTTAATAAAAATCAATTCTTAATTTTCTAACTTGAATTTAACAAAGATTTTATTCTGTTCCCATTTGAGAGTTTTGCGATTGGCTTCAGTGTGAGCAGAAACAGGCCAAAGCACAGTTGAACCAGAAACAATAGAGCCACAGTTACTGCAGGCTGACTAGGATGAGAGCGGCAAGAAGGCAAAACCCAGTTAAATAATCCTTTGAAAACACGGGGGGTGAAGCCCTGACCCTTTTGAACTTTAGCCATTAACTTCAATGGAACTGGGATTTTACCCCGATGCACACGGACAACTCAGACAAAGAGTCAAAAGAACAAAATTATAGTGTGTACTATCAAAAATTATATGTTTGTATTACAGTAGTGTGTAGTGGTATCAACTAACATTACGGCCCTGCAGCTTTTGCACTTACACATAGTAAAAAAACATTCCCTGTCTTAAAGAATTTGCAACCTAGATAGACAAAGGGAATATTTTACGGATGAGAAACTGAGGCACAGAGCGATTGTGACTCATAGGAAATCTGTGTCAGAGACAGGAACTGAACGCAGATCTCCTGACTTCAGATCCACAATCTTAATGGCAAGATTATTTCTCCTTTTTATAGATGCTGCTTTTATAGATATGAGTTGTGATTTCCACCCATAATGAAATATTTACAGTAACAGTTGATTGAAGTAGAGTTCATTCCATAAGACTGATTTATGGAAGTATACATAATACTGTTGACCAAAAAGAAAGTATAGGCACATGAAAATATTGTTCTTATCATTTTGGGAGAGTGTTTTGCTCAAAGACATCTTGATTTTCACTATAAGGGCCAAAGGGACCCATGTGCATGAATAAGTGAGCAGGATTTGAATAATTTTATGCAGCTGTTCTAGTAGATCTAAGAATTGGAGAAACCTCCTGGACATAGAGATTTACACAATCTCTACAATTATTTTTGGGTACACTGAACTAATTTGAGTTTGAAAAATCTTTTACCCTGTAACTTAGTCATTGGGAATCCTGTGGTATCTACTTTGGAGTAGAGGAACACTGAAAAAACTACACAAAGCAGGATGGATGTCTCACACATGATATATGTACCCCCCATACTATTTTATCATTAGAATTTTTCTCCCTGCTTCTCTTCTCACAAGCTCTGACCAAATTTACCCATGCTGCCACTTCACTAACTCTGACCTAATCTTTGCGCGGTTTTTCACTGTATTGTCCCACTGAATTTTATTTTCTTCTCTGATGCTATTTTTGCTAGTCTCTCCTAAATGCAATCTGAACTGAATAACATTTGGTACAAATTGAGCTTTGAATAGCTGAATGTGTTATGTTCAACTGAGTCCAAAATTAGACAAAACAAGATTGACCATTCCTGGATAGAACTTTACCCAGAAGTACCCAAATCTTTCAGACATGGTTGACTTTCATCTTCACATTGTGGTAGATGAACATTTTTATTTTAGCAGTTATTTTTGTTTCAACTTTCTTTGGTTACTGAAATTTAAAGTAATTTTGCTGTATGCTCATGATTATTTTGTTCAATTTATAATAGAAAGTTAATAAAAACATTTTTTTAAAGATATAGGGCCATATCATACTACAGTACAGCCTCAGAGTTGTGAACACCTCGGGAACGGAGGTCATCTGTAACTCTGAACAAAACGCAGCTCCCGCTCCAGCAGGTCACACTCCAGGCCAGGTTAGGGTCACCAGATGTCCCAATTTTATCGGGACAGTCCCGATTTTAGAGTCTTTTTCTTATATAGGCTCCTATTATCCCCCACCCCCATCCTGATTTTTCACATTTGCTGTCTGGTCACCCTAGGCCAGGGTTCCAGAGGCAGTTAGGCACCTTCCTTGCAGGCAGCTTCTTTCCCTGGCCCTGGCAAGCTTGTGTCCCCATCCCGTCCGGGGTGGGAGGGGTGGTGATGGTGAAAACAGCGTGTCCCCTTCCCAGTGGGGGCTAGGGTGGGTGGGTGAAAACAGCACTCACAGGTTACAGGACAGCAGCGCAGAACCCAGTGCTGATCCTGCTGCCTTGGGCTGGCAGAAGGGGCTCACAGCTTTGCCTACGAATCTCAGCATCTTCACTTCCTAGCTGTACGTGGGTGCCCTGCATGTGGGGGTGGGGTTGGGGGACCTGCAACCCAGATGTGCCTTTAAGATGCAACACAGGCACAGTACAGTATTTGCTTTTGTGTGTGTGTGTGTGTCTCCGCTGCTGCCTGATTGGTTACTTCTGGTTCCACAGGGTGTCTGGTTGGCCGGTCAGTCCGTAACTCTGGTGTTTGTATCTTTGAGGTTCTATTGTATCGCCCCATTTCTTTCAGTGGGAAGCTGTGCTTAAAAAAATGTTTGTATGATTTGGCCTGTAGTCTTTACTGGAATTGTAATTTTTAAAAAAATATAGAAATTAATCATGATGAAAATATGGGTTCTTGAAATTGTAATATCCTCACTTCATAACAAACAGCAGATGTACATTAGCTATACCAGGCAATTTCTTTAGATCTCCCACAGACATAACAGTTAATTTCTGAGAAATACTGATGTATATTCCTGTTTTTCTTTCTTTCTTGCTGGGAGATGAGTTTCTGCAATTTATTATAAATCACAGAATGAAGTTCAGCCGATCATGTTCATAGGAATCAGAAGGCCCATTCTTATTTATAATAGAGACTGACATTTCTGTCCTTTCAGCAGTAATAAAAACTTGGAATGAGGGTAAGGGCTTGTTTTCTTAGTTTCCACTGCATGGAGAAACTTTATCTTTAAAATTCGATAAGGTACTATAAAATTAAAATTAAAAATAAA
The DNA here is from genome assembly GCF_013100865.1 of Trachemys scripta elegans. Lineage (NCBI taxonomy): Eukaryota > Metazoa > Chordata > Testudines > Emydidae > Trachemys > Trachemys scripta. The sequence continues at coordinate 104,308,685 of NC_048302.1, read as the reverse complement.
GACTAAAATACTTACAACTGCATCTTCCCCAATAAACAGAATAAACTACAAAACAAAATCTGTCATTTATGTCTCTGAAGTGATTTCTCTCAACAATGTAGGCCCTGATCCTTCAAACATTTCTTTACATATGTAGTACCCAAAGAAGTAAATGGGACTACTCAAATGTATACAGTTAATCACATTATTGTAATTAAATTTCAAATATACTGAGCTTTTAGTGCTCAAGGAACACACAATTGAGTAAAACCTAAAAAAACCTGCTTCAAATATGAAGTAAAAGTTTCAGAAAATACAATCTTCTAATATATTATGATGATGCATATTACAAATTGCATAAATTTGTTGCACTCCATACAGAAAATTTAATAAAAAACAACAAAGTCAAATAAAGTCTGAGAGCTCATTGGATTGTAACCTATTGGTTAATTTCTTTAAATGACGTTAGTGCTACTGAAAAATCACCTTTGTCTGGCTTGTCCTTGTCCATCCCTCCATGAACACCAGTTGATGCCATGCCATTCTGTTTTGTTGCAAGCATGTTCTTTCCATTTCTGGCTAAGCCACACAAAGTCCTGAAAAATGCCAGACTTAAAAGCACTGGAAAATGAAGTCCATTTTATAGTACAGAGCAGATACTAAATAGCAAAGACAACAGATGTATAAGCTTCTCCACAGTGTCTCGCCAATGTATTTTAATTCTGACCCATAGAGGTGATCTATGCAGGGTAGAGTCAGTGTTCAGTCTCCATGCCTATATAGTCCTTGGCCTCTCTATTTTGATTGCCAACAAGGGTGCTAATTATTGTGGTAGTTCACCTGTATCCCAGAAATTGTATTGAGAGACTGCCAATTGATTGCACATTGTCCACACCAAATGGTTGTTACAAACAGCTGGCTTTCAGTCAATATGGATCTGAACTAGAGGTGGAAAGCTTTGTGTCCCATTATCATTCCTTTTGAGTTCTACTCCCCTTGTGGTTTGTTGCTTTTAAACAGTTTCTAAAATATTGTTTTCTAGTTCTACTGTAATTCCCAACTTTCTTTCTGAAAACAATATATCGTTAAATACTAAAGGAGAAAATGTGGCTACTTTGCTGAAGAGGAGAAAGTGTTAAGTTCCATCGATCTTGGCATAGCTAGAATTTTTATTGTCCTTTCCATAAAATTTTAATAAATCAATGAGCAAACGAGGCTGGTGTGATAGAGTCATAACCCACAAATCTCTTTCTGTCAGTTCCATGCTTGAATGATTATTAACGATGTCGGTTTAATTCATTCATGCAGAAAGCTTCTAATTTACAACAAGGAAGGAACATCTCATACTTACAAATGACCTAACGGTGGGTGGGGGTAGGAATGGGTGAGCAAATGCTAATTGTTTACCATGTGCTGTCCTCAGAAATATATTTGTTTTAAATTGTAATCTGTTCACTCACCTAAATAGAAAGGGATAGAGAGAGATTTGTTCTGCAAAGCTAATATGTTCACTGGTAAATTGATGATCAAGATCAATCAAGTTGCTTATAAATTCATGGTAAATTTCACAGTTAACTTCACCCTCCCTCCCACTTCAACCATCATTCAGGGGAAAGAGGTATGATTAAAATCTTCTCATTAAAATGGGAGTAATACCTAGAACAAAAGCCCTCTGAAGAATAATTTCAGTATTTGGGGGTTCTGTGCTGCTGTCCATGTACCATATTCTTCTGTGCCTGTAATCTGCAATTGGAAGATTTTAAATTGATTTAACTTGTGGTAGAGCAATAATCAGTGTGCAAAGAACATATTCTAGAAAAAAATGCATCCAAAGGCTATTCAAAGTCAGGTACATCATTTAGAATAGGTAGCTGTTCTAAACATTCACATTTGAACTTTAAAGAATGATAGTTAAAGTGGCTGAGAGCAGGTTAAGGACTTATGCTATATTCAGTTTTGTCAGCATGCTCTTCATCCATGAAAAATAATTGGGAAGAGCATTATTTTTTTAATATGAAGGGCAATGACATCAATATCCACCAAGACATTCAGTAGCTCACAAATTATCAACTCTAAATCATAAACTGCATTACACATGCAATTATATTAGGTTTTTTTTAATGAAACCAGCCACTTTAATAGCAGAAAATGTACAGTCAAGTAAATGATGACTGAAATGTCTGCTAGCTTTTTATTTAAACTGTGATTTCAGTTTTAAATTTTAAGACTTATTATATGGAAGATTAAAGTACATTTTTCAGTGATTCATTTAAATCAGTCATGAATAAGTTGATACCACTGGGCAATGTGTTTGAATATTTCATCACAAAGTGATGGAGCACCTAATCTCAGTTTTAGTGCTTTTATTCACCAACTCATTCTCCTTTTTTCTTTGACATGACCTGAATAAAGAATGACCTAAAGCTCAACAAAGACAGAATCTACAAAATATATCAATACTGCAGGAGGGGAAATATTTTCCTGTTTGAGTCTCAAGCACTAATGATTTAGTTCCCTCATTTTGATCATTGTTTTTTGGTAAATGTTATCAAAATTGCTTTCCAAATTCTCCAACCATGTGTTTTTTTTATTTGGGCAAAGTTTTAATTTTTCTTTAATGAAGGAGATATTTCTTTTGAATTAAGCTTGGTAATGGAAGCTAAACACATATTATGTTAAAACATGGTTAAGGTAGCAATCTTTTCTTGTTTACTAATTTAGGACCCAATTCTGCCACCTTTGCTGACATCAAATAGTTCTATTCTTGATGAGTAACCCTACTGATTTCAGTAGGGTTACTCAAAGAGTATGGCACTACCCAATGTAAGGAAGAGAATCTGAATTTGGTGCTCAGCTAATATTTTAGACATGAAGGCAATCATGGTGCAATATGAACAATGTGGGGAAAAAGTAAATGTTCACTCAGTTTACAGGGCAAAGTACAAAGGCAAAATAATAATGAGTTCATAGTTACATGATCTAAAGGACTAAAGTGGTATTAGTGTACACCATTCAAACTACGGAGGGTAATAAAATGGCTGGGAGCGATTCATGTGATTTATCAGAAGAACCTATCATCCTGTAGAAGGGAAATGAACTAGCAGTTAGAGAGCTAGGTCAGCATATGCATATATAAATATTTGTATTTATACCCGATCTTGTGTATTCTGGAGAAATAATAATGATACCTGGCATGTATAGCGTGACTTTTATTCAGACATCATAAACTGTGGACAAACCTTACAATCTAAACCATGGGCCTGGTCCTCCTCTCACACTGGCATTCATCAGGAATAACTCCATTGTGTCTATATAGGTCAACATCTTTTGCTGAAATGCAGTCCCGACCCCTTTACTTTTCAAGACAGAAAATAAGGAATTAAATTAAGATGAAACTCTGGGAGAATTTTACTTAAGCAAGATGTGATTTTCCAGTTGGAATTTATCCAGAACAGTTGGCCACTACTTTTGTAAAAAGTGCAAGTTGGATTTTTAATGACCATAGAATCTCATCAGAAAGATGACTCCTCCAGCAACATTTTGACTGTACCAATTTCCTGGGTCTTACCAGTAGATTCTCAGTATTCCCAGTATTAACTCAAAGGAAGAATGTCACCTACTGAGCTACCATCATCACTTCCTGAAGTATCTAGATTTTTCTTGGACGGTGTGTGTGTGTGGCGGGGGTCGGATTCCCAGCCAATCAGTAATCATCCTTAGTTTGTGAGAGATGGTGAGACCATAGTTCAAAGTAGTGAAGTTTCAAAACCCAAGGAATTTAGAATACAGGCCTTAGTTACAATTCTCTGACATATTAGATGCCCAGATATCTGTGAAAAAGATACTAAACACATAAGCACATATTATAGTCTTTGTGTGTTCTATGGTTTGAACTGCAAATAAAAAACCCACAGCTGGCCCATGCCAGCTGACTCGGGCTTGAGGGGAGGGGTGGCTGAGCCCGAATGTCTACACTGCAATTAAAGAGCCCCTTAGCTTGAGCTCCATAAGCCCGAGTCAATTGGCATGGACCAGCCATGGGTGTCTAATTGCATTGTAGAAAACATACCCTAAGAGGCAAATCCTGACATGAGGCAGATGATACAAAAGACACAGGAAGGAAGGAATTGTGAAAGAGGGTAGCAGAAAGAAAGAGCAGGGAAAAAGCTTTCTCCCTTTCTTGCCTCAGGAGCTGAGGGCTTCCTAGGACTGTAAACATGAGGCTATATAGTGTATGAGGATGGTGGAAATGAATACTGCAAATAAACTGCATGGAGTGTTTTACCAAGAAAAGGTCTCTGAGCTGTTTGTGGGCTTGAGCAGAGGCAGGAGTGAGCTGGCCTTGTCACAGGGAACTGAGGGTCACAGAGAAAGTTTCTGCCAGAGCAAGAACCTGAACTTCGGTGTGCAACAAGCAAGCACGCGCGTGCACACACACAAACTAATGCAAGATAACATCCTGCATTTTCCAGTTTGTACCTCTATTTGCCTACCACTGTGGACCTAGAGAATATTCAGTGCATCCAAGCTTTGGCCTGCCTATCAGTACCAGTGAGTTCCATATTTAAGAACAGAAAGGACTATGTCAGATTCACTGGGTGTATAAAACTGGGATGTCAAATCCATTGTTGATACAGGTTGCATATTGGGTGTAAATGGTACAAGTGAGTGTCTTTATCCACAAATAGAACACTACAAAACTCATCTAATTGTAGATGATGAGTTTAATGGCATAATTAACGGGGGATGGCAGCCAAATCTTTCATATAAATATATACCCCCTAAGAGAAATGGTTTATGATAGTCTGTCAGGGTATCTCCCCCTTGTGATAATCGGAGATATATGAAGATGGCAGGGACATTTGCTGAAGTGAGTGGGATCTGATCTCTCATGATGCTGAGCACATCCTGCAGAATCATGAATGCCCTTATTTCCCATTGCTCAGTACCTCACAGGATTAGTCTCATAGGGGAAACATATGCAGCATCCTCCATGTTCTGATTTCAGCCGAGAATGGCTGCCAGTTCATGCAATTATATAGTAAAACCAGACCCCGTTAGCAGTTATAACTAGCAGATGTCTGTCTGTATAAGCACAAAGTAGTCTGCCTAGACACTCCTAACTAAATTGTAAAATGACCTTGTCTTCTCGTTCCACCAGTTTTATGGGAAGTTCTGTGTATAATGTCATGTGAATGTAAATGCTCTCTCCTGTTTTATGCATAGTGAAATGACACATTCCAGCCTCAGATTCTGCTGATGTTTTGTTCCTTTTAAAGCAAAAAGCTTACATGTGCCTGATTCTAATCTGATGCTGGTGTCTTCAGTGGAGTTGCTCTGTTTTACACTGGCGTAAAATCATAACCTGGCCCATATATATTTTTAAAAAACTATTTAACATAGAATACAACCCAGCACAGATACATCTGTGCCTGTTTGACATTTGGTTTTAAATGCTAATACCTCTGGTCATGCAGAAGAAGCAGAATTACACATCCTCTCTTTGTTAGCAGTACTGACCTACTGCAGAAACTGCCTTGCTTTGGCTGTGACGCGAGACGGTTTGTGATATCACAGATGATCAAACAAGAGATTATTGTTTAAATAGATGCAGACAATACTGATAGGTACTTTTATGGATAATGATTTGGAGGAACTTGAAGTTCTCTAGAGACAGAGTGAAATAGGAGAGGTGGGAGGAGGGAGGAAAACACAATTTATAGAACAAAGATGGTGTCTGAGCCGTATGCTGCTAACTCTTTATAAACTCTAATTATTGACAATTACATAGACTTTTGAAACTGACTGCAAGCTCCTCGAGTTTCCACGTGATTTTAATCTTACTCTGTATGTGCTGGTTATGGATGAGATTGGCTTCCATGCTGGAAGAAACAGAAGCCACAATTTACATTCTGCTGATTGTGAGATCCTTTTCTGGTGACTGGGAAGAATCACTTCAGAAGCTATTAGTTAAATAAGTAGCTGGTGGGATCTGGATGGCACCTGGACACAGGGAAGATGAAGATGCTAGGACAATAGACTATCCCAAACATTGTAGCTATTAGGAATAAACAGGCTGAGGAGGACAGCATGTCTTGACACAGTGGTATATAATGATGGAGGCTGCTCTGGTGACTTTGTTATGGCGCTTTCATCATTTCAAGAAACTAAGGACTATTTTTTATAATTGGAAATGTAGTTTGAAGTGGTGTTTGACATGCCACTTGTGGGAAAGTGGTGCAATTTTCTTACCATACTTACTGGTTCTATGTTTTTCTTCTTTGCAATTGTGCTGAGCTGATAATCACAATGTTCCTACATGCTCTCAGAAGATGTGTGCCATAACCTTGCAGTTTAAAGATTTAAAGATATTTATGGCCAAATTTATGGAAAAAAAGGAGCAATTTTCAAGGTCTTGGATGGTTGCCAAATGTGGCTGGGTCTCAGCTGCCTGTGACATAAATTATCGAATGTAAAGTGGCTCATCAGATACGGAGATGTGTCTCTAAGTGAAACTGAACTCAGTTATTGATTGAAATAAGTTGTATTACCTTAGTCTTTCTGCTACTCCTCAGTTATACAGCAGTTCCCATTTGAAAGCCACAATTATGAAATTGGCACCAGAGACAATCTTTTTGCTTACAGTAGATGACTCCAAGTTAGCACTGAAACTACATTATTGTACTTTTGTCCACAAATTTGAAGCTGGATTCCCCAAGAGAAGGTTTAGCTCATTGGCAATAGAACAATGAATCAGTTGTGTTTAAAATAGTAGTTTAGAGTGACATTTTGAATCCAGAATGAATTCACAATATTTTTTATGGGTTCTATATATTTTGGTAGAAATTTCAAGGGGTTTCTAGAATATTTTGCTTACAGATTACTAGTTATGTAGTAAAGGGACTTTAGGAAAATTGTGCATCTCTTCAGCTTTCTACTAATCATCCAATGAATCTCTGTGTGGATTTATCTACAGCATAGTACCATAGGAATGGAGATTATCTATAGATCCTAGAGGCATGATAATTAGCAATCTAAAGAATATGAAGCTCAGGACCTATGCCAACTAGTAAATGATTACAGGAAGGTCCTTAGCTTATTAAACATATATGGACTCTCTATATTTGAAATAGGAACATATGCCTCTGTTCAAAAAACTATTTAGAAAATGCATACTCCGGAATGATGGGGGTGATGGAGAGGTAATCCCAAACCTAGGAATTACCTGAAGTAATTAAACTCATGTCTCACTGCAATTCACTGAGTGAACAGGGAGGATATCTCTGTGCAGTATGTGGAATGAAGGTTACAGGAAAAATATTTTTGTGTTCTCTTACCCCATATTTTCATGGATAATCCTGCTGTTTTCTCATCAATTTTACTAAAAAGTGGTTCTTGGAGATGAGTCTTGATCTAATCCTTCCCTTCCCTCATCTCCTGAACATTGGGAACCACACCCAGATATGGATTTTGCATGGACCTGGTTTAATAGGAAAAATTGTGTTTGCAAACGTTCTCTAAATCTGATATATAATTTGATCTGGCCATGTGTGCACCCCCTTCTATTCACTTTTCCATTTGGTTTTCTTGAATATATGAGAGGTAGCTTTTATTTGTTCGAATATGGGTACTCCTGCACTGAGAATATTTCACCTGCTCACCGACTGGCTGTGTGTCTTTTGGAGTGAGAGTGATGGGACTCAGGAAGAGACCTGTAGAGTTACTATATATGGCGTGGGCCTGTCAATGTGACAATAAAGCTTTGTTCTCTGTGAAAGCCCAAATTAGAGACTTGGCACTGGTTTCTTTTTGGGAGGGAGTTTGGGTGCAGGAGGGGGCTCCAGGCTGGGGCAGAGTGTTGGGGTGCAGGAGAGGGTGAGGGGTGTGGGCTCTGGGAGGGAGTTTGGTGCAGGAGGGGATTCTGACAAAATAGGACAAAATAGAAAAGAGTTCCTGAATGTACCCTTTGCAAATAGCACTGTGAATTTGTAGGAGATTATTGACTCTGGTGTATATAAAATGGACACTGATAGATTCAATCCATTGACTTGGCAGACATGAAACAATGTGTGTTACGTTGCATGAGGAATGCGGAAAATACAGAGCACCTCTCCATAACATTCTGACCAGAGCACTGACACCCAGGTAGTTAAAGAGTAGTTGTATCTCATTCCTATAATGTATGTTTGCCAAATTAAATGAGAATGGCTATGTAATGCTATTGGGTAGCTGACATGTTTAGATTTGTCATTGTTTTTTGCCAACCTATTTCATAATATTGTGTTGGTGTCTCACATTACCTCTATGCAAATGAATAAGTTTTCACTACATTTACATGCTTACAGAGAAGATTCTGGTCTTGGAAATCAAAGGTTTTGCACTGGTATAAATCAGAGTATAATTTGATGCATTGTAAGTGCTCACAGACTGCCTTAAGGTTGGGAACTTGGAAGGTTCCTGAGGGCTCCAAAAATGATAAGCTTTGTAGCTGACTTTAGGAAGACTGACAGTCAGTCTCTCTTTTACTTATAATTTTGCAATCTGTGAAATGTTATTTTGGCTATTAGCAGGTGGCAGAGTGAGATCAGAAGGCTGCTAAATAACACAAAATAGGAAGCTTAGAATGAGAAATCAGAAAATCTGTGGTAACAAAACAAAACAACCAACCAAACAAAATCCCATCAGCCAGAAAGGATTAACAAGCTCCCACTAATGATGGATTTTAGGTTAACTCCATTTTTTAAACTTAAATCTGAAAGTAAATTTCACATCAGTTTAAAAAAATAGCTTACTGTCTTGCTCTGAATTGTCTGCAGCTATGCAGATGCTGCAGTGCTGGAAAATAAGTGAGAACATGAAATAAAATCAAATACTCTAACAGGTAAAATCACTGGGATGGATTCTGATCTCAGTTACATCAGTGCAAACCAGGTGTAAATCTATCAAAATAGAAAGAATTAAATTAATTTACAACAGGTGTGAGACCAGAATAAGGTTTACCGTATTTAACATATTTCATTGTGTCTGCAGATTTGTTCAAACTTTGGTATCAGACTCAGTGTATACAGTTCATTTAAATCCGATTCAAATCTTAATATGAACAATAATACTGTAAATAGGTCATCCTGACAATTATTATATTTGATGGAGATTAAGCTCAGTATCCTCTGCAAGCAAAGTAAAACGAATGTGATAATTTTTGCCAACGTTAAAGTTGTGACACCATAATTCCAGTATGACACAAGAGGAAAGACACCCAATTAGGAGACTGTGTTAACAGGTTCATGGGATTTTTGTCTCCAGATTTAAACTATAAAAATATTGTTTCCCTATCTAAAAATCTTACTTTTGTTAAAGCCACCAGCCTGTCTGTTGGTCTCCTGCTTCATTTATTTGAAATCAATATTGTATCATATTATTTGACCACACTAAAACAAAAGGGTAATTTTTACAAATTGTCATTCAGAAACATAAAAATTGGTCATTTTCTGTGTTGAAACAGCCAGGAAGGTAAAACAGAAAGAATCATGAGAGTTTACGATTGCACTCCCAGACTGATAGTAAAAGTTTAAGTTTATGGCATCCCCATAAAATGCATGATTGAGTACAGTGGAATTTGTGTAGTGTTACTAGTTTATCATTTTCTATCTGATGATAGCAAATTTAATGACACTTGATCTTTAACCCATAATCCGGTGTCCGATGTGTCTATCTTTATTTTTTCTCTGTTATCTTTGGAGACCAAGAAAAACAATAAGGGGACTCAGATCTGGAAGCAAGACACCAAAGTGATGAAAATGAACATCTTTTGTGCAACTGGATTTGTGCTTAGTGTTATCATAGCCATCTTCATTTCCTACTTAATTCCATTGCTTTTTAGAGGAATTAGAAAGTAGGTATTTTGGGTGGGATTCCCCAGGGGGACTTAGATGCCTAACTGCCACTTTTGGTGGCAAAGTCCAAAATTTAGGTGCTACTGGCGTTCACCATGTCCCTGATCAGCTGCCTCCTAACCATGTGGGTGGCTAATGTTCCTAGGTGCCTAACTCTCCACCATTCAAGTCCCCATTGTGTCTAAATTTCAGCAAGTGGACTTGTGCACAGTTACCAAAGTCCTGATGCTGCCCAAAGGATTGGCACCTAACTCAACCCCGGAGCAAGAGAGTGAGAATGACTCTATAGCCCGGTGGTTAGGGCACTCCCAGCAGAGGGGTGAGACCCACCCCTGCTGCTCCAATGAATACTTAATTTTATACAAGTGGCTTAGACTCTGAGCTAGAGGAAATTGCAGCATCCACCTGTATTGTTCCCCATACTTATGTCTTTTTGTTAAGCATCATATATGCCTGTTAGCAACTCCTAAAGCAACACACAGACTAGAACAGTCTGAATTTGAAAGGGTAGAATCATGCTAATTGGATATCATTTACAAAAGTGCCTAAGTCTAATTTCAAAAGTGACTTAGGCCCATGTGCCCAAGTAACATTTGAAAATGGCATTCAGAAGCCTAAGTCACTTAAATACTTTTGAAAATTTACCCATTGTGGTAACAGCATTTACAGATAATGTGCCTATGTGACCCACATGCTTTGTACTGCACCATTTGACTTTTTCTTCCAAAGCAATCGAGAGAAGCAGCAGGGAGGAGACATGGGTTTTAGTTGAAATTCTATGTCTCTGCATGTGTACAGAATGCATAGCAGGGCAAGTAGAATGGCCCAGAAACATCCAGAATTAGGGTGTGGCAGTTACTAGACATGCTCACTAGCTGTTTCTGAAGCTGCATAGGAAGTTATTATTGTGGACAACTCTCCAACACACCCAGTCACCTTATGAAAGCTGAATCAATTGGTGCGGGATGGCGGTGGTGTGGGAGGAAGTTATACGTACAGGAGTTAAAGACAGCCCTGTGAACTCAGTGGCTGATCCATGCAGGATCAAATTATGTGTTTGCTGTGAGGATTGGTGCTTAATACTTGTACCACTTTGGATACAGGCTGCAAATTTCCATTTCATGAGCAACTGAAAGGACTACTCAACTATTAACTCCAGGGTCGAAGTGCTGATAGTTATGGATCCTTAGACTGTGTGCATCAAATGATTGTTTTGGTAAGAAACTTTATAGTATGTGTGATGGGGTTGGGACTCACCACCCGGCACCTCCTGCTGATTGTCTCTGGGAATTAGCTCAGTCCAGTGGAGCGCCCTCTCCCAGTGGTGTCCCACCCGTTGTCTCACCCTCGGTTGGCGTGTGGACCTGTGTTGCTCCCAACTTGCGGCGTCCTCTTTGAGCCACTGCCCTCTGGCAGTGCCCCTTAGCCCATCCTTGCCCCCTTCCGGGGGTCAGTCAGCTGTCTCTCTGCGCCCCGGCCAATGTGGGCCACTGCACCCCCAAAGTCACACCCCTCTTGGCAGGGGGTTGGTGCAGCCCACGATGGCCACTCCTGTCGGCCAGGTGTAAGGCCAGGGGGAAGGCCAGGCCCACCCACTACTTTGGGCCTCAACCCAGAGACCCTCTAGTGGCAGCTATCCTGCCCTCCTTCTCTCCCTCTGTCTATCCACATCCGTGGGCCGTTTCCTCTTCAGCCCCTTGCACTGGCTAGGCCCTTCCCCTCAGGTCCTGCAGCCTGGCAGACACTGGGCTGGAGTTCCCTTCTGCTCCCCCGAGCCTGCCCAACACTGCGCTGTCCCAGGTGCTAGTCTCCCACCTCTGGAGACAGACCTTCCCCTCTCGAAGGCCTGGGACAGACTGCCTGCTCTCTCGCGGAGCAGCCTTTTTATAGGGCTGAGCCTGGCCCTGATTGGCTGTCTCCACTCTGGGCCCTGATTGGCTCCCAATAAGCCCTTTTCTTGTTGGCTGTTTGTCTGCACAGGCCCACTGGCCTGCTGCAGCCCCCTCTAACATGGGGGTGGGACAACCCCACTACAGTATGCTTTCTTTGAAGTTTACTAGGAACTATTAACATCTATTTAACAGACTTTTGCATACAATAACTCTGACATTTAACTCTACATAGTGCTTTCCTGAAAAGACAGAATCCTGGCCTGTGCTTCAGCAAAGAATTACCCTGAGGTGCAGGAAGAAGGCAAATGTAATGGCATTATATATAATATTACCTCAGCATCTCCTCTACCTTGTTATACCTGATCTTGCAACCCCCCACTCAAGTGAGTATAGTCCTGCTTCTGTGAGGAAGGATTACTTATTTGAAGAAAAGTATGCAGAACTGGATCTAATATACCATAACTAGGGCCTGGTCTACAGTGGGTGGGGATGGGGGAGGAGATCGATCTAAGTTATGCAACTTCAGCTATGTGAATAACGTAGCTGAAGTTGATGTACTTAGATCTACTTACCGTGGTGTCTTCACTGAGATAAGTCGATGGCTGATGCTCTCCTGTCGACTCCGCCTGCGCCTCTCACCCTGGTGGAGTACCTGAGTCATGGGAGAGTGCTCGGCGGTCAATTTATCATGTCTAGATTAGACACGATAAATCGACCCCTGCTGGATCGGTCGCTGCCCGTCGATCCAGTGGATAATGTAGACAAGCCCCTACTTAGTTATTGAGGATAACCGAGGATTACAACTAGAACTCTTTCTATATGTGCAACATTATTTTGTAAGAGATGCTTACAAACATCTTAAACAAAATAGTACCAACAAATTCGTATAAGCTCGATGGACATTGTAATTCCTGATGTACTGAGTAATGTTGGGTAGTAATACTATAATCATTACAGTTCAGCTTACTTTTCTAGTGACATGAAGGAAATCCATTCACTAATAATTAAATTCTGTCAGGACACTGATTGTGCTTTCATGGTTATTTCTATAGTATTTACCATAATGACCCAAGCTATATTAATACTATTTTAAGTAAAAGGAAAAATTGACCTTGGTCTGACAACTCAAGTTTAAGCAATTTGTCAGGAGTCCAGAGTTCCTTGCATGAAATAAGGACTTTAGCTTCTTCCATTATGTTGATCCTTTAATCTTGCACAAATATGTACATATTAGACAAAAAACAAAACAACAAAAAAACCCTAAAGGAAAGAGAGAAGCAAAATCTGACCTAAAGTTTACGTTCCAGTGGTAGAAACAATCAGACTGCTGAATGAAATTATACTAATAGTGCTGTCTACAGGGAAATCAAAATACAGTTGACATAGTAGCTTAATACTTTTTAGAGTTTGGCAGCAGAGATATAGTAAATAATTACCACCATTTGGATTTGATAAAAAAAACCTAGCAGCTATAGACTTATATAGTAAATCAAATAAGAAAAGATGACAGGTGGTTTGCTTTGGTAGAGAAACATAAGAAACATCTGACCTTTGCACCGCACATATGAATAGATTACAAAATGTAATTTAATTCAGGACAGACCCCAGGGAGGGTACACAGCCTGCCCTCCTCGCAAGAAGAGACATCTGTCTTTTACGTTAATCAATGGGAATTAATAATGTTTTGTCACATCACAATAAGCTAGTACATTTTTCATTTCCAAAAGTGCCAGCTACAGACTAAACCATGTATCCTAATAATAGATAGAATATTTTATCTCCAAGATAACTTTAACTAATTAGTCCTCATTATGTTGCTGTAAAATGGTGATGATCATAATCATTTACCACCCCCATCACATTAAAGATAGGGAAATTGATGAATAGATGCTAAGAACCTGATTTTTAAAGGATTTTAGGCAAACATGAATGTGCTCCAATGGTATTTATGGACTTTTTGTGTTTGCTTGTGTTAATGTTCTAGTTGACAAGTTTACTAGGAAGAATGTTTGGAAAAAATGACACATTTAAACACATGAATATTTGCAGAAGACACATTTCCAATTCATAGTTGCAAGTATTCATACCAAAAATCTGATTTTCACTAATCCTGTCAAGGGACAGAAACACACCATGTGACCTGTGTGTGCAATCAAAATGATTGAATACAGCTTGAATTTCTAATACTGAACATTTCCTATAAACTGCTCACTATGAATTATTTGCTCATTTTAATAATGTAGAAAGATAAACATTTTGGGCATGCTAAGAGAGTAATTTGAATAATTAATAAATCAAGAAAATCATAAGCTGTTTAGACAATTCTTGGACACAAAAAGGGCCTCAGCATGTTGCATTGTCTCCTCACTATGAATTATTTGCTCATTTTAACAATGTACAAGGTAAACATTTTGGGCATGCTAAAAGTTGTCAACCAGAAATTAAAACTGGAAGAAAACATATTAGGTCATCTAGACTCTTAAGGTCAAATTCATAGCTCATGAAAGCTTGTGTAACGCTATTGTCATCAACTCCCATTGCTTTCTGCAAGAACTGTGGGTATTCAGCACATCTGAAAATGGCTCACACTGCATATATAATTTTTTTTATGTTTGATCATAATTTTGAAACTATATCCCCCAAATGTTGAGTGGTTAGTGTTGGTCTATTGAATAATGCCAGGAAATAATACATCATTTCACTTCAGAATTTCTGCACTTCAAATGCGAAGCAAATTTACTCATTTGCAACTAAATCCGAGCATAATGTTGCTTGCATCTTTTAAAGATGCAAATTAATCAGAGAGGCAGGCATCAAAACAGCAGATTCTGCTAAATGCATTTGCAAAGGCGTAAATTACCAAGTTGGTTTCAATTCTGGATTGACTATTCTGATTAACAATGAGTTCAGTGAGAAGGTGGCACAAAGGAAGAATATTTTGCAGATGCTATCAATAACTGAAAGGGAATTTCAAATACTTTGGGAATCAGATATCAGTTCTAATGGTAAAAGCTACACTTCTAAAATTGTGTCCACCATGCTCAGAATTATGGGTCTTATTCATGACAAAAGACTGTATTGCCATTGCAATTTCCTTGACAACAGTCCCAAGAAATGAATGTAAGGAAGTGTTAACACACTTCTAAAATGCATAATTACCACCTTTTTGCACTTGTTCAATATTTTCCTCCCTCTGATAAAAAGGTTATGAAAAGGTGCTAAAGTCAGACTAAACACGGGGAAGAATCAAATATTCGCCCATTGCTGTTTTGGAAAATTAAAAATATATATTTAAATATCTAAACAGTATGAGTCAGTAACTGCTGTACCACAGCAACAGTAACATAGTCAATGAAGAGGAGAAATCATTTACACATCTAGTTGAGTTCCAAGGGGAAAATATGGTTACCATGGCAAATGCCACATTACACTCATGCAAGTGCTGGAGTAGATTAAATTGCTAAAAAAACCTGCAAGTTTTCTTTTGTTTCTTTGTTCAGAACTGCAGCTAAATGTGTTATGATTACTTCATCAAAGAAGTGTCAAGATGCAGTTTCTTCTACTGTAACATTAACTGACATCTTAGCTTGCCTGTAATTTAATCATCATGCACCAATTGACACGTAAAATAATGTTATGAAAAATATTAGTTTACAGTTTGTGTCATGGCCATTAGGCCAAATATATAAAGTATCCAGAGGAACTGATTAGTTACAGGACTATAGTGCTTTGAGAACTCATATGAGATCTGGGACTCCTTTGCTAGAAATTGTATAAAGACGTAGTAAGAGAAAGTATCTTTCCCAAAAGATTTACTATCTACATAGAGGAGACAGAGTATTTTACATATGGGAAGCTGAGGTAATGAGAATTTAAGGGACTTGTCTAAGTTCACACAGGAAGTTTGTGGGAGAGCCAGGAATGAAACTCTTCTTCTGAACCCCAATGCAGTGATTTAACCATAAGACTCTCCTCAAATATCTTCTATATAATCTTTTAAATAATTACTAATAATTATAGTTAATACAGAACCAGAAATGTATGGGGCATTTAACCATCCAGATAGACATGTTCTTTGTCCTGCAGAAATTACAGGCTGATGGCCTTATCCTGAGATACAATTCACCTGCAGTTCACATTTCAGTCATCTAACATTCTACCCACATTTGGTCGCAAGCAACTAAAATTGCTTTATATTGCAAGTGCAGAAATACAGTAATTCTGAGGTGTGATAATTTATTATGTCCTGACATTTTTAATTCATCAAAACTTTAATTACCTCAAATGTGGGGGGGGGGGAGGATTTTGTGAGAGGAATTGTTTTTTAAAAAATAGGGGTTGTCATGTATAACACAATTGTATGAATACAGTACACACCTGTACAAAACAAAACACCTCTTTGAACAATTTAGAGTGTGAGCTCTCTTAACATCTAATGAGAAAAATTATAGAGTACATTGACTTCAGCTGGAATTGCAAATGTTTTGTATCTCTTTAATTAGGGCCCTCTGACAGACAAGACAAGACATGGGATTACGATTCAGGTATGGGAAGGTTTGGAGAGATTATTGCTGAGGACAAGTAAGGAAGAAGGATGAAGACATTTGTTTCAAAGAAGTATTTGAAGGAGGAAAGTGAAGGTGGTTGATGGGCAAGGATGAGCAGAATCCTTCAAGTATAGTTGTTGCAAGTAAAGAATGAGAGAAGGAGACGAAGGCGGGAAAGGAAAATAAATGGAGACAAGACACAGGTGAAATTATGTAGCCCTTGAAGGTAAGGATGAGAGGAGTTAGAATATGATGCATTAAAAGACAAGAAGAGAATGAAGGGCTTCAAGGATGAGGTTATTGTGCTGGAGAGGAAGCAGAGGAAGATGACTCTAGTGGTGAATGGGGAGAATAAGAGCTATGGAGTGAAGAAGATTAGATGACAAGAGTTTAAGCAATGGGGATGTTAAGAAAATATTTTGGTTAGACTGTAGGAGAAACTAGATAGTTTAGCGACAGCTTGAAGATGGGGGGCTGGGTTTTAGGAGACAGGTTCAGATGTAGGTGGCAGATAGTAATAGACCTTAGAGTTTTAGATTGAGGTGAGGAAAGAGGGTCTGCATCTACAGCAGGGAGAAGGTGCATACACTGCTAAAAGGGGTGAGAGAGGTGCAATGTTCTTTCTGGATAAAGTCAGTTTTCTTTTTGCAAAAAAGTGACAAGACCCTGAGAAGAGGAAAAGGCAGTGGGTGTAAGTGTGACTTCCCAAGATACAGAGAAAAGGATGCTGCACTTGAATACAGAAAACAGTCCCTCACACATAGTTTAAAATAAATAGTAAATAGTGTTTTTCTAGAAAAGTCAATGTCATAGAGAACTGATACTTACTGTATCAGCAATGAGACTAAGGGATTATTTAAAATTCTTCCATCCCCTTGGAATAAATTATAATCTGAGTTATTTCTGGATGAAAAGATAAGTATGTTTGCTGATGTAAAATCAGCACAATGGTAATGGTCATGTCCAGGATAGATTTAACCAGATAGGGTGTGGGTGCTGTGTGTCTGTGTTCTGCGTCTTAGTGGGCATGCAGGTGTAGATCTGTGCTTGACTGTTTGCAAGATTGGGGCCCTTGATTTCACTGACAATCCTGTTGCAATGATACTGCATGAAAAACACTGCATAGATAACTGTAAAACATCATCTTCCCCCTGACCCGTTTGGGCCAGATTTGCAAAAGTGCTCAGCACCCAGAATCTCTCACTGAAAACCAGGGGTATCTCATGGTGCTGAGTAAAGCTCATTGGGAATTCTTTGATTAAATTTTTTTCATCAGAAAATGCTGATTTGTCAAAACCCAAACCTTTTTTCAAAAATATATCAATTTCAACTAGCCTTTTTGCAGTAAGGTTCCTCTGGTCCAGGATAGAATGTCTGGTCAAAACAAGACACTGCAAGAGTAGCATCGCAGAACAGCTAATAGCCCAGGGGTCAGGACACTCACCAGAGGAGGGGAATGAAGGGCCCATCTTATGTTAGGAGACTGGATGAGCTTGGCTTGTTTAGTCTAGGGACATGATTGCGCTCATAAATCCATGGGGAGAGGGCGTTAAATACCAGAGAGTGTGAAGAGCTATTTAAGATCAAAGACAATGTTGGCACAAAACCAAATGGTTATAAACTGGCCATGAACAAATTCAGGCTGGAAATTAGATGAAGGTTTCTAACCATCAGAGGGGTGAGGTTCTGGAACAGCTTCCAAATAGGAGTCATGGGGGCAACCAACTTAATTAGCTTTAAGAGAAAGCTGGACAAATTTATGAGTGCAGTTGTATAATGGGATTACTCATGATGGAGGGGAACAAGGCTAAACAGCCCTGCAGCTCACTTCTAGTTAGTCTTATCTTCCTAAATCTTATGCTTCAGTGTATTGGTTGGCCACTAGAAGGGGTCTGGAAGGGATTTCCCCCTCAGTGTATTCTGGGAGGTGTTTTTTTTGTTTAGTCTCCTTTCTCTGAAGCATCTGGGATGGCTAGAGCTGGAGATGGGACATTGGGTAGAGTGGGCCAGGGCTCTGAGGTGGTACTGAGCATTCACAGTCTTAGGTGCTTGCCTGGATGATTCTTGCTCACATGCTCAGGGTTAACTGATTGCCATATGAAAGGTCAGAAAGGAATTTTTCCCCAGGTCAGATTGTAAGTGACCTACAGGTTTTTTTTGCCTTCCTCTGCAGAATGTGGGAGCAGGTCGCTTGCCAGGATTATCTGGATATATCTTACTTAATAATTTTCCTGACATTGTGGGGCTTCGAGCACTGGTGCATCTTGATCCTTCCTATTCTCTGCCTGAGGCACATAAGAATCTAGTCTCCTGTGGGCTGTAAGGCTTCGGTCTATTTTTGGTTGTTAGGTTTAATGTCTGAGTGCTGGGTGGTGTTGGTGGCCTGTGAAATAAAGAAGGTTAGATTAGATGACTAGGTGGTACCTTTTGACTTTAAACTCTTGTGACTCAAGAGGTGGGAGACCCCCAGTTCAAGTGCCTACTCTGAGTCGGGCAGAGCAAGAACTTGAAACTATCTACCCCAGATCCCAGGTGCGTGCCCGACCATTGGCTATTCTGAGGTCTCACTCTCTTGGGTTATTTCATGGAAAGTTTGAAAAGATCTGACTTTTGTTCTGATGCAGAATTAAAACAATTTTTGAAACCTTGACATTTTTTACAATCCAGAATTCTTGTTTTCCAGTCAGCCCTTGTTCTGACAATTTTTGAAAGATCTGACTGCTTCACTTAAGTGACTAATTGGGTGCTTTTGGGTGCTGTGACTACTTTAGAAAATCTGGTTCTTTTTTTTATGTCTCCCCTACTCTTCCTCACATTGATTAATTTTGCTGTTCAATGTAGAGCCTTCAGTTACTATTTATCACTTGCATTTTTATCTGATTAATCTTGATGATAAATAATTGTTTTAAAGTAATTGATTGTGTATTTTATTCAAAAATTGTCTCTCTAGGGGGTCTCTTTTTAAACACCAGTGCTTCTTATTGATGTATTTGGAAGTTGCTTTATTTGTAATCATTATTTGCATGATTGACATGGGCTGGTTTTAATGACTGTGTGGTGCTTTATTTCCTGTTAATGACCTGAAGTTTTAGTATAAATTAGTTTTCTCCCCTCCTCAGGTAATGGCTATTTTTGTCCATGAGGAAGGCAGTTTGGTGTTGAAAGATTAGCCGTGTCTTTCATTATGTTAAGTATTGATTCTCTATGCTCTCTCTTCATCTAATATAATAACATTTACTATTTATTTTAAAATATATGGAGGTATTTTGCATTGAAACACAACACCATTTCCTTTTGTAACCTGCTGGTCTGTAGCTGTAGCAGCATTAGGATATTTGTGGCTGCATTTATTGGGCATCCATGTCTATGAAACACTTTTCTATAAATATTAATGACTACTTGCAGCAGATATATTTTTTATTGTTAATCCCATCTTAACATCTACTTCCATTCTGATATATTCATCTTATCAGTTTTTAAATTGTCAGAATATTAACTTTAAAAAAATGTACATAACATGTACCCCCCCACACACACTTTGCTGCAAAGCACTTTATCATAGGGTGGCCTCTGCCTTGGGCACCTTCTTAAATCATGGGGATGAGGCCAAACCTGTGTGGTGCTGTGACCCCAGGTGCCAGGTTGAATTGCCTGAAGTGGGGTGCTAAGTCCAGCCTACTCCACAGGCCAGGAACTGCCACTGCGGGGTGAGTGCAGAGCCAGCTCTCTCTGCAACTCCTTCCCTTCAGGACCTCCCACCACCCGGGGCAGGACCTGGCCTGGTTTAGCCACTGGAAATGTTGGCAAGTATGCATCAAATACAGCCTGGGAATCTCTCACCATGCCCCAGCTCTCGAGTACAGCTCCAGTATCCCTGACCATGCCTCACTCCCTTCATGCCTTCAGTCCTCTCTGGCGGGGTGAAAGTGGGCCGGTACGGTGTACTGGTAAAAAGTGACCAGTAGTACCGGCCCATACGCAGCCGACGTTAAAGTGCTGCCATGGCAGTGCTTTAAGGACCCTGCTTAAAGTGCTGCTGTGGCAGCACTTTAATGTCACTGCCCTTTTTGCACCCCCCATCGGTGGCCCTGCCAGGTCCCTACAGGCTGCCGACGGGGAGGGGGCGCAAAAGTGGCAGCGAGGTTAAAGCGCTGCCGTGGCAAAGGACCCTGCTTAAAGCACTGCCACGGGAGCCCTTTAACGTCATTGGCCCTTTTGCCCCCCGGAGCCACTGACAGAGTGGGGCAAAAGGGGCAGCTGCCCCGGAGCTGGCGATTTAAAAGGGCCCCTGGTTCCCAGCTGCCGCTGCTGCTACCACAGCAGCGGCCAGAGCCATGGGCTGTGCGAGCCAGGCAGCACGGATGGGCTGGCTGGAGGACGCTGATCCCCAGGCCTGCCCCTTTTGCCTAAGGCCCCGCCCCTTCCGGGGACCCAGAGCCAGCCCCGTACAGGTAAGTGTTTAATGTTACTTTCACCTCTGCTCTCTGGTCTTCCAGCTTAAGCTCTCTGGTTCTGATAGCCAGTAGGCATCTTCCTGTCCTGCTCTAAGCCTTCAGCCCTCTCCAGCCTTCTCTGGCTCAGGAAGGTCAGCAGGCTAGCCCTTCTACTGGCTCCTAGCCTTCCAACCTTTTTGGCCTCCCGGCACTGGCTTAGGTAAGTCAGCCACTCCACTAGCTTCCTGATGATTCTTCACTCTTTCCAGCCTGTAAAGAGGTTTCTGCTTACTGCTGCTTTCCCAAGAGATCTCCTCCAGTACCCGTCTCCCAGGCAGCTCTCACCTGCCCCTTTTCCTGACTGGTTCACTCTCTGTCCTCAGGCACCCTCATGTATATAGCCCAGGTGCCCCTACCCAAACCCAACTGGAGTGAGCTGATGAGTCATAGGTGCACTATCTCTGCTCACTCTTGAAGGCCAGTGTCACCCTGGGACAGACCTGATCCATTTGAGGTCCGTTTGAGTCAATGGGATTCTTTCTATTGACAACTTGGGATCTGAATTTTTCCCTAATCATGTAATCCTGCTGCTGTCCTCCCATCCTCCTCCTCTGTTCCTTCTCTACCATTTTATTACCCACTTAGTTGTGTAATGTCTAAAAGCAGACACCAGCTCTGTAACTGCCTCTACACAGGCATGCCCTTGTGTCTTCATAGGGCCACACTGGAGTCACTTGCAGTGACAAGGGTCCTGATCCTGCAATTAATGGTGCACAGGAGGAATGATGCACTTGCTTGGAGCACTGCTGAAGTAAAAGAATAATCCATCTGGCCCCTCAGACAGTAGGCTTTCTTCAGCACTTTTGCTTATAGGCCTGGCTTGAAGTCCACAGGCATGCAATACTGAAAAATAATTGTAAAAATTAGCAGAACATTTCTGATCCCATAACACCATTCCAAGTATGTGTTTTCTCACTGTCTGGGCTAAAGCTTGATTTAGTTTTTATCTGTGTCAAGCCATTCACGCTCAGTTAATATGCAATGTATTGCAGGCTCAGGTAGTAATTTTTGTATTCTGTTCAAGTGCTTGAATAAAATATATCTAGACTAGTTTTCTAAGATTGACTTTCTGAATAGTTACTGGAATGCTGTATAGAATTACAATGGGTTAGTTGAACATTTCTGCTCAATTATCTTGATTATAGGCACAAAATGTGTATATTTATGCAAATTTCAAGTAAATTCCCTGTATTTATTCAACTTCCATCTCCTGGTAACTTTGAATTTGAAGATATATTTTAAAATGCAATAAAATACTAAAAGAAAAATGCCTTCTTATCAATTTATGCATTTACTACAATGCCCCAGTACCTTCTAACAATGTCTAATAATACACTGAAATAATCCCTTCTCAGTACTCTATATACTCCAGTCTTTACTCATTAACAAGATTTTCACTTGGCATCATGACTTGCATCATATATTTAATCATTCCTATTCCCTTCATGACTTAATTGGACACACATTAATTCCATCTCTCCCTTTCTCCAGCACCTCTCCTATTTTGCTCCCTTTCATTACCTAAATAATCTCATGTTATCAATTCCCAGTATTCCTCCACTGTTGTCAAGTCTCTCTATAGTCTCCAATGACTTTTTCAGGAGTTGCCGAATGTGATATGAGAGAGAGCCTTAGGCCCAATTGTACCTTCAGAATAAATCTAAGATGCCATAACTACTCTGGAAAAGCCAAAAATATGACCATAATAGTGACCCCTTCATTCTTCTTCATTTTCCTGCAGTGTTGTTTATAGGTTCTACTGTGGTCTTGACTGCTAATAGCTCATATCTTCAAACTGTTTGTGCAAGGCCCCTTCTCAGAATGATAGGTGACTGCACAAATATAGCTGGCCAGATTCTGTTCTGTTACACTGTAATAAATCCAGAGTAACTCCACTGAAGTTAATGGAGTTGTGAACTGTCAGTAGAATATGGCTGAGCATGTTCGAAATGAATCTGAGGGGCAAGAAAGGGGAATGGCTTTATTCCAAACTTACCGAGAGAAATTTCTAGCATTGAGCTATATGATGGAGGAGTAGGTATTTTATTATATTTTCTTACAGGGCTCCCCACTGCATTTAGTGATGCATCCTCCACCCCTTTACTGTGATCTGCCTGTCAGCAAGTAACTCCCTCTTTCTTTCCAGTGACTTACTATGAATTAAGGACAGCTAATGCTACAAAAGAGCAATTTGCCATCAAAGTCAAAGAAAGGATCTGTGGACTGAAAAAGAGGAGCAGGGGAAATAAATGTAAAACCACACTAGAAAGAGAGAGAGAGAGAGAGAGAGGCAGGCACAATTAACCTGTGGAACTCATTGCCATGGGATGTTGTGATGGCCAAGAATATAAATGGCTTGAAAAAATAACTAGAAAAGTGCATGAAGGATAGGTCCATCAATGGCTATTAGCCAAGATGGCCAGGGATGCAACACCTTGCTTCAGGCTACCATAAACTTCTGACTGCCAGAAGCCGGGAAGGGAAGAAAGGAGTGGATCACTCCTACTGCTCTATTCTGTACACTCCCCCTGAAGCTCTGCTACTAGCCACTGTTGGAGACAGGATATTGGGCTAGATGGACCTTTGGTCTGACTCAGTAGGGCAGTTCTTAAGAGGAAAAGGAACAAAAAGAATGGGAATATAGGGCCTGAAATGATAAAGAGACGATAATTGAGAACACAAAGAAGGGAAGAAGGCTAATATTCTGGAGTGGTAAGTATCATGCTGTAGTAATTTGCTTAATTAAGGTGTGCAAAATGTGCTTCCTAAAATGTGGGAAAAATAATAACATTATTATTACATAGTGTTACTGCAGCACACAATACCTCCCAATGAGGACTCCTCCAAATGTGTTTTAAATTATATAGATAGATATTTTCCTCACAATTTGAACATTCTAATGTACTTTTGGCACAACAGGTAGGTCACTTTACATTAAGCATTCTAATCTTTAGTAACCTATTTTTTAAATGAACAAGCTGCTCCAGGATCACACAAACTGTTGGTGCAGGGAAAAGGGTTTGTGTTAGTGGGAAAGTGTGAGAGGGGAAGATCTCTTATCTGCAATTATTTTAGGAGAAAAAGCAAAACAAATATGTACAGTGTGCATGTTTGAAGGGCAGTCTCAAAATAGCAAACCTGGGTGCATAAAGGAATTTAAAAAAGAGACTTGGGCAGGAAAAAGAACATTCACTGGGGAAAAAAACATCTAAAGAAATGTTAGAAAACAGCAGAGAGGTACACACGCATCTGAAGAATTAAAACAAATCTACATTCTGTAAATGCCACAGTTTGGCTCAGTTTTGTGGAACTGGTTTCTAACTTTTTGGTGAAGGACATTACTCATGTCCTATCTGATGACTGCAAAACTCCTGCTGATCCCTTGTAATTCATGCAGTGATCTGTTGTAACCCATTTCTCTCTTCCCATTGGCTTTTGTTTTAAAACATGAAGAGGAACACCTGTTCTACCAGTACGAAATGTTCATGTCCTGTGAGCTCATACTGAGTTTTAATCAGCTCTAACATAGAAAATCATTCAAGCTGCAGTTTGTTCTTTACATTTTGGTTTATTAACTAGGGTAAGTATTTCAGCACAGACAGGAAAGAATTTGAAAATACCAGACTGCTGACCTCATTGCTATCCTATAACCATTTAATGTCTTTGCAAGTAGCAAAGGGAATATACAGGGATAACTTCAATTGGCCTTTTCTTTTGTGTGTATAAGGGAAAATAGCAGCTTTTCACTCATAAAGATGCCAACCTGATTCAGAGTTTTATAGAGTGATTTTCCTTCTATCCTTCACAGCAGTTTCTTAGTAGTGAAAACTATGAATTAAAGAATGATGGATCTGCCAAGCCTCCTTCTCAAAAATCCTGCACAATCCCTCAATCTGGATGCAAAATGACATTTTAAAAACCTCCCTGCATTTGCTTGGAGGTTTTCAATGTGTGCATGTCAGAAGAGTATCAGGATGGCCTAATTAATCACACAAGAGAAAAGGTGCGACAGCAGTGATTTGCATCACCAAGACATCTAGGTAGGGGAAAAAAATCTTTTACAAAACTCCGAAAGTTCACCTCATTATTTTTTTTTATAACTTTAAATACTTGCGGTGAAATCCTGGCTCCATTGATAACAATAGCAAAACTATCATGGACTTCAATGGGGCCAGGATTTCACTCTTGGAAAACAATCTCTCTGGCACCTTTTAGAGTGTCCAGCTTTTTTCATGGCAGTCACTGAATCAGAACTGTGGGATATGCTGGGCCAAAATCATTCTTGGTGTAACTGCATTGCACTTACAGAGAAGTGAATACAACCACTGTGTGGCACTTTGTGCATCTGTCAGGTTCATGCAAGTTTCACTAGACTAACAACATGAGATTGCCATACTGAATCAAACTATAGGTCTATCTAGTCTGTAATACTTTTAATATGATTATTATTAACTGTTTTGTATTACAATACTGCCTACCGGCACTAGTTGTAGACCATGTATTATGTACAGTTTTTCATATAAATGACTTTCATAGATGAAAATGCTATGCATTGATATCTAAGGTTGTAACAAAATTTGTATGGTAGTATATTGTATTTGATAAAGAGTAAGCAATCATGTAAGACTATGTTGTAATACATATGGGAAGGGGCCAGAGTTAAGTTTATGCATGCAAATGCAACGCTGTTATTTCTTGGTCTTGGAATGAATATACGCATATTACCATTCTCCTAATGTAGTTTCTTAAAGTGGAGTTTCCAAGAGTGTTTTGAAAGAAAGAGACAGAACTGAATTTCCATAATATAGAACTTTTCAGCTAGACAGCTGAAAAGTTCGCCTTAAGTAGTGAAAGCTTAGGTGCTACAGAACGTCAGTTTTTGGTACAGCGGTATGAATGGTGCAAGGCTACCTTTTAATTGCAGAGCACACAAAGTCTTTAACAACAGTACATGCTGGTCACTCAATTATAGACCTCGAAGTCGCAATACTCAAACAAAAAAATTTCAAAAACAGACTCCAACGAGAAACTGCAGAATTGGAATTAATTTGCAAACTGGATACTGTTAAATTAGGCTTGAATAAAGACTGGGAGAGGAATGAAAATCAATGAAATAAAGACTGGGAGTAGAAATGAAACAAAGTAAACCTCATTAAACAAAGTAAAACCTATTTCCCCATACTAATTTCCATCTCCTACTGTTACTCTCACCTTCTTGTCAACTGTTGGAAATGGGCCATCCTGATTATCACTACAAAAGTTTTTTTTTCTCCTGCTGATAATAGCCCACCTTAATTGATTACTTTCATTACAGTTAGTATGGCAACACCCATTTTTTCATGTCCTCTCTGTGTATATATATCTTCCTACTTTATTTTCCACTCCATGCATCTGATGAAGTGGGTTTTAGGCCATGAAAGCTTATGCTCAAATAAATTTGTTAGTCTCTAAGGTGCCACAAGTACTCCTCATTCTTTTAGTACATGCTGGGTGCATTGCAACTTTCCTTTTATACATGTGAATGTGTAGGAAGGCACAGTTTTCTCCATGCAATCTGGATTACCTGTCAATGGCTTCCCTAGCTCTCAGGTCCCCCACATATCCCTTTCTCTGACTTCCCCCACTTCCATATTCCTGTCGTCTTGTCTCTTATACTCCTCTGTATGTTCTCCTTCCCCTATTGCAGACCTTAGGAAGATAAACAATAGCAAATCTCCTTTCCTATGGATCTTCATGGTTTGGTAGGAGAGAGCTCCTCTCCTGTGCTGGGTCTTTCAGAGAGGAACCTAGATTTTCTACTTGTTCTGGCTAAGTTTGCGTAGTGAGCACAGCATGCAGCTAAGTTAGCTTTATTTGCACGAACAGCACAGTCTTCCATAGCCATGTTCATTTTGCAAGAAAACTGTGTATAAACTGTGCTGTACATGTGATTTTCAAAGGGTATAACTAGCTGATCAAAACAAATTTCACCAGAATACTGAAAGACTGTTATAGTTAAGACTATCTGATTTGTGAAATTTCAACTTTCCTCTACCAGCTGTTTTAGTCATAAACCTGTTCAAATACATACCTCAAGAATTTATTTCATAATGGGGAATGTGTGCTTTGTTTTCCATTGTTGTCCTGTGGCTGAACTGAATTTGCTCAAGATTTCCAAATCAATTCAGCTTCAGGCAGAGACCAAGAATCCAGGTTTAGCTGAAGTTAATGGAAAAAGCATCTATTGACTTCAGTGGAGTCAGAATTTCACCCCAAGGCTGGAAAATCCCATAGGTGAAAACTGGAAAATTATGAGTGACTGAAACAGGAGGTTTGAGTGGAAACCTACATGCAACCTTAACGACTTCATACAATTGAGTGACACTATTGTGATAGATGTGGCAATTTCCTGCAATGTGTCTTTTTCCTTCCCCACCTTATTTCTTTTCTATGCCTCTTCCTTTTCCTGCTGTCTAATAAGAGTGATTTACGTGTCCAAGATTATATATTTTGCAACACTGCTGTAAAGCTGTGACCAGAAAGGTGCACTAAAAGCAATGCCCTAAACAGCCTGATGCTGGTACAAGTTTGGCAGGTCTCAGAGTAGCCGATAAGACCATGTGCTGTGCCTGTGTTTTTTAGCAGTGAGATTGAAAGTGAAAGTCAATACCAGAGACAGAAGTGTTTTTTCTATCCTTGGGGATAGAATCATAGAATATCAGAGTTGGAAGGGACCTCAAGAGGTCATCTAGTCCAACCCCCTGCTCAAAGCAGGACCAATTCCCAGCTAAATCATCCCAGCCAGGGCTTTGTCAAGCCGGGCCTTAAAAACCTCCAAGGAAGGAGACTCCACCACCTCCCTAGGTAACGCATTCCAGTGTTTCACCACCCTCCTAGTGAAATAGTTTTTCCTGATATCCAACCTGGACCTCCCCCACTGCAACTTGAGACCATTGCTCCTTGTTCTGTCATCTGCCACCACTGAGAACAGCCGAGCTCCATCCTCTTTGGAACCCCCCTTCAGGTAGTTGAAGGCTGCTATCAAATCCCCCCTCATTCTTCTCTTCTGGAGACTAAACAATCCCAGTTCTCTCAGCCTCTCCTCATAAGTCATGTGCTCCAGACCCCTAATCATTTTTGTTGCCCTCCGCTGGACTCTTTCCAATTTTTCCACATCCTTCTTGTAGTGTGGGGCCCAAAACTGGACACAGTATTCCAGATGAGGCCTCACCAATGTCGAATAAAGGGGAACGATCACGTTCCTCGATCTGCTGGCAATGCCCCTACTTATACAGCCCAAAATGCCGTTAGCCTTCTTGGCAACAAGAGCACACTGTTGACTCATATCCAGCTTCTCGTCCACTGTGACCCCTAGGTCCTTTTCAGCAGAACTGCTACCTAGCCATTCGGTCCCTAGTCTGTAGCAGTGCATGGGATTCTTCCGTCCTAAGTGCAGGACTCTGCACTTGTCCTTGTTGAACCTCATCAGGTTTTTTTCTGCCCAATCCTCTAATTTGTCTAGGTCCCTCTGTATCCGATCCCTACCCTCTAGTGTATCTACCACGCCTCCTAGTTTAGTGTCATCTGCAAACTTGCTGAGAGTGCAGTCCACACCATCCTCCAGATCATTAATAAAGATATTAAACAAAACCGGCCCCAGGACCGACCCTTGGGGCACTCCACTTGAAACCGGCTGCCAACTAGACATGGAGCCATTGATCACTACCCGTTGAGCCCGACGATCTAGCCAGCTTTCTATCCACCTTACAGTCCATTCATCCAGCCCATACTTCTTTAACTTGGTGGCTAGAATACTGTGGGAAACCGTATCAAAAGCTTTGCTAAAGTCAAGAAATAACACATCCACTGCTTTCCCCTCATCCACAGAGCCAGTTATCTCATCATAGAAGGCAATTAGGTTAGTCAGGCACGACTTCCCCTTCGTGAATCCATGCTGACTGTTCCTGATCACTTTCCTCTCCTCTAAATGTTTCATAATTGATTCCTTGAGGACCTGCTCCATGATTTTTCCAGGGACTGAGGTGAGGCTGACTGGCCTGTAGTTCCCCGGATCCTCCTTCTTCCCTTTTTTAAAGATGGGCACTACATTAGCCTTTTTCCAGTCATCTGGGACCTCCCCCGATCGCCATGAGTTTTCAAAAATAATGGCTAATGGCTCTGCAATCTCACCTGCCAACTCTTTTAGCACCCTCGGATGTAGCGCATCCGGCCCCATGGACTTGTGCACGTCCAGTTTTTCTAAATAGTCCTGAACCACTTCTTTCTCCACAGAGGGTTGGTCACCTTCTCCCCATGCTGTACTGCCCAGTGCAGCAATCTGGGAGCTGACCTTGTGCGTGAAGACAGAGGCAAAAAAATCATTGAGTACATTAGCTTTTTCCACATCCTCTGTCACTAGGTTGCCTCCCTCATTCAGTAAGGGGCCCACACTTTCCTTGATTTTCTTCTTGTTGCTAACATACCTGAAGAAACCCTTCTTGTTACTCTTAACATCTCTTGCTAACTGCAACTCCAAGTGTGATTTGGCCTTCCTGATTTCACTCCTGCACGCCTGAGCAATATTTTTATACTCCTCCCTGGTCATTTATCCAATCTTCCACTTCTTATAAGCCTCTTTTTTGCATTTAAGATCAGCAAGGATTTCACTGTTTAGCCAAGCTGGTCGCCTGCCATATTTACTATTCTTTCTACACATCGGGATGGTTTGTTCCTGCAACCTCAATAAGGATTCTTTAAAATACAGCCAGCTCTCCTGGACCCCTTTGCCCTTCATGTTATTCTCCCAGGGGATCCTGCCCATCTGTTCCCTGAGGGAGTCAAAGTCTGCTTTTCTGAAGTCCAGGGTCCGTATTCTGCTGCTCTCCTTTCTTCCTTGTGTCAGGATCCTGAACTCGACCATCTCATGGTCACTGCCTCCCAAGTTCCCATCCACTTTTGCTTCCCCTACTAGTTCTTCCCTGTTTGTGAGCAGCAGGTCAAGAAAAGCTTTGCCCCTACTTGGTTCCTCCAGCACTTGCACCAGGAAATTGTCCCCTACACTTTCCAAAAATTTCCTGGATTGCCTGTGCACCGCTGTATTGCTCTCCCAGCAGATATCAGGGTGATTAAAGTCTCCCATGAGAACCAGGGCCTGTGATCTAGCAATTTCTGCTAGTTGCCAGAAGAAAGCCTCGTCCACCTCATCCCCCTGGTCTGGTGGTCTATAGCAGACTCCAACCACAACATCACCCTTGTTGCTCCCACTTCTCAACTTTATCCAGAGACTCTCAGGTTTTTCTGCAGTATCATACCGGAGCTCTGAGCAGTCATACTCCTCTCTTACATACAACGCAACTCCCCCACCTTTTCTGCCCTGCCTGTCCTTCCTGAACAGTTTATATCCATCCATGACAGTACTCCAGTCATGTGAGTTGTCCCACCAAGTCTCTGTTATTCCAATCACATCATAGTTCCCTGACTGTGCCAGGACTTCCAGTTCTCCCTGCTTGTTTCCCAGGCTTCTTGCATTTGTGTATAGGCACTTAAGATAACTCAATGATCGTCCCTCTTTCTCAGCATGAGACAGGAGTCCTCCCCTCTTGCGCTCTCCTGCTTGTGCTTCCTCCCAGGATCCCATTTCCCCACTTACCTCAGGGCTTTGGTCTCCTTCCCCCGGTGAACCTAGTTTAAAGCCCTCCTCACTAGGTTAGCCAGCCTGCTGGCGAAGATGCTCTTCCCTCTCTTCGTTAGGTGGAGCCCATCTCTGCCTAGCACTCCTTCTTTAACAGACTTTAACAGCTCCAGCAATGATAGCTCCAGCCCATCTCCACTAATGTCTTCTCTTTCTCCCAGAAGGATGGTTATTATAATTTTTAATACCACCTAAAAGACCATCAAACAAAGGGATTTTTCATTCTAAAAACTCTCTCCAGCTAAAGGGAAAGGAAACAAAGAATGTTGTTAATATGAAAGCTTTATTTAGTACTTTACATTACAAATGCTTTAGCTGTTTTTCCTTCTTTGGTATATCTTTAATAAAAGGTTAAAAGGATTTTGAATGCAGTGTTTGCCATGGTATTAAGCAGGCTGACAGGTCTCTGTATACCAAACCCCGGAACTTGTTTAGAGCTGTTTAATGTTAGACAGTGACTGGATCACATTAACACCTTTGGCTCTTTGGGCCCATTTTATTACATCTAAATTATTTCAACAGGCCAGATCCCTCTTAAACACTCATAGAGTTTAAACCTTGAGTCTTTGGAACCTTTAGCCAGATGCACTATTAATTCATGTGTCTGTGGTTTATAGAAATGATTCAAGATCATGGGCACGGGGTGAAGTTTCCCCCGGGGGAGACTAGCCCTTTGCCCTGCCTCTTCTGGCCAAGGCCCCAATTCTTCTGGCTGAAGCCATGCCCTGCCTTGCTGCTCTCAGCCCTGCCATGGCTCTGGCTGGGGCGGGGGGATGGCTGAGAGCTTGGTCAGGGCCATTGAGGGGAGAGGGGAACTGAGAGCTCGTCCCTAGGTAGGGTTGAGCTCTCAGCCTCAGTTAGGATGGCGGCAGAGCTCTCAGCCCTTGCTGGAGCTCCCCCATTCCTCCCCTTCTGCCTGTGGCCCCACTCATGGCCCCACCCCATTCCACCTCTTCCCCTACAGCCCCACCCCCATTTTGCCAACGGCCCCACCTCCGTTCCAACACCTACTCTGCCTCTTCCCCCCTGAGGCCCTGCTCCCCCTGCTTGTTCCTTTTCCCTCCTCCCCTTGCTGCAGCTCTGAGACGGGAAAAGCTCTCTGCCCTGGGATTGTGCTGGGGGGAGATTTTTCTGGGGCCCCCAAATCCACCATTGCCTCCTCCCAGGTGGCGCGAGGTTTGGGGAGGCTTCCCCCCAGCTCCATTACACACTACCTATGTTTAGATTGTTTGGAAAGAGAGGGAATGTAATTAGAAATCTTGAAGTTCAAATGTATAAAGGACGCAACTAAAAAAACCTGGTTATCGGCTTACCAAAAAAAAAAAAAAAAAAAAAAAAGAAAAGAAAAGGGTGGTGGGGTGAGGGTAAAAGTAAGGAATTTAAAGCAGCATACATTTTATTCAAAATAAACCTAAATTAAATTTTGGTTTAATGCCATCTAGGTATGCAAAATTCAGACACTCATCAAATGCGTACAGAAATGTAGAGAACCAGACCCCAGGTCCTGTGATGGCCTCATTACTCTTGCAGAAATATGGCCCTTGAGGAATTCTCCAAGCACAGGTACAGGGTAAGATTGGCATGTAAGTGGCTATGCCTCCCCCATCTCAGTTGCTGCTGTAGGGGTACGCTGGTAGTGTAGTCAGTGATGAAAGACAGAGAAGCTTATTGACAGCTTTTTAAAGCGGCCATGAATTAGAACAGCCCCCAGCACTGTTCTAGCTATGCTGGAGCCAGAGTAGCTCCTGGGCCACCCAGAATCTGGAAGGTGCAAATGTGTCTAAAAGCACCTCTGAAGAGATCTGGTCCATAGTTATACCTTATACATACGCTAAGATCTCTCATAATGAATCCCATGGAAGTGCAAAACACCTCAAAACTTGGTACGTTTTTGGGGGAAAAAAAAAGAAGAATGTCTCTTGGATAACAAAATGTAGCTAATAGAAGCTGAAAATACACAGGCTGAGTGGAAAAAATTCTTTAGGCATAGATGGAGTAGTTGCAATGTCAAGAAAATTCCAATTATTGTGATACACAAGCTAAAACAGAGCAAAAGAGAGATGCTGTTTTAAGTAAAGCAGGATGCTGTTTCATCAATATTTCTGAGAACTGTGGAACATGCAAAGCTGCGGATAAGAAACTCTTAGTCTCACAGTTGGCAACTTATTGATTACATGAGCTGTTCACTAATGAGCTAACGATAAGAGGCCACACTCCAAAAAGTTTACAGAATGAAATATGCTGACATTGTTTAACAAAAAGAGCACATTTGCACAGGAACATTTGAACTTTGAGTGTGAGGGGAAAATGGCTCAGCCTTGACTTGATTTTTTTTTTAGCCTGTAGTAATATATGATTTAGCTTTTTAACTAGGTTCTGTTTAGGCACAGCCCTTTGCTGGGGCAAACCATACGTCTCCAGAGGAAGCTGGAGAACAGATTGCATTCAGGGCCAATGAGTGTGGGGGAAGCCGGTACAAATTATTGGGGCCCAGTGGTCCAGAAGGGGGCCCAGAGCCCAGCTTCCCCCCCTCTTGTCGGCCCTGTTTAGCTGGTCTGCCCTTGCTGGGGGGCCCCAAATTTTTTTTTCACAGGGGCCCGAACTCGCTCTCTGCTTCTGCCATCTCCATTTGGCAACAAGACTCTGGCCCATCTTGGTGGGTGATGGGATGACCTTAGTTATTCATGCCTTTGTCACTCTTGGCAGGACTACAGCAATGTGATATATCTGGACATGAAATCGTCTGCTGCTAGGAAACTCCAACTAATACAAAACATTCCGCAACATAGGCTACCATAAGCACATCCAATCTGTCCTCCACTTCCTATACTGGTTTCCCATAGAATATTGAAGCAAGCTCAGGGTTTTGGTCCTTATCTTCAATACTCTATATAGCTTGGGCTATTATATCTAAAAGATTGCCTAAAGCTCCAGGATAAAGACTCTGGTCAACAACTTTGCTCCTCTGGCACAACAAGGCTTTCTATATTAAGGGTGAAGCTCTTCAATGAAGCATCTGTGCAAAGACTGTGGAATGAACTCCCAAAGGCACTAAGAACCACCACAAACCTCCCCCTCCAATTGCAGGTGTATTTCTTTGACTTTACCTTATCTAAAGTAAATGTATAACAGCAGTGTGCATAATAAAAAATAAATCCTACCCAAAGAAAACACTCCACTATGCACATTTTTAGCTCCAGCAAAAGGATGAGAGAACAATACATGACAGACATTATTCATGTCACTTGATATACTGCTGGAAGGCACTCAAATACTATAGTGATGAGTGCAGTAGAAGAACCTAGATATAGAATAAAATGTGTGGTAGTTTCTGCTATAGACAAAGTCCATGAGTAATGGTTGCAGGATGGAGCCTGTGGCTTTTAGATAGCGTGGGTAAAACACTAGATGAAGTTTGGGCTTATCTATGTGAATCATTTGAGCATAGAAAGATAGGGTGTGACTCGACCCCATACCAACCTGTCGCCATTCTAACTGTGTGTGTGTGTGTGTGTGCACCCTGCTGACATTAATGAACCATTAATGCACTTTGAGCTAGCCATAGGCCCTTTCAAAGTGGACTAGATCAAAGTGCTCTAACAGACTGTTAACTCATGATAGAAGGGTGCAGATGGGCAGTTAGGACTGGTCTACGCTACAACACTATGTCGATGTAAGCCTCCTTGCACTGATCTTGTCATGCATGTGTCTACACTTAAATTTGTCTCCTATTGATGTAAGTGTCCATTACACTGACATCGTAATATCACCTCCCCAAGCAGTATTGAGCCATAGTTGATGTACTGAGATCGATGCAGCATGAGTTTAGACGCTGCATTACTTATGCCAACTCTAACAGTCCTTCAGTAGCTGTCCCACAATGCCCCACATTGACTACTCTGGTCGCTGTTATGATCTCCATTGCCCCAGGATCATGTAGACCAGAAGCCCTCCTTCCCCTTTAAAGCCCACAAATTTTTGAAATGCCTTTTCTGATTGCCCAGCTTGGTGAGTACACCTAGCAGCTCTCCATTGTTGAGTGCAACTGGTCAGCTGACCATGCTGGCTACATGCCCAGATGCACTCCTGTCTGGAGCAGACAGGAGATATTGGATCTCCTGAGCCTGTGGGGAGAAGAGGTTGTGCAGGTACAGCTCTGAACCAGCTGTAGACACATCAGCATTGACGAGCAGATTGCTCAAGGGATGTAGGAGAAGAGGTACTACAGCAGGGGTCTCAAATATGCGGCCCGCAGAGCTTTTCCCTGCAGCCCACCAAGCTCCCTGTGCGCCTCCCCCACCCAGTTACTTCCTGTTGCTGCCAAACTCCCCTCACCCCGGCCTCACCACGAGTTATTTTATATGGCAGCTAAGCTCCCTGCGCGCTGCTCTGCAATGTTTGGGGTCGGGTCTCTCCCCCGGCCCCGCCTGTCGCCCCCACGCACCTCCCCAGAGTGTCCCCCAGCCTCACTTGCTGCCCCCTCACCGCCCCGGAGCCTGCAGCTCATGCTGAGTCTGCGCGGCTCTGCCGTCTTCCAGCATCACCTGCTGCCGCAGGGTCCTAGTGCCCCTCCACTAGGGCCAGGGCAGGCTGCCCTTCCCCTGCCTTTCTGCCCTAGTCAAGCCTCTCCAATGCCCCAAACCCCTCATCTCCAACCCCCCTCCTATCCCCAAACTCCATCCCAGAGCCTGCACCCCCACCCCCAGCCCAGAGCCTGCACCCAGCACCCAAACTCCATCCCAGAGTCTGCACCCTAGACCCCCCTCCCCCACCCAAACTCCCTCCCAGAGCCTTAGGCAGGTGGGGGCAGAGTTTTTGGGGGGGCAGGTTCTGGGAACCACCAAAATTTCTACAAAACTGCCACCCCTGGAAGAGGCAGAGCAGGAGTGGAGTGGTGGTGCACCCAGTGCAGTGGGGGGAGGGGTCGGGGCTTACTGAGTGTATATATGTTATTAAAACCGCTTGGAAATTACTTAGTCAAAAAAAAAGAACACTCATGGAAGAAAAAAATTTTTTCAAGACAAATGAGAGAATTTTTAGTTTTTCACAGAGGTAAAAGATAAAATTCAATGCCTTATTTGTCAGCAAACGATTGCTGTTCCCAAGGAGTATAGCGTGCGTTGGCACCACGACACGACGCACTGTGAAAAATATGCATTCACTGGAAAAATCCGAGAGAAAAAAGTCCAGCAACTTAAAGCAGCATTTACCAAGCAAAGAAATTTCTTTTCGGGGATTAACAAGTCTAGAGAAGGTTCAGTAAGAGCAAATTTTGTGATAAGCGAAATGATAGCTAAATCATCGCGACCTGTTACAGAAGGCTTATTTGTAAAAGAATGTCTTATGAAGGCAAGCCAAATTTTATGTCCTGATAGGAAGAAAGTTTTTGAAGGCATAAGCTTGACTGCCAATACAGTTGCCTGCAGGCTAACAGATTTAGCTGATAATGTGCAAAAAGAATTGATTCAAATGGCAAAAGACTTTGAAGCATTTTCAATTGCTCTTGATGAGAGTACAGATGTATCAGATACCGCACAGTGTGCAATGTTAATTAGAGGTGTGGATTGCAATTTGAATATAACTGAAGAATTGCTAGACTTAATGCCACTGGAGGGTACCACAACGGGAAGTGACATATTTCTAGGATTGGAAGAGTATATTGAAAAAGCTGCGCGGCCATGGAACAAACTCGTATCTTTGGCTACGGATGGTGTGCCATCAATGTGCTCTGAAAACGTTGGTGTGGTTGGATTATTGAAGACCAAACTGAACAGCCTCAATATACCAGGAATTAGCTTCACCAGTTTACATTGTATTTTGCACCAAGAAGCCCTGTGTAGTAAAAGTCTACAAATGAAGGAAGTTATGGACGTAGTTGTTAAAACTGTTAATTTTATATGTGCACGAGGGCTGAATCACAGACAGTTCACTTCTTTTCCAGCAAGTATGGATAGTGAATATGGGGAACTTGTATCACACTCAAGTTAGATGGCTGAGTCGTGGAAATGTTTTGAAGGGTTTTTTTGCACTTAGAGAGGAAATTGATTCCTTCATGAAAATGAAAAACAAGGAGGTTCCACAGCTTGCTGATTCCACTTTTATCTGCAACCTTGCTTTTCTAACAGATGTAACCGATCACCTGAATGCACTGAACTTGAAACTTCAGGGTAGAAAATAGGTGATAACACAGATGTATGACAGTGTTAAATCATTCAAAGTCAAGCTTACTTTGTGGGGGAAACAGTTGACTGCTGGCAATTTGGTTCATTTCTTGACTATAAATTCCTTAGGAAAAATTGAACCCAAATCCTTGAAAGAATATGTAGAGATCATTTCTAACTTACACAAACAGTTTGATGTGTGGTTCAAAGATTTCAAGGCACTTGAACCACATTTTCAACTTTTTTTCACACCATTTGCTGTTGAAATTGACTATGTTGCAGAGGAAATGCAGATGGAGTTAGTAGAGCTTCAGTGTGACACCATTTTGAAGCAGAAGTATACAGATGTTGGAATTCCAGAATTCTACAGGTTTCTTTCACAAGAAAGATTTCCCATGTTATTCTCTGCTTCCGCAAGGATAATGTTAATGTTTGGAAGTACATATATATGTGAACAGTTTTTCTCTTCCATGAAGATTAACAAATCTGTGTTAAGGTCAAAGCTCACTGATGAACATTTGAAAGCAACACTGAGATTGGTTTCGTCTCAGGATATCAAACCTAATATTGATGCTCTGGTTGATGCAAAATGCTGCCAGCTAAGTGGCCAAAAATGAAATGACTGTCAAAATTAGCACTGACTTTTCACATTACAGTTAAAGAAGTTAATAAAAAAGTTAATAAATTGACTTTTAATAGAATACTATATTTTAATACTATACTACTATATCAGTCTTGGGGTTTTTTTTCTGCCTACCTCCAGGCGCTTCCCACCACCAAGCTGCCAAACAGCTGTTGGTGGCGCTTAGCACTTTACAGGAGGGAGGGGGGAGGAGCGGGGAGCAACGCGCTCAGGGGAGGAGGTGGAGAAGAGATGAAGCAGGGGCGGGGCCGCATGGAAGGGGTGGAGTGGGGGTGGGGCCAATGGCAGCGAGGGGGGATGTCAGTGATGTGGCCCTCGGGCCAATGCACTAGTCCTCATGTGGCCATCGTGGTCATTTGAGTTTGAGACCCCTGTACTACAGGGACCAGCAGCATGAAAGCCAAGGAGCTGCAGCAGGCATAGCAAGAGGGCAGGGAGGCAAACAATCGGGTGCTGAACCCCAGACTTGCCAATTTTACAGTGAGCTGTATGCCGTACTTGGCAGAGACCCGCACTTTGCAGAGACCCTACTGCCATGCCCATCGCACCATGTATACCTTTGAGGAGTCTGAGTCACAGACTCCTGCCATGAATAGTGAGCATGGGGAACAGGCAACCAGGGGATCCAGCTGAACAGAGAGCCAGAACTGTTTTTGCCTCCACCACAGTCCAGCCTGTCCCTGCAGTTGAGCATGGGTGAGCCCAATGCAGGGGAAGGAACCTTGGGTAAGTTGTGCAATACATTTGTCATTACAGGGATGGCATCCCCAAAGTAGCAGGGCACAGCTTTTGACTTTTCATTAATTTATTTATGCTAGAAGAGAGAGTGCTACAACCAAGAGAGGTAGTATTCTTATCTGCTTTGCACTCCCCTGTAAAGTTGGGAGGAGCATGCAGAACAGTTTGTTTATGTACATGGGGATGTCCCTTGAATCCTTGTAAGAGATCTTAATGAAAATTTCATAGACGTACTCTGCAATCTTCTGCTGAAAGTTTCTAGGGAGGGCTGCCTTATTTCTTCCTCTGTGGTAGCACACTGCTATGGCACTCAGTGATAACTTCAGCAGGCACCATTGCAGTACCCAGGCTAGCAGCATGTGGACCTGAGCAACTTCAGGATGCTAGCAGCAACTGTGCCCTCTGCCTTTGTTGCCCTCAGGAGTGAGATTTCAGCTAAAATCACCACCATCTGTGGCAAACCGTGTCAATATTCAGTACCATTGCACTATACAACTAGATTCATGCAACCAAGCAATTCCCTCCTCATTTCCCTAACCCCCTGCAGGCCGTAATCACCATGGCTAGTGCCGTGCCCAAGCAACCCCAAGCAGACATGAGAATATAGTGTTTAAAACTTTAGGGGAACAAGGGGAGTGATTGCTGCATCTTAAGTTTCACTTTCCATAGTGAATAGACTTCTGTGTATTTTGTCTGTAGCTGCTACCATTATGGCCTTCACAGTCTCCCACTCCATACCTGCAGAATGCCTGAGCCAGAAGAGGACTTGGGATGACAAACCAATGCTGCATCAGATCGTGAGAGCAGACAGCAAATTGCAGACCAACTAGAGAAGGAAAGAGTGGAGAGGAGTAAGGCCCAGGAGTTCCAGCAGGTAAAGGGGAGGGAGATGCACCAGGACATAATGGGTCAGGCAGCAAACAGGTGCTGCAGATTCTGGTGGACCTACAGGTTCAACAATTCCAGGCTCGCCTCCCTCTGCAACCCTTTGAGAACTCAATATCAGAATCTCCCTCTACCCCCCCTCAGCATTCCACATGGCATCAGGGGTTGCTGCACTATTTTTACATTCCATCCCAGGAGGACATTAAAGACAATTACAGCTTCACATGAAAGACACAGTTGGTGTATGTGTAGCTGAAATGGACATGAATGTTCTTTCCTTTTCATAAGTTTGGTTCTCTTAATTTATTAAAGTTTTAAATATATTTATTTTAAAATATCATGGCTTCTTTTCCCTTAGGCACAACATCTTCAGAACCACCCCCCCCCACCCCGCCTACAACTGACCTTTCTGTTGCACACAGTTTTAGAGAGGTAGGTTTCCCTAGGATGCTGGCACCCCTTCGCATGTGCCTATTGTGCCTAATTGGAAATCCAGCCCTGCCTGCATACCAAGAGGCGATTAATGGCCTCCATGGTGGATTTCCCAACTCCAAATTGATTTCTGACTAACAGGTAGCAATCTGGCATTACAAGTTTCCACAGTGTAATTGTTACTTGCTTCTTCACTGTCAGTACACCTCTCATTTTGATAGCCCTGTGTCGGAGGGCTGGGGGAGCTCTGCACACTGATCCAGGAATGTGGCCTTGCACATCTGAAAGTTCTGCAGCCCCTGTTCATCATCCCAAACCCACATTACAATGTGATCCCACCAGTCAGTGTTCAGTTCTTGGGCCTAGAAGCAGTGCTCCACCTTCTGCAGCTGCTCCGTGAACTCCACCAACAACCTTGAATTGGTTCTCGCTATGTCCCACAGCAATCTGTTCTCCAAGAAATCATTATGTTCCCCACTGATTTTCTTCTTCTTATGGCTTTATGGCAAATACTACAGAATCATGCACCCTCTGTTTTCAATGCTCATGGCAATAGTGCAGAGATGTGCAGACTCCATGCTTCTGCCAGAGATGGCGGGCAGAGAGGAAGGCAACATGGGTTGTTGGGATTTTGAAAATAAGTTGTGAAAATTAATGGGATACAGATAACTGATGGGATGGAGACAGTTGCAAACTGGGAAGTTGACCCATATTCCCAGTCACCCTACACGATTCATTTTGGCTCCATCATGAATTGCCAAAACTTCCCAAAAGACAGCATGCTGAGTGGTGGCAAGTTGTACACGGGGATACCTAGACATGGTGCCCTACTTTGTGGATCAATACAAGCATGCCTGGTGAGTACTGGCATTGTCTACAAGGAGCCAAGTATGTACATGCACAAGCAATGTACTAACTGCGGAAGCTTATGGTGATGTAAGTTGTGTCAATGTAAGTTTGCAGTGTAGACATGGCCTTAGACCTCAACAGGCTTGTGTGAGTAGATTCACAACCCAGCTTACCACAATCTAATTGTTTATGTAGACAAGCCCCTTGTTTCTTTTTCTGAGAAATACTGTATTTCATGGTGCTCTGCAGATATCACTAATTACTATGTTTTATTCTACCATAAATAGAACAATTGGAATACATCTGAGAAATATTTACAATAATATTTTAAATGGGTTACTTGGAAAAGGGATTTCTCAGTCAGTTACTAAGGGCTTGATCCTGCATCACTGTCAATGGCAGAGTTTTGCCTTCTATCAGCTCAGGCAGCAAATGCTCTTTGGGCATTCTTCTGGGTTTGCTAATGGAGACAAACAAGCAACAGTTCTAAATTTACATAGCATGTGGGGGAAACAGGTTCATCTTTTTGTTCAGAAGCCATTCTGCACAGGAGCTGTTTATGTAGCTAGTTACTTCTAAATTGCCACACGCTGATATGTGAGACTAGAAAATAGAAACTGATGATAAAAAAAATGGTAACTAGCTACAGTACATATATAGCAATAATAAACATGAAAAGTTGTATTCCTGGAGACCCAGCACAGTTAGCTTCAATAGGTATGGGAGATTGTTTAAAGTCCTCCAGAAATATATATCTTCAGGGAATTGTGATCAGACATTTTTTCATATTCCCTTTTTGCTACGGGATTTTATAGATTCTGCATTCAGAAGATTAACAAGGGACTATTTACAGGAACATATTCAAACACTGGCAGTAACTGATATGCCACAAAGCTGTAGTGATAATGCTATTTTAAAATGTGTACTGGTGGGTACACAGAGCTAATTTCCATAACTACTGCTGCAGCCTCTGCCTAGAAGAGGAAATGCCAGCACAAAAAAGTTACAATTGTGGAATACAAAGTGAGAGTAGATGATTAAACCTTCCAAGTGACAAGAATGTAACATATTTATGAGATATTAAAAGCAAGCCTCCGAAAAGGTGTTTATTAATACATACTATTTCCTTCTCATTTTAATAATGTAGGTGGTAAATATCACTTCAATAAGTTGAAAAATCCTCTAACCCAAGCCTTGTTTAATAACTATTTCACTTTTAATTGGCAGAAAACCATGGAGAATTGTGAGACCGTAGATGCAGCATTTTTCTCATGCAGGGAAAGTACTCTTGTGCAGTTATTTGTTTGGATATTCATATTCAAGGTGACTGCCCACCTGTATCCATCTCTCTATAAGCAAGCAGAAAACTGGGACTGAAATAAGTGTACGTGTGACTTTAGTCTTTAACCATCAAACTGTAAAAGCCTGAAATTTACCCAAGCTTAAACTTGGAGACTGGTCTTTAGAAACTCAGGGAAGAAAAATACTGCACAATACCAATTGCTGTCACTTGACATGACTGTTTTCCTCCATGGTTGCCACTGATGAACAATATACTGAATTTCTGCATGGCCTTAGTAGGAATGGTGCTCACTTCACAGCTAATGAACAGAGAGGATCATGTTGGGAAAAGTCCTAACCCTATTGAAGAGGAGTCTATACCTTTTGGATTTGATAATCCAAGTGAATTAACCTCAAGGCAAAAGGATGGTGAGTTGTCCAAATAAATATTGAGTTGTTAAATAGGAGAGAAAGTGGGTGAGGTAGTATCTTTTATTGGACCAACTTCTGTTGATGAGAGAGACAACAGAAGTTGGATCAGTAAAATATATTAGCTTGCCCATCTTGTGTGTCTAGTATCCTGGATCCGACACAGCTACAACAACACATCATACAATGGTTATTAAATATTAATTCCTGTGAAAGATTGTTTACTCAGGAAAAAGGAGGGAAGAGATGAGGATGTGTGTATTATTTCTTGAAACTGACAACAGGAAGCTAGATAGGAAGGGTTGGGGAAGTTCTAGGCATAAATTCTATGTGGTGAAGTAGCAAGGAAAAGACAGAATAACATTAGAGAAAGAATGCTTCTCCTTATTCTAATCAAGTCCTTTGTTCAGTTAAACCTGTATGACATCCAGGTCTCTAGCTATGGATACTACTGGCTAGCTGTGAGAATAGGAATGTAAGGCCCAGGAGCAGGCAGGCAGAAGGTTTGAGGGTAAGGAAAGATGGTCTTGTGGTTTTTACATGTATTTGTAAACTAATTTTTTTAAGCACTAGCTTAGGACTCAGGCAATCTGTTTTAGTTTCTGGTTGGGATACAGCCTTCCTGTGTGAAATTGAGCAAGCCACAATCTCTCAGTGCCTCACATTTGTAACATTGATAATACTTTATTTTCCCAACCTTTTTCTTGTTTATTTAGATTTCAAGCACTTCAGGATAGGAACAGTTTCTTACTATGTGTAAGTACAATAGGGCCCAGGTCTCAATGGGGCCCTGTAGGTAGGCACTACTATAGTACAACTAATAATC
This sequence comes from Trachemys scripta elegans, assembly GCF_013100865.1. NCBI lineage: Eukaryota > Metazoa > Chordata > Testudines > Emydidae > Trachemys > Trachemys scripta. The sequence goes on along the minus strand of NC_048302.1, from coordinate 104,265,967 downwards.
ACTGACCCAAATTCCTTTAATTAAAACTTAAATCAGGTTTGTATGGAAAATATAATGCACAGTTTCCTAAACAACCAAGGATCTAAACCATGACAAATTACGTTAAGGACCTGATTTGATCTTGTAGTAGTATAAAAGCATAGAGTAATAGTTGAAGTTCCATTTAATTGTATGTACGCAACAAGATGAGATGCAACAGCAAGTGCTCAATGTTATAGCACTATGTTATCAGCCCAGAGTTTTAAACCAGTAACACAGTCAATGAGAACCTTGCCACTGACCTTTATGGGAGCTGGATCAGGCCCACAGTGAGTAAGATACAGCAAGAGAATCTATATGTCCTTCCCCACCTCACCCACTTGACCTAAACTCTAGGCTTGAATTCTCCTTTTACTGACCTGGGGAGCCCTTTTGTAGTCTGAGTTTGCACAGGGGTAATGAACTGAATAATTTCCATCAAACCTGTAAAATACTTAGTGTTACATGCATGATTAGGTACCTTGCTGAATCAGGGCCTATAAGAAGAAGGACCAATGTCTGTTTTGTGAGACTCTATGTTAGCACAGTATTCCTGTGGACTAGAATTCTAACCTTGCACCACATGAATGAAAAACTCCTAAGGGCTAGTTGTGAGATGAGCTCTCTGGGGGGCAAATAATCACCTCATTGACAGGACTGAACTGCATAAATATTCACCTAGAGCCATGTTTGCAGTTTCCAGAGAGCAAATTATGGTGTTTCTCTCTCACATCCTGCAGGAATCTGTGCATTGACAAATAAAGTGGACCTTATTAAAAACTAAGACATACATCTTTTAACTACACTTACTGCAGTTTCCAATCTAAACATATTGCAGTTTCTGCTTGGGGACTATAAAAATAAAGACAGCTTGATTTCCTTTTTTGTTTTGTGTGCCTTTTCTCTACTATTTCTGAGTAAAACTAAAAAAAAAAAAAAAAAAAGATTATTTTGGACAAATCCAAAAATCAATATTTCTAACATTTCTGCATCCTAGGGGAATATTGGGAAGTGTTGGTTTTGTGTGTGCTAATCTGTAGGTTTACCAGGGAGTAGTTAATGTAATTTTTTAATTTGAATTTCTTACTCTCCATTGTTAGGAAGGTTAAAAATGCAATTCCTTTCTTACATAAGAACGGCCATACTGGGTCAGACCAATGATCCATCTAGTTCAGTATCCTATCTTCTGACAGTGAACAATGCCAGGTACTTCTGAGGGAATGAACAGAACAGGCAGTCATCAAGTGATCCATCCCCTGTTGCCCATTCCCAGCTTCTGGCAAACAGAGACTAGGGACACTTCAGAGTATGGTTTTGCATTCTTGCCCATCCTAGCTAATAGCTATTGATGGACCTATCCTCCATGAACTTATCTAGTTCTTTTTTGAATCCTGCTATAGGCTTGGCCTTCACAATATTCTCTTGAAAAGAGTTCCACAGGTTGACTGTACGTTGTGTGAAGAAATACTTCCTTTTGTTTGCTGCTATTGTTTGCCTATTAATTTTATTTGGTGACACTTAGTTCTTGTGTTATGAGAAGGAGTAAATAACACCTCCTTATTTACTTTCTCCACACCAGTCATGATTTTATAGACCTCTATCATATCCCCCCCTTAGTCATCCCTTTTCCAAGCTGAAAAGTCCCAGTCTTATTAATCTCTCCTCACATGGAAGCTGTTCCATACTCCTAATAATTTTTGTTGCCCTATTCTATACCTTTTCCAATTCCAATATATTTTTTTTTGAGATGGGGTGACCAGATCTGCATACAGTATTCAAGATATGGGGAGACCATAGATTTATATAGAGGCAATATGATATTTTCTGTCTTATTATCTATCCTTTTCCTAATGATTCCTCACATTCTGTTCGCTTTTTTGACTGCTGCTGCACATTGAGTAGATGTTGTCAGAGAACTATACACGATGACTCCAAGATCTCTTACTTGAGTGGTAACAGCTAATTTAGACCTCATCATTTTATATGTATAGTTGGGATTATGTTTTCCGATGTGCATTACTTTGCACTTTTTTATTACCTTTGTTAGTTTTGTACTGGCAAATCTTTGCTGGGAGACTGTCTGCTTTCCAGATACTCAACCCAAGAAGCCAGCTTTTTTTTTAAAAAAGTTATTTTTAAAGGACAGTTCAGGGGCACTATCTAAGGGATCAGAGAAGGGGGGTTAGCTGTGGAGTAGCAATGTAGATTGATACTTGCCTAGAATGAGTCTTGATCTATCTCTGCCTTTCTTTTTCTGGACACCCTTACTGATTGCTGGCATAGGGTCCCTTCATGCTTTGTCTCTGTTCCACTGCCTCTTGACCTGACTTCTGCTGGTTCTCAGTGTGAGTGGGTGGGTCCGCATGGAGTGCATTGCTGTGGGAGTCAGGCATGAAGCTAGAGTGAGTCAGAACAGGATGATGGGAGTTTGGAGAGAGCTGGTGCACAGAAGCTTTCTGCAGGGGAAAGAATTGTAGGAAGAGTTAGGGAGATGACTTGGGAGACAGGTTTGATGTATGGAAGGAAATGGAGGGGCAGGTACAGCTAGGAACAATCCAGGGAGCTGACTGAAGAGAAGACAAAATGACTTAAGACAGTGTGATCATGCTCAGGAAGGAACAGCAGGGAAAAAAGGGAGGAGGCGTTGCCTTATATAGTAAAAATGTATACACTTGGACTGAGATTGAGATGGAAATAGGAGACAGACTTGTTGAAAATCTCTGGGTAAGGATAAAGGGTAAAAAACAAGGGTGATGTCATGGTAGGGGTCTATCACAGACCACCTAACCAGGAAGAAGAGGTGGATGAGGCTTTTTTTAAACCGCTAACAAAATCATCCAAAGCACAGGACTTGGTGGTGATGGGGGACTCAACTACCCAGACATCTGTTAGGAAAATAACACAGCAGGGCGCAGATTATCCAATAAGTTCTTGGAATGTATTGGAGACAATTTTTTATTTCAGAAGGTGGAGAAAGCTACCAGGGGAGAGGCTGTTCTAGATTTGATTTTGACAAATAGGGAGGAACTGGTTGAGAATTTGAAAGTGGAAGGCAGCTTGGGTGAAAGTGGTCATGAAATGATAGAGTTCATGATTCTAAGGAATGGTAGGAGGGAGAACAGCAAAATAAAGACAATGGATTTCAAGAAGTGGGAGGGATAGCTCAGTGGTTTGAGCATTAGCCTGCTAAACCCAGGGTTGTGAGCTCAGTCCTTGAGGGGGCCATTTAGGGATATGGGGCAAAAATCTGTTGGCTGATTTAATTGGTGATTGGTCCTGCTTTATGCAGGGGGTTGGACTAGATGATCTCCTGAGGTCCCTTCCAACCCTGATATTCTATGATTCGAAGGCCAACTTTAGCAAACTCAGGGAGTTGGTAGGTAAGATCCCATAGGAAGCAAGTCTAAGGGGAAAAACAATAGAAGATAGTTGGCAGTTTTTCAAAGAGACATTATTAAGCGCACAAGAGGAAACTATCCCACTGCATAGGAAAGAGAGGAAGTATGGCAAGAGACCACCCTGTCTTAACCAGGAGATTTTCAATGATCTAAAAATAAAAAAAAAGTCCTACAAAAAGTGGAAAGTAGGTCAAATTACAAAGTATGAATATAAACAAATAATACAAGTGTGTAGGGACAAAATTAGAAAGGTCAAGGCACAAAATGAGATCAAACTAGCCAGAGACATAAAGGATAACAAGAAAACGTTCTACAAATACATTAGAAGCAAGAGGAAGACCAAGGACAGGGTGGGCCCATTGCTCAATGAGGGGGAGGAGAAATCATAACAGAAAATGTGGAAATGGCAGAGGTGGTTAATTACTTCTTTGTTTCAGTTTTCACCAAGAAGGTTGGTGGTGATTGGATGTCTAACGTAGTCAATGCCAGTGAAAATAAGGTAGGAACAGAAGAGGCTAAAATAGGAAAAAAAACAAGTTAAAAATTACTTGGACAAATTAGATGTCTTCAGATCACCAGGGCCTGATGAAATGCATCCTAGAATACTCAAGAAGCTGACTGAGAAGATATCTGAGTCATTAGTGATTATCTTTGAGAAGTCATGGAAGATAGGAGAGATTCTAGAAGACCTGAAAAGGGCAAATATAGTGCCCATCTATAAAAAGGGAAATAAGGACAACCTGGGGAATTATAGACCAGTCAGTTTAACTTCGGTACCTGGAAAGATAATGGAGCAAATAAGTAAGCAATCGATTTGCAAACTTCTAGAAGATAATAAGGTGATAAGTAACAGTCAGCATTGATTTGTCAAAAACAAATTATGTCAAACCAACCTCATAGCTTTCTTTGACAGGGTAACAAGCTTTGTGGATGGGTGGGAGCAGTAGATGTGGTATATCTTGACTTTAGTAAGGCTTTTGATACTGTCTCGCATGACCTTCTCATAAACAAACAAGGGAAATGCAACCTAGATGAGCTACTATAAGGTGGGTGCAAAACTGGTTGGAAAACCGTTCCGAGAGAGAAGTTATCTGTGGTTCAAATCAAGCTGGAAGGGCATAATGAGTGGGGTCCCGCTGGGATCAGTTCTGGGTCTGGTTCTGTTCAATATCTTCATCAATGATTTAGATAATGGCATAGAGAGTACACTTATAAAGTTTGCGGATGATACCAAGCTGGGAGGGGTTGCAAGTGCTTTGGAGGATAGGATTATAATTCAAAATGATCTGGACAAATTGGAGAAATGGCCTAAAGTAAATAGGATGAAATTCAATAAGGACAAATGCAAAGTACTCCATTTAGGAAGGAACAATCAGTTGCACACATACAAAATGACTGCCTAGGAAGGAATACTGCGGAAAGGGAACTGGGGATCATAGTGGACCAGAAGCTAAATATGAGTCAACAGTGTAACACTGTTGCAAAAAATAGTGAACATCATTCTAGGATGTATTAGCTGGAGTGTTGTAAGCAAGACACGAGAAGTAATTCTTCCGCTCTACTCTGCTTTGATTAGGTCTCAACTAGAGTATTGTGTTCAGTGCTGGGCATCACATTTTAGGAAGGATGTGGACAAGTTGGAGACAGTCCAGAGAAAAACAACAAAAATGATTAAAGATCTAGAAAACATGACCTATGAGGGAACATTGAAAAAATTGGGTTTGTTTAGTCTGGAAAAGAGAAGACTGAGAGGGGACATAACAGTTTTCAAGTATGTAAATTGTTTTTCTTTACCTCTGAAGATAGGAAAAGAAGCAATGTGCTTAAATTGCAGTAAGGGAGGTTTAGGTTTGACATTAGGAAAAACTTCTATCAGGGTGGTTAAGCACTGGAATAAATTGCCTAGGGAGGTTGTGGAATCTCCATCATTGGAGATTTTTAAGAGCAGGTTAGACACACACCTGTCAGGGATGGTCTAGAGACTTAGTCCTGCCACGAGTGCAGGGGACTGGACTAGATGACATCTCGAGATCCCTTCCAGTTCTATGATTCTATGAATACACCCTGATATGGGATCCAGCACATAGACCTGTTCTTTCCCTGCTCCATGTCCATTCCCTATGCCATGGTCACACCCACACACTGTGACCCTATCTGTCCTTGTAGTGTTAATGGCAGTGGAAATTTACACAAGGGGCTGGTTGTGAGGGGGCGGGGGCGGGAGAGACGGGACGGGACACTCTCCACCTCTCCTCTTTGGACAGATTAAGCCCCCTCCCCAGACAGCCATGTCACATTTTCCAGCTGGCTGGAGTCTATCTCAGAGTGGGGAGGACTCAACCCCCATTTGCTTTTGCATGAATGCAAGTACACCTCTCTGTCCTTCCAACAGTACCCCACCATTAGGGTTGCCAGGTGTATGGTGTTCATCTGGAACACCCAGTCAAAAAGGGACCTGGCACAGCTGATGAGGCCATTAAAAGTCCAGTTGGTGCAGGTCTGGTAGGGTCCCTACCTGGCTCCGCGCAGCTCCCTGGAAGTGGCTGGCATGTCCCTCAGCTCCTAGGTGTAGGAACGGGGTGGTTCCATGTGCCACCCCCTCCCCATGTGCCAGCTCTGCAGCTCCCATTGGCTGGGAACCGCGGCCATTGGGATCTGTTGGGGTGGTGCCTGCAGGCAGGGGTGGTGCCTGCGGGCAGAGGCAGCATGCAGAGCTGCCTGGCTGCACCTCCGCCTAGGGGCTGGAGAGACATGCCAGCGGCTTCCTGGAAGCCAGTTGAGGTAAGCGCCACCTGAACGGATCCTGCACTTCTCAACCCCTCCTGCACCCCAACTCCCTGCCCCAGCCCTGAGCCCTGTCCTGCACTCAAACTCCCTACCAGAACCTGCACCCCAAACACCATCCTGGAACCCCCTCCTACACCCCAAACCCCATCACCCCAATCTGGAGCCCCCTCCTGCACCCCAAAGCCCTCAGACCCAGCCCAGAGCCCACACCTCCTCTCATACCCCAACACCCTGCCTCAGCCCGGAGCCCCTTCTACACTTTGAACCCCTCGGCCCCAAACCAGAGCCTCCTCCTGCTCTCCAATCCCCTTATACCTGGCCTCACCCCAGCGCCCGTAATCTCAGCCCAGAGCCCATACCCCCTCCCACACCCCAGCCCCCTGCCTCAGCCCAGACCCCCTTCTCACACTCCTAACCCCTTGTCCCCACCCCTCATCCCGGAGTCCCCTGCACCCCAAACTTCTCATCCCAGGCCCACCCCAGAGCCTGCACACCAAGCCAAAGCCCTCACACCCCCGCATCCCAACCCCCTGCCCCAGCCCAGTGAAAATGAGAGTGAGTGAGGGTGGTGGAGAGCGAGTGACAGAGAGAGGGGGATGGAGTCGACGGATGGGGGAGGGGGCCCAGAGAAGGGGCAGGGCAGGGGGTGGGACAAGGGTGTTCGTTTTTTTGCAGTTAGAAAGTTGGCAACCCTATCCACCAGAACAATGAGAGGTAGCTGAAACAAGAGGGCTCTCCTCTCCCACACACAGGGTCTCCAACCGGGATGGTATTGGTAGTGCCCCGTAGAGCCGTGTTAACCCAGGAAGATGAGTTGGGGTAGTTTACACCTGAAGTAACAGCCCAAGAAGATAAATGGGTGAATTCACACTTCTTAAACCTATTGCTTCAGGCCTTCTACAGACTCCGTGCAGAATCATTGCACCACTTACTCTTGATTCATGTTTACCAGGTTTTCTAAGTGAAAGCTGAGATTCTGAGATCATCAGTGAGTGCAGGCTTTAGACGAATCTATAGGGCCTAGGCTTAATCCAGCCTTGAGGGAGAAGGATGTTAAAACACTGAGGACAAATATATTTGTCAGTGCTGTCACCAAGATTAATCACATGCCAACGTGACTTACTTCATTTGAAACCTGACCCTCCTCCCATTGAAATCAATAGCGAACTCCGGTTGAGTTCAATGTTACAGATTGGGACCTCCCTTCATCTGTGAACTATTGCTATGAATTATGTGATCCAATCTCTGAAAATAGAACATATTGAGAGTGCTTGAAATACTCCCAAGAAGGTGTTCATGAACTCCAAGTGTCTGAATTTCAAGCATTGGTTGGTTTGACCATATCCATATCCCTTTTATATAGTTATTGATGAACATTTCCACTAATAGGTTTTTGGTTGCACAAATATTTGGGGAATGGCTATTTTTTGTATGAATATTTGTATTTGGAGTACAACAGCAGCATTCATATAGGAACAATATATTTGTTATTCATTGTTCAAAGTTCAATTCTCTCCTGGTTTGAAAGCTCCAGTCAGAGAACAGAAACAATACAATGTGGCCTATACGAGCAATCATACACTGCAAATAGAATGAAATTTGCTAGCACAAGATATTGCACAATTAAAAATATCAAAGATCACAATCAAAGCATTTGCAGATAGCTCACACACAGAAGAAAGTGCTACAGTTGCAGGGTTGTTTAGCCACAAAAGATTATTCAAGTGGCTCTAACAATTAATTGCTTGTCCAGCATTTGCTGGCTTTTGATTTGGCAATGCAAAATAAATAATCATATAAATTGTGGTGGTTGGTCCCCCCCATACCTTTGTATCTCAGAAACAATGAGTAACAGAATGCAGAATTTGGCCTTAGAAGTCCAGAGCACATTCTCCACCACATAACAGTTTTCAGACCAGGATTTTAAGATCCACATTTGACCTGAGACAGAGTATGAAAGCAAATTATCTTATTAGTTTATAACTATTTTCTCTAAAACTTGGTATCATACATGGGCTAACTCTCAGTGTGTGTCTGTTTGTTGTTTTTTTGTGACAACTGGATTATTACATAATAGGTGGCAGAAGCAGAAATATAATGAAGTACTCTACTCACTGACACTTTGCTTCGGGGACTAATTATGCATAACCTCACTCATATAGTAAACACACATTCGTTTCTTACCCCCTCCAACATTTTTCTTTTCCCCTTTCACTTTTCCTTTACTTCTACAGTTTTTCTCACATTTGTTTTCTTCTCTCCTGCCTGTCTGCATCCTCCAGCTCATTGTCTGCAGTATGCTACACAGATCACACTCTTCTCTGTGATCTACTTTATAATGTTCTGTACTGTTTTGATTTGTGCCTTTAGATGGTAAGATCTTTGAGACTTTTTGCCATAGCTTTCCTTATAGTGCCATGTATATCTACAGCATTATATAACAAATAATTAAATAGCTGTAATTAGTCTGCAATATGCCTACAAAGTGTGCAAATTGATGAATCCACTAGAACCGTGAACTGCTAGAAGAATTTTTGGCATATGTGCAGATATTTCATGGAACACACAGAACCCTTAACTCAGTTCATAAACTCTATGCAGCACCTATAGCACTATATATTTTACCAGGATATATTCAGGACCTGATTCTGTAAAGTGCTAAGCACTTTGGCAGAATTGACCCCATAATTAGTTTCCCTTTCAGGTTTACAGAAACATCAATAATACAATCAATGTACTTAGAGTTTGTTCAGATTTTAGAAATATAAACTAATGACTTCTCAAGAATATGTATTACACTTCTTAGTGCTTTTTGTTTTTTACCTTCCCTAAGGGCCATTGCTGCAGCTTTCCTCAGTGGTGCAAAAGAATCATAATGGGATTTACCTATCAAGATGAAGCATTAGGTAAGTAATCTTCACAGGTGTCAGACACGCAGTGAACTCCCTACGTTGATTAATTCACTCCTTAGCTCCTATTATTTGACTGGAAAAGTGACCCTAGAAACTGGACCTACCTATTTTGGGATATTATTGACATGCTTTAACTTCAAGGTTAGCGTAATGAGCTGTGTGTTTTTTTTTTTCTTGCCATCGGTGTTGCCCCCTTGTTAAGAGCATTGTTACCTTTGCAGACAAGAGCAAATGGGAGTCTTATTTCCTATGAAAACAAAGACACATCATCTAATTCCATGGCGGGGTAATTAACATGATGCATGATTCTGGACCAAACTGGTCAAACAGATTTGAAACCTGAATGTATGATCTATTTAACAGAGACTGTGTTTGTGTGTCACAGGCAGGCGCAGAATTAGGCTAGATCCATGGATCTGTACATCTTGGTCGTAGGTTGGGACAGGGCAAAGAAGCACACTTAAAGTGGTTCTCTGGCTCCATGAGGGACCCACCTATCCTGCCTTCATTCACTGCAGAAAGCCACCAGGGCTGTGGGATATGGTGACTGTGAGGACAAAAGATGGCAGGGCAGAGGGTGAAAAATGAATGAGTGACCACTGAGGATGTCATGACCCATAGGCCTTGAACCCAGGTCCACAGCAGCAGTGATACTTCAATGCTTGACTTTGCAACCTGCTGACAACTGCTGACCCAGGACCCATGAAGCCCAGCCTCAGATTGAGGCTCCGTCCCTGACATCCTATTGGTGAAGTTCCAGAGAAGCCAATAGGCTACTGTCCCTACTAAAGCCAGCAACAGGAATAGGAAGCTGTCTGAACAACTGGGTTCCTCCCTGTTCTGGACTGTGTGCCTTGTACCTCCTGCTCCCCTAGCTTGAGTTCCTGGCATCTGATTTGAGGTGCTGATCTCCAGTTTGTCTCCTGCTTCTGATCTCTCAGTATCCTGACCCAGCTGACTCTCGACTCCCGAGTATGGACTCTGGCTCTGACCACAACCACAACCCGACCTTGAGAGAGTATGGTGAAGTGAATGAATTGAATATGCAGGACATAGTGGAGGGAAAAAGAGAAAGGAATGGAGTTAAAGAAGCACATTGAGGAGATAAGAGAATGAGAGAAAAATGGAGCATGACTAAGATAAGGAAGAAGTGAATGAAAGAATTTGGAGAAATTGAGAGTGACCAACACAGGCAAAGAAAGGGAGGAAGGGCAAAAAGAATAATGAAAATTGAGAGAGAAGGGGAAATTTGACTCAGGGCAAATAGATATGGAAAAAGACATAGGGCTGCAGGAAAAAAATATCATAGAGAATAAAAAAAAATTGAAACAATAGAAAAGACAAAAACGTACAAGTCGAGGTGTATGAACAAAAGATTTTTTTTAGTTCACTTTTCAGCTTGAACCAAAACCACCCATTTTTTCTAAATTTTTGATGAAGTGCCAAAAAAACAAACAACAAAAAACATTTCATCTCAAAAGTGTCAAAACAAAATTTAGTTTTAGCAAAACAAGTCAACAAACCCAACATCAATTTGCAAAGCACTTTTTTTTTAAAGTTTGGGCTGAAAAACTCTCCTCCAGCTCTAGTGACAAACATGGGAGGCTCAGGACTTGTCTTCACTGGGTGGGTAAGTCGACCTAAGTTATGCTATTCCAGTTATTTGAATAACGTAGCTGGAGTTGATGTAGCTTAGGTTGACTTACCCTGGTGTCTTCACTGCATTGCGTTGGTAGGAGACATTCTCCGGTCGACTTCCCTTACTTTTCTCGGAGAGCTGGAGTACCGGGGTCTACCAGAGAGTGCTCTGCTGTTGATTTAGTGGGCCTTCACTAGACCCGCTAAATCGATCCCTACTGCATCGATTGCAGCAGCGTCAATCTCCCCATAGTGAAGACCACCCCTCAGTGGGCAAAATTCTCTGTTGACTACAATTCGCAAGAGTATTCTCTACAATTATGGGACTAGAGACTTTAGCCCAATTAATTTATTTTGTTTAATAAAGTGTTTGAATAAACAAATAACACAATAAGATTTGCCATATACGTACCCAGAGTACATCTTAGTGTAGGGGACAGGCCAGAGGTGGAAAAGTGCTCTGTGTTCTAGAGATCCTACTCCAGTGGAACAATTCCTATGGGGCACTAGGACCACTGTGAGTTAGAACGTCTTTTAGGCTGCTCTAAGTTATGGCCAGTGTAACCAGCTTCCATTTGCCCCTAGGCTTACAGTCATGTTTCCCTCCTGTGCCAAGCATGACTTGGCTGGATCCAAAGGTCAGCCCAATGTGTTCAGTTGTGTGCCATATGGCAGAGATATTTAGTAAGAGAAGGAATTATGTAGAAGAAGAACAAAAATGATTCGGCACTACAGGGACTGATATATAAGGAGATATAAAGAGTTAAATGTGTAGCTTGATTAGCTGATGAGAAAGGGAGTCCAGATATACCTATAAGAAAACATAAGCAATGTTACATTTAAGCATTTAAGCTAAGCAAACAACTTTTCTGCATACCACATGCCTGGTATCCAAATCTTTAACTCACTGATAGTTTCTCTAGTCCCTTGACCTATAGTAATAATGGCCACTCTGCTTATCTGAATGGCTGACTTACATTGTAATGAGAAAAGCATGGTCTAGATCCACAAATAGAACACAGGCTTAGCATCGCAACGCCTCACATTTAGAAAGCCACCTACTGGAATCCACAATTCTGAGTTAAGCACTCAGGCTTCCTATACAACACGTGAGAAGAGCTAGGCACCTATGAATGGGATTCACAAAATCCAGCAGAACAGGCATAAGAACATAAGAACGGCAGTAATGGGTCAGACCAAAGGTCCATCTAGCCCAGTATCCTGTCTACGACAGTGACCAATGCTAGGTGCCCCAGAGGGAGTGAACCTAACAGGTAATGATCAAGTGATCTCTCTCCTGCCATCCATCTCTACCCTCTGACAAACAGAGTCTAGGGACACCATTCCTTACCCATCCTGGCTAATAGCCATTAATGGACTTAACCTCCATGAATTTATCCAGTACTCTTTTAAACACTGTTATAGTCCTAGCCTTCACAACCTCCTCAGGTAAGGAGTTCCACGAGTTGACTGTGTGCTGTGTGAAGAAGAACTTCCTTTTATTTGTTTTAAACCTACTGCCTATTAATTTCATTTGGTGACCCCTAGTTCTTGTAGTATGGGAATAAGTAAATAACTTTTAGTTATTGTTGCCTAAGCAAGCCAGTAGGTTAAGCATCTAAACATGAGCTGGAGGGAGGTACCTACCTCTGCTTAGGATCCACAGTCCTCAACCCTGTCCTGGAATTAGGTGCCTAAGTCAGGTCAGCCCTTTCCCACAAAAAATGGAGGCAGTAGCTGCCATATAGACAATAGTTCAGTGGTTAGACAACTCACTGGGGTCATGGGACACCTGATTTCAAATCTCAACCCTGCCTGGGGAACCCAGGCCTTGTGTTGAAGGTGCCTGACACTCATCTGAAATACTTAAATATCTATTGGGACAGAAAGAGAGCAAGAACAGGGTACACACCTGGGTGGCAGGAAATCTGCATTCATGTCCCTGTGCCAAAACAGGCAGACTAGGGAATTTAAACTGGGATCTCCCACATCCATTGTGAGTGCTCCAAGCACTGATATAAGGGAGGATTCGTCCTCTTCTTCTTTGTTTTGTGTTGGACCTGATCAGGTAAACATCCTCCGAGATCAGCTATCAGATCAGGACCAGCAGGCAAGAATGGGCAGGGGAACGCCCAGTTTGAGGATCCTGCTGGAGCTTAGGTGCCAAGCTGCTGGGCCGTATCAGGACTTAAGCAGCTTTGCACATGGCCTTACTCATAGAAACTTAGACATCTATAGGTTTAGGCAGCAGCTAAGTGGGGGTTTTGAATTCCCAAATTTTGGATTTATGTGACTAAAGTGGCAGTTGGGCACCTAAATTCCTTTATGGATCTAGCTCCAAGTGTCCCAAGCTATCTGCTAAACACAAGATTCTTTGCACCAATTCTCATTAGGTTAGGTCTTCAATGTTTCGTTCACAGTAGCACTTTTACAGCTGTGTTTCAAATTGTCTCATTAGTGTTGCTATGCAGTGTATTAAGAGATGAAAACATTAGCTGAGGCTGTTGCTGTACCATAAATTTGTAAGTAGTTTCTTGCTGCAAGAGAAAAATATAAGAATTGAAGGTAAGAAATAAGTCAGTCAATTCTGTAGAGATATCTTTAGAGAAACACAGCTTTTGTCTTAATTCTGGCTAGCTGATGCCACTGTAAATTGGAGAGAAAGGCTTATATGATGAGTGTCACCAGAATTATTTCTGATTGCAAAAGATTATACTAACATTGGTATGGAATTTTAGGACTGTAGACATGGTTTGAGGGATGCTTATTTCTAAGGTAGGTTGGAAGTAAATGTGCTGCCTATAAGCACCCCTGTATCCACACACTACTGCAATGATTTTTGTATAAAACTGTACCTTGTGAGATATCATTTGAAAACTAACACACTGGTCAATAATATCATTGTGGAGAATATGTGACAATGCTGTATGTGGAGTTATGGATGTCCTCTGATATTATGTTTTCAAGTCTGTGTATGAACAAAGTAGAAACAGGTCTGCCCAGGTCTTGAATACAAATGAAACAGGATGATCAGTGACAATGGAATTGTAATTTTCATATGTGGTAAACAGAACTATCGAAGCTCTCAATGTGGTTAGGGAATCAACATATTTGGGTCATAAAGAATTGTGCATTTGCTTGTCTAACCAGCTTGGTCGTCTGACAGCAATAAATGAAGGTACATTTACGTAAAAGGTAAACAAGACCATCAAGCTAACAGGGGGAGGAAATAATGAGTCAACTATCAATGAGGGGTGCAGATTGCAGTCCTAGGAAGCCTGCTTCTTGCAGTAGGGTCAGTGAACTTTAAGGGAGAGGCTTTTCAAGGGTTTACTGGACTTTAAAGAGAAGAGCAGTGAACGCCAAAGTTATCTTTCACCTAAGATAACAAGGGAAACCAGGATCTCATACTTCTGTGGAAGGTCCTCACAGAGACAATCAACCATGCTGAACTAAGAGTAATTGGTGATCAAAACCATCTTAAACAAACACTGTGCCATGCTAGATTAGTTTAAAATTTAGACTTTGACTCATGTTTTCACTTTTATTTGCTTGTAGCCATCTCTACCTTTAGTTTTTACTAGGCATCACTTAACCTATGTCTTCTTGTTAATAAACTTGGTTTATTTTCATCTAAACCAATCCAGTAATATTTTAATTGCAGTAATTGTTATGTCCAGTTAATGTGCCAAGCTTCTGGGTATTGTCTCTTTAAAGGAGCAAACAAACCTTATTATATCTGAGTGTTCCAGGAAAGGACCGGACACTTAGGGCAGATGGTCCTGGGGAAATTCAGGACTGGGGTTGCGTTGAGGTCACTTGGCTAGTTGTAGCCAAGCCTGGTAGAGACCAGACTGTAGCTGTGGTGTAACAAGCAGGCTGCTGGTGTCAGAGGTATTGAACCAGGGCTGTGTTTCACAGACATTCAGTGCATGCTTGTATGCTGGCTGGGAGTGTCCAGACACAGAGTATTTTAAGGCACCCAGAGGAACAGGACACTCAGTGTTAACCACCAACTGATATGGATTGCACCCTAAAACATGACAGTATCAAATCAATATATATGCATATGCTGGTTGTTATTTGTGTAAATTGGCTGTTTGCCTACTTATGGAGCACAGAAAACAAAGTGTGTTACACAAATTTGCCATCATCTTTCTTGGCTTAAAAAAATAGATCTAGCAGTAGAGTAGAAATGGCATGAATTAAAGTCCATTGAAGTCAGTGGAATTGTTTGCATTGATGCTACTGGGTTTTGGATCAGGCCCCCAAAGAGAGGGAAGTCAGACAGCCCACTTGCTCCAGAAGAGTTGCCATTCTCTGTTCAGAGAAGGAGTTGCCTAGGTTAAACCACAGTACTAGGAACCAGGACACTTGGGTTCTATTGGTGGCTTGCCTAGAAAAGACATTTTAATCTCTCTGGACCTATCATTGAATATTTATAATAAATATCACAGAGGGATTGTGAGGTTTTATGCAATTAAATGTTTGTGAAAGTACTTTGGGAGTCTTTGATGAAAAATGCTGTATAACTAAAATATTATTATTACATTTGCACTGCATGCTTCTCAGTTAAGGCTTTATGAATATTATTAAAGGGGTTATTCATTCAGTTTGATAGAAATAAATTAGTTGGCTAGTAACAGCTTCACATGAAGTCTCGATAGCTTATCTTTGTTTAAATATATATATATATATTCAGTTATTTCTTATTTAATGTGATCCATTCTAATCACTGCACTTTAGTTTCCTGCATGATTAATTCTCTAATGTTAAAGATAGGATGAAATGCAAACCTTATAAAATTGAGGAACAATTATATTTCTTATGTTAGTCAGTGAAAGGCATGAGGAAAAATATTGTGGTCTGATCAAAAACATTAAATGATTTAAAATAAGGCAGTCAAAATCAGGTTGGAAGAATTATATTGAAAATAATTGTTATCTTGGTTTATAAGCTTCCTGATGTGTCCTATCTCTTAAAGAATGTTAAACCCATATTTGTAGTTAATTTGCTGATACTTCACTTGGGTTATTTTTTCCCCTTAGCTTAAAATTCACATAGTTCGTTCTTTTCATTCATAAAGAAATCCAAGCTGGGATTTTCAAAAGAGCCTAAGGCAGTTAGGGCCAGATTTCTAACAGTATTTAGGTACCTAAAGATGCGGATAGGTGCCTAGTGAGATTTTTCAAAAGCACTGACTCTCATGCTGAGCAGGGAGCTGTCTCAGCTAGCCTGTAGGGAATGCTGAGGAGAAGAGTGGGTCCTACACCTACCCCTCAAAGGAATTTATCTCTCTCTTTCCAGTTGAAGTCATTCCACCCTGTGTAAATAATTAAATACTCATTGTGTCCAACAGATTGACTTTATAGCCCAGTAGTCACAGGAATCACCAGGGACTCAAGTTCCAGTGCCTGCTCCAATGACTAAGTATTTTATACAAAGAGAAACGGCTTCAACAGGAGAGACAGAGAGCCCCACAGCAGAATACCCCAGAGGCTTGTGGTTAGGGCACTCTCCTAGGAGGTAGGAGGCATTGGTTTGAATTACTTTCTGAATCAGGCAGAGGGATGATAAGAACCCACATCCCAGCTGAGTTTAGCACTAGGCTAAACTTTATAAGTGGTGTAGGTCCACTCCTCCTGTTTTGTACAGGGCCTGATCTATTAGGTAGCCTCTGAGCATGCCTATGTGATCAGGCCCCAATGGGGGCAGGGGGGCAGAATCTGCTGGGGCTTAGGTGCCTCAGCATTGGCACTGATGCCTCTGAATTCATGCCCAGTGGCAGATATTTAGGTGCCTGAGGGACCTTATCAGAGGAAAAGTAAGCCACAGGGGATTTTAGACACCTACAGGTTAGGTGGCAGCTAAGCAGAGGTTTTGAGGATCTAAATTTTGTATTTAGGTACCTAAAAGTGGCAGTTAAGTGCGTAAATCCCTTTGTGGATCTAACCCCTAGGCATTTTTGAAAATCCCAGTAGGATAGGGTGGCCACTGATGCATCCCCAGAACAACAGACATTCTGGTACTTCCAGTGCCTGTCCCTGCCAGTGTGATCTCACATGCATGGTGCATGCAAAGTCACAGTGGCAGGATGGAGCAGTGCGCTCTGCAAAATGGCAAACAGAGCTAACAAGCAGTTTGGAGCCCTACCAGCCCTGAAGTGGGATTCTCAGACTAGGCAGGATAATGCCTACCTCACCCACAGAGCTGGATCCTGTAGGTGGGCTGTAAATACATCTAAGACCTGACACCTGTCAGAAAACTCAGACCCCACAGCAGGAAGGATGGATGCTGGCCATTGATAGGTAAGTGGGGGTGCAGTACAGCTCCCACACATAGGACATCAGGGCACATGGAAACAGGGAAAACATAATAAAGGTTTCAAGTGTGAGTAGGAGAAAGAGATAGGGTTGGCTAGGATATGGGCTAGTGTCACAGGTAGGATTGCCAGGTGTCCGGTTTTTGACCGGAACGCTCAGTCGGTGGTCCAACGGGGCTAAGGCAGGCTCCCTGCAGCTCCTGGAAGCAGCGGCATGTCCCCCCTCTGACTCCTACATGGCAGGGCAGCCAGGGGGCTCTGCACGCTGCACCTGCCCCAAGCCCAGGGAACTGCGGCCAATGGGAGATGCAGGGGTGGCACCTGCACATGGGGCAGCGCGTAGAGCCACCTAGCTGTGCCTCCGCATAGGAGCCAGAGAGGGAACATGCTGCTGCTTCCAAGAGCTGCCTGAGGTAAGCGCTGCGTAGAGCTTGCCCCCCTCTTGCCCCCCAACCCCTTGCCCCAGCCCTGATCCCTCTCCTACCCTCTGAACCTCTCAATCCCAGCCTGGAGCACCCTTCTGCACCCTGAAACCCTCATCCGCACCCCCAGCCAGAGCCCTCACTCCCCCCATGCCCCAACCCCCTGCTCCAGCCCTGAATTCCCCTCCTGCCCTCCGAACCCCTCGATCCCAGCCCGGAGCACACCCTTGCTCCCCAAACCCCTCATCCCCTGTCCCACCCCAGAGCCCACATCCCCAGCACCCCAACACCCTGCTGCAGCCCAGAGCCCCTTCCCCACATTCTGAACCCTTTAGCGCCAGCCCAGAGCCCCCTGCTGCACCCCAAAATCCCTCATCCCTGGCCACACTCCAGAGCCCTCACCCCCTCTGCACCCAACCCCCCGCCCCAGCCCTGAGCCCCCTCCTGCACCCTGAACTCCTCATTTCTGGCCCCACCCCAGAACTTGCACCCCCAGCCCAGAGCCTGTACCCCTCCCACACTCCAAACCCCTGCCTCAGCCTGGAGCCCCCTCCTATACTCTGAACCCCTCAGCTCTACTCCCCAGCCCAAACCCCTCATCCCTTGCCCCAGCCAGAGGCCTTACCCCTTCCCACATCCCAACCCAGTGCCTCAGCTTGGAGCCCCTTCCCTAATAGAATCATAGAAGATTAGGGTTGGAAGAGACCTCAGGAGGTCATCTAGTCCAACCCCCTGCTCAAAGCAACCCCAACTAAATCATCCCAGCCAGGGCTTTGTCAAATCAGGCCTTAAAAACCTATAAGGATGGAGATTCCATCCCCTCCCTACATAACCCATTCCAGTGTTTCACCACCCTCCTAGTGAAATAGTTTTTCCTAATATCCAACCTGCACTGCAACTTGAGATTATTGCTCCTTGTTCTGTCATCTTCCACCACTGAGAACAGCCTAGCTCCATCCTCTTTGGAAGCCCCCTTCAGGTAACTGAAGGCAGCTAAATCCCCCTTCACTCTTCTCTTCTGCAGACTAAATAAACCCATTTCCCTCAGCTGCTCCTCAGAAGTCATGTTCCCCAGCCCCCTGATAATTTTTGTTGCCCTCCACTGGACTCTCTCCAATTTGTCCACATCCTTTCTGTAGTGGGAGGCCCAAAACTGGACGCAATACTCCATATGTGGCCTCACAAGTGCCGAATAGAGGGGAATAATCACTTCCCTCAATCTGCTGGCAATGCTGGCAGTGCTCCTACTCATGCAGCCCAATATGCCGTTAGCCTTCTTGGCAACAAGGGCACACTGTTGACTCATATCCAGATTCTCATCTACTGTAATCCCCAGATCCTTTTCTGCAGAACTGCTGCTTAGACAGTCGGTTACCAGCCTGTAGTGGTGCATGGGATTCTTCTGTCCTAAGTGCAGGACTCTGCACTTGTCCTTGTTGAACTTCAGCAGATTTCTTTTGGACCAATCCTCCTATTTGTCTAGGTCCCTCTGTATCCTATCCCTACCCTCCAGCATATCTACCACTCTCCCAGCTCAGTGTTATCTGCGAACTTGCTGAGGGTGCAATCTATCCCATCATCCAGATCATTAATAAAGATGTTGAACAAAACCAGCCTCAGGACTGACCCCTGGAGCACTCTGCTTGATACCGGCTGCCAACTAGACATTGAGCCATTGATCACTACCTGTTGAGCCTGACAATCTAGCCAGCTTTCTATCCACTTTATAGTCCATTCATCCAGCCCATACTTCTTTAACTTGCTGGCAAGAATACTGTGGGAGACCATATCAAAAGCTTTGCTAAAGTCAAGGAATAACATATCCACTGCTTTCCCCTCATCCACAGAGCCAGTTATCTCCTCATAGAAGGCAATTAGGTTAGTCAGGCATGACTTGCCCTTGGTGAATCCATGCTGACTGTTCCTGATCACTTTCCTCTCCTCTAAGTGCTTCAGAATTGATTCCTTGAGGACCTGCTCCATGAACTCCTCATTTCTGGCCCCACCCCAGAGCCCGCATCCCCAGCCGGAGCCCTCACCCCATCTAGCACCCCAATTCCTTGCCCCAGCCGGGTGAAGATGAGCAAGTGAGTGAGGGTGGAGACAGCGAGTGACAGAGGAAGGGGGGATGGGGAGGGGAGGGGCCTCGGAGAAGGGGATGGGCAGGGCGGGGGTGGGGCAAAGGTGTTCAGTTTTGTGCAAGTAGAAAGTAGGCAACCCTAGTCACAGGGTTTTCTACTCACTACTGGGGTGCCTCCCCATTGCTCATCTGGGGAGTACTTCTTGACTGGTCTGACTCACTCCCTCCTTTGGTTGCTTGCCCCATGGTGTCACTCTTTCACCATGTCTGTGGACTCAGTTTTACTCCCTCTTTGTGACTTAGCCTTCTGGCAATGTCACTTTAGCCATCCTGTTCTGGGGTAACAAAATCCATTGGACCAACTGTCTCAGGCAGTCTTCTGATCCACTGCCCCAGTGGCCAGTAGGGGAACCCAGGCCTGCCCACTACTCCGGGTTCCAGCCCAGGGACCCTATGAGTAGCAAGCACAGCCTGAACAATCCCAGATCCTCTTGTTATTTCCCTGGGCTCCTTTCTTCTCAAACATTGGTTCCCATCTCGGTTACCACTAGAACTTCCTCTGCTCCCTGTGACTATTTCATCCCTCTTGGGTTCTCTCCAGAGTCTGTATTCCAGTGCAGGATCTCCAGGCTTATTTCCACTAAGGACTTCTCCTTGTCTCTTGCTAACTCCCCTCCTTTCTAGAGAGTCACTGCAGAGTTCCTTCCTGCAGAACCCTCTTGTACACGACTTCCTGGTTTCATAGTAGCTCAGCCTGGCCCTGCCTACCTGGGCTTCATCATCAGTTAGACCTTATCTTTCAGGTGGAGCCTGGCATGAGGTTAATTGGCCCTTTTTGCCTTCTCAGGCCTTGTGTGGGGTGGATACCACAGCACAGCTATCTAAGCAGCTGACTTGGCTTAGTTGCCTAACTCCAGGACTGGTTTCATGGCTGAGGATCTCGAAGAGAAGCAGGTGCCTATCTCTGGCCTGGCAGCCATGAGTACCAGTTCAGACATTTAGGTAATTAAGCCCTTTTCTCTCCCCAACCCTCTCCTTGGTGTTTCATTTCTAACTAGCTTAAGTGGCTTCTAAGATCTTTTTAAAGTGTCTAACTCTCCCCATGCATTGTATGGGGAGCTAACTCAGGGCTGCGGACTCCTCTAGGCTGCAGGCTATCCAGGGGGTTAGGCTTTTCAGTGTTGAATGGTGCCACACCAGAGCATCTGGGTCTAAGTGACTGAATGAGACTTTTTCAATATCTAAGTTCTGTGATCCCATGAGGGTTGCCTCATGCAGAAATGATTTCCTGTATTTGTGTAGGGCATGTGTATAGGGACAAGCCACTTTTGAAAATTTCTAATGTCTGTTTCCAGGGTTGAAGTCCAGATGCCATAAAGCAGGACATTCTCAATAGAGGGCCCTTCATTCTGCCCGTCACTCCCTTCTGCTCTTTCCTACATCCCAGATCTTGTGGGGATGTGGTACAAGAAGCATTTGTTCACTCTGGCTTTTTCTTCATTTGGCCAGAGGGTATTTATTTATCTAGTCAATGGAAGGGGAGTGGAAAAAGGCAGGGCCAGATTTGATTAGCCCCAGTTACTGGCATTAGGCATTCTCTGTTATTTCTCAATAGGCAATCACTATGAAGGGTACAATACAAGAACATAAACCCAGTCAGTATGTTTGAGATTCCCCAAGTGCACCAGGCCTGGATAGGTTTGAAAACTTTGAGTTAAATTAAGTTTGAAACAGTATTGATATTGACAAGGAAGTGCAATATATTCTTTAAAACAGCAATTATCCTTGAAGATAATAAAGTGTTCACATAACATGCCATCTATATTTAAAAAGAAGTCATGGGAGATCAGGGGAATTACAGAGCAGTGAGACTCACCTTGGTTCCAAGGAAACTAATTAAGAGCCTAATTAAGGATGGAATTGGTACAACAGTTAGAGTAAAGCCTGATAGGGTCAAATCAGCAGAACTTTCATGAGGGAAAGCCACACTTCCCCAGCCTGTTAGCATTCTTTGAGAAAGTAAACAATAGGCGATAAAAGTGACCATGACTGAGTCAGGTTTTCATCCTTTGCTTCAAACTTTTGTTTCTTTTGGGTGGTTATATTATTATAACCATGTGGGATGCTCAGTGAACTTAACGAAGGTGGGTGTTGGTATCCTCCTTTTGCAGATGGGGAAACTGAGGTGTAGAATAGTTAAATGTCTAGTCTAATATCCCACACTAAAAGTGATAGGATTGGGACTAGCACTCAGGACTCCTGATTGTCATCCCTTTGTTCTAACTAAACTGCTGCCCTTATGATCCCTGATTTACAGGAATCCTGGGGAGAGGAGCCTGAACCCCCAGCAAGGCCTGTAGGTTACAAAAGGTGATGCTGACCCTCCTGCTCCTGACTCAGGGAGACTTGAAGCAGAAGTAGGAGTCCACGTCACATCTTCTTGTGGACACCGAGGCATGATGTTGCCAGGAAAGACGGCAGAAGAATCCATGAGTCCTTTTCACACTTTACCAATAGTTCCGACATCATCTGATTATTGTATGCATTGTGTACAGTGGTGTATTTAAAACTGTGTTACAATTGTAGGCGGTCAATTTAAACTTTAATATTTTTTTCCTGGTCCTGCTTTCAGCCTATAGGGCTCTGTAGGAAGGTGGGCAGTAGTCAGTTTGCAGCCAGCCTAGAGTAAAGTGGGGTGAGTTGTGCCTCTTGGCCTGGGGGAGCAGCCTGCTTTCTCTCTCTCTCTCTTTCTCTCTCTCTCTGTTTTTGTTCTTGTATGCTGTCATTCTGAAGTCGAAGAAATAAAGTAGTTTTATATTGCCACCTTCCAGCAAGAGTATTTTGTGTTTGTTATCTAACTTCTCTGTTGATATGCCATGAAACATAACATGTGAGGGGTGGGAAGAGTGTTAAACATACCGGGGCCAGATTCTCAGGGAGGATTTAGGTGCCCAAGTCCAACATCAGGGGCGGCTCTATGTATTTTGCCGCCCCAAGCATGGCAGTCAGGTGGCTTTCAGCGGCATGCCTGCGGGAGGTCCGCTGGTAACGCAGATTCGGCGGCATGCCTGCGGGAGGTCCGCCGGTCCTGCGCCTTCGGCGTACCTGCCGCCAAATTGCCGCCGAAACCGCGGGACCGGCGGACCTCCCACAGGCATGCCGCCGAAGGCAGCCTGACTGCCGCCATCACAGTGACCGGCAGGCTTCCCCCTGCGGCTTGCCGCTCCAGGCATGCCAGGGCCGCCCAGAGGATTCAGGGGGCCTGGGGTCTTCCCCGCTGCCGAAGACCCAGCACTTTGGTAGCGGGTCCCGGGGCAGAAGGACCCCCTGCCGCGGGTCTTCAGGACACTTTGGCAGCGGGTTCTGGAGCGGAAGGACCCCCCCCTCCGCCGCTGAATTGCTGCGAGAGTTTTCCAGGGCACCCAGAGCGAGTGAAGGACCCTGCTCCAGGGGCCCCGAAAAACTCTCGTGGGGGCCCCTATGGGGCCCGGGGCAAATTGCCCCACTTGCCCCCCCCCCCGCTCTGGGGGCCCTGAGCGCTTGGTGCGCTGGTGCCGCCCCTGTCCAACATATAGGTACTCCTGGCATTCACAAAACCACCTCACAGCTGCTACCTAACCCTGTAGGCATATGAAGACCCCAAGGTGCCTAAATGTCTGCTCCTGGGCATGTGCAAAGCTACTGCTGTCCTGACAGCACCCAGCAGCTCAGTGCCTTTCTCATTCCTATTCCCTGATGGGACTCACAAACCGGCATTTCCCATCTTGCCGCTTTTCTAGGGACCCTCCATTGGTGGGGAGTGGGAAGGGATGTCTCTTTTTTCCAAACTTCATTGAACAGCACTGTCAGTTTCCTTAGGGTGATGGTATCAAGTGCTTTTCTCTGTATGTTGATCATCTCCCGCAGCTTTGTTATTTTTCAGCTTCCTGATTGCAGCTGCTATTTCTGACATCTCTATTGGACCTATGTTAACATTAAACTGATCAGGTTTGCCTGTTTAATCAAAATCTGGTTCTGAAGTGGGGCTGGAGCTGTTGAGGATGTCTTTGAAATGCTCTGCCCATCTGTTTTCCTGTTGTAAGCATTTTTCCATCTTTGCTTTTTATCGGCCCATTTCGTGTTTTGAAATTTCCGCACAGTCACTTGGTAAATGGCCCTGTGATTTCCTATCATACAAGCAGTGTCAGCTGCTAGGCCTTCAACAGATCTCCATTTATCTTTCCTTGCATTGCTTTCCACTGCTTTGTCTGATTTCTTGTACTCATCTTTTGCTTTTTCCAATCTTTGGTCTTAGCTTTCCTTTCAGTACTTTTCTTTCCTCAGTGAGATGCCATGTCTCTTGGCTTATCTGACTATGCTGATATCCAACTATGACTGTTGCAGCCTGAATTACATTGTCTCTGAGCACTGCCCATATTTCCTCAGGTCCAGTCTGTGTCTCACCTTCCCCTGCCTCTGGCAGTACCTCAAAATTGTTCTTTAATTCAAGTTGGAATTTCTCAAGGAACTCTCTGGATTTCAGTTTTGTATCACTGATTTTCCTTACCATTTTCTGATTAAAATTGATCTTTCTCAGTTTTAATTTCAGTTTGGCAATGCAAAGATTGTGGTCACAGCTGACGTCTGCTGCTTGATATGCCTTTACAACTGAGGCAGATGACTCTAATTTTGAGCTAATGCAGATCTGGTCATTCTGGTTTTTCATTTTGCCATCTGGCAAATTCCATGTTCCTTTGTCTATGCCTTTGTGAAAACACGGTGTTTGCAAGAACTAAATTGGACACCAAATACAATTCAATGAGTCTTTCACCATTTTGGTGGATGATTCCCAACCTATGTTCTCCATTGCTCTTTCCATTCGTTGGTGGTCACACCCTACTTTAGTGTTAATTTTGCCCATCACAAGGAGTAAGTCATGTTTTGGTATGCTGTCAACCACCCTTTGGAGGTAATTGTAGAACTCAGCTTTATCCTCATCGCTATATTCCTCTGTCAGAGCATTGCTGTAACATTGACATCTTTTAAGACTCTGGTTTGGAATCTGGGGTGTATGATGCATTGACTGAATTCCCAGTTGATGAATGCATCAAATTCCCAGTTGATGAATGATTTTTCCTCAGAATCTGTCATCATGAGTGCTACTCAGAGTATATTTTGTCACTGTGATCTGAATAAAAGAGATTCTTCTCCTGCTTGAGGTGCTTCTTATGTGCACCTGACAGTCTGCTCTCCCTGATGCCCAAGATTTTGAGTCTATAATTTTCCATTTCCCTCATGATCTGTTTGAAATTATGTTCCAATAACCAGCTTTGAAGTGTTTTCTTGCTGCAAGCATCAAACTTTTTGGGGTCCTGCCTTCCAGAGACTGGCTTTCACCAAGAGCCTTCATGCAGCGAGAGGGCTCAGCAGTTCTTTCTGCTGAGCAGCCATTTTTGCTAGAACAGTAGCCTGCTTCTGTTTCTTTAACCAGTGGGTTGTTTAACAAGGCTAGGTAGTTAGCCTTGCTTTCAATTTATCTAGGCTTAGGGCTGGCAGCCACATCACAGTGCAGCCAGCAGGATTTATACAGTATAAGGGTAATTATTTAGTTTTACTTGTATGATAGGACTTTGTAATTATATTATAAGAGACAAAGATATAACTTCAGATGGAGCCTGATTCTGCATTGGTGTCAATGGAAGTTATGCCTGAAAAAGGGACTCGGGATCAGGTCCCTGGAGTACGATATCATTTTGATTACCTCAAATGCTGTCATGGAGAATGAGAAAGGTTACAAATCGGGCTATGACAAGGTTTCTGAAGTTTGAACAAAAGCATGAAAAGCAGAGACTTCTAGGGAAATCTAGGGTGAGATCACTCAAATCAATTGGGTTTGTGTTCTTAAATCATATAGGCATTTCTGAAAAGCCCAGCATAATGAGCAAATTTTTTTTAAAAGTACCCAAGTAACTGTTTGACGTACCTAAATGCCATTTTGATATCCCACTGAGCCACTGGGCCCTGTGCCTTTTTGAAACTCACGGAGAGTAATCTGCCATTACCATCATCACTCAGTATGAATGATGATGTCAGTATGTGCCAGGTCCTCAGCTGGTGTAAATTATCATAGCTCCAGTGATTGAAACCAGCTGGGGATCTGGCACAGACTTGCCCTCTCTCTCTTTATATGTGATGTTTATGAACTAGTTCTTACTATGCGCTGCATGGAAAGATTCCAGAGTTTTGGAAGTGTATTGTTGTGTGTGCTGGGTGTGTGCATACACCTGCACATGGCAATGCTTTGGCTCTAGATTCTCTGCACTCCTTTTACAGAATGACACAGCTAATGTGTGAACTTGTGTATCTGGCACAGAGAACCTCCAGGAAGGAAAATATTATAATTGGCTTGTTTAAGAACACAGAATACAAATATGATTAAAAAGATTATAAATCATGTCAACTCTCAAGACAATATGAAATACATTCATTCTGCTGATTTACTCAATGATGCATTGGAAATTACTGTGCAATGGCATCTAGTTCAAGATGCTTTAACTAAAAAATTTGAATAGTGCTGAGATTTGAAATAAATGTCAGTATCTCTTTGGAATTATTTCCAGTTTGCTGTAATTTTATCAAAGAACCTGTCTAATCATGCCTTTAGTATACACACATCCTATCCATTTCATGGTAACTGAACTGAGGTTGGACATTTTTTTTCTAAATCCAGTTTTAGTGCCTGACATTGATTTTACTGGGAAAACTGTTTTTTCAAGGTTGTATTTGTGAAGTATTGCACCATAAAGCATGAGCATAGCACAATACATCTTTTCCTATTTATGCATTCCACAGATACACCACCATCTGTGACCTTGTTCAAATATCCCTACTGTAATACACAATATTGTCCCAAACACTATAGGACATGTATAAGAAATTACCCTGGGACTCATAACTGATTTCTTAATGTTTAATGTTTCTTTAGCCGATCAGCACTTTACTCTCTATTTTAAATCCCCTAGATGGCACTACAGAATACAGTATTTAAATGTTTTATATAATGCTGTTAAATAGACAATGTTAACTAATTGTTTTTTTTTCTGCAAAATAAACATTAATGAGTTGTTTAACAAGATGAAATAAAAGCCAGAGAGAAATTCGGTTTAACAAACTGAAGATAATCTACACGCTTGGCATTTAGTCATGTCTTCATGTATGAAAAGTACTGTAGCCCACTAGACGTGCCTGGTCACATACAATTTTTCCAGTTAGTGTGCCTGTCAATTTTAAAATTCAGACTAGGGCTTCCAGACGTGAATTGGGAAATGAGTGTATTCAATCCAAAAGGTTTAAAAATAAAGAAAGAGAACAAATGCTGTTGTTTTGGACTGGGAGCATACTTGGTAATCAAAAGTGCTAAAAATGTCTAAGAGAGCCATTCTCTGTGACTGGATACCTGTTTTTAATATCTCACTGAGTATTTATATTCTGTGAATTACTGGCAGGTAGCTCGCAAGCTGGACGCCTGTGGGAACCTAATAGTTTGTATTACTCATGAGTATTTCTTTCGCAGTTGGTATTTCATTGTCTGCAGATCTCTGCAGTAAATACTGTACTACACTGCTGAAAAGAGAAAAACATTGCCATCTGCAACTACAGCTTGCAAATTACAGCTTGCAATCGCCTGCTATTAAATAAAGACACTTTAACAATATTTTGGGTTTTGAATTAGCAGTTTACATCACATGACTCTGTGAAAATACTACTCTTTTAATACTGCAATTTTCTTTCCTTTTAACCAGGCACCAACATGTATTAAATAAAAAAAAGTAACACAAACCAATGTTAAACAATAGCCACCGACAGCAAGATACACACAGATGGAAATCCAATAGCTCCCATCTCAGTAGGAGGTTTCATTTGAGGACCTTGATAGGGATGTGATTGGACTGCAATACTCTAATTTACGTCATGGAGAATCTATCATGATGCCTTTTTTACTGCACTGCTGTGCCAAACTATGTCTCCTATGAGAAACTGGTCTCAAGCAGTGCACAGGAAGCAAAGCCTTAGCTTGAAGGAGAGAGAAAAGAAACTGCGTTTGTTAGTATTTGGATAATTTGAAAGAAACTAGCAGTTGCATGGACACACTGAAGACCACGGGTCAAATTTCACTCTTGCTCCTCTAGAAGCATTTTAGAGCTGTAACAGCCAAGCAGAGGTGCTATGAGGTGCTGACTATGAAGGGCACATTGCCTTCAGAAGTGCGGGAAGAGAGAGCACTACATGATGTCCACGTGAATGGCTGTTTGTTGGTGGTATCGCCTAGTGGCTAGGGGGTTAGCCCCTTGTTGGTAGCCTCTATACACTTTCCTCTGGGCCACCTTCACACCTGGTTCCAGTCTGTCTTTTATTGACTTGACCTGACTCTCTAGTCAGGATACCACTCAGTTTCTCTCTCACTGATGTGATGGGGTTTCTAAAAAGATATGGGGTTCAGCTCTTGACCCCCACAAGCAGCTGATCCCAGCAGAGGGCTTCAAAAGATATTTATTTTTCCCTTCCTTCCCTCCAGGGAAGAGTCTAGAAGGTGAGGGTTTTGTGTCCTCCTTAATTAGAGGGATTGGTACAGGAGCCTGGGCCCTCCTCCTCCACTGGGCTTTGGCCCAGGGTGCTGTAAGGGCTACCAAACGTCCAGCACCCAGAAGCTCCTTAAGGCTGCTTCCTGGGGCCACTTCCTACCACTCACTGTCTTGTCAAAGTTTTCCAGTCTGTCGTGAACTAGTAAAGTAGTAAAGAGAAATTGGCCCTTCCGCCCATCTGGACTCAACAGGCAGGCTCTTCCTCTCCAGGTGAAGGTTTCTGAAACACCTTCTTCAGCAGCTGTCAGGGCAGGTCCTTCTTTCTGCCTTGTCAGGCCCCTTCTTGGATCCCTCTGAAGCTCCACCTCCATCTGGAGCATGTTCTGCAGGTGTGGCTGGGTGGGGTCGCCTGGGCGCAGAGTTGCTCCTTATCCCCTTCAATTCTAGTGTGGCGTTTATAGAGTCCTAGTCACCTCCTAAGTAAAGGCTCCTGAGTAAAGGCTTCCAGATGTTAGCAGACAGGTTGGGGGAGAAGAGGCTAGTACATGCTGTGGAGTGCGCTAACCATCTCTCCTCTTTGCTCAGAGACTCCTAGTTCCAACACTTTGCCAGATTCTTGTGTGGGTGCACTGGGGGATCCCTTATAGAACATCCTATAGTATTTAGTGGAAAGTGATAACCTTCCTACAGGTTTTTTGGAAGCATCCTATAGATTTGAACAGATAATTATATCCCCACTACAGATTTATACAGAATGGATCAAAAAAGCTTTTATTATTATGTATTATTATATAATTATATATTATATCTCATTCCATAGTTTTTTCTAGAGAGTCTTTTTGGCTTCATCTCTCTTAAATTCTATAGGACTTTTCCATAAGGGGGGAGAGAGAAAGAAGCTACCTAATCCCCTTTACTCCAAGCATGCTTGCACAGGAAAAGCCAGAATGTAGTCCTAAAGCAGATGGAGTTTGGAGAGGTGCCAAGAGCAGAACCTAAGGGCCCCATTCTTTTTTTTAACAACTTAGAAAAGTCCTATAGAATTTAATAAGGATCAACCGATAAAGTTCTATAAAGCCACTCTACAAACCTGTAGGTTTTAATGGAGGACTAGATACATTCTATAGAGGTTTTTTTCTTTTTTTTTTTTTAAACCACCCTGTAGTAATTCTCTGGCAGGACTATAATTTTCTGTTAAATTCTATAGGAGGGTCCAAACCTAATAGGTTATAATTTCCTGTTAAATCCTAAAGGACATTTCCATAAGAGATAGTCCTGCAATCTTTAATAAGTCCAAATTTGCATTGGTTTATATATATTTGAGTAAACATTGCAGGCTCAAGTTCTACTGTAGCCATCAATCAAACTAGGGAAGGAATGGTTTAATAATCACACAGGAATCAGGTTTATCATGAGAGATGGCACAACAGTGTTTTTTAATTGTCTGAGCACTCAGCTTACTTTGAGTCTGCACAAGCTTCTGGAAACATCTAGATGTCTAACACAGGCTTTGATTTAGTCACTTTCATAATAACCTTATTTAATCTCATTTGCATAGTCATTCCCATTCTAGTAGCTATCAGCGATCCTGAGCAGGCTAGTCTAGTGACTAGGGAATTGCACTGGAAGTTGGGAGATGCTGGTTCTCTTACTGAATTGGTCATTAACTTGCTGTGTAATGTTGGGCAAGTCACTTTACCTTTCTACATCTGTTTCCCCTTCTAACTTGTCTAGCTTATTTATTTATACTGCTACCCATCACCTTAGTATCAGAGTACCTTCCATGTAAAATTGACAGCAACAGTAAAGTCCTGAGTGGACTTCATGGAGTCTCTTACACTTCTCCCTTATTTTGTTAGCTCTTAGGTCAGATGTTATATGATTTTTACAGTGTTATTTGCCAAAAGTTTTGGGAAATGTGGTTCCTTCATAGCATATGGTTCTTATAGCACATTGTGAGGCTAGGAAATTTTAGTCACGATTCAAACCAAATCACTTCTACAGTATGGTCTGAAATTTTAGAAGGTCTGCCAGTGACATACTACTAAAAGCAGCTAATGCAATGACTGTCTTACTTTTCTATTCGTTTTAGACTTATTAGTCATCTTGATGATATCATTTATCATTCTATCCTGTTAGTTCACTTAAGATCTGGTGCCAGACATTCTGTTTAAGTATTAAGTTGGTTTGATTCTAATCTCACATATAGAGTTCAGCTGGTTTCTGGTCCTAACTCAACTGTTTTCACTGATTCAGAAATGCTGTGCCAGAGGGCACTGTTCTTGGACTTCTATTTGATGCTATTTATAGTCCCTTTTGGTGATAGAATCAGTGGATAATGGATGGATTTTCATTTCTATGCTGATTATACACATTTTTATTTCTTTTTAAAAGGTTTTCTTTGTTGACCATACATCTTGTCACTGAAGCATATCACTGGAGTCATTCTAATTTCCTTAAACAGAACACACACACATCTCTGAGTAATTGAGAAATACTATCAAACTACTATTAAAGCTATAATGCTTGGTGCATATATGTAGCTGACACCTCTGTATTAATTAATATATTGAGTCTGTTTTATAAAACCACTTGTGAACTATTACTGCTGTCTGGAAAATGCATACACATTGCTATACTTGAGCTGTGGAATAGCTATAATTTTGATATGTGTTTGTTAGAAGGCTGAGGTTAGCCCCTAAAGTTGAGTAATGATAGCGCTCAGTTTGACTTAAACATTTATTTTTCTTTGCAAGTACTGTCCGTTCTAAATTGTTTATCCTGTCTCAGTGCGGTAGAAATTATCTGTGGATTCTTGAGAAAGAGTGAGCAAAACTCTTGTTAATCCTTATTGACTTCCCATATATTTGTACACTTCCTATAGTGCTCACAGTGCCCACCCTGCTGGTTTTGCTATTTCTCCCTGGGACTGGCTGGAGGCCAGTTTGTTCTCTGGCCCATCATACAGCAGCTTCAGAGCATGGCTGACTGCAAACTCCCCAAATCCAAAATTTTTGGCTCATGGGAATTTTGAATCAGATATGTAGCCAGGCATAATTTAGAGGTGGGCTCTGTGATACTATCAAAGACATTTTCCATTGTAGCAGCATGGAGGTTACAGTTCTCATCACTTTGGGGAAGCTCTTGGTTAAGCTGAAAAACAGCTCCTTTTTGAAAGCATATTTCCTAGACTATTCTCCAGTCCTGATTTTTTTTTTAAAAGCTACTTCTTCAGAGTTTAAAAGTTCAATGATAAGGACTGGGCACAAAATATGTGTTTTGGGTACTCTGTAAGAGTGAAATTTAGAGGGCAGATTTTCACTTTTAGCTCCCTGATGGAACAAAGATTTTGCTTATGATAAATTGACAACAGGTGGGCAGAAACCTGGATGTATTCCACCCCGAGGACCCAAAAGCAGAATAAGATCTTGATGCCATTATAAGAAAAATACTTATACTTTTATTTATTTTGATTATCTTTCTACTGGCTGTAATGAAGAAGAAGTAACTCCTCTCTCTCCTTGACTGTATAAGCTCTACTGTATATCCACATACTGAATATGGCCTTTATTTAAATTCTTTAACTTGTACCCTTTTGAGAATACAGTCTGGTGTTGGTCACAGTATGCAAATATTCAGATCAGTTTTTGTGGAGTGTTTGAAAGGCATTGCATTAGGAATTTAGATTCTTGGTAAGATTTAGTGCTTAGATTCCAATGTGATAGGCATCTTAGAAATAACAATATAGATAGATTAGATAGCTATTGGCCCAGAGGGCTGTACCTTGAGAGAAAGGTTGCACTGATTTGTGCTGCAGTTTGAGTTTAATTTTACAGAGGACATTGTTTAAAATTTTTCTATTGATACCAAATATATCAATGTATTGGTATATTCTGTTCAGTGCAGGATTTCCAGGAACTTGTGTTTATTTTCCCAGAAATAAAGGATCTTCTAAGTAAGAAATATTTGTACCACTAAAGTCACAGTTTTCATCCCAAATAAACCATCTGCTATTAGAAGGTTCTGTTGTAAGATGCATGTTGGATTTTTATTGCATGGTTTCCTATCTATAAGCTGTGAGAAAGAGGGGAGTGATCCTAGAATTCTTTCTATACACTATGGTACACCATCTCATGGGAACTTCTGTTTTCACACCTTGCTCCTTAAATTGGACAAAGGAAGGTGTGTGTGTGTGTGTCAGTACAATATCCAAAAATGATCAAATATAAAAAGAAAAGAAATTGAGTTAGTGAAAAGATTTTTTACTTTGAAAATGGTTTCCTATTATTAAAGGAAAATAATCATTGACATTAAAGAGATACACCCAATCTGATCTATGTATTTATAGCACCTCACAACATGACCATCATCACCCTGAAAAGCGATTAAGTGCTCAGGCACTTTCCCCTCTTAAAAGAGCAGTACACACTCTTCCCAGTGTAGTTCCCCAGTACCTGAGTTGGTAGAACTGCAGACTTTTAGTCTGACAGAAGAGGGTTCAAGTCCTTACACAGGCAATAGGTTTTCCTATGTTGTACAGACAGTTAGACTAGATGATCACAATGGTCCCTTAGAATCTGAAAGCTTCAAAAATATTGACATTGATACTATCTTCTGTAGCCACAATTTGTTGGATACCTGGGGCCACTTACCCCACTTAAGTCCGGAAGGTGAAGAGATGATATAACTTGGAAGACATAGTTTCAAAGTGGAAACACACTTTGTTTTACACATCAAACAAGGGTTAATTGATCTCTTTAGAACCATGCATAGGAGCTATTTATAAACTGTCACACTGAGCACTCCTCTGGAGGCAGCATCATTTAGTGCCTAAAGCAGGCAACCTGGGTATCAGGGTTTCTAGGCTGTAGTCCTGACTCTGGGTAAGTCACTTAACTTCTGTGCCTGAGCTGAGCCATCTGTAAAATGGGGATAGTTATGTACTACCCATTATGATCTGGTTACATATGCAGTATCCAAAGGCAAGTTAGGTGCATAAATAGAACAAATAAAAAGACCTGGTGCCTGCCCTGAAGAGCTTACAATAGAAATTTAGTGTGATGCAATGAGTGATAGTAACAAACAATGGGGAAGATGGAGTGATCAAGGACAAGGGTTAGGGTCAGAGTATGTGGTTTCTCAGATGTGGCATGTACATCTCAATGGTTTCATTTAAGGTTGTTTTTTTAAATTAGGAAGAGGGTGATTTCTTGTAAGCAACATGATGAAAATAATTTTGTTTTTAGGAATGTTTTGTCTGACGAGAGAGTGGTGGTTTGATGGGTACTGGCATGAGCAGGGACGTAACTTAAATCTATCAAGATACTTATATGATCTCAGTATCTAAGTTCCTCTTGGCCTTTAATATATTTAGCCTCACAACAACCCTGTGAGTCTTGGAAGTACCCTGTTATACCAATGGGGAACAGAGGCACAGAGAGGATAGTGTTTTACCTAAGATCACACAGGAAGTCTGTGGTGGAGAAGGCATTCAAACTCTGGTCTGCCCAGTCCTAGACAAGTGCTCTGTGCCCTGACGACTAGACTCTACTTAAAGGTGACTGTGGTTTTACTTTTCAGTTTCTCAATCTTAGTGACTAAAGTTCTAGATAGTGCCTGGATCAAATGTTTGTTTATTTTGTTAATAACTTAACCGTATTAAACTGACTCTGGTCCTTTTGTTGTTGTTAACACCTTACAGAAGGATTACCTATTTTATTGAATTCAGCACCTCTGCATCTAAAAGCATGAGGAGACACTACCGTTTGACTTAAAGGACAAAGTCCATTAGCCCGGAGGCAGTAGCAAACTCATAAACCTCTCTTCATGTGGTCCAGATTTGAAAGAGGGCCAATGATCCCGGCTAAATTAGTATGGGGAACACTTCCCTGCACACCTGGGAAAACACGTTCTGAACTTCAGAGGTCCACAGCAGTTCTGCCTTACTCCCATATTTCAGATCTAATGCTCATTGAGCCCATCCCATATGGCATCTAATTGATGGTACGTCAGGGATTGTAGGTGAAGTACCAATCCATCCTGATTTTCATGGCGTTCTTTCCCCACTCAGCAAGTACATGGGATCAGAAGAATTTATTTGGGAAAAATACATACAGGTATGGTTACTGTACAGATACTAAGCATACTTAATTGAAAGTTATCAAAAATCCCACCCATACATATTTAGCAATTAGCCTTTCTTTGATGTTACCTGAATTGCTGTTAGTGCAGATGGCACCAATCTAGTTCCGATCATCAAGTGATAAACTTCAGCTGTCTCAGAAATAAGCTACGAGAGAATGCTTTTGTAGAAAAAGAAACATGGCCCTGATAAAAGCACTGCATTGGATAATTGTCAGATAGACTAGCAATCAGCGTATGATGATGACAGGCTTCTGTGCATTACTGTGAGCTACTTACTGAATATAATAATTTCTTCTTCTAGGGAGAAGAAAATAAACATGCTGGTCAGTGCTTTTTTCAGAGAACTTTCACCCTTGAATAGCCTTGTCTGCTAGCAGTGTTTCATTTAAATGGATTTTTGGTACCTCTTCAGATTAAGCCCTACATTGATTTTTTTTTTGGGTAGATATGATTTTTTTTCTTCTTCCAGAGACTATATTTGATTTTCTTGCTAACCATCTGATGATATCAAAACTTTGGCCAGGGCCACCCTTAGGAATATAGAATCCACAATTGCCCAGGGTGGTTGTGGAATCTCCATCATTGGAGATTTTAAAGAGCAGGGTACACAAACACCTGGTCACGGATGGTCTAGATAATACTTAGTCCTGCTGTGAGTGCAGGGGACTGGCCAAGATGATCTCTCCAGGTCCCTTCTGGTCCTTCGATTCTATGATTCAAATATCAGGACTCCCAGCTACATGAAGTAGGAATGTTTTCACACGTTGCCTCCCATTCTGGTCCTGCCACTGGAAGTGGTGGCAGTAGAAGAGAAAGAGCAGATGTGAAGGCTAGTGGTTTGCTTTCCTTGCCAGAAATAGAGACACCTGATTTACAAATGAAGTGGGGGCCTTGAGACAGATCTCCAAGTAGCTGCTGATTTGTTTGTGTTAGGGAGGTGACTTAATCCTATATGCTAAATTTTGTTTTATATGTATTATGATCCAAGGACACTTTTAAAAGCATGCCTAGTGCCCGTACATCTGCAAACGAATAGTCAAGGAAATGTTCCATGTTTATATTCCTTTATGGCTGTGGATGTGCAGCAAGAAATTAGTATAAAGTAGAGCTGAGTGAATAATTGATTTTTAATTTCAATGACTGAAGTGAAAAATCATTTAAAAAAAAGCGTGATTAATTTTGAATCATAATTGGAATTTTTCTGGTTTTTCTCACTGACATGAAAAATCAAAAAGTTTTGTTCAGGTTGAGCAAAATATTTCAAATGTCGATTCAAAACAAAAGGCCAACACAGTTTGTTTAGAAATTGTCAATTTTTTTTCCGGGATTTTTCAGATGAAACTATTCGCCAAATTCTACCTGAATTCACAAATAGCTTTGGAGCCCCACAAAATGCATTTTTTAAAGTAAATTTACTATTCACCACATTTTGTTTGTCTACCTATAGTATGAAGTTCCTGGGAACACTATAGCACTTCAAGATGCAGGCATCAAAGGTTCAGTATGGTACTTACATATTACAGTATTCACACTTTTTAAAATATTGTGAGAGTTTCCACAGGTATTAGAGATGATTCTTATTAGAATTAGTATAATTATGATCTATTATCTGTACTGTGGGTAGCATATAGAGGCCTCAGCCCCAGTGTGCTAGACAATGTAGAAAATTAGAGACTGTCCCCACCCTGAAGAGCTACACACTAGAACCAGTGTGTGTGTGTGTGTGTGTGTATTACTTTCTAAATGGTAGAAAAATGTTGATTGTGCCCATTGTAAGTGTTTTCATATAACAGATGTTTTTGCCTCCAGCGACTTGAAGGCTGGGGGTGGGGGGACCAGTATATCTTTTCTTCTGTTCCTCTATGTACTATATAAAACCATTTCATATGTAAATAGAGTACTCGAGCTTTAGTTGAATGCCATACTACTTGGTATATGCTTTGCTGATACTGTTTAATAAGCTGTATCTGTTAATATTTAGTAGTATAGCTACATATTTCCAACCTTGAGCATTAAAGTGGAAAACAGCACATTTTATTGTAATATAATCCTCACTTGGAGTTTGCCAACTCCTGAAACTCAGGTCTGGGCATCTAGGGGGGTCCTACCCGCTAGACTACAACAATAATGGCTACCAAATCCCTCTGACACTACTTCCCAGCATTCTTGGAGTCAGAGATGGGGACAGAATGGACCATAAATTCCTGCTGAGGCCAATAGGGAGGCTTCTGCATGAGGTGATGTGGGCAAGCAATTTACAGGGCCTCTTAAGGATGGGCCAGGGCTGCTCAGCCCTCAGTGGAAGAGGACAGCCTGAGACAGAGACAAAGAGACTAGTTTGAGTTTCAGTGTTGAGTTTGGGAAATGAAAGAGAAACAGATTAATTCAGGGACTCTCCGATTAACTCCACCACAAAGGGAGCAATTTGAATTGCTGTGGGAAAGTTGCAGGAGTTAGGCAGTTCCAGCCCTGCAGAGACCAATGTGGAGCGTGGCAGAGATCTGACCCAGTGCTAGCTCCTAGGAGCCAGCTGAGACCTCCATAGGACTCCCAACCACTAAACTAAGAGAGGCCTCTGCCCCATCCAGGGGCAAAGACGCAACGAGAAGCCCTTTTTTGTGTTTTGTTTTGTTTGAGCTGGCCAATACTCACAGAGCTGCAGAACTCATCTCTGGGGTGATCTTCAGCATACCATCTGCCTTGGAAGGTACAAGAATCATCATAGAATCATAGAAGATTAGGGTCGGAAGAGACCTCAGGAGGACATCTAGTCCAACGCCCTGCTCAAAGCAGGACCAACCCCAACTAAATTTGTCAAGCTGGGCCTTAAAAACTTCTAAGAATGGTGTTAAGGCTGATTCCCCACTCTGGCACTTTGAGTGCAGAAGGTGGGGGCCCACAAGGATTTTAAAAATTAATACTGGCCACTTCAAGCTGGTATTAAACTCCCAAGGTCACAGCTTCTCTCTGATCTTGGATGGGTAGATGCTGCCACCACCCAAGTACAAATCCCTGCCCCCCTTTTGAGAACCTATGAAGGAACACTTGAGAATTCCTTCCTGTGGGGTACCCTCAAGCCCTTTCACCCCCCTTCCTGTGAAGAGCTGAGAAAAAAAACAAAGGAAATCAGCTGTTGCCACCAGCTAATTAAACAACATATGCACAAATCTCTCAGACACTTTGTGTCTCCTTGGACACAAAAAGCCAATCCTGTTCTTCAAAAAGGTAAATTGTATTAAACCCCAAAAGAAAGTAAATACATTTGGAACTTAGGCTTTTTGCTAGATCTTAAAAGAAACAATTACAAAAATTAGGCATCAAGATAGCTCTGTTAAAGTTCAGCTTCAAGGTTACAAGAAAAACAAAAGCATCTGGGATTAGCACAGAGGAGCCCACAAGCCAATAAGAAATAAAAGAAATAACCCTAATCACGTCTTCCTAGACATTCCCTGATTACTTACATATTTGGGGTTTCAGAGAAGTAGGGTTGAGGTATGATTTGATACTTTTTCATACCTTGTTTTAAAGCTTTTTACAGCATAGCTCCAGCCATGTCTTGCTCTGTCCCCTCTCTCCAGAGAACAACAACAGACAAAAGGAAGTTTTTTCCCAATTTTAAAAAGTTCTAGCCCTCCCATTGGCTCTTTTGGTCAGGTGGCCACTCCCTTTCTTTTAGCTAGCCAGGGAGACTTTTTAACCCTTTACAGGTAAAGCAAGCAGAGAACAGTCACCAAGAGGGTCTTTATAGCTAACTGGCTGGCTGGGTGTCCATAAAAGGGAGCTACTCCTCCTTCATTTATCACAGATGGAGATTCCACCACCTCCCTAGTTAACCCATTTCAGTGCTTCACCACTCTCCTAGTTAAATAGTTTTTCCTAATATCCAACCTAGACCTCCACCACTGCAACTTGAGACCATTGCTCCTTGTTCTGTCATCTGCCACCACTGAGAACAGCCTAGCTCCATCCTCTTTGGAACCTCCCTTCAGGTAGTTGAAGGCTGCTATTAAATCCCCCTCACTCTTCTCTTCTGCAGAATAAACAAACCCAGTTCCCTCAGCCTTTCCTCATAAGTCATATGCCACAGCCCTCTAATCATTTTCGTTGCCCTCCATTGGACTCTCTCCAAATTGTCCACATCTTTTCTGTAGTGGGGGGGGGGCGAAAACTGGATACAGTACTCCAGACGTGGCGCACCAATGCCAAATAGAGGGAAATAATCACTTCCCTGGATCTGCTGGCAATGCTCCTACTGATGCAGCCCAAAATGTCGTTAGCCTTCTTGGCAACAAGGGCACACTGTTGACTCATATCCAGCTTCTTGTCCACTGTAATCCCCAGGTCCATTCCTGCAGAACTGCTGCTTAGCCAGTTGGTCCCCAGCCAGTTGCAGTCCATGGGATTCTTCTGCCCTAAGTGCACGATTTTGCACTTGTCCTTGTTGAACCTCATCAGATTTCTTTTGGCCCAGTCCTCCAATTTGTCTAGGTCACTCTGGAGTACTGTGAACTTGCTGAGGGTGCAATCCATCCCATCATCCAGATCATTAATGAAGATGTTGAACAAAACCAGCCCCAGGACTGACCCCTGGAGCATTCTGCTTGATACCGGGTGCCAACTAGACATCGAGCCGTTGATCACTACCCGATGATCTAGCCAGCTTTCTATCCACCTCATAGTCCATTCATCCAGCCCATACTTCTTTTACTTTCTGGCAAGAATACTGTGGGAGACTGTATCAAAAGCTTTGCTAAAGTCAAGATATATCTTGTCCACCACTTTCCCCATATTCACAGAGCCAGTTTTCTCATCATAGAAGGCAATCAGGGAGGGATCTGGGGTTTATGGAGCATTGAGAGGGTGGGGAATTGGTTGATTTGTTGATGTTTTAGCACTGAACAATTAACCTTATCTCTTTCCTTCCCCAGATCCTATTTCCTGCTCCCAGTAAAGAACTCCTGTGTTATATTGTTATTTTTGGGTGCGTCATTTCTTTGCTGGGGTTGTGTTGATGTAGTGTATTGTTTCTTGTGTACTGGGTTTTATACTCCCTTGTCAGGGGTGATAGCATTATTCAGTTTTCCCCAGGGATAGCACCTTTGGGTCTTGGGCACAGTGAGGAGTCACCGTGGGTGAAGGCACCAGGCAATGCAAAAAAGAACCCAGGACCCAACCCAGGCGAGGTGAGGGGAAAAGCCACTCTAAGCAGCAAGCACCAGGGAGGTGCTTGAGCCACACCTCAGGGGAGTGACTATAGTACTGTTTACACAGCAATCATCATAAAGTGGTTAAAAAAGCACAAGTTGTAAAGAATGAGGGCCTGCAGCTGTGCCTGCCGAGTCATCAGGCAGCCAATGAGTGCAGCTGGGCCACAGCAGAACCACCTTATTGGCTAAGGCAGTCAGGTGACTTGCTCTTAAGTCCAACAGCTGCAGAAGTTCAGCAGTGGCTCAATACATACATCAGTGGACTCTCCACCTCCATGTGATTACCTTGCACCAGCCTAGATTCTGCCCTTGCCCCAGTCCTGTCCTGGCCTTGTTCCTACCTTCCCTGACTTCAGGTCATCCAGTTCTGACACTTGACTCTGATTCCTGGCTCTGCCTCTGTCTTGACCTTTGTTTGATTCTGGCATTTGGACTCTGACCACTAGGCCTGACTCCTGCTCTGACCATTAGGTGTGGTCACCTATGACCTAGTCTCCTGACGCAAGTTGAGGCCATCAGATTGGAAAGATTTCCTTAACTTTGTTTGGAATCTGTTTCTGACAACTCCAGCTGGGCTATGGAGCTGTAATATGGGTTATGGTTTTGAGTGCCAACAGCTGGGAATAAATAAAAGTGGATGTTTTCAGGTAATTGTGAAAGTGTTTATCTTTTTCAGATGAATTTCTGAACTAGGCATTGATAAGCTACTGTGTGAATTCAATCCATGTATTCAGACCTGATGAAGAATTCTGGGTAGTTCAAAAGCCTTTCTTTTTCACAAACAGAAGTTGCTCCAATAAAGATATTACCTCACTCACCTTGACTCTATAATCCATACTGGCCTCTTAAATCATGGTATCCACTCTGCATGATTCTTGGTGTGAGTAAAGACAAATCTATTCAGATTTATAATCTCCAGTTTAAACATTCTGGAATGTAGCCATTTTATGACTCTGTCAGTGAAAAATGAGCTACTTCAGTCTCCAGGCAAGGGCCAGAAAAAAACATCTGTATTAGTCTCATCTCTGCTCTAGCTCATCTTTATTCGAGCTAATTTAATGGCTCCTGACATTCAGCCAGATGCGAGGGGTAACTACTTTACACTGGTAGGGCTATGGAAGCTTGACCTATCCAACGAACATAGTAGACCAAATTCTGCCCTGACCTACTTCCTTTACAACACTGTTGATGTGGGAATGATTTTTTCATACAGTGTAAACCAGTTTGGCTCTGTAAGTTTTAGAATTGCTTGAATTTAGGTTGTAAAAACCTGACTAGGAGTGAAAAATTCCATGTTAACTTCAACTATAGCCCTCAATAAAGGCTATTTAAAAAAGGGTAAAATCTACTTGGCAGCAAAATAGATGCCACTCCAATAGTGGTAGGCAAGTCATTCTGTGCTCTCTTGCAGTAGGATGGCTGCTTAGCTCAGGAGCGAGTCCCCTCAGGTTTTGGGCTAAATAGTCAATATACCATATTATAGGGACACCCTCCCAATTGGCTATCTGAAAGCTTTTGACTATTCTGGGCCAAGACTAACCTGCTTATTGTTGATTTGCCCCTTTAAAAATACCTGTGGGACAGAGGCTAGAGTCACCAAGAGGAAGGAAGTGGGATTGTGGTAAATGCTGCTGTATTTGGCCTATGATGCTAGAGTTCCATTGGCAAGCTGGGCGGGAACTCATCTCTCCCCTCAATGGTGAAGGATGAAGCAAACTGCTGGAGTTCTAGCAAGTCTTTTCTAAATCAGAGACCAGGGCCAGCTGGGAAATGTAGTCCCCAAGGCAGCCATGATGGTAATCATATGGTGAGGTTAGACATATTGGGAAATAAGGGAACTCTATAAAACATTTTCCTCATGATAACAGCTTGCCAGGTTTTTCCCTCCTATTTTTGGATTATTGCTTTCACTTAAATGGACA
Source organism: Trachemys scripta elegans (assembly GCF_013100865.1). Classification (NCBI taxonomy): domain Eukaryota; kingdom Metazoa; phylum Chordata; order Testudines; family Emydidae; genus Trachemys; species Trachemys scripta. The sequence goes on along the minus strand of NC_048302.1, from coordinate 104,224,556 downwards.
ACTTTATGGAAAAAATACTGTCCTGTAGTAAAGTAGCGTTGCCAACTTTGTAACATTTAAAAATCAAATACTCTAGCAGGCATGCCAGAATCTTCCCTTCCCCGTCCCTTCTCCCCAAGGACCCGTCCCTGCCCTGCCTCTTCCCCCAAGGCCCTGTTCCTGCCCTACCCTTTCTCCCTGAGGCCCCCCATTAACTTCTCTTTCCTCCTCCTTCCGTTGCTCACTGCTTTTCCCCTTCTCCCCCCTCCCTGGGTGGTTCGGGAGGGACTTGCCTGCAGAGCCAGGGCTGGGAGCTGCAGCTGCCCGATGCAGGCAGGAGATGGCCTTGGCTGAGTAGGGGCTGGCACCGGTGATGACTTGGCACCTACCCACTTCTCCTGCCCACAGTAACTGGACTTTGAATGTCCAGTCAATAGATCTGACTGGACATCATCAGATCCCCTTTTCGACTGGACTTTTCGGTTGAAAACTGTACACCTGGCCGCCCTATGGTTAAGGTGCTGAACTTGGACTCAGGAGATCTTTATCTACTTCCCTGATTCTGCTTCTGACTTCCTGTGTGATGTTGGGTACAACATTTACTTTCTGCCTCAGTTCCCCATCTTAAAACAGGGATAATTATCTCACAGAGGTATTACAAGGTGAAGTTAATTAAGTTGTGAGACACTTAGATACAGTGGCCATGGGCACCATACGGTACGGTTACCTACTGGCTGGTATTTGACCAGGTTGGCCATTTTTTTATGGATTTGCCAGTTGCCAGAAATAGCATTTAATCTGCTATGGTTTTTTTATGTGGGTCTAAAGTTTTGCATTATTATCACAATACGTTCAGGTATCTAATGTTAAATGTTTCTGTGTCTAGCTAAAAGTGCTGCAGTGTTCCCACTTCCACAGTTTAAGTGATAACAGATTAAAACTCTTAAAAATACAGCAACTGTCTGCCCACCACATGTGTGTGTGAGAGAGGGTTTGATTCAGGCGAGAGTGAGGAGACTTGCAATGTTATCAGTCTTATCTATATGCGTTCTCTCTCTAGATCAGCAGTTCTCAAACTAGGGAGTGCGCCTCCCAAGGAAGGCGAAGGTGCGACCTGTGTGCCCCCCCCCTTTTTTTGTTTTGAAAAGCTTTGGCTGTCAGCCCCGGGTGACTGGAGCTCATGGAAAAGAGCTGTGCACACCCAAGATATGGGGATAAAAGGGACAGCTGGAGCCCTGCTACTGCGGGGCTGACAGCTGAAGTCCTCCCATCCGGCTCAGGCTCTCCTTCCCCCCTCAATCCCACACCAGGAGGCATCAGGGTTCCGGCTGTCAGCCCCGGGGTGGCAGCATAGAAGTAAGGGTGGAAATGGGGCACTAAGTCTGCTGTGAAAAATGATATTGACAAATATCACTTTTCACATTGCCACCCTTACTTCTGTGCTGCTGCCGATGCGGTGCTGTCTTCAGAGCTGGGCACCCAGCTGGCAGTCGCTTCTCTCCACTCTGCCTTCAGAGATGGATGGCAGTATATGTACTTGTGTATGTGCGCGTGGCTGTTTTTTTGGGCGTCTGTGGGGGAATGTTGCGCAGTTGCCTGGTGGTGGGGTTGTGGCAGGCTTGCCTCCTGGGAGGGCGTGCTGTTTTTTTGTATTTCAAAGGCGGTAACCCTAGTACCCAGATCGAACTTGAAATACCGTAATAAGAATAAACAGTGTTGTTTACAAAATGCCCCCTCCAATACTATGAAAAAAACCAACAACATGGTGTTGCTTGGTCATTGTGTAACAGACTGTAACCACAATTAAACTGGTACAAAATACAGAGAGAAGCAAATTAAAATGGTGAACTGGCTTACTTAAAGATGAATTTACTGTAAACTTTTCTTTTTTCGGTAGTGCTATCCATATAAGGGGGATCTTAATAAGCATTCTCTTCCTGAGCTGTAAATATTTATTTATTTTAAGAGAGGTCAGCCAAGTTAATTGTTTCAAAAGATAACAATCCAACTCTGTCAGGTAGCACAAACAACTTTTTTATTTAAACATGGGAGTTTGAATCCATGGATGATTCTAATGGTTTTATTTGACTGACCATTTCAACGTTCCTGTATTTTTTCCCCTCTTGTTCACTTTGATAAACCTTGTTATTTTGACAGAAATCATTGATTGATTGAACCATATGTGTAACTGACTGTTCACTGTATGTATCTAGGGATGTGGATCTTGTTCATTAAGCACAAACCCTAATTAAGTGTTACATTATCTCATTGAAAATAAGACCAATTGTCCTAACAATAGTGATTTAATAAAAATGTCTAAAAGGTTTTTTTTGGTGTGTGAGCTTTTAATAGGCTCTGAAGTAAAGATTTTTCTGAATAACTGATAAGAGTGAAATATAATCTACTCAACCTTATGGGAGGCAAAATCATATAGTCATAAGTGTATGCAAGTCAGAGTAGCAAATACCGAGCCTCTGAGCTTCCTTTTGAGGGGAGGATAAGTTAGCAGACTTTGGTAGCTTTATGCTAGTATCTTTTGTGCCATTTGATAATTGGAAAGGCTGTTTAAACTTTACTTTTATCACCATATTGTGGTGTTGACAGAATGCAAAGTATCTGTAGGATTTCTAACCTTTTACAGAGGGATGCTTCACAATTGAAATAATCTTCCACTGGGTAAAACCACCATTTAAACTCTTGTGATGTTGCCATTTCACTCCCCTGGAGAAGATAACATGGTAGGTTGAATTATCTGGTAGAAAATTGCCTAGGATTATTTTCTCAGTGACAGCTATTGTGTTAGCATTCTGTTACAGAATGCTGAAAGGCTGATGAACGACACAGAAAGAGCAGAAACATTCTCTCAAAGTAGAAATTAAAAAGTTATGCAACTTACAAAGTCTACCTGAAGTCTGGAGAAAATATTGTTTAATATTGGATGTATTAAGTCTTCTGCAGCCCCTTTATTTCCAGAGCCAAATGTCTGCTCTGTCATGATCACATTTGCTTGTAGCAGCTAATCATACTGAAGGGCCTAATTTATATGTGTCCTTTTACTTAACTTTGTATAATGCACCCACAATTATGGGAACTAAAAAAGGTTATATTGGCCATTATTCATTCTGGTTTCATGCATTATTCACCCCAGGGTGCCATCTAATTGTTTCTTAAATTACCTTTTTCTGTTTGTGCAACATGGAAAACGACTTACTCTACCTGATTAAAAATTATACAGGTTCCATGTGTTTCTATTCATTAATTCTTCCATGCAGATTGCTTAAATTACCCGTTGTAAACTATATATCTGTAGGGTGCCCACACTAACTGTTGAACCTACTTACTCAAATAGTGTGCGGGTTTTTTTTTGCATGGCATTGAAGCTTTAGAGACTACATATAAACTAACTGAATAATTAGTGGCTGTGGCCCCTGGACCTGGTGATTTTTAATTAGTGTTGGTTATTCACTGCATAAGGTGATCTTTCATCCATGCTGGCTTAATGTTTACTATCCAAAATACATTTTACCAGTGATAGTGCTTCTTATCAAATGCTATTCACAAGGAGAGATTGTAATCTGCTAATACTCTTGCAAAGCTCCTGGTATAAGAGAATGTTGCTCCTTTGCTTGTAAGCAGGATAGATGTTGCCTTCCATTTTGGTACCAGTTGAGCATGGATACACCCTCCATGGGTGCAGAGGGCTTCATAGCTGCAGACCCGGTGTGCTACCAATGTGCAATTGGGAGCAGCATTTTGGGGATTGTGCAGGGACTGCATAACCCCTGCTGGAGCAGAGCTATGCAGGAGCTCCCTATATGCCATTTTCCTGTGTTGAATGAAGTGGGTGATGGAAAATGTGGGCTTGAGGATCCACTGCTGCCCAGCAATTCAGGTATCATGGTGATGGGCTCTGTGTAAATTACTAATGTAAACAGCACAGGACAGGAATGAATACATTGATGCACTCCCTATACAGGGAGTGTGTTATGACCACAGTGGCTATTGCAGCCTTAGATTGGTTACACAGCTGCCATACAGACTAGTGGGGAGGATTTTTTTCCTATCATTTCTTCTCAGGGCACTGTCCAGGCTTAGCCCAGCTATTTGAACTCCATATTGGAAGATTTGGGCCTTACTACAGCCCATAGGTAGGGAAGGCAAGGAAAAGGAAAGCTGAAAAGAAATGAGACCTGACCCAGAGAAAAACGGCACTAAAGTCTTTCAGATGAGTCCCTCCCCCAGGGCTGCACAAGGGACAGAGTTAAGTTTGTGAATGCAACCATACCATTGACATTTCCTGAGTCTGAGTGCTTACTTTTGTGGCACAACCTTAATGTTTTCTTTGAGTTTGATTCTGGAAGGTACTGTACAACTCCCGAATTCAATGGGCACAGCACCTTGCAGAATCAAGCTTCCTGTAAAGGCTTCTTTATGGAATGTATTTTACTCCCTTATGTGACCTTAACGGCCATTACATTGAGAGAATAAAAGTACTGTTCAGAGCAAAGGAATTTAGTTAATCACACTGATTTCTGTAATGTGACTATCTCTGTGATATCCAGGTGGCACGTAGACAATTAAATGAAAGCATAAGTTGTCCATATTGGACAACTAGACTCTGCTATTTAGTGGCACTGACTGATGTTAATTCTCTTACTTACAGGGATTGCGTTTAAAAAACGTGAATTCCATGAAACTAGTGCAGTGACTCAGATGGTATGCACTGGAGATGGACAATCTCTCAGTATTCTTTTCCCATTTATCTGATTTACCATTGAGGGAAAGCTTTCACAAAAAGGTGGATTTTGTGTTATGTCTGACTGTTTTCAGGCTTGGGCTCTGCCTGAGATATTGTCATAGTAAGGCACTTCAACCCACACACACACACACAATTCATTTCTCTCCCACTCTGTAATGTTATCTGTTAAATCCCTTCTGGGATTTTGCCTGAACAGAGAAATAACATCTTTTTTTTTTTTTTTTTTTTCTGGGACTAGAAGGTTACAATGGAGTGCAATCACTCCACTATAATGGTGAAAGCACCAGAGGTGATGCAGTTTGGTGCATATGATAGCTGTAGATTATCAGTAGATTGCCAGTGAATTATTATAGATTGAAAAGAGCTCAACCTTGTTGTGCTTTTCCAGTTCTTGTGGTTAGAGTCTTGCTCTAGACTGGGACACACAAGAATTGGGTTTAATTCCCATCTCTACCACAGACTTCCTGTGTCACCTTGAGCTAGTGACTTCTCTCTGTACTTCTGCTCCTCACTTATAAAAGATAATTCTTCTGTCCCTCAAAAGGGTGTTATGAGGACAAATTAACTAAAGTGTATGTGGTGCTCAGATACTATGATAATGGGGGGGGGGGCGGCACAGTGATATCTTACTTGCAGGGGAGTTGCAGGTGGGAAAAATATGGGACATTTAATATATTTTCTTCTATATATTAATGAATTATTTGCATAGAGGGGGTTAGAATATCAGAAATAGGAGTGATTCAAATGGCAGGTCTATCTTTATTCATGAACCATGCATTATTTAATATAACAGCTTAACTATATTGTAATAGGTATTCTGTTTTCTGTCTTCGGTCAAAATGGTTGTGGTATATTTAGCTATCAAAGCAAAAGGAGAGGATTAACACGGTCAATAGAAAAATGATATATTTGTCCTATTGTTGAAGCCAGGGGTCAGTAGAAGTACACAAAATATTTGAATATATTATGTTTTTAAAACACATTTAGCATAACAAAGAATCTTTTTGAGCTGAATGAGAGCTGGTAACCAGAGCATCTTGCCTCCTTCTCCCCCCCCCCCCCCCCCCCCGCTCAAAGAAAGGCAAAGAAAACTTCAAAAAGGAGATGAAAATACGGAAATGTACCTTTAAAAGGACATAATATATTTCTGAACAATATACAGTACCTTATCTTAATTGAATAGTTTTATCCCGCATCCATTTATGGAAAAGGAGAGAACAGAAAGCTGGTAAAAACCTCACATATATTCAGTCTCCTTGGTCTAACTTGCAAAGCTTAGCAAATTAGATTCTGCAGAACATAGACACCCTTTGCCCTCTGCAGACAACTATTTATTATTTCCATTCAGAAATGAATCTACAGCAACTTCTTACTCCTTTTGCTAATCGAGTCAAATTGTTGAATGATTTGCATATTTCAGTGCAAGAAAAATATGAGTTTGTTTTACAAAAGAGAATGGAGAAGCTATTTCAGCTCCATTAAGTCAGAAGAAAATGCAGGGTTGTTAATTTGAGAATTTTACAGCTGATGAGCTACTGACTAGTGACAACAAACAGCTTATTTTTGCAACCTTTTCTTGCCAAGTAAAAGGAAGATTTTGCTTGGTTCCTTGTGTTTTGGGAGAAGACATAAGGTCCAGTCTCACTTCCAGCTCTATGCAGTGGATGGATCCACTTACAGGTCTTGTGCCTCAGGAAAGCAAAACCAGCTTCAAGATAGCACTTCCAGTGTCAATAGACTCTCCAAAGGGCACGGGGGTTGGAGGAGGGAGAGAGAAGAGGATGGCCTTTTTGCACACCCCTCCCCCATTCCTACCATCTAGCAGATCTGGCCCCTTCTGAAGGAGAGTAAATTCTGATAGGGTAACAAGCCTTGTGGACAGGGGGAAAGTGGTACATGTGGTATATCTTGGTATATCTAAGGCTTTTGATACTGTCTCACATGACCTTCTCATAAACAAACTAGGGAAATACAACCTAGATAGAGCCACTATAAGGTGGATGCATAACTGGTTGGAAAACCATTCCAGAGAGTAATCAGTGGTTCAAATCAAGCTGGAAGGCACATCAAGTGGGGTCCCGCAGGGATCAGTTCTGGATCTGGTTCTGTTCAATTTCTTCATCAATGATTTAGATAATGGCATAGAGAGTACACTTATAAAGTTTGCGGACAATACCAAGCTGGGAGGGGTTACAAGTGCTTTGGAGAATAGGATTAAAATTCAAAATGATCTGGAAAAACTGGAAAAATGGTCTGAAGTAAATAGGAGGAAATTCAATCTGGGCAAATGCAAAGTAGTCCACTTAGGAAGGAACAATCAGTTGCACACCTACAAAATAGGAAATGACTGCTTAGGAAGGAATACTGCAGAAAGGGATCTGTGGGTGATAGTGGATCACAAGCTAAATATGAGCCAACAGTATAAGACTGTTGCAAAAAACAAACAAACTAACATAATTCTGGAGTGTATTTTCTGGAGTGTTGTAAGCAAGACACAAGAAGTAATTCTTCTGATTTACTCTGTACTGATTAGGCCTCAACTGGAGTATTGTGTCAAGAAATAGGAGAAAGTCCAGAGAAGAGCAACACAAATGATTAAAGATCTAGAAAACATGACCTATCAGGGCAGATTGAAAAAACTGGGTTTGTTTAGTCTGGTTAAGAGAAGACTGAGAGGGGACATAAGTTTTCAAGCACATAGAAGGTTGTTACAAGGAGGAGGGAGAAAAAATGTTCTTAACCTCTGAGGAGAGGGCAAGAAGCAATGGGCTTAAATTGCAGCAAGGGCAGTTTAGGTTGGACATTAGGAAAAACTTCCTGTCAGGGTGGTTAAGTACTGGAATAAATTGTCTAGGAAGATTATGGAATCTCCATCATTAGAGATTTTTAAGAGCAGGTTAGACAAACACCTGACAGGGATGGTCTAGATAATACTCACTCTGTCATGAGTGGAGGGGACTGAACTAGATGACCTCTTGAGGTCCCTTCCAGTACTCTGATTCTATGCTTTGAAAGGACGTAGCATCATCTGTGCTGCTCCTGCATTCCCAGCCCTGCTGAGGGCTTGCTTAAAATCACACTTGAACTGTATACACAGCAGTCATGTTAAGTACAGCATTCTTCTTTGATACCAATAAGCTCTGGTGTTGGTTATATTTAGGATAAAGGAAAAAAGAGTCCAAATGTTCCTACAATCACCTCCTGTATGTTTCTCTCATATTTCGGAGCATCTCAAACACCACTGTAGCCTGAATTACTATGAATGATAGTAAATAGTAAGTAAGTCAAAGAAAAAGAATGTTAATGACTCTGTAGCTTGGTGGTTCGGGCACTCACCCAGTATGTAGAAGACCCAAGTTCAATGGCTACTTTTATTTATACAGAGTGGAATAGAAGAGACTGAACAGGACCCAAATCAGGTCCCAAAGCTGTCCCTCATGGCTAAGGTGTCTCCTGAAATGTAGGATACCCCAGTTCACCCAAGAGTTCTGAAAGTACTCAAATGTGAAATTGCAGGACTACTAACTGTCATCTGTAACCTATCATTAAAATCAGCTTCTGTACAAATGACTGGATGCCAATTTTGAAAAGGGGCTCCAGAGGAGACCCCAGCAATTACAGGCTGGTAAGCCTGACTTCAGTACCGGGCAAGCTGGTTGAAACTATAGTAAAGAATAAAATTGTCAGACACATAGAATAACATAATTTGTTGGGGAATAGTCAACATGGTTTTTGTAAAGGGAAATCATGCCTCACCAATCTACTAGAATTCTTTAAGGGGGTCAACAAGCATGTGGGCAAGGGGGATCCAGTGGATATAATGTATTTGGATTTTCAGAAAGCCTTTGACAAGGTCCTCACCAAAGGCTCTTAAGCAAAATAAGCAGTCATGGGATAAGAGGGAAAGTTCTCTCATGGATTGGGAACTGGTTAAAAGATAGGAAACAAAGGGTAGGAATAAATGGCCAGTTTTCAGAATGGAGAGGGGTAAATAGTGGTGTCCCCCAGGGGTCTGTACTGGGCCCAGTCCTATTTAATATATTCATAAATGATCTGAAAAAAGGGGTAAAGCATGAGGTGGCAAAATTTTGCAGATGACACAAAACTACTCAAGATAGTTAACTCCCAGGCAGACTGTGAAGAGCTACAAAAGGGTAGCTCTCTCAAAACTGGGTGACTGGACAACAAAATGGCAGATAAAATTCAATTTTGATAAATGCAAAGTAATGCACATTGAAAACAATCCCAACTATACATATAAAATGAAGGAGTCTAAATTAGCTGTTACCACTCAAGAAAGAGACCTTGGAGTTATGGATAGTTCTCTGGAAACATCCACTCAATGTGTAGTGGCAGTCAAAAAAGTGAATAGAATGTTGGGAATCATTAAGAAAGGGATAGACAATAAGACAGAAAATATCATATTGCCTCTATATAAATTCATGATACGCCCACATCTTGAATACTGCAGGCAGATGTTGTCGCCCTGTCTCAGAAAAAGATGTATTAGACTTGGAAAAGGTTCAGAAAAGGGCAACAAAATGATTAGGGGTATGGAACGGCTGCCATATGAGGAGAAATTAATAAAACTGGGACTTTTTAGCTTCGAATTAATAGGCAGCAGGTTTAAAACAAACAAAAGGAAGTATTTTTTTCCACACAACACAAAGTAAATCTATAGAGGTCATTACCAGGGGATGTTGTGAAGGCCAAGAATATAACAGGGTTCAAAAAAGAACTAGATAAATTCATGGAGGATAGGTCCATCAATGGCTATTAGCCAGGATGGGCAGGGATGTTGTCCCTAGCCTCTGTTTGCCAAAAGCTGGCAATTGGCGACAGGATATGGATCACTTGATGATTACCTGTTCTGTTCATTATGTCTGGGGCATCTGCCATTGGCCATTGTCGGAAGACAGGATACTGGGCTGGATGGACCTTTGGTCTGACCCAATATGGCCGTTCTTAGTTCAAATCCATTTACCACATCAGGCAAAGGGGAGAATTTGACCCCATTTTCCTACATCCTGTTAGAATACCACTGGGCTAAAGGTTATAAAGGTGCAAGGTCTCATCCTTTGTTTTTGTAAAAGTGCCCAAAATCAAAATGAAGAATTTACAGTTGAATCAAAATGAAACATTTTTGGCCCAATTTGCGTTTTTTTTTTTTTTACACTTTTTGATTCACTGAAAGGTTTAGTTTTCAGTTCAATCTGAAACAAAAACTTTTTTGGTTGGCTGGCAATTCTGAATCAAATCAAATTAAATTAAAATAAAATAACCTCCATTATTTGCCGAGCTCTAGTCCTTGATCCTCAACAGTTCATCTTCTAGTGAAAGCAGGGAGTCCAAACATAGGTGTATTTGTGTGTAACTAGAGAAAACTGGTTTGGAAGCAGGTCTAGTCATCCTTTATCAGGCGAGGCTTGATGAGCAGGTCTTGGGAACAATAATGAAGGGTGTCTCTCTAGATAGCACTATTCTGATGGACAGGGTAAAGTGATCAGTGAGAGGGGATTGTAAGGTGAGAATGGAGGTAAGTTATTCATTTTCCTCTGTTGAAAAACCAGTTTATCTAGTTTCACTTATGAGAAGTGTGAGTATCTGTTAAAGTGTTTCTTTTCAGAATTTCCATTTTTAATTTTAAACAGTTATTTTAACTTCATGCAGACATCCTCAAAGGAGGAGAACTCCATAATCTCTAAGGAGAGGAGCTAATGGGTAAAGGTACCTGCTCATGCCTAGGTCCCTATGCCTCAGTGAAACACTGACAAATATGTAGCTGGAATCAGGCGGGCTCACCTGTGTGTTAGTATTATTAACATAGGTATTAGAATTACATAAATATGTTTAGATTTTATTAGTACATGCAGCAACTCACAAGCATTCAATCTCACTTATAACATCGATATCTCATACTGTAAGGTAATATTTAAGTGTCTATGTTTTGAGCCTCTGTGACTAAGTAAATCACCAGATGGGAGAGAGATTAATTAGTGCGAATTACAGATCTTCAGCAAAGCATTATGTCCTGCCCAACAGGAAAGGTCCATTTACACCAGAGGTACTTTGTTTCTCTGCTCTTCACTCTGTGAAGGTGAGTCATGCAAGTGGATTCCTCCCATCAGCTGAGTTTGCAGCTCAAAGCACATGATAGGAGCAGGATAAAAACCTCAAACAGAAGGAATTGATGATCTCAGTGCTGCTTGGACTCTGGGGGGCCAGTTTACTAGGCAGAAGCAAGAGATCTCTAGTGCTTAGCCTGGGTTAACCCTAAAGGACATATAGAACTTGCTTATTATAGAAGCTTCTGGTAATTTTTGAAACTTAAGATTGTAAATGTATCTTATTTAATCTTGTAAATAACTCTTGTTTTCTTTCTCTGTTTAATAAATCTTTATATGGTTAATTATAGGATTGGCTACAAGCATTGTTTTAGGTGTGAGATCTAAGGTGCAATTGACCTGTGACAAGTGACTGTTCCTTTGGGACTGGGAGTAACCTGAATATTACTGTGATTCTGAGTGTAAGGTACAAAGTTGCAAAGGTACACTCATGTGGGTGGCAAGTTAAATCATAGTACTCCTTGGGACAGTCAGTGGCTCCATGTTTAGGCTGGTTTCAGAGTAGCAGCTGTGTTAGTCTGTATCTGCAAAAAGAACAGGAGTACTTGTGGCACCTTAGAGACTAACAAATTTATTAGAGCATAAGCTTTCGTGGACTACAGCCCACTTCTTCAGATGCATATAGAGTGAAACATATATTGAGGAGATATATATACACATACAGAGATCATGAACAGGTGGGAGTTGTCTTACCAACTCTGAGAGGCCAATTAAGTAAGAGAAAAAAACTTTTGAAGTGATAATCAAGATAGCCCAGTACAGACAGTTTGATAAGAAGTGTGAGAATACTTACAAGGGGAGATAGATTCAATGTTTGTAATGGCTCAACCATTCCCAGTCCTTATTCAATCCTGAGTTGATTGTATCTAGTTTGCATATCAATTCCAGCTCAGCAGTCTCTCGTTGGAGTCTGTTTTTGAAGTTTTTCTGTTGTAAGATAGCCACCCACAGGTCTGTCATTGAATGGCCAGACAGGTTAAAGTGTTCTCCCACTGGTTTTTGAGTATTATGATTCCTGATGTCAGATTTGTGTCCATTAATTCTTTTGCGGAGAGACTGTCCAGTTTGGCCAATGTACATGGCAGAGGGGCATTGCTGGCACATGATGGCATATATCACATTGGTAGATGTGCAGGTGAACGAGCCCCTGATGGTATGGCTGATGTGATTAGGTCCTATAATGATGCCACTTGAATAGATATGTGGACAGAGTTGGCATCGGGCTTTGTTACAAGGATAGGTTCCTGGGTCAGTGTTTTTGTCCAGTGATGTGTGGTTGATGGTGAGTATTTGCTTTAGGTTTGGGGGTTGTCTGTAAGCGAGGACAGGTCTGTCTCCCAAGATCTGTGAGAGTAAAGGATCATCTTTCAGGATAGGTTGTAGATCTCTGATGATGCGCTGGAGAGGTTTTAGTTGGGGGCTGAAGGTGACAGCTAGTGGTGTTCTGTTATTTTCTTTGTTGGGCCTGTCTTGTAGGAGGTGATTTCTGGGTACTCGTCTGGCTCTGTCAATCTGTTTTTTCGTGTTTAGGCTATTATAGTGCCTGACGAGTGTACACTTGATAATTCGTTGGTGAAGTCTAAGTGTAGAACTCACAACCAATTTGTGGCTTGTGCCATGCCTCCTAACAGTCTTCCCTGTGGTTGGTAATTGCACTCTGGAGTCACTGCAGTGTGGCGGGCCTGGCACCGCCCTGCCCCTTTGTGGCAGGGGTGGGATAAGGTGTCGGAACCTTGCCACTCTCAAGTTCACGCGCCCATCTCTCCATGGGCAGCCAGTTGCGACCTAATGGCCATCTACCACAGTCACCCCTTGGTCGGGGTAGTGGGCCTAGCAGCTAGAGTCCGGGTAACTCAGCCCAAACGTCTGGGTGGTGTGGCCCAATGGCCAGAGTCCATATAAATTGTTCCCTGCATTGGAGCAGTGCGGTCTAATGGCCAGAGTCCGTACAATCTTCCTCGCAAGCGGGGTAGTGCGGCCTAGCGGCCAGAGTCCAGGTAACTATCTCCAAGTGTCAGGACAGGGTGGCCCAATGGCCAGGGTCCATATAAATTGCTCCCCATGGTGGAGCAGTGTGGCCTAACGGCCAGAGTCCATAAAATCCCTGTGGTGTGTGGGGTGGTAGTAGGGGGACCCAGGCCTACCCTCTCCACTGGGTCCTGACCCAGGGCCCTGGTAGTGGCAAGTTCCCCTTGCCACCAGCTCAGCGGTGATCTGCCCGCAACACCCCGAGCATCTGTGCAGCTCTAAGGCTGTTTGCCTCTAAAGTTCCCCTGGGTCACTTCCTACAATAAACGCTGGGTTCTCTGCTTCGGGGGGGGGGTCCTCCCGTCTGTTCCCCTCCTGTGACATACTCCGTCTGGGCATCAGGATGCATCCTGGCTTGGCTGGCCTCTAGATCCTGGTGCTGTCCCTCCTTGGGAGCTGACAGTATGCCTCCTTCCCCTCCAGTAGTCAGTCCAGACTGAGCAGCTCTGCAGGCTTTTATACCAGTTCTCAGGTTGGAGCATGCCCAGCAGAACTTCCGGGACGTGACTTCCTCTGCTAGGAAGCAAGGGTTAAGCCCTGCGGTACCAGTGCGGGGCCGCTCTACAGCGGGCAGCTTTACAGTAAAGAGTTCCCCCTCTCAGCCTCAGGCAAGGGCCCAGGGCAAAAGTTTCCTGTCTTGTCCCAGTGATTTGTGTTGCCTTCAGGCTGCAGTGGATGGATACAGCTGGGAGAAGCCAGAAAACTAAGGAGGCAATGAGGGCTTGAGGGGGTGTGAAGCAAAATACCATAAATGATGTAGCTGATATTAATGTTAATATATTCTAACTCCTCTGCTCTCTTGCATCTCACCATAAAGGTAGCTGGACCCCCCCACCCACCTCCACTGAGTTAATATGTTTTGGTGTTCTGAGGACTTTGTGGATATAGATCAGCTGGTAAGGTTAGAATGGTTTAAATGCATTTAGGTTTAGTTAGTCAGGGTTTTCTGAGATAATATTGCTATTACTGAGAGTTTTGGAGTACTTTTTAAATAGGCTGTGTCACAGCTGAAAAATATGGTTGCAGGAGATGAAGGAAAAGGGGCTAAAGCTAAATTAATATGCATACAATAAAAATTAGTTTTCATCATTTGTAGCAGATGTCTCACATGCTTGAGTCCAGTTCTGAGATGCTGCAGAACCTGCGATCATCACAGGGGTCCTTGGGAAGGGAGGGGCCCTGTAGCGAGTCAGAGATGGGAAGCTTCTCACTCTGCCTCCACACTCCTGTCTCGGCTGTCCTTTTCCTCTCAGCTTCCTCCGCATGTGCCCACAGCTATTCTTTCTTCATTTCAGACAGCTACATATCATAAGTACAGGGAAGAGGGACCCGTGAATGCATAATGGGAGCCCCATTTGAGTGGCTTAAGGGGAGCCTTGGATGTACTTCCACTGACCCAAATACTGATATTTTATTTATGTTGAGTTGATCTTCCCTTGTTATGTTACAATATTGTTAAATTATTATTTGTATTTCATAGCACCTGCAGCCCTAGTCATGCTCCACAACCCCATTGTGCTGAGCACCATGCAAACACAGAACAAAAAGATGGTCCTTGCCCCAAAAGGCTTACAATTTTAGTAAAAGACATGAGAAAATAGATGGACATAGACATACAGGAATACAAGGAAACAAAGGGACAATACTGGTCAGCAGGACTGGCAGTGATCTCATTGTGTTATGTAACATAAAATGAAGAGACAAGCTCAGCATAATCTGACATGAGTGTCATTATGCAGTGCATAAAACTGCATATATCTATATTCTGTGTTGTAGGTTTGTGTATGTGGGTATGCATATGTGTGTGTGAAAGAAAATAAGGAGAGAGAAGCCATTTTTGTTAAGATATATTTGATCTGAAAAATGCATGCTGCAAAAAAAGTTTTAGGGTGAGTATTGCTACTGGAATCTTATTCATTACTATTCAGGGCATTCACTCTGCAATAAACAGAACACCTGTTTTTTCCCCGGGGGTAGCCTGACGAACTCCTGCAGCTCCCATAGAATGTTTTTAGTTTCACATCAGTCATGTGAACTGTGTTTATTGGTCTGGTTTGGGGGCAGGGGGAGACATCAGATGGTGCTCAGAAGTTATGACTGGCTTTTCACTTTGAGATTTTGTTCAAACCTGGCAGCCAAATTAATACTGTGGAGGTGAAAAGGTAAAAGTCTTTCCTTAATTTCTTCCCATTACTACTGTAGTTATACCCTCTTTTCCCATCAGAAATAATATCTCTCCATTCTTTTATACCCATCAGACACTTGTAGGTTTAATTGCTCCCCCATAGTTGTTGCTTAGTCAAGCGAAATATATTTGACAGACCCTATTTGCATGAACCCCTGGGAAGTGAAACTGCCACGTTGCACTCAGCTCTATTTGGGATACATATTACAAGGTGTAACTAACACAGCCAGATGTAGCACTTAGACAAGCAAAATTGAACTAAAGATTATGAGTTTCTCTTTTTAACCAATTATATAAACTTTAATTCTGTTTTTAAAGTCACTTTAAATGTTTTAGAACTCTCCTTACTAGCTATGGAAGGGGGCAGGGAATGATAAGAATCTACTGGTTGAGTTTGTGGACCCAATCCTACATCATGCTAATCACCTGCTGTGAGATGCTGGAAGCCCTCAACAACCATTGGTTTCCCAGAATACTATTTCACAGGAGGTACATATCTATATCATGCTCATCACACTGGTATCTGATAACCTTACTTAACTATAAATCCATTTCAGTAGTCTACATAAAGACCTGACTTTCTCTACCCGCCCCTTGCCAGGAACAAGCAGGAACAGTTAGGGACTTGCAGGATTGTCTCCTTTATGATTTAACAATTTGCAGAAATAATAATTAAATCTGGTTGTCTATGTTATGTTCCCTTAAACCGGAGTGATGAGATCCTGTATGTTTTGTAATATTCAAGCCTATTGATGGAAAAGAGAATATTTCAAAAAGCTAAATAGAAAGTTTGGGCAAAACCCACGGATGCTGTAAACCTTCATTGTCCCAATGACTTTATAGGCAGTCAGTGACCAAACTATGTATGTAAAATTTTTCCTTTACAAAACTCCATTGCTTATTTTTAAATTACATGTAGGGTCTGATTCTCCTCTTATTGAGACTGGAGTAAATTGTGGGTAACTCCACTGAAGGCAATAGAATGCCTATGGTGTAATCAGGGCTGGCTCCAGGGTTTTGGCTGCCCCAAGCAGCCCCCGAAAAAAAAAAAAGCCGCGATGGCGATCGTGATCTGTGGCGGCAATTCGGCGGGAGGTCCTTCGCTCCGAGGCGGAATGAGGGACCGTCCGCAGAATTGCCGCCAAATACCTGGACGTGCCACCCCTCTCCAGAGCGGCCGACCCAAGCACCTGCTTGATGAGCTGGTGCCTTGAGCCGGCCCTGGGTGTAATGAGAGTGGTTAGCATCAAGCCTAAAGTGTCTGACTATAGTTTTTATTTGTCTCCTGTTTCATTTAATCACTTTCCATATAAAATGTACAACTATCATTATAGTCCTTGTGAATTGTACATTACTGGGAGCCGTAATGCTCTTTCCAGGTAGCAACACTGGGATCATTAAAGTCCATTGCCACAGCTGCTCTTTTCTTCTCTTCTATAGTCAATACTATTAGTAAATATTAACCCTTTTAGTCCTTTTTCTTTCAGTATATTTGATTCATTTATATCTTAACCATTCTTTAGAATCTTTAGGATAGTAACAAAGAGTATGTTGAATTCTAAGTTCCAGAATACTGGTCCTTGACTGATAAGTAACCCTGTTCAGGAATTCTCTGTGTTAGACTGTATCTAATAATGTGTAGGTCTGTCTATAAAATTCCAGATATTCTTGGGAACCATCCCTCACTATATATATATATATGAATGAGCATATAAACTGATAAGGGATGATTGTCCAACAGATAAGAAGAATGATTATGCGGGAAGAAAGATCCACTGAAAGATATTACCTTAAAGAACTGTTCATTCTCTTACCTGTAAATAATTGCCTTCACACACACATCAGGTAAACTGAGAATGCATATAAATGAAATCAGAACATACGTTTCTTTTGGCAAAGAGGTTCTCTTTGTTTGAAAACCCTATATAATACAGAAGTGTTGAAACTTAGTTGGGGAGTGAAAATGCATGTTCCTCCAGTTACAGTGAAGAAGAGACACAAAATCAACTCTTTATCACATCAGAGGGTGGTAATGTATTTATTCTTTCTGTATTAATCTGTTGATAATCTTTGATTCAATAATTCCAATTGAGACTGTTTGACAATCTTGAGTTGTTATTAACTCTGACTTGCAACAATACAGAGGATTTCAAAAAAGGTGGGGGGGGGAAGTGAAACCGTGAGAAAAGAACAAGAGCAGTATAGAAAGAGACAGAAACCAAAGAGGAAGTGTTGGAGGGGGGGGGGGAGAAAGAGAAAGTTTCGCTGCTGTTCCTAATGCAGTATCACCAACCACAAGTGTTGTTTAATCATGAACCTGGTCCCAAAAATCATGATATTGACCAATTTTTAAAATTTCATGATTTTCAAGTCAATTTGGAGGGTTTTTTTGGCTTCTAGTGCTGTAGCCATTAGACATCATGTTTTCAAGTTTTTCTCCATAAACATGAGGGCTAGAAACTTTCATTTAAAGAAGAAAGTACATTGAGAGTCTTATGTAATCACATAAATCCTGAGGCTGTAACAAAAGCACCAAATATTGTGAGACTGGCAATAAAATCACAAGAGTTAGAAAAACTGCTAATGCAATAGGCACTGTAGTGAACCCAGTATTTGTAGATGTCACTCACCTACTCTCCAGATATGCTCTTACTAGGACTGAACAATGAACCCTGTGAAATTTTTCACATGGAAAACTACATGTACTATAATAGAGAAAACAAAACACTGAGAAGAGAAGGTAAAACACAGAGAGGCTGTAGAACTCCCTCAAAATAATTCCCACAGCACAATCTTTTAAAAACATCCAATCTTGATTTTAAAATTGCAAGTAATGGAGACCCCAATATGACCCTGAGTTAGTTGTGGGGGTGTTAAATTCAGACTGGAAATAGGCTTTTTTTTTATCTAGTTTCAACTTCAACTTCCAGCCATTGGATTGGGTAACATCTTTCTCTGCTAGATTGAAGAGCCAGTTATCAAATATTTGTTCCCTATGTACATACTTATAGACAGTAATCAAATCACTCCTTAACCTTCTGTTTGTTAGTCTAGATCGACTCAATGAGCTCAATATATCACTAAAAAGACATGTTTTCTTATCCTTTAATCATTCTCACGGCTCTTGTCTGAGCCCTCTTTAATTGATTAGCTTCCTGCTTGAATTGTGGACATCGGAACTGGACACAGTATTCCAGCAGCAATCACATTAGTGCCAAATACAGAGGTATCTCTACTTCTACTTGAGAATCCCCTGTTTATACACCCAAGGATTTGCATCAGGTCTTTTGGCCACAGCTTTGTACTGGGAGCTCATGTTCAGTGGACTATCTTTTTCAGAGTTACTGCTTGTGCATGGTGACTTGGACATGGGCTGAAGTACCTAGTGCTCGGAGCAGGAGTCAGGCCATGTGGCTAGAACAGAAGTTGGTAGCCAGAAATCAGAGCCCAGGGTCAGAGTCAGAGGCCAGGTTCCCGAGCCCAGGATCATAGCCATAGTCAGGAGCCAAGAGTCACAGTTCTGGATTGTAGCTGGAGTCAGAGGCCGGATGCCAGAGCCAAGGGTTAGAGCCAAAGTTAAAGGTCAGAACTGGTTTCCTTGGAATGAGGCACGGCAGGCACAGGGCTGGAACATGGCAAGAGCAGGTGCAGGAGCAATCATAGCCATAGATGAATGAACTGAGCAGCTGCTGTGCTGCTGCTGGGCTTAAGAGCTGGCCTGCTGACCATTCCAACCAATCAGGTGGTGTAGTCAATCTGTTCTACAGCCTGGTCCACCAGAAACTAGAGCCTTCCTGTAACTCTCCAAGAATTGATGATTCAAAGGACCAAGTACTCCTGTCCACAGACTTATGGATGGTGGTAGTGGGTTGGAGTGGTTTCTGTATGGCTTTAAAAGTGAGATGTGAAATATGGGGTGGATCTTCAAGGACCCAGGCAGCTGTAACCTGAAGGCCACTGGGTTCACCTATCCTATAATCTTGAAGGACCTCAGGTATTGGTAGTCTAGTGTCGCAGCTGGGTGGCTTGATTTCAGGTTGTGGGCAGAAAGCCATAGCTTGTTCCCTACAGCCAAGTTGGGGGCAGCTTGATGATCACGGTTTGCATGGTTTTAATATGCCTTTTTGGTGGACTGCAAGTGTTCCTTGAGCTCCCAGTGCACATGGGGTAGATGGGAGAATAAATCCACAGCAGCCAGCACTAGGGAACTGATGGGTAAATCTGGGTGGAAGTAGGGGTAAAAGCCATAGTTTGCAAAGAATGGACTATGTTTGGTGAAGGCATGGATTGCACTGTTATATGCATATTCTGCCTAGCGTGGCAGGGGAACCCAGTCATCCTGGTGTTAACTCAAAAAAGCAGCAAAGATACTGCTCCAAGATGTAATAGACCCTCTCTGTTTGCCCGGAGTCTGCAGATGGACAAGGTAAGGAGTCAGAAAATCCCTCCAGAACTACGAGACTAACCAGCGGCCCTGGTCCAATACAATGCCCATCAGTAACCCATGGTAGTGGAAGGCGTTTTTCAGGAAGAGCCACATTATCTCCCATGAAGTAGGAACAGTCTGGCATGGGATGAAGTGTTCCATCTTTGTTAGGAGGTCAACGACAGACAGGATTACAGAGCATCCCTGAGAATAGGGCACTTCTACAATGAAGTTCATTAACATAGTAGACCAAGGCTATGGAGGCATGGGCAGAGACTGGAAGAAACCTAGGATTTCTGATTGTGGGTTCTTGGTATGGGCACAGTGGTTGCAGGAATTTATATAATCCTTGCCATAAGCTTGGCCACCAGAAGCTACTCAAGATCAGATTCCAGGTTATGAATTGGCCAGATTGGTCCTGGAAGTGGTGAATCATAGCATAGTTTTGACACCTGAAATCTAGATTGTCCTTCTGGAACATAAATATTATCATTGCTATAGAAGAGGCCATTCCGTATTCAGAACTCAGAGTTGGGTTGAGTATCTGCATTTTCCAGGATCTGGCAGGTCTGGGTTGTGAAGGGATGATCTGAGAACAGGGAGAATATGAAGGATGTCAGACTACTGTTGATTGCCCCATTGACAAAGCTGGATGCCTTGAGCACAGTGGCAGAGGGCTCTTTACCAGGTTCAAGATACCCATCCCGCAAAGATGAATATCTGCCTTTCTGTTTCTTGTCCCTGGGTGATAGGTTTCAACAAAGTCGAAGTGAATGAAGAGGAGGGACCAGTGGATCTGGTGTTGGTTAAGGCATCCTTAGGTACTCCACGTTCTTGTGGTCTGTCAGGACTTGGACTGGGAATCAGGCACCTTCTAGGAGGTGGTTCCACTTCTCAAAAGCTGCCTTGATAGTCAGTAGCTCCTTGTCCCAAATGCATTTTTTTCTGTTGGGGTTAATTTCCGAAAATAAAAGGCATAGGATTGTAGTTGGTTTTGGGGGTCCACAAAGTGAGATAATACTGCACCTATGGCAAAATTCAATGAGTTGGCCATGATCATAAATGGTTTAGTGGGATCTGGGTAAACCAGGATTCATTCTGAGGTGAATGCCCCTTTAGTTGATCAAAGACTGACTGAGTCTCCATGGACCAGGCAAATCAGGTCTTTGTTTGCAGGAGTACCATTATGGGTGTAACCAGGTTAGAGAATCTTTCAATAAATCACCTGTACAAATTGGTGAACATCAGGAATCACTGCACCCCATGTATATTTTTGGGTTTGGTTAGCCAGATATTGCCACCACCTTAGGCAGGTCCATAGTGAGTCACTCAGTCAAGACAATATTCCAAGAATTCCACTGTGTCCTTATTTAACTTGTGTTTCTCAAGCTTTGCATAGAGGTAATTTTGGTGGAGTCTCTCCAAGACAGTGCACACATGATGATTGTGGAGGTCCTGACATTCAGAGAAAATAAGGAAGTCATCCAGGTAAATGATAACAAATTGGACCAGCATGTCACTAAAGGAGTCATTTATGAAATGCTGGAAGGTTAATGGGGCATTGCACAACCCCAACGTCATGACTAAATATTCAAAGTTGCCATACCTGGTAAAGAAGATGATCTTCCATTCAACTCCTTACTGGATCCTCATCAGATTATGAGTTCTGCAGATGTCCAATATTTTTGCACTTTGGCAGAGCAGAGTTTTTCAAACAGCACATTAATACTGGTAAGAGTAAAAACTGGTAAGAGGTACCAGTTTCAAAATGTAATCTTGTTCAGTGCTCTGTAATCCATACAAGGCTGGAAGGAGGCATCTTTTTTCATTGGGGCCACCTCTGGGGATGGGGAAGGACAAATGAACCCCTTCTGCAGATTTACCTCAAGATATCTTCAGAGTGCCTGTAGCTCAGGTTCAAAGAGGGATCAAACATTCCTCAGGGAACCTCTGTTCACAACTAGAGGTATATGGGGCAGTTGTAGCTGCAATGAGGAGATAGGGTGTTGGCTTTCATTTTTGTCAAACATGTCAGCATAGTCTTGATATTTAACAAGAATTCCTGGGGAGGTCATGGGTTTGCCAACGTCACCTTTTGGATCCACTCTTCATATCATTGAATTCTTTGGAGGACTAAGTAAGCTGCAATGGGTGGCTGGTCCCAGGCTGGCTCTCAGGAAACAGGATTGTTGGCAAGACAGAGTCACAGCATACTGTGCCTGACCACCAGTGAATGTGTGGATCATGGACAATAAGCTAGGGAATGCCCAGGACAACTGATGATTGTGGTGCACAAAATAGCCTAAACTGGAGGACTTGGTGGCCTTGAAATGTAGTTACATCAAAGGAGCTATGTGGTGGGTAACTGGTTCCAAGGAAGGAGTGACCCATCTATGGACTCCAATAACTCTTGGGAGTCCTTGAAGTGGGTAGGGAACTTATATGCTTGCGCAAATTGCAGACCTGTGAAATTGCCTGAGGCACCTGAGTCCACCAGCACCTCTAGGTTGATATCAGGCATCGCAGGGTGCTGGATCCAGAGTGGGAATTGGAAATGTGTTGGACACTGACTGGCCAGCACCAGGGTACCAGATTAGTATTGATGTGGGCTGCTGGAGAGAGGCAAAGGGTGCCAAGCCGGCCTGGAATCCCCTGTCAGGGTCTGGGGTTTGGTGTTTCACAACTTGGGCACAGATTGGATCTTGACAGGGCAGCTTGATGTTGTGTCCTGGTTCCACACAATATAGGTATAGGCCTGATGCCTGGCATCACAACTTCTCCACATTGGACAGGCAGGGCTAGACCTGATCAACTTGCCTTGGGTTTGAGCAACAGAGATGGGACTGGTGATGGGGATCCAGAGCCAGAAGGGTTGGCTGGAGCTGGGAGGACTATCTTTTTTTTTTTTCTTGGAGGCATTTGGACAGTTGGTAATTGATCTTGATGCACAGATTGACTAAGGCACGTGGGCCAGAAGGGCATTCACACTTTCCAGTTAATCAAAATATAAGGCAAAAATGAATGAATAGAAAACCCCATAGCTTGGGATTCAACCCAATACTGTATCCTGGAAATGGATGGCTGCTTCCCCCAAATCATTCTGAACCCTCGGTCAGCCAATGCAGATACTCATCCCCATTTCCTTGAGCCCCTGTAAAAGGGGAGGCAAATGAAATGGAGTTAAACCCTGATTCACAAGGGATTTAGCAGTGCGTCTGACCCTGTCACTCATGCTTCCATTCAGCAGTGATATTTTCCCATGACTAATGTGCCCAGAGTTCTGACTAGCTAGCACATGTGCCATGAATCTAAGTGCCCAGACAAAATGAAACATTGTATTTTGTCTGTTCTTTATAATATCACAACTCATCATATGGAAAAGCAGAAGTAAGATCCCTTGATGTCAACAGAGTCTCTTCTATTCTGTAGTGGTCTCACAGGTTATTAAGCACCTGGTTCCAAAGGGTATCAGTCTGTGGCATACTACCTTATGAAGAAGGCTGGTATAATAGTCTTTGACTACCTCAGTTCGCTGTTTTCATTTTGTTTTGCTTTTGCAGGTACTTCTTGTGCAGGTTCCTGTCTCATGCTGTCATTCCAGTGATAGGGCTCTGTCAATAAACTGTGCGCCCCCTCCTTCCCTATTAATCTCTGGCATTACGCAGTGAGGTAGGCATTGATAAGACACTATTTTCTGAACTCTGTATTGGCAGGTGGGTCCTTTATAGCCCCCAACTAAGGCAGTGAGTGCAGAGTTTTTCATGTATCTAACATAAAGGGGAATGATGTGAAGGTTAGCTCTGTTGTCATCTATCAAATCACTCAGAATCGACTTTAATTATCACAGCAGAGCACAGCTGAGCTTTACGTTATCTTGCAGTGAAGAAAATAGGAATAGAAGACCAATACAAAGTACTAAGTCTGACAGAACCTATGCAGGAATAGAAAATGGTAATTCCTGATTCACTTTTACCAGCAACAGTGAGGTCGTAGGTCCCACAGAGAGAGGGTTTGCTAACAGATAAATAATAATAAAACCCTCTGGGAAAGGACCTAAGGAGGTACTTTGGACAGTGTCCTCCCTTCTGCCTATGTATTTGAAGGGGGATGTTGCTTCTATGGATCCCACTTTGGTGGGGACAGAAGGAAGCATTGCCTCTGTGTCATGTTATTCACTGTGACCGGTGATATTGGCTCCACAAAATTCAGGGTCCATGGATTTGTACAAGGTGAGGCAGAACTGGGGTGGGGAGAGGAAAGGTGTGTGTGACTGGCAGGTCTCAGTTGCATTCTCCCTCTCCCAAAACCCCCAAGAAGAAGCAGGAGTAAGTTGTAGTAGGCAGAGTCTGCACTAAGTTACATGGTTACACCTTTCCAGCATGCAACCCCCTCTTCTACTCATAGGGTGTGGTTCTAGAGGGTTCTAGGTTCCATGGGTTAGGGGAGCCCCTATCACTATGGCACCTGCTGTTCAGAAGAAGTTGACCAGGGAAGAAGGATGGAAGGGGAGCTCTTCAGCACAGAGGACTGCCTATTACTCTGTTTGTACAATGCTTAGCTCATTGAGCCCCCATTCTCAGATGGTGCCTAGGCAGCACTGTAATAAATGATTATCGTGGTGTGTAGCACCACTATATTTAAGGATGAGGCTAGTTTACTGTTTAATAGTAGTTTTGGAAGTGAATTAAGGTAAAATGATTAAGGCCACTTTAATTTGGGGTGACAACATCCACACAGGGACACCTTTAGTTTATTTGGATTATCTTTCTTGAGCATCCCTGTGTAGACAAACCCTAACACAGTGAAGTTTTAGTTCATGCTGATGAATGAGACAATTCTGTGACACACAATACACCACGTAAAATGACACATATACGTAGCTATTATTTATGTCTGCTTACTATAGGGCAGCCCAGGCTGAAACATACTTACAGTATATTCTCAGTTGCTCTTGTGGCTCCAAAGGGCAGAGTTAAGGGTGGGGCTAGTGTGTTCCTTAACTATGTATTTCCTGGTTTACAGAGGTTTAACTATAGGTTCACTTAATGTTCTGGAATGTATGATGCACTGCAGGTCACCTTAACAGCATTAGTGAAGTTTTGGGGCAATGAAATAATAATAAAAATTATAGTTATTAGTACAAGGGAAGCATCCCTTTCTTTCCCCTGAGTATGATATGATATGTGAGAAAATCAAGCACTGAACAATAGTGCCCCAGCGCAGAGGCTGATTTTTCAAATATGAAGTTATGTGCAACAAGCATTTGGGTGCAGGATCAAGGGTTAACTTTTAAACACAAATAAATCTGAGCTGCATGAAAAATCCAGGCTGAACTCTGAATAACTGCACCTGTGTTTTTTGTATCTATCAGCCTGATTTTACTTCATTAATTGAAACTACAGTGAATATCAAAACTCAAAATCTTTTCTGTCCGCAAAGCATTTAAATTACAGAAGAAACAGTGGAAGCAGCAGGATGGCTGGCAATAGAGAGCTCTTTAAACGGATTGTTTCTTTTGTTGCTAGAAGATTTAAAATGGAAAAAGGCCAGCAGCATGTGGTTTTCACCAAGCACTTGAACTCTGAAGGGTGTGAGCTTCATTTTACCAATTTCTATTAATTAGGGCT
The DNA here is from genome assembly GCF_013100865.1 of Trachemys scripta elegans. NCBI lineage: Eukaryota > Metazoa > Chordata > Testudines > Emydidae > Trachemys > Trachemys scripta. The sequence continues at coordinate 104,199,427 of NC_048302.1, read as the reverse complement.
GTCAATTAATCTCAGTTAATTTGTTTTGTATTATTTCACATGCATTAACTAAATTTTTAAAAGTTGTAATTAATCACAGTTTTAATATCACTGTTAAACAATAGAATACCAATTTAAATGTATTATAAATATTTTAGATGTTTTTCTACATTTTCAAATATTGATTTTAATTACAACACAGAATACACACTTTATATTATTTTTATTACAAATATTTTCACTGTAAAAAGATGAACAAAAGAAATAATATTGTTCAATTCACCTCATACAAGTACTGTAGTGCAATCTCTTTACCATGAAAGTGCAACATACAAATGTAGAATTATTATTTTTTGTTACATAACTGTACTCAAAAACAAAACAATGTAAAACTTTAGCGTCTACACATCCACTCAGTCCTACTTCTCGTTCAGCCAATCGCTAAGACAAACGAATTTGTTTACATTTATGGGAGATAATGCTGCCTGCTTCTTACGTACAAAGTCACTTGAAAGTGAGAGCAAGCGTTCGTATGGCACTGTTGTAAGGGGCATTGCAAAGTATTTACATGCCAGATATGCTAAACATTCATATGCTCCTTCATGCTTTGACTTGTAGGCTCTAAACTTAAGTTTAACTTGTTTTATATTTGAGTGCAGCTATGTAAAATAAATAAATAAATTCTACATTTGTAAATTGTACTTTCATGATAAAGAAATTGCACTACAGTAGTTGTATGAGGTGAATTGAAAAATACAATTTTTTATCTTTTTAAAGTGCCAATATTTTTATTTAAAAATAAAATAAAGTAAGCACTGTACACTTTGTATTCTGTGTTGTAATTTAAATCAATATATTTGAAAATGTAGAAAAACATCCAAAATATTTATAATAAATTTAAATTGGTATTCTCTTATTGTTTAACCGTGCCCTTGAACTTGATTAATCACAACTGGTTTTTTTAATCTTGCAATTAATTGTGATTTTTTTTTTATCGTTTGGCTGTCCTATCTTAATATATCGATGAAACAGAGAGAAGAGGCAGGATTAACTTTAAACAGCATCTTGTTGATTGATGTTAATAGAAAGTAGGATTATCTTGCAATAGAGAAGTCATGTCTCTTTAGAATATAATTTGCCATTAATTGGGAATCAATTCAAAATGCTCTTTAAAAACAGATCTGCTTATCTACCCCCAAATTACATTTTGGCATGAAGCTGCCTCAAAAGTCAGGAGTCTATCCATATATTTTTTCTCAGGTACAAAGCATGTCTATATGTAGTGCACCTGCTCATCTTTTTTCTCTCCTTCAGTCCTTTGAACCATGAGAGAGCAACAGGCAATAACACCTAGTACAGGAGGAATTAAAGATGTCACTTTCTACTAATTCTAGCTCACCATTTATCACCCTTTTTAATCCCTGTCCCTACTATGCTATTTGATATGTGGAAGTTTCTCATGGCCAGGAAACTAGATTAAATCATTACCTCCATAGCTAAATCTTTGCTCTGGCAAAGTCTGAGTTAGTGTTGAATCAATAATGCAGAGTATTTTTAAAGAGCACTGGAAATTATTTTATTTATACTGTGATAGCACCCGGGGGCCCTGCCCTGTTGTGCTTAGCACACAAAAAAATGACAGCTTCTGTCCCACAGAGTTTTTATTCTCTTTTTTGAATTGGAAATAAACTTACTCGTGGTCATTAGTGATTCCAGAGCCCTTTCTGCAAGAGTAGTGTTCCTAATGCGAGTGTCCTGGCACTTACTTCCTGCCCTAAGCTTTTGGGTGGGGTTGCTGTGTGCTGTGAAACAGCTACTGGCTTTTGTCCAGAGATGGTTGTATTTTAGTAACTGAAGAAGAGATCCCTGGGTATAATTTGTATAGTGTATCAATTTGTTAGGTCTCTAAAGTGCTTTGGGATTCTTTGTGATTAAAGCTTCTACATCAAATTATTATTATTCAGTATTAGAACTATGTTAATCTGACACTAACACATGTGCATGTACCTCAGACTGTCTTGATTATTTAACATGATTTTTATAATGAAACACCTGGAATGGAAAAGTTCATTTTTTCACTTCATAAACAAGTAGGAACAAATGGGCAGATCACTGACCCTAGAGAGAGGATGCCAGGTGATTTAATTGTTGATAATATGTCAGTGAGTACATTAGTCACAATGAAAACTTCTCAATGGTAGTAATGAGGTAATGAGGATGAACCGTCCAGTAAATCATGGGCCCCTGTGTTCCCTCTTGCACAAAAGCAGGCAGAAAGCAGTAATTCATGTAAATATATCTAATAGGGCCATGAGGCCAGCCCATTCTTCCTCACTCTGAACTAGAGGTTGTAGACCAAAGGCCTTTCAGATGCACACATACATCCAGCCACATGGATAGACTCCTTTTCTATACTGATCGACAGTCTCCCAATCAATCCAGATTCTCAGATATTACAGTGACAGACCTTTACAAATAGTCAGGCAGTAGCTACCAAGTCCTTGAAACAACATTAACTTTTATTGCACTTGTACTATAGACATCTACCTTAGGTATGGTCAGGCCCACTCAGAGGTCCAGAGAGGCCCGGGCCACTTGCAGCTTTTGAGGCCCCTGGCCATAATAAAAATAAAAAATGATGACACGTGGTCTAATCTTGTGCCATCAAAACTGATATATTTTGATTAATATTTATGAAAATTTTTAACTCTTTAATATGACAAAATCGTTATCAGTTAACAAAAAATTATGTCTTTTAACAAATCGCATTGCTTCTTTGCTTAAATCTGCATCTCTAAGCTGAGAGTATGTGTCACAGTTTGGGTCGATAGGGATGTGCATAAAAACAAGTTGCAAAACTTATCAAATGGCAAAAAATTAACAAGTGTCTAAATTTGAGGCCCCCTTTGAGCTTGAGGCCCAGGCCAAATGGCCCTTCTGGCCTCTCCTCTGATTGGTCCTGGGTATGGTAAGGGACAGAAAAGCTTTTGGGTGAGTGTGGGAACATGGTGTTTTGTGCAGATTTGGAGCTTTTTATTAAGTTGCCTTTGAAAATGTAATGTATTGCAAATCTATGCTTTTCGGCATAGTTCAATGCTTAGTCAGAAATTCTGCATGCCTGCACGCAGAATACTAAAGTATAGGCTAATACAAAAGGGAGTCTATCCCACTGCATATGTAGTCTGGGGTGTTGTCTATGCTTGCCCTTTCTCAGCACATGAGTCATGAGTGTAGGAAAGGCATACAAAGACATAGCAATAGAAAACTCTGAGGTTCTGACTTTTAAAAGCTTACAATGGATATAACAAAATGTGCATGAAAGAGTGTGAACAGAGGTTTTCCAAAATTGATTTTTCTTATTCTTCCTGACCACCTCTCAATCAAATTGATACCTTGGTGACCTGCAAAATGTCTGAGGGAATAAAAATAAAGCAGCAACTGAGAAAGGAGCAAAAGTTTATAAGCTGAGAGAAAGAGGAAAGAAAGTGTGGAGGAAACTGGAAAAAGTGTCCAACTTAATGACGTTCTAAATTGTAACTTTGCTACAGCAGCAGAATAGTTTTCAATCTTCCTAATGTTAAGGATATTTACTTCTCATAGTTCTGCCTTGACAAATAATGAAATGCTATACATCAAAACAAAATATAAATTTCATAAGACATACCTATATCATATAAACCATATGATCCAAGAATAAATAGTTAAAAAAAGAATAAAAAAATAGTTTTAACCAAATACTATGTAGATCACTATATTGTGAAGATCCATACAAAATATGCAAAATAAGCCTTTTAGTGTGTTTTCTTTTCCAATTAAAATGTCATAGAATCATAGAATATAAGGGTTGGAAGGGACATCAGGAGGTCATCTAATCCAACCCCCTGCTCAAAGCAGGGCCTAATCCCCCATAATATTCAGAAAAAAGATTTGCCGTTGTCAATTTACTGAAGCTATAGTTCTTAGGTTCAGTTAAGATAATGAATCAGTTGGGCTTGTCTACATGGGGATATGCAGGACAGTTAAACCAAATTAACTAAAGATGTGCAGTTAATGCACATTAGTTAAAGTGCATTAAGTCCCTGGGTGGATGGTCTCATTCAGAAGAAAAGTGTTCTTAGTTTGAAACTAAAAAAAGTGAACTAAGGCCACTTCTGAATGAGAACATCAGCACAGGGGTACAATACACTTTAACTAATGCATGTTAATTTCACACCTTAAGTTAATTTGTCTTAACTTTCCTGAGTGTCTCCTTGTAGACATGTCCTCAGTAACCCATCCATGACTTCAACGGTGGTTCATCACTGCAAATGAGAGGAGCATTTGGCGCAATGTGTTTTGCAGATTAAACTTTTTTAAAGAATATTACTTTATTGGCCAAATCTTGAAGTCCTTACTTGAGCAAAATGACCATTGACTTCATTATTTATCCAATGACATCATACGCAAGCATTTATGAAGTGTATTTTGTGCCTTGCATGTTTTGCATTTATGTACAAAGATTAATAATATTTCCTGGCAGAAGCCATATATAGTAAACAAAGCTGGTTTATGGGAACTCTGCCTGAGTGAAGAGTACATAAAAACAGTGCAAGGACATTTTTGGCCCTATAATTGTGCAACATCTATAGAGGTTAACCTCAATCATGCTAAAAACCAGTACAGATCAGTCCATTATAGTCCTGGTCACTTACTGTGGGCAAAGGGCAGAAGTGAAAGTGGGCCGGTACGGCGTACCGGTAAGAAGTGGCCGCTGGTACCGGCCCGTACACAGACAATGTTAAAGCGTGCGGCAGTGCTTTAATGTCGCAGCCCCTTTTGCACCCCCACTCACCCCTCTGAGGGCCGCCGACTGGTGGGGAAAAGGAGGCAAAGGGGCAGCTGCCCCAGGGACCGGCAATTTAAAAGGGGCCTGGGGCTCCCAGCCGCCGCTACTGCGGCAGTGGCCAGAGCCCCGGACATCACAGGCCAGGCAGCATGGAAGGACTAGCTGGGGGGGGGGGGGGGTGATCCCCAACCCCACCCCTTCAACCCAAGGCACCGCTGTGCCCCCATACCAGTATGTCTTTTATATTACTTTCACCCCTGGCAAAGGGTAACAAACCTCCGTTACATTCAAGAATGCACATCTTAGCATGACCATCTCTAGATACAGGCCAAGGATGATCCTTTGTATAAGACTAATATAAGATATTTGCATGTGAGTGTGACACTAATAAGAACCTTAATGCTATCTCAAGCACAAGCATCCGATTTAGCAACACAAGGCAGTGCAGATGAAGAACTGCAAGCAGACAGCTGAGAAGATCTGTGCAAAACCCCTGTACCATATATACCTATTACTGCCAATTAGGTCCTGCCAATTAGGTCCAATAGAGTTAGGTGTGTCTGGAGCCAGTGTTTCATGAATGAGTAGATTATCCTTTTTCTTTATGTCTCTGAATGTATTTTCTGTTACAAAATTGTAGGTTATGAAGGTAAAGCAGTTAAATTTTGCTATGTTTCGATTTCTGTGTGGTAGCAATATATTTCATACGGAATAAACAAGATGCAAAAAACTAAAACACCTGGAATTATGGCTACAGTTCTATATGTTTATATGTGTGGTTGTTGAAAATATATTTTAAGTTTCCTGCAGATTAGAGATGGAAAAATTTAGAACAAGTCAAAATGGTTTCTCAACATTTTTTAAATGAAGCATTTCAACATTTTGTTTTGAAAGGAAGTGTTTCATTTTGAAAAGTCATGTTGAATTAACATGTCATTTTGGCAATGTGCATTTATTTGGCTGGATGAAATTTGAGTTTGTTTTTTTTGTTTTGTTTTAGCAAGGAAAAAACGGGGGTGGGGGCGATCAGTTTAGGTTGAAAACTAAATACTATTTTTATTTTTGCTTTTCAGCCATCAAACCAAAACAGCAATTATTTGCTCAGATATGGAAACATGTTTTTGTGGTTAGACCTGTAGACATTCCTGTAGTCTCCTTGAGCTTTGTACTTTTTAACAATATTTTTTTCATAAATATTTTGGCTGATAATTCACACCTGAATGAGGGATGAGTAACCAAAAATAGTTCAAGCTTTCATACAAACTTTAAACTATACCTTTTGAGGTTCAAAACTTTTGGTATGTCTAAAAAAAATGCATGTGTACCATTGTCCTTTGTGGTGTAAGACAGGAATTCAAAATACCTAAATGAAGCAATATATTTAGGCCCAGATTCTGATACCCTTACTCCCAATGCATAGTATCTTGACATCAGTAGTACCATTAAAATCAATAGACGAGATTCCCCCTGCTTTAGCCCCTTTAAATTGGCTAAGAGGGCTGTAGCAGCATAAAGAGACCCTAAAATAACCTGAATCTAGCCAAGGGACAATTTCTCTGCCACATGACTTCAGGAAGACCAACACAGGGTGTCTTCTGAGGACTTCCTCACAAGGACTGGCATACAGGGTGTACCGGGGCAGGGCTGGGAGTTGTTCAAAGGTAAGGCCACAGCATTTAGTACTGCGGAGATTCTGGGCAGCAGAGCTACCCATATGCAGGCAGGGACAGGCTGCCAACACTTAGAGCAGCGTTTCTCAAACTGGTGTCTGCGAGGGTAATCCAGGGAGTCCGCAGTCCCTGCTGATCAACAGTGCTTTCTGTAATTATTTTATATACACACAAATATGACATGAAAAGAAAGTTAATGTTGCTTAGTCAAGAACTCAACATGTAGGAAATGCCTCAGTTAAGGTTGTCTATGTAACATTAATTCTGCCCCCTTGTGCATATGTATTATGATGCTCCCTTTAATCACATGATTACGTGTTATTTTTTCCACAGGACCCCTGAACTGGACAGATAAGCACATTCAAGCAACTGAAAATGGGGTCTTATAATGAAAAATGTTGGATAACCTTAACTGTAGCCTTCACTACCAGTTCTGCCTATGTTAGATCAAACCTGGATATATCATGAAGAAGCATTTTCTTCTGAGATTGTCAGAGTAATTTGATGCATCATTTGTGCAATTGATCCATAACCAAATCTTAATGATGTTGGATTAGATTCTACCACCCTTGTCCTGAACAGAACCTTAGACCACTTAAAATTCTTTTGATTTCAGTGGGACTACTCACTCAGTAAAAGATTGATAATCATGAGTACAAGTGATAAAAACTGGCCCTTAAATAAATGAAAACCATATATCTTTTTATTTTTGTTTTTAAAGGTATAAAACAGTTTGAAAACAAAGTTAGGAACTTGTTTATTGCTGTCAAACTGTCAGATACTGTGTGATTTAGGGTAGGAGTCAATCACAATGTGCAAAGTAGTCAAGCAAAAGAGGGCAGATGTACTTTAATTATATGCTTTCTTAGCAAATTAGGATCTGTGTAGGTGGGGACATTTGAAAACCTGTGGTTCACAAACTATTTTGGAGGAATTTAAAGTATTGGAATCCTGTAAATGTTTGACCCACATGGAAAACATTAAGAAGTGTAACTTTTTAAAATTCTAAAATGTTATCTTTTTCAGCCATATTTAAATTAGTAGTTATATGTGATGAGACTCGTGAATATATCAGCTTGACAAAACAGAGCCAGACTCTGCCACCCTAAATCACGTTGAGTGGCATCTTGCTGTTACTCCATGATTGGTTCCACTGAAATCAGTGGGGGTGTTTGTGGAATGAATAGGTCCTACTCCGTATGCTAGATTGTACCTCTAACGTAGTCACACGGGGTGTAGGATGGAGTTAAGGATACACATGAGCACTCTGACTCTCTTAGATGTTTTCTGTAAATCCCGCTCCTGTCTCTTCTCTATTGCTGATTGCAGAGCTCCTTGCAGATTTGCTATAGAGAAGAGAGAGGTGCAAAAGCAGATTTTCCAAGCAGATGATCCACTAATGACACCAATTGTGGGCCAGTGGAGACTGTAGGATAGTGTTTCGCATCCAGCTTACATCTTGTCAACAAGTCATTTGTGTCTCAAAAGCCCCATAATCTCTGTCATCTAACAGCTTCATTTCAGAACTGTTAGCTAGGAGTTAATTCTAAAGGGTACATAGATCCTTTGGAGTTCACAATAGTGACCTTTCGATAACTATAAGACCTTTATGGCAGGTAGCAAACATGTTAGGCTAGAATATGGCCCAACATTAATTCTCCCCACAAAATCACTAATATGATTTAGCTCCATCCAAAGAGCTCCACCCCACCTTTGCAAATTAGAGGCACTATCTCATTTGCACAGCAGTTTGGGATGAAGACTGGAGAGAAAATATTAAAAATATTTGAAGATAGAAAGGAAAATCCACAATGAACAAATGGCTCTGATCCCCAGAAGGCTGAGCAGTGCAGGAGAAGAAATGTCACAACAACATTTTCGGGCCTAATTGAAAGGAAGACTAAACATGAAATATCATTTTCTCTGGTTTGTCATTATTCCACTCCTATTGTGGAAGCCCTGTGGCCCGAAGCTTTCGAGGGTAAGGAGCTCTCCACTCATATCTAGTGGTGAACGGGGGGAAGAATGGGCACTTAATTTGCATAAGATGTTTATCCAGAATTCCAGATGGACCGTGCTCAAGTCAAAGTAGCTCCTTGCTTCCATCTATTGGTGAATCAGTGAAGTACTGCTACAGAGTGAGCTTAATCTGCATAAGCTTTTCACCCAGAATTCCTCTAGTGCGACTTTGGGTGTCACTATCATTGTACATAAACTAAGAATTGATTAGTTAGTGGAACTGAACAGAGAGATGGAAAAATGGTTCCTGTCTTGTGGCAAAGATTCTGCTCAATTACTGGGTTAGATGTTGGAGCCTCAGGAGAGCAGCAAGCAGCACTTCCCAAAAGGCTGGAGACAGGCTTGTCCAAGTGCACCTCAGGACTCTGGGACTACACTACTTGCTGACACCAAACTGTGAGTTGGGTTTAGTGTATAGGGAAGAGAGAAGTGATGAGATAAAGGGATATTTACATAATGGCTGCTCATCATGGAGAGGGGAACCAACTTGACAAACAACTACCAAAGTTGTTGTGCGGGAGTGTTTTACTTATCATTCATTTACATGGATTGTTGCTGTGTTTTCCCAAGATGATCCTGTTGGTTCCTTTTTCCGTAATAACATTTTTCTTGTTACAGACATGGGCTCAGTTCTGGTGGGGGGAGGGGAATGTATTACATATTAAGTGCCCCCAGTGAAGGTATTTATTGATCCCCAAAATTTTGGGTGGTAGCTCATGCTGGTGGTATTTATTAATTTGAACCTGGCCCTTGCTACTGCTGACAACACTTGCAGAAGGGTTTCTGCGTGTGTTTATGGGCCTGAATGTGCTGTCTTAGAAGCAAGCAGCAAAATTTCCACCAATTTAAATGGGAGTAGAATAGTGCCCTACAATGTACTATTATTATTTATTATTTTTATGGGTAAAAGTCATCTATGGTAAAACCTCACTGGCTTCAGAAGAATTACTCCAGGGATAAATTTGGTCTTGTAATTTCTGGCTGATCTATTTACTGCTCTCTTCTCTTTACTTCCATTGTAAATGTAAGTTACCATTTTCAACGTGGGGGAAAATATATATACACAAAGTATCATCTCCTCCTACAGGATCCAATTCAGTTCCCACTGAAGTCAACAGAAAATCCTATTGAGTCAATGGGATTCTAACTGGCTACTAAATAGTTTAAGTTTGTACATCTTTCCACCCCAACTACTGCTGAAGCCTCACTCTGGATTAGGGAGAGTAGAGGATGGTGAAACAATTGTAAGCATGGCAGGGTGCTCTTTGGGTATGTACTTACATATACTTGCTAACACAGCATTTCATAAAGCCTGCTTTAACCTGTAGTTAGGGAATTTTAGGTAGTGAAGAATATAATTTGATTTCCTTAAGAGGAATTGACAGCCTATCTTGCTTTGGGAAGAAATTTGGCATGACAGTATATTGATTTATGGACTCTCTCACTTCCATTGAGAGATATTTACCACTGAATGCTCAACATAATGTCAATCCTTAAAGCATCAGAGTAAGATTCCTGAGAAAAAAGGTTTTCATTTTGCAATGAAGTAGAACTGTTTTCCATAAAGCATGTCAGTGAACACTAAACAATTAACCCTTACACCACATGAAATGTGAAAGAATGATAAATAGAAAAACATTTTTTATTTTTAACCTGACAAGCTACCAACACATCTCTTACTGAAAGAAAATTACAAATAATTTGAATAGATTAGGACATATATGCTAGATTTGCATCTACTGTGTGAAAGCCATTTTGGATAAAACATACATTACTTTTAAATCATTTGGAGCTACCTTGATTTATACCAGCTTAGTATCTGTTCCTCTGTTTTTTAGAAACAAACTTAATCAAGCTGAAACACAGTTTACCTAAATCAATTAACAGTGGTGCACTTTCAAACAGCACAAAACGGAATTTTATATAAACTAGAAAGAGTGGGTCTGATTCATCACAGTGTTATTCCAACCTTGAGCCACTGTGTAACTCCACTGAAATAAAAAGATTGCACCAATGTAAAATGATAACACTTTGAATTAGACCTGTTGTATTAATCTAGATGGAACATATGGGCCAGACCTCTCCCAATCCATGCTGTATAGAATAAACAACTGGAAGCCCTGTTTATTTTCTCTAAAGGGCAAATTATTCATGATCTGACAGACTGTGCGCTTTATATATGAACAAATAGAAACTGACATGTTAAAATCATGGGGAATCTACATTTTATAGAGCTAGGTTCCAAATAAATGGGCATTGTTTCCAGCTGAGCTCAGTGCAGTGACTTAAGAGATAATCTCTCCTGCTTGTAGCCTACGGTTAGCATAATAAATAGGTGCTGAGATAATGATTAATAACTGAACCAAAGCCAAGACATTTAATCAATCTCAAAAGCCATTTACTGCAACTAGGAAACTACAGAGATTGTTTTGTTTACAAGAAAGTACAATATACAGAACAGAAAGTTGGTGAGGCTTTGCCCATCTCTCATGCTTTCCAGCAACATTACTTTGAGAAGGGTGGGCTTGAGCACAAAAAGGAACAACTGAGATGGGAAGAGAAAAATTCTGATTAATCATTCAACAGTGATACTAAAAAGTGAGTCATGGTAAGAGCTGGCCAGGAACTAGAATTCATGTTTTGCAGGGAAATTCAAAAATTAATAGTTCTGAAACAGAATGAAAAATAGAACTTTCCCACAGAACAAGAATTGTGTAATTTTAACACCTCATTTTGACCAGAGCCCAGACAGCCCACCAGGTAGTTGAAGGAGACTGGGAGCATCCCATGGCCTCTGGGCTTTCAAGGAGCTGAAAGCCCAGGAGCTTTGGGAGCTCTGGTTCTAGGGCAGTCCAGCTGGGAGGCTCCAGAGGAGCCTGGAAGCCTGTGAACTGGGAAAGCATGGAGCTGGGAACCATTTTACAAAGGAAAATCAAAAGTTTCCAGCAAAATTGAAATTTTCCCATGGACAAATTTTCCATCTGAAAATTGTTCCACTGGAAAATTCCCAACCAGCTCACAGTCTTGCCAACTCCCACTTTTTATCTTGTGATAGTTAATTACTTTTGTTTAAGTCCCAGCTCCTGCTGTCATGGAATTATGTGAGAATCTCAGCTTACATATTTAAAAAAACCCATCATTTTCTAGCTCCCCTGGTTGCAAAAAACAAAACAAAAAACCCTTGAAAACATGAACAGAGTGTATCCCAAAGGCACAAAATCCAGAAGTCAAATAAAAAGAATGCCAAGGTTATTATTTTAAAAATATTTAATGATTTTAAAGCATTCTCATTATTTTGGGGGCCTATTTCTGAGTTTTGAATGCTTGCATTTGGCAATACTGCAATCATTTTAGGATGGAGTTTCAGGACCTGATACTCAGAGGATGTAAATTGGCATTGAATTCACCAGAACTGAACTGTTTTACAGCAGTTGATGGGCTGGTTCAATCCATGGATATCAACCAAGAAGGCTGGGGTGTTGAACGCCTATTGTGCTTCAGTCAGCACTAAAAGGGTTAATGGTCACCAGATACTCAACACAACTAATATTATGAATAAGGGGGAAGGAACAGAAGCCAAAATAGGGGAAGAACAGTTAAAGAATATTTAGATAAGATAGATATATTCAGTTTGGCAAGGACTGATGAAATTCTTCCTAGGGTACTTAAGGAATTAGCTGAAGCAATATCAGAACCATTAGCAATTATCTCTGAGAAATCATGTAGGATGTGTGAGGCCTCAGAGAATTGGAGAAGGGCAAATATAGTATCGTTCTTTAAAAAGGGGAACAAAGAGTACCCAGTAATTATAGAAAGTCAGCCTATCTTTGATATCTAGAAAGATACTGAAAAAAATTATTAAACAATTAATTTGTAAGCACCTAGAGGATAATCAAATAATAAGGAATAGTGAGCATGGATTTATCAAGAATCAACCATGCCAAACCAACCTAGTTTCCTTCTTTCATAGGCTCCCTGTGGGGAGCACTAGATGTGATATATCTTGATTTTTAGTATGACTTTTGACACAGTTCCACATGAAGTTCTCATAAACAAAGTTGGGAAATATGGTCTAGATGGATTTTCGATGGGGTGCACAACGGGTTGAAAGACTGTACTCAAAGAGTAGTTATTAATGGTTTGCTGTTAAACTGGGTAGGTGTATCTAGTGGGGTCCTACAGAGGTCTATCCTGGGTCATCTGGTACTATTCAATATTTTCATTAGTCCCTTGAATAATGGAGTGGAGAGTATGCTTATAAAATTGTGGATGAGGACAAGTTGTGCGAGATTGCAAGCACTGTGGTGGGCAGGATTAGAATTCAAAACAACCTTGACAAATTAGAGAATTGGTCTGAAATCAACAAGATGAAATTCAACAAAGACAAGTGTGAAGTACTACACTTGTGCATTTGATTTTTCCTTCCTAACTACCAAAAAAAGAATAACTGGCTAGATAGTAGTATTGCTAAAGAGGATCTGGGTGTTATAGAAGATCACACATTGAATATGGGTCAGCAATGTGACACAGTTGTGAAAATGGTTAATATAATTCTGGGGTATATTAACAGGAGTGTCGTGTGTACGACATGGGAGGTAGTTGTCTCGGTCTACTTGGCACTGGTGAGGCCTCAGCTGGAATACTGTGTCCAATTCTGGACACCACACTTTAAGAAAGATGTGGATAATTCTAGAGGGTCCAGAGGAGAGCAACACAAATGATAAAATGTTTAGAAAACTTGACCTAGAGGAAAAGTTAAAAAAATGTTTAGTCTTGAGGAAAGAAGACTGCAGGGTTGGGGGGACCTGATAGCAGTTTTCAAATATGTTAAGGGCACATGTCCTCTATGTCCACTGAAGATAGGAATAGAAGTAATGGGCTTAATCCACAGCAAAGGAGATTTAGGTTATACAGTAGGAAAAAAATTCTAACTGTTAGAGTAGTTAAGCTCTGGAATAGGCTTCCAAGGGAGGTTATGGAATCCCCATCATTGGAGATTTATAAGAACAGTTTGGACAAACACCAGTCAGGGATAGTCTAGATTTACTTGGTCTGGCCTCAGCCCAGGGGGATGAACTTGATGATGTCTTAAAGTTCCTTCCAGACCTATATTTCTATGATTCTATGATATTTTTGTGTGAATGCTGCCTGTGATCATGGAGCAATGTAACTGGATATAGTGGGGTAAATATTCAGCTAGATATCTGCTCCAAATGCAACTGCCTATCACAGACCATTGCCTTTGCAAGTGCACTCACCTGCTAAATGTTGCAACATTTATGAATATGCTTTAAATTGTTTAACACCTGTGCATATGAAAATCTTGGAATTTGCACTAAAAAAACCCTGTTGGCCAGAGATGCAAATTCAAACCCTAGCCAATGTTCAGGTGTTGGATTATCTAAAGTGTGAGTGCAATGAATAGCATGCACACTGGTTTTCCAGCTGTATAAAATTATGGGCTAAAATATATTTAAAACTATCAAAAGGAGCCTGACCTGTGAGATTTCAAGAAAGTTGGACAATGGTCAGATTTAGAAGCACAAATTGTTGTTTTTGTTTTGTTTTGTTTTGTTTTATTTGAGTCTTCGTCAAAGTTGAATGCTTTAAACCCTGAGGGTAAAATCCTTTGAAAATAACTGAACAAGTTTAATGATCTTTTCTTGGTCTGTTGATATTGACTGTCTGACAACAGATCCGTTACTGTTAATCCACAAAAGCAAGAAGTGTTTTAACCTCTTTAAAGCCTTTTAAATATCTTTAAAATTTACAAACATTGATACCAATTCTAGATAAACCTATCCTATGGTAAATTGGTGCAGTACTGGTCCAATCCTCCTCACACTGTAGCGCATAGGATTTTTGTCATTGACCTCAGTGGGAGAAGGATTGGGACCTTGGGGTGAAGAATGTGCATACTATATGTTCTGTATGTTTGTCTGACTCTTGTAAGTGGGTTCACTTTATGAATACATATGGTTGATTCAAGAAGAGGCTGATTGCACATAGATAGGAAAAGAGTGGAGTGGCTTCAGATAGCCAACCATCTAACAACCCCTTAGGAATAATTCAAGCTATTCTCTTGGATGTTCTACCTCCCACATCCCAACCAGACCAGTTCATTCATTTTCTCTTATGTTATGCTTTGTTCCTTCTGTTAAGATTAAGCAATACTTTGGTGTAAAGAAGCTGGTCGCTGCATAATATTGGTCACAGACTCTTGAAGGGAAAAACTGCAAGTATTGAATCCAGTCGGACCTGCTGGGGTAAGCATGACTGATCCACAAGGTTTGGTAGCCTAGGACCTGGTCTAAGACTAGAAGAATTGTGGGATTCTACACCAGGAGGGGTAAAGGCACAAGCTCGTTACCAATGGATCTACACTCAGAGAGAATGCAGAGTAGGTGCAGCTCAACCTGTGACACTAAGTGCCTCAATTGTCTTGTTAATTTTGGGCATCAGTCCCTGTGAAGTGTTGAGTGACCTTAAGTTCCCACTGAAGTCAATAAGAGTTGAGGTTATTCTGCTCCTTGCATTTTTAGGCATCCAAACATACTTGTATTAGAGTGACCATACTAAAGTCTCTGGGTAAGCCTGTCAGCATATCCAGTCTGAACTAGGTATATATCAGACTTGCAAAATTCCCATTGACTTCAGTGGGGTCAGGATTTCACTCAAAATACCATCAAATGCACAAAGAAAAACTGGGGGGAGAGGAAGGGAAGATTTTTTTCTTTTATCTCCTTCAGTTATAACCATATTAGGGATTAATTGTAACAACAATTCAGAATCAGAGTCCTGCACTTAGGACGGAAGAATCCCATGCACTGCTACAGGCTGGGACCGACTGGCTAAGTGGCAGTTCTGCAGAACAGGGCCTGGGAATTACAGTGGATGAGAAGCTGGATATGAGTCCAGCTCGTGAGTCCAGTGTGCCCTTGTAGCCAAGCAGGCTAACAGCATATTGGGCTGCATTAGTAAAAACATTGCCAGCAGATCGAGGGAAGTGATTATTCCCCTCTATTTGGCACTGGTGAGGCCATATCTGGAGTATTGCATCAAGTTTTGGGCTCCCTACTACAGAAACGATGTGCACAAATTGGAGAGAGTCCAGTGAAGGGCAACAAAAATGTTTAGGGGCCTGGGGCACATGACTTACGAGGAGAGGTTGAGGGAACTGGGCTTATTTAGTCTGCAGAAGAGTGAGGGGGGATTTTATAGCAGCCTTCAACTACCTGAAGAGGAGTTCCAAAGAGGATAGAGTTAGGCTGTTCTCAGTGGTGGCAGATGACAGAACAAGGAGCAATGGTCTCAAATTGCAGTGGAGGAGGTCTAGGTTGGATATTAGGAAAAACTATTTCATTAGGAGGATGGTGAAGCACTGGAATGGGTTACCTACGGAGGGGGTGGAATCTCCATCCTTAGATATTTTTAAGGCCCGCCTTGACAAAGTCCTGGCTGGGATAATTTAGTTGGGGTTGGTCCTGCTTTGAGCAGGAGGTTGGACTAGATGTCCTCCCGAGGTCTCTTCCAACCCTATTGTTTGGCGGCGGCGGGTCACACTCCCGGGAGCTGCAGAGCCCAAGCACGGTGAGGAGGGAGCCGGGGGGGCGCATGGGGGCCGCATCTGTGGCAGCCTGCAGAAGCCACTGCCTTTTCAGGGCTGCTGCCTCCCTGCGCCACGCTGGCTCCTCCATGGCTGGGGCTCGCCGCTGCCGCAAGCCAGAGGCTCTGGCTCTCTGGTGCCTCCAGAAGGCAGCTCTTCTCTGCCGAACCAGGGCACCGCTTTTTGGCACCCCCAGCCACTTGGCGCCTTAGGCGACCGCCTAGTGGTTGCACCGGCCCTGGATATGATAATAACAAATCTTTTGAAATAGGTTATATTTGAGATTTCTCCCAGCTCCCAGCAGAAAGGTTAATTAGGCACTGAAATTTGCCTATAGTGTCTCCTGTCTGTGTCAAGTCGTTTCTCTCCTCCAAGAAAATAGTTCACTTCTGGAGTCTAGAGGTGAAATCCTGGCCCCATTGAAGTCAATGACAAAATTCCCATTGACTACATAAGTTCCTGACCAGCACCAAGATATTTAAATTAATTACATAAAAGCAGACAGTAGGTTAAGCACCATATATACTAATATCATTGCAAGCTGCCAGAAAGTTATATGTGTCTGACATGGGCATACTGTAGGTCATGACATTGTTTGCAGTATAGGGTCATAGGAAAGCAATCAAATACATAAATGTTGATCCCTGCACCTGTTTGGAGCCTTGTTTACTTCAATGGTATTTTACTAAAATGCACGGGTGTAGGGATCTGCCTGTGGGATCTGATAGCAGGATCGGGACCCCTGGCCCTGTACATCCTGATTTGTGGTGCGATAATTGGCATCACCAAAAATAGTTGCTGAAGGATAGAGGCATTTAGGAAATCTTCTGAAGTCCTCCAAATTTTAGGACTGCTGCTGGAAAGAAATATATTCCGAAATCAACAGTACTAGAAAATTGAGGAGATGGATTGATTTTTTACTTAATCTATCACTTAATTTTTCAAAAAGAAATAGAAGACGCATGTACAATCTTTTAGATGATCTCATGACTATTAACTATTCCTCCCATAGAACCCTTTTTAAAATGTCATAAATAAAATTACATCCTTTTCAGAAGGATTATTAAGTATATTTATGTCTATCACAAAAGGTCAGAGCTCTTTAACACTCACTGTATGGTAAATTTATGGATTATGGAAAAGTGACTATTGCATATAAATCCTTCTTTGAACACCTAAGAATGTTTTCATAAATACATTCATAATTCTGACAATGGCATCTAAATCTTAAACATGTTACTCTTCCAATTTCTCAACTTAGACTTTCTTCTTTATATACAGTACTAAATGTGAACATTATGGGCTAAATTAATCCCAGGCAACATCAGTTTTGGTATTTCCTACCTTTTGAGTGCTTGACTTTGCAACCTAAATAATGTTGGGTTTTTGGTGAGTAATTTCCTAGGTTTTTAAAAACCAAACTGAAAAAGCAGAAATTTGATCCTAAGACATCTTAGTGACATCAATCAAAGGTCAATCAGCAGATTGGAACCCCTAGATGTTCCACACAGATCTCTGCCACTTGAGCTAACAGAGGAATTGATGTCATCCTCTACATGGACCAGCACTAGAGGGGAATAACTAGGGCCCTACCAAATTAATGGTCCATTTTGGTCAATTTCTTGGTCAGAGGGTTTTAAAAACCATACATTTCATGATTTCAGCTATTTAAATCTGAAATTTCATGGTGTTGTAATTGTAGGGATCCTCACCCAAAAAGGAATTGTGGGGGTGGTTGCAGTACTGCTACCCTTATTTCTGTGCTGCTGGTGGTGGCGGTGCTGCCTTCAGAGCTGGGCAGCTGGAGAGCAGTGGCTGCTGGCTGGGAACCCAGCAGTGAATGTAGAGCTGCCGCCAGCAGCAGTGCAGAAGTAAGGATGGCATGGTATGGAAGTGCCACCTTTACTTCTGCACTGCAGCTGCCACTTTCCAGCCACTTAGCTCTGAAAGCAGCAGCGCAGATGTAAGGGTGGCATGGCATGGTATTACCACCCTTACATCTGTGCTGCTTCTGGCGGATCTTGCGCAACAGCCACCACTCTCCGGTTGCCCAGCTCTGAAGGCAGCACAGAAATAAAACAACCCCCTGCAACTCCCTTTTGGGTCACGACCCCCAGTTTGAGAAACGCCTGCTCCCCCATAAAATCTGTATTGTATAGGCTTGAAGCACACAAAAGACCAGATTTCAGTGGGGGAGATTTCAGTGGGCCAGATTTCATGGTCTGTGACACATTTTTCATGGCCGTGAATTTGGTTCATGGGTTCCACAGATATTTGTTGACAAGAGAGGAATAGTGCGACTTGGGAATCTTGGGATTGATTCGAGGCCCTGGAGGGGAGTGTGGTCTACTGGGCAAAGACTCTTCTGCCCATTAACCCGCCTTCTACTCTGTCCTTTCCAGACTATCTCTGTCCCAATCCTATACAGTGTTACTGTAGCCATGTCAGTCCCAGGATATTAGAGAGACAAGGTGGGTGAGGTAATATCTTTTACTGGACAAACTTCTGTTGGTGAGAGAGAAAAGTTTTTGGGTTTCCTGAAAAAGAACTCTGTGTAGCTCGAAAGCTTGTCTCTCTCAATGCAATAAAATATATTTCCTCATCCATCTTTTCTCTCTGTCACAGTCCTGTGACTTTCCCATCCATGGTTCTATACTTCTCACCTAGTAACTCCCAGTCTTGACTCCTCAGGTTTCTCATCCCTGTCCCAGTCTTCTCCCCAATCTCTCATATCTGAATGAGGGGGACTAGACCTGCCTTCCAAAGGACAGTTTTAAGAGAATGGGGGGATTTTAAGGCCGTGCATGGCTCTTTTTACTGTTCTTCCCTGGCAGACACTTTCATTTCAGATGTCACTCAGGGAAAACTGCTTAATCCAGTCATTTTACAGCTACATCTCCATCCGTAATAGAGGAGGAAGAAGTCAATTAGTGCCATAAAAAAGCTCTCCCTGGCTGACCTCAATATCAGACACAGCAGTCAGGGAAGAGCTATTCAGCAAACACTGAATCACAGGCTCTTTAATGTTCTTTCCCAGTTAACTGTCATTTCGGCAGCCAGGAAACAACTTTCTCTTGAATCATAATACTTTGTACTCTGGGTGTAAAGAACACATAGGAGAGGAAATAGTAATCATGAAAATCTGTGAGGTTTCAGTATGGTTACTCTAGTTATATAAGGCTGAAATTGAGAGCAGGATTTGGTGCTGTAGCTCCCTATATTTGAAAGGTGTTCATGTTATTAAAAGTATTCTTGTTAACCCTTAGTATGAATTTAGCTTGCACAAAGACTGCAAGGTTGGGATCTCATTCTTTAAGGGTTTATGCTATTTTATGATAGTGAATACTGAAAACAAAACATAAAAGAAACCGCAAACAAGTGGAATATTTTGGGCTGGAGGTGGGTGAAATATTTTGGCCAAAACTTTTTTTCGGTAAAAATACAGATTCACCAACACTGGAATGTTTTATGAATTCATGTCTATTTTGTCAAATTGTTCATTTTGGGAAAAAAGCTTCCGAGAAAATCAAAATGGTTTAAAACTACTTTTTGTTCCAAAATTTCCATTGATTTTATTTGTAAAACATTCAAAAATTATTGTAATGAAACATTTGTTGAACTAAAACATTTTTTTAATCCAACACAATTTTTTTTCCTAATTTCAAAATTGCTAACAAACTGGAAAAAAATCCATTATTTGCCCAGCTCTAAATCTCAAATGGTGTATATTGATGTAGCTCCAGGCCTCTAGCATCCTGGATTTAGGAATGGAGACAGAGTTCATTTAAATAATAATTTCACTTGAGACACTTTGGTGAATTTAGCACACTGCTTTGTGACCATTTAAAATCTACCAGATAATAATCCTTTCTGGATAGGAAGGATTGTTGTGAGTTAGTCTGAGAATGAACAAATGTAAGAAGTCTTATGCTTAGCAGACCATAACCTTGGAAAGTTTGGCCCTGACATTCTTGCAGAATTGAGGAGTTCTAATGTACTAAACCACCAAATAATGAATAGCAATTATCAGATTCTAATGATGCATTTACCTGCAATCAGAAAGAATTCAATGCACACTTTGCTCTCTGAGGGAATGTCTACACTGTGGCAGGCCGAAGGCGGCACACAAGCTAATTTTCAGTGGCACTCACACTGCCCAGGTCCTGCCCACCACTCCAGGGGGCTCTGCATTTTAATTTAAGTTTAAATGAAGCTTCTTAAATATTTTGAAACCTTATTTACTTTACATACAACAATAGTTTAGTTATATATTATAGGCTTATATAAAGAGACCTTCTAAAAAGGTTAAAATGTATTACTGGCAAGCGAAACCTTAAATTAGAGTGAATAAATGAAGACTTGGCACACTATTTCTGAAAGGTTGCCGACCCCTGGTGTAGACATTTGGGGTCAGGTTGGAGCCTGGGCTCTGGGACCCTGCAAAGGGTCAGAGTTCCAGAACCCAGGCTCCAACCTGAGCCTTAACATATATGTAATGATCTTGGGGTTCATTAAACAACAAACCAAATGAAAGAGAAAGGAATAAAATTTTAATAAAACAAACTGGAGAGCATCTCTGGTGAACTGCTTCACACAGCCATATGATGTTCCAATCCCTGGCTGCAGGGCATAGCTCCAAATTCCCATGCTCACAACACTGTCCCTTATGAGGGAGTGTCTCCAAATCACAATCTTTCATAAACATATCTTTACAAGTCTACAGTGTACACCACAATTAAACAGCATTGTAACCCGAGCCCTGTGAGCCTGAGCCAACTTACAGGGGCCAGTGTAGACATACCCTGAAGGGCTCCAAAGATTAGGTTAAGAACCTGATGAGTGACAAACTGGATGAATGGGATCAGCAATCTTCCTTCACAAAGTATTAAAAATCTCCTCCACAAAACTTTTTCATAACTGTGTTCTGTGTTTTTAGTCTGGTTTGGTGAAGTTGTATGCATAACTTTAAGAAATCTAGCTTTGTTTTGTTTTATGCTTTGCATCGAATGAGCACAAACCTTGCTCATTTATTTTAAAATCAATATCATATAAAGAGCAAATTGCTTCTATGTCTCACTTTATGGTGTTAGGGCTCACACAATATTATTGCAGTAAATGCAGAAATGTTAGCACTGTTTAAATCAAAAGAGAACATTATAAGTTGTTTATAGACAGCAAGCTCAGCAAACAAAAGTCGCATTATGGCAAAGGAAAACACATTGATAAAGTATTTTGTCATCTGATCATTTTCCTGCTATTTGTTCAAAATTAGATTTAGAGCTGTTGGTTAATTGGTGTATAATACATTTTTATGTGTGTTTTGAAATAATATGTATTCAGCTTTTCTTTAAATCAGAAATCCATCAATAAAATTAGAGACAATAGGATGCCTGATTCCTATTACAAATCCTGTAACCTTCTATTCAAGACTTTTCATGATTCTTAAAATTGTGTGCTGAATCTCTGATTTTATTGTTCAGAGTATAACCATTTCTAGACTAGTAGATAGGTAGGCTGTTGAGGTGAGGGGCTTGGTGCTGAGAAGGCAGATAAATTCATGCCAGAACCAAGAAACAAATTGGGGGATTAGATTCATACATTCTAGGACTGGAAGGGACCTCGAGAGGTCATCGAGTCCAGTTTCCTGCCCGCATGGCAGGACCAAATACTGTCTAGACCATCCCTGATGGACATTTATCTAACCTACTCTTAAATATCTCCAGAGATGGAGATTTCACAAGCTCCCTAGGCAATTTATTCCAGTGTTTAACCACCCTGACAGTTAGGAACTTTTTCCTAATGTCCAACCTAGACCTCCCTTGCTGCAGTTTAAGCCCATTGCTTCTTGTTCTAGCCTTAGAGGCTAAGGTGAACAAGTTTTCTCCCTCCTCCTTATGACACCCTTTTAGATACCTGAAAACTGCTATCATGTCCCCTCTCAGTCTTCTCTTTTCCAAACTAAACAAACCCAATTCTTTCAGCCTTCCTTCATAGGTCATGTTCTCAAGACCTTTAATCATTCTTGTTTCTCTTCTCTGGACCCTTTCCAATTTCTCCATATATTTCTTGAAATGCGGTGCCCAGAACTGGACACAATACTCCAGCTGAGGCCTAACCAGAGCAGAGTAGAGCGGAAGAATGACTTCTCGTGTCTTGCTCACAACACACCTGTTAATACATCCCAGAATCATGTTTGCTTTTTTTGCAACAGCATCACACTGTTGACTCATATTTAGCTTGTGGTCCACTATAACCCCTAGATCCCTTTCTGCCGTACTCCTTCCTAGACAGTCTCTTCTCATTCTGTATGTGTGAAACTGATTTTTTCTTCGTAAGCGGAGCACTTTGCATTTGTCTTTGTTAAACTTCATCCTGTTTAACTCAGACCATTTCTCCAATTTGTCCAGATCATTTTGAATTATGACCCTGTCCTCCAAAGCAGTTGCAATCCCTCCCAGTTTGGTATCATCCGCAAACTTAATAAGCGTACTTTCTATGCCAATATCTAAGTCGTTAATGAAGATATTGAACAGAGCCAGTCCCAAAACAGACCCCTGCAGAACCCCACTCTTTCCAGAGTTATGCCTTTCCAGCAGGATTGGGAACCATTAATAACAACTCTCTGAGTATGGTTATCCAGCCAGTTATGCACCCACCTTATAGTAGCCCCATTTAAATTGTATTTGCCTAGTTTATCGATAAGAATATCATGTGAGACCGTATCAAATGCCTTACTAAAGTCTAGGTATACCACATCCACAGCTTCTCCCTTATCCACAAGACTCATTATCCTATCAAAGAAAGCTATCAGATTGGTTTGACATGATTTGTTCTTTACAAATCAGTCCATGCTGGCTGTTCCCTATCACCTTACCACCTTCCAAGTGTTCGCAGATGATTTCCTTAATTACTTGCTCCATTATCTTCCCTGGCACAGAAGTTAAACTAACTGGTCTGTAGTTTCCTGCGTTGTTTTTATTTCCCTTTTTATAGATGGGCACTATATTTGCCCTTTTCCAGTCTTCTGGAATCTCTAACTTTTCTAAGTGATTTTTAACTTGTTCTTTTTTTATTTTATCTGCTAAACCTACCCCCTTCCCATTAGCATTCACTACATTAGTCATTCCTTCAGACTTCTCGGTGAAGACCGAAACAAAGAAGTCATTAAGCATCTCTGCCATTTCCAAATTTCCTGTTACTGTTTCTCCATCTTCACTAAGCAGTGGGCCTACCCTGTCTTTGGTCTTCCTCTTGCTTCTAATGTATTGATAAAAAGTCTTCTTGTTTCCCTTTATTCCCATAGCTAGTTTGAGCTCATTTTGTGCCTTTGCCTTTCTAATCTTGCCCCTGCATTCCTGTGTTGTTTGCCTATATTCATCCTTTGTAATCTGTCCTAGTTTCCATTTTTTATATGACTCCTTTTTATTTTTTAGATCATGCAAGATCTCGTGGTTAAGCCAAGGTGGTCTTTTGCCACATGTTCTATCTTTCCTAACCAGCGGAATAGCTTGCTTTTGGACCCTTAATAGTGTCCCTTTGAAAAACTGCCAACTCTCCTCAGTTGTTTTTTCCCTCAGTCTTGATTCCCATGGGACCTTACCTATCAGGTCTCTGAGTTTACCAAAATTTGCCTTCCTGAAATCCATTGTCTCTATTTTGCTGTTCTCCCTTCTACCCTTCCTTAGAATTGCAAACTCTATGATTTCATGATCACTTTCACCCAAGCTGCCTTCTACTTTCAAATTCTCAACGAGTTCCTCCCTATTTGTTAAAATCAAGTCTAGAACAGCTTCCCCCCAGTAGATTTTTCAACCTTCTGAAATAAAAAGTTGTCTGCAATGCAGTCCAAGAATTTGTTGGATAGTCTGTGCCCTGCTGTGTTATTTTCCCAACATATATCCGGATAGTTGAAGTCCCCTATCACCACCAAATCTTGGGCTTTGGATGATTTTGTTAGTTGTTTAAAAAAAGCCTCATCCACCTCTTCCACCTGGTTAGGTGGCCTGTAGTAGACTCCTAGCATGACATCACCCTTGTTTTTTACCCCTTTTAGCCTAACCCAGAGACTCTCAACACTTCCGTCTCCTATGTCCATCTCTACCTCAGTCCAAGTGTGTACATTTTTAATATATAAGGCAACACCTCCTCCCTTTTTCCCCTGTCTATCCTTCCTGAGCAAGCTGTACCCATCCACACCAACATTCCAATCATGTGTATTATCCCACCAAGTTTCAGTGATGCCAACAATGTCATAGTTGTATTTATTTATTAGCACTTCCAGTTCTTCCTGCTTATTCCTCATACTTCTCGCATTTGTATGTAGGCATCTAAGATACTGGTTTGATCTTTCCTCCCAGTTTTGTCCTGATCCTCCTTTCTCTCTGCCAATATCGCCCACACTCCCTCTCGTTTCCGACCCGTCTCCCATATATCACTTAGAAGTGATATATGTAGGCATGCCATGATACTGAAAGATGTGCTCCAGGAAGGCTTGTGCAGTTTCATGGGCAGATGTAATATTGTGTCAGGGAATAAAATGAGCATCTTAGTAAGGAGGTCCACTGTGGTCAGGATAACCGAGTGCCCTTTGGAGTGTCGTAACTCTACAATAGAGTCCACTAAGAAGGTGACCAAGGACATGTAGGTGTGGGGAGGGGCTGAAGGAGGCCTACAGGCTTGGCTCATGGTTTTTTTGTATGGGTGCAGAGGTTGTATCACGTAACACAGTTTTTTACATCAGTTCATGGGGTTGCCTATCAGAAGTACCTAGTGGTTAGGTTCCAGGTTTTAAACTGTCCAAAATGTCCTGCCAAAGGTGAGTCATGACACAGTTTTAGCAACTGAAACCAGGAGCTGTACTCAGGAATGTAGATGATACCCATGATAAAAGATGTCTTGTTGTAGATGAAAACTTGAATATAGTGAAGCAGTGCTGTTTCTTAGAGTTTATTAGATTGGGGCTGCAAATGGGTCACTTAGAAGCAAGGAACAGATGTGATCATGAGATGATCAGTGATGGTCCTGCAAATAGTTTTGGGAGGGTGTAAATACAGTGGTGAGAATTTCCTGCTCCACTTCATGGTACTTTTTCTTGTGGGACAAGGCATCTACCTTCCCATTCTTAGTCTCTGGACATTAGGTAACTATAAAGTCAAATTGGGAGAGGAAAAGGATCCAGTGAATCTGATGTTGTTTGAGTCATTGTGTTGTCTGTAGATGTTCCAAATGCTTGTAAACAGTCCAGATTTGGGTCCCCCTCAAGAAGGTGCTGTCATTGCTGAAAGACAGCCTGGATGTCCAGGAGTTTCTTGTCCCACAGATCATGATTTCTGTCTGTGGGAGTCAGTTTCCAAGAGAAAAAGGCACAGGGATGAAGCAACCAGTGCAGTGAGGGACGATAAATTGTTAGAGGATCACACCTATTGCAAAGCCAGAGGCATCGGTCTCAACTGTGATGGCCTTTGTGGGATCCAGATGGGGCAAAATGTGGGCAGAAATAAATGCCTTTTTCAAGCAGTTGAAAACCATCTTTGTGTCAGTGAACCTGATGAATTTAGCCCCTTTCTTGAGGAGGGACGTTATAGGATCTACCACATTAGAGAATCCTTGGATGAATCACTGGTAAACATTTGTGAATCCAAGCAACTGCTGCACCTGCCTATATTACCTGCCTTTTACTCAGTGATAGCTGTAACTTTGCAGGGTGAGTCCTGCTGGTGAGACGACATAGCCCAGAAACTGACGGTATCCTTGTCAAATTTACACAAAACCTGAGAAATGCAAAGTTGATTTTGGTGAAGCCAATCAAGGACAGGGGGCACATGGTGGCCGTGGTGTTCATTCTCTGAAAAAGAAAGAATATCATCTAAGTAGATGACCACAAATTGGTTGAGGATGTCTCTGAAGATGTCGTTCATACAATGCTGGAAGATAGCGGGGACATTACATAAACCAAATGGCATGACTAAATATTTGAAATGGCCATATCTGGTTTGAAAAAGCTGTCTTCCATTCATCCCTCTTCTGGATTCTGACCAGGTTCCATGTCCCATGCAGGTCTAGCTTTGTGAGCTGAACAGAGACTTTCTAGGAGTTAATTTATGAGAGGAAGGGGATGTTGACAGTGGATGGTGATTTTTTGGAGAGCTTGAGAATCGACACAAGATCAGATGGAGCCATCCTTCATAGTCATGAAGAAGATAGGTGCTCCTGTTGGGAAAGTCAAAGGATGGATGAACCCCTTCCACCAAGATTCCTCAAAGTAATCCCAGCGGGCCTTCAGCTCGGGTTCAGATAGGGTGTAAATGCATCCAAAAGAGACCTCAGTTCCCAATTGAAGGTCGATCAGGCAGGTGTAGGCAGGAAATTCAGGTCCTGATGACAAATCTTTGGTTTGCAACTCTGGATCCTTCAGGGTCTGGAGTGCACCTGAGAATGAGACTGACTGTTGACTCATATTGAGAAGGCATGATCATCAGCATAGCATGGAACAGAAGATATAGATTATGAGCACCAGCTGGTTCGGGGGTCATGAGTGTTGACTAGTGAATGTGTAGTGCAGATGACCACAAACTGCAAGATCTCTTGGTGACTGCCAAGGGCATGGGCTGGCTGTTGGTGGGGCACCCTGCTGTGATGTGCCTAGGCATCCCACAATACAGACACAACTCCAATGCCCTACAATGATTCTTTTCATCGGCAGAGAGATGGGGCCTGACTTGGTTGACTTGCATCAGTTCAGGGTCTGGTAGAACAACTGGGACCATGGGAGAGGAAAGAGTCCTGGTCAGCTGGGTCAGGAGATGTGCTGTTTTTCTTGGGCTCATTCTGTTAGATGATCATCAATCTAGATGCAAAGATCAATTAAAGCTCCCAGGCTAGTTGGAGGAGCCATCCATGCTAGTTCATCGTTGAAAGAATTGTTGAGTCCCTGCCTAAAGTGATGTTGCTGCATGGCCTCATGCAATGGGTTTCTGCAGCCAGCCATCAAAATCCCGCTGCATATTTGGTGTCAGATCTCACAACTTGCTGGAGGGCATGGAGAGCAGCTTCTTGGTACATTCTTGATTAGGGTAATTGAAAATACCCAACATTGCCTGTACAAAGCTCTCGAAGTGTTCAAGAAGAGGACTGGACACGGCCAGGAGCACAATGACCCCTTGAAGGCCTCCCCAATGAGCAATACTAATCCCACTCGGGACTGCTTTGTGGGATGTAACTGTGGCTGCAACATGAACCGGAGATGACATTGGTTAAGAAACCCATGAAACTTGGCACTTATTGGATAAGGGCAGCTTGGGCTCAAGGACAGTGGATGCAAGAGTTGGGGGATGGGAGGGGACAGAAATTGTGTCCTGGGCTTGTATCTGGGGTTGGAGTACTGCATTCTGGTCATGTAGCACCAGGATCTATGCCCGTAGTTCCTGCAGGATCTCAACAACATCCAAGAAGGTGGGTTGTGGTCCTGCTGGAGCCATTCCAGAGGAGAGCTCTGTGTCGTGAGGTGAAGTCCCTCCTTATCTTTTAGTGGGCTGCTCAAACTGTCAAGCACTAAGGTATAGGCGATGCAACCTAGTGGGTGGAGCAGAATCAGATAGCAGAACCAGAGGTGTGGTTAGGAGGTAAACCAAGGGTCAAAGTCAGGAGCCAGAACAAAACCAAAGGGTAAAAGCTGGAGAGGTGGTTAGGAGACAAGCCAATAGTCAGACTCAGGAGTCAGGATTTCAGAGGTAAGTAAGGTCTAGGGCTTGTGTGGAGCAGGCAAGGGCTGGACAGGAAGCAGATGTAGTGCAGCTTCAGGCATGGAATGCATTGAGCAGCCACAGTGCTGCTGATGTTACATGGTTTAAATGGTGAACTGTTGGCACTTCTGACCAATCAGGGAGAACAGTCATTTAGTGAAGGTGCACTGGGCCCAGAGGAGTTCATTGGGTTGCTAGGTGACTGAGCCTCGAGGCAGCTGAGTTCCCGTCAACAGCATTGTCAAAACAGTGCAGAGCATGCTTTGTCCTTATCTACACTTGCACCTAAACTTTCTCACCATTGCTGTTGAGAATTACTCAATGAAAAGATTACTTTAGATTTGGTTGCTAGATACCACTATTAAATGAGAGGAAAGGAAAATACCAAATTTTACTGTTTTGGTGTAGCATTCCTTTCTAAATAAAAACAGGAGAAACAATTCAGGCCATCCATATTTAGAATAGTAATCTGAGCTATTCGAAAAAAGAGGAGTATTTTCTAGTGGTCATGACCTGAAATTATTGGCCAAGATTTTTAAAGCTGGGTACCTAAAGTTAAGCTCCTAACTCCATGCTGAGGTGCCTAAAAAGAAGTCTAATTTTCAAAAGTACTTATTTCAACTGGAGCAGCTAGTATCTTAGAAGTTTTGAAAACCAGCCTGTCTAAATTCAGAAGTTTTACTTTAGCCCGCCTTTTGAAAATCTTGGACATTTTATCTAAGGCCCCAGTTCTGCCCCCAGTTAGGCATGTAAATAGCATTTCTCATGTGAATGGTCCCATGGAGTTAAATTAAATAAATCCTGCAAATTAACTGAGATTTCAATGTGTGGTTCTTCTCTAAAAAGTAACTGGGCAAGAAAGCACCTTCTTATTCAAGGAGTTCTGCTCCTGGATTGTATTCAAATAAGTTCTTACTGTCTTTTTCTCCAGTCACCTTCACAGAGCCTACACAACTAAGAGAGACTAAGCCATGTTTTATTCCATCTTTATTAAGTTCCAGTCAGAAAACCCTGTCTAATCCCATTTAAAGCAATGGAGTATTGAAAGCATCAATTAGTATATCATTTGGCCTGCAGAATCCACACTCTGCTCTAGCCACATATGTACCATAACCCTGTCCCTCCTCAATGCGTCATAAACAGTTTGGTTAGCTATATTTGGATCTTGTTTCCTGAAATGCCATGGATACTGGGGAACATGCCGAGGAGACAGAAGCAGACCAACATAGAATCATAGAATATCAGGGTTGGAAGGGACCTCAGGAGGTCATCTAGTCCAACTCCCTGCTCAAAGCAGGAACAATTCCCAACTAAATCATCCCAGCCAGGACTTGGTCAAGCCAGGCCTTAAAAACCTCCAAGGAAGAGACTCCATCACCTCCCTAGGTAACCCATTCCAGTGCTTCACCACCCTCCTAGTGAAATAGTGTTTCCTAATATCCAACCTAGACCTCCCCCACTGCAACTTGAGACCATTGCTCCTTGTTCTGTCATCTGCCACCACTGAGAACAGCCGAGCTCCATCCTCTTTGGAACCCCCCTTCAGGTAGTTGAAGGCTGCTATCAAATCCCCCCTCATTCTCCTCTTCTGGAGACTAAACAATCCCAGTTCCCTCAGCTCTCCTCATAAGTCATGTGCTCCAGACCCCTAATCATTTTTGTTGCCCTCCGCTGGACTCTTTCCAATTTTTCCACATCCTTCTTGTAGTGTGGGGCCCAAAACTGGACACAGTATTCCAGATGAGGCCTCACCAATGTCGAATAAAGGGAAACGATCACGTTCCTTGATCTACTGGCAATGCCCCTACTTATACAGCCCAAAATGCCGTTAGCCTTCTTGGCAACAAGAGCACACTGTTGACTCATATCCAGCTTCTCGTCCACTGTGACCCCTAGGTCCTTTTCTGCAGAACTGCTACCTAGCCATTCGGTCCCTAGTCTGTAGCAGTGCATGGGATTCTTCCATCCTAAGTCCAGGACTCTGCACTTGTCCTTGTTGAACCTCATCAGGTTTTTTTTTGGCCCAATCCTCTAATTTGTCTAGGTCCCTCTGTATCCGATCCCTACCCTCTAGTGTATCTACCACGCCTCCTAGTTTAGTGTCATCTGCAAACTTGCTGAGAGTGCAGTCCACACCATCTTCCAGATCATTAATAAAGATATTAAACAAAACCGGCCCCAAGACCGACCCTTGGGGCACTCCGCTTGAAACCGGCTGCCAACTAGACATGGAGCCATTGATCACTACCCGTTGAGCCCGACAATCTAGCCAGTTTTCTATCCTCCTTACAGTCCATTCATCCAGCCCATACTTCTTTAACTTGCTGGCAAGAATACTGTGGGAGACCGTATCAAAAGCTTTGCTAAAGTCAAGGAATAACACATCCACTGCTTTCCCCTCATCCACAGAGCCAGTTATCTCATCGTAGAAGGCAATTAGGTTAGTCAGGCACGACTTCCCCTTCGTGAATCCATGCTGACTGTTCCTGATCACTTTCCTCTCCTCTAAGTGTTTCATAATTGATTCCTTGAGGACCTGCTCCATGATTTTTCCAGGGACTGAGGTGAGGCTGACTGGCCTGTAGTTCCCCGGATCCTCCTCCTTCCTTTTTTAAAGATGGGCACTACATTAGCTTTTTTCTAGTCATCCAGGACCTCCCCCGATCGCCATGAGTTTTCAAAAATAATGGCCAATGGCTCTGCAATCTCATCCGCCAACTTCTTTAGCACCCTCGGATGCAGCGCATCCAACCCCATGGACTTGTGCACGTCCAGTTTTTCTAAATAGTCCCGAACCACTTCTTTCTCCACAGAGGGCTGGTCACCTTCTCCCCATATTGTGCTGCCCAGTGCAGCAGTCTGGGAGTTGACCTTGTTCGTGAAGACAGAGGCAAAAAAATCATTGAGTACATTAGCTTTTTCCACATCCTCGGTCTCTAGGTTGCCTTCCTCATTCAGTAAGGGGCCCACACTTTCCTTGACTTTCTTCTTGTTGCTAACATACCTGAAGAAACCCTTCTTGTTATTCTTAACATCTCTTGCTAGCTGCAACTCCAAGTGTGATTTGGCCTTCCTGATTTCACTCCTGCATGCCTGAGCAATATTTTTATACTCCTCCCTGGTCATTTGTCCAATCTTCCACTTCTTGTAAGCTTCTTTTTTGCAGTTTAAGATCAGCAAGGATTTCACTGTTTAGCCAAGCTGGTCGCCTGCCATATTTACTATTCTTTCTACACATCGGGATGGTTTGTTCCTGCAACCGCAATAAGGATTCTTTAAAATACAGCCAGCTCTCCTGGACCCCTTTGCCCTTCATGTTATTCTCCCAGGGGATCCTGCCCATCTGTTCCCTGAGGGAGTCAAAATCTGCTTTTCTGAAGTCCAGGGTCCGTATTCTGCTGCTCTCCTTTCTTCCTTGTGTCAGGATCCTGAATTCGACCATCTCATGGTCATTGCCTCCCAGGTTCCCGTCCACTTTTGCTTCCCCTACTAATTCTTCCCTGTTTGTGAGCAGTAGGTCAAGAAAAGCTCTGCCCCTAGTTGGTTCCTCCAGCACTTGCACAAGGAAATTGTCCCCTACACTTTCCAAAAACTTCCTGGCAAGCAGCAGAACTCTCGGTTTTCCCAGTCGGGGCAGCAGATAGATGACTCAGTCCCCCTGAGGAGGGAGTCCCCGACCACCATCACCCTCCTCCTCCTCTTGGGAGTGGTGGTCGTGGAACCCCCATCCCTAGGACAGTGCATCTTTTGCCTTCCAATTGGTGGAGTCTCCTTCTGCTCCCTTCCCTCAGATGGGTCATCTAGTCCACTCTCCGCATTAGTACCTGTAGCGAGAACATGGAAACGATTGCTCACCTGTATCTCCATTGCTGGTACATGACTGTTGTTGAAGGAGAGGATGGGAGGAATTGTATTGGGAGATCTAAAATGGGGACAGAGCTGCAGAAATGCTTTCCAAGGCCCTGATTCAGCAAACCACTGAAGTATGTGTTTAACATTAAGCACTTGCTTAACCACATATATATCCTGCTTAAGTCTCATTGACATGAATGGGACTTAAGCATGTGCTTAAAGCTAAATACTCTTCTGAATTGCAATACTGCAAGTCCCAAATGCTAAAGTAATTGCTAGCGAGGTCACAAAAATCATGAGATCACCCCCAAAATCACAAATTTCAGGTTTGTTTTATTTACCTTCTGGTTTTTGAGCCTTTAGGATTTACTCTGGTCACATTTTCAAGCTTTTCTCCAGAAAACCATGAGTTGGTAACATTTAACCAGGATCGATTTAACCAGGAACATTTAACCCCAAGATTGAATGGTTGCAGTGTTCCCTGAAAAAAGAACAGGAGTACTTGTGGCACCTTAGAGACTAACGAATAGTGTTCCCTGAGTGCAGCAACCATTTTGCTTTCACAGCAAGGTGTCGGGAGGGGAAGAGAGAGGCAGTCAAACTTTGCCAACCTTGCTCTGAGGGTTCCAACATAGAATGCATTTAATCTCTGCATCAGAGGCAGATTTAAGTGTATTCATATTTGGGAAGGCCAAATATTCCGTGTTTGATCTTCTATAGGGATTATCTAGATTGTTTTTTAAGAAGTACACATTTTTACTTTTATTTTTGTTATATTTTTCTTAATCCTTGTTGAAGCCTGAAAAAGACCTTCAGCATTTCTATTCCTTTTCTCTGCAGAACTTGTTCTAGCATTTAATTGAACCACAGATTTTTTTAACCCTCAGGCCCCTTCTTTCTAAATTCTGTGAACTGCTATTATTAGCCTAGCTACCGCGCCTTATTTCCTGCAGTATAATTGCCAGAGCAGCCTTATGTTCCTCTTGTTTGTTCATTTGAGAATCATCTGATGAGCCCTGAGACACACAAAATGAGAGAGCCTCCCTCAATGAAGCAATTCACCCAGCCTATTTGGCAGTACTGCTAGACACCCTTTGCTTTCTCCCTGGACGTACTGGCTCCAATAAAGAAGCAAAATAATCTTCCAGAGCAAGCTTGGTATAGCTGCTAAAAATCTCCCATAAAATAAATCAGCAGCCCTTTGCTACTATCTCTTCATGTGAATATGCCACCTCTTCCTAACCCTTTAAATCTGAAAAGAGAGAATGAGGCAAAAAATAAAAAAATAAAAAAAAGGAGGGGGGGGAGATTTATTAGGAAGAGGGGAAATTATCTAATATAAAGATTGCTTCTCTCCCTGCTGCTTCAGATCCCATTCAAGTCCTGTTGGAGTTGCTCAATGAGAGAAACTTAAAATGCCTGTAGTGCTAGGACTGCTAACCTATTATTCACTGTGAACAATTTCTGTTGAGACTTTGCTTGGAGAAGATCCACAGACATTCACTGGGGTCTGGCAGCTTCTTCTGTATTATTGGTAGCACATGAAGGTTTTAAAACTCAAGAGTTGAAGCAGTTTGATGGCTCAGAGGACTAATAATGGAGTATGAAGGCTTTCTCTTTCTATATCAACAGCTCAAATGTGTGACATCACATGATCTCAAGTCCCCATCTGCAAAGTGGAGATTATAAACTGTCCCTACCTCAGATGGTTGTTGCGGGGATAAATTATTTAATGTGTACAAAGGGGTTAGATATTGTAGTGACTGAGACCCTGTAAGTGTCTAGACAGATTAATCAAGAAAAGGACCTAAAATGGAGTTATACATTTTCTACCAAATTAGAAATAGTAAGGTTCTTCATGCCATTGTTTAGTGTCTGCCTTTCAGAGGAATTCTTCTGTAAGATAACCCCAATTCACCCAACTTGCTGCAGAGGACGCCGTTATTCTCCTAGAAGAATACAGCAAGGTATGTCCATCTTTTATCACTGCTGATATTGTCAACTGCTACACATTTCATTATAGAGTTTGATAGGCTCAGTATCCATGCTGGGAAGGAAGCCACACTCTTTAAAGTCAGTTGGCCTATTTGCTCTCGCTTACAAGTACAAATTTTCTCCTATGGTTATTACAAAATTGGGACTGGATAACAAAGTTTTTATGCTGTCAGATTTGAGTTTCATGCTTAGGGAAAATAGCTTTTTAGAGTGACAATTAAGTTAAATATGTCAAGGTGTTTAAAATAGATTTTTAATACATTAGTATAATTGTGTGATATTAAGTGTGTCCACGTCTAGTCCTTTTTTTATTTTTAACAAATCAGGCAGCACAAGCTATTTAAAAAATTTTTCTAGTTGTCTCATTTGTTTCCTTGTTCTTCCTTGCCTGTTTATATCTTGTCTCTTGACTCGAACTTAGATTGTAAGGGGAAGGGACTAGCACAAGAGGGGTCCTGGTTTTTTTTTTTACTTGTGCCCCTTTAATTTATTTGAAACTTTGAATGATCATAACAAATAAATAGTTGGAACTGCATCCCATATTCATTAGGGATGTCAGGAGTTCTTGAAAGCTATTTAAAGTTTTCTAGTGTATGAGGCAGCAGTATAAACATGTGTGAGCTGAAAATAGCTCTAAGAAGATTTCTGTGCCTTTAGATGGGCTTTCTATAACAGCCTAAATGGGTTATTCTTAAGCCTCTACCACAATAATATATTTAGCATTTTTTAAATACTTTTCCTTGATGGTGAAGCAGTTTTGTGAGACAGTGCTGTAGAAATTTAAGGCACAGAAAATCTTTAAAATCATCAGTGCTTGAACATAAATATGGCAAGGAGGCTTTAAACTGCCTCACAGACAAATTATACTTCTTGCTGAGCTGACCCATTCTATGACACAATTTAAGTGGATTTTTTCCCCCGTTTATGATCTCTTATTTCTTCTATTACATATGAAAGCTGTGTTCTACAATTTTAGACAGCTCCAGCAACTTTCATCTTTGGGACTTTGTACACGTTACCTAATTAAGTGACACATTATATTAATGTACAGGTTTTTAAGATCTGAAGTTTGGACATAATCCTTTATGTTAAATTACATGAGTTTAGGTAGAATTGATCTGATCTGAAGTCCCATGTGATGTTGTTCATATTTTGGTCTCAGCCAAAGAATGGCCTGTGCCTGACCAAATACAAATGATTCTTTGACTATTTTATTCATACGTATGCCAGGAATATATGGCCATCATGAAGTAGTGAATGTAATGGAAATTTTATTGAAATGTAACATTAAATGAAAGGTGTTATAAATATATCTACTATATAAAACTACACCTCTACCCCGATATAATGCAACCCGTTATAACATGAATTTGGATACAACGTGGTAAAGCAGTGCTCCGGGATGGCAGGGCTGTGCACTCCGGCAGATCAAAGCAAGTTCGATATAACGCGGTTTCACCTATAACGCGGTAAGCTTTTTTGGCTCCCGAGGACAGCGTTATATCGGGGTAGAGGTGTAGTTACTACAAATGAGTCAAACCAACCGAGGGGAAAAAAATCTTTTGACCATAGAGCTGTGCAAATAACTGACCTTTTGACTTTCTAGCCAAAATGAAACATTGAAAAAAAACAATTGTTTCTAGTAGACCCAAAATGAAAATTTTTAGAATTTTTTTGGTGAAATGAAAAAGTTTAAAATATTCATTCAAGTTGAAATAAATGTTCTGTTCAAAGCAAAATGTTTCTTTTAATTTACAAGAGCTTTTAACTTGTTTTTTAAAAATAAAATGGAAGTTTAATTTGAAACAGTCCTTTCAAATAAAAAAATCAAAACAGATTGACTTTTTCAGAGATTTTTTCCCCCCTGATTGAAACAATTATGCAAAGTTGACACAAATTTATGAAATATTTTGGTTGACCTAAAACTGCATTTTTTTGTGGGGGAAAAAAAGAAATTTCATCTGAAAAATTTCACACATCTCGACTCGGAGAGAGTATTTTACTATACTTCAAAGGAAAAATATGAATGTCTAATTGAGAGATATCCATAATAAAAGAGAGAGTGCAGTGGGGAAAAAATTATTTGAATGCATTTATGATAAATACCTGATACCCAGGTCACAGACATCCTGCTTTCCACAGCTAACTCACAGATACAGTTACAGAAAAGTGTGAGCTAGTTTAACATAATGTATTCATCACTAGAGGCCTTTATTAACAAATACTATACAGTAACAAAACCCACTTTGTGGGGAATCCTTATAAGTGGCTCATCTCTTTGCAGTATACTATTTTCATGGTAGTCTAAAGAGAAAAATAGATAAAGGCGCTGAGTCTATCCATTTTAGCACAAGCTTCAGAAACTGTCTGAATATAAAGGACACCTCAGGCTCCCGCTCTAAGATTTTCTCAAATTAAAATGTTAAACAGATACTAATGGACCCCAAAGGTATATTAAAGGCTGGTTCTGACATACACAGCAAATAGAGGAGCAGGCTATGGAAGGCAGAACCTCTGTCATAGTCTCCATACTAGTAGAAAGTTGTATAATTACTGGGTAAGCAAATCTGAAACACTTCCATTGACATTAGGCAAAAGAATTCTATCCTTACATGGTGTGCTGAGAATATTAGATGAGCTGGTAACCAACATCAGGCTATAGGTTTAAGCTTCTGTTATAGTGGCCAAAAGGATCATTCTAAGATAATGGAAACTATTAGAGCTGGTCAAAAATAGGAATTTCCATGTCATAGGAAATTCTGATATTTGGACATTTGTTTTCATCCTGAGTCTGAATGAAATGTCAAATATTTTTGTGGAAAGGAAAGTTCTGAAAATTTTTGATTCAGAAATGTTGAAATGTTTCATTCTGATATTTTTGATTGAAATGAAATATTCTTATATTCCTGAATTGATATGTTTCATTCTGGTTTGACAAACTTAATAAAAACAGCCCATTTTGGTTCAGTTTGATGTTGTCTTCCTGAGCTTGCTCATGGGAGGTGACTCATTTCCCTGTTCTCCTGTAGTGCTGGTCCCCAGTCAGACTTCTTCTCCCACGATGCATCTCAGGCTTCTCTTGGCAGTTCAGTGATGGGGTAGACATCATTCATCTGTCATGGGGATGAGGACCTGAACCTCAACTCCCGTGAGGTACTAAAGCTGCTCAGGCAGCCACAGATTGATGTTGACCCAACCTGAAACTAATTATTTCATGTACATTTTCCTATGGAAAAATCTATAAATTTCAGCAAAATTGAATTTTTCTGTGGAAAATTTTGATTTTGTGTGAATTTCAAAGTTCATAAAAATATCACCTGAAAATTCCTAACAAGCTGTTCTCCCTGCTTTGGTACTTCCTCCAGATTCTTCTTCCTCCTGTGCTGACTAGCACTGATGGAGAAACTGGGCCAGGTGCTCTCTTGCTTCTGAGCTCTTCTTACTGCAAGAATAGGGTGGGATGGTGTCTGCAACTCTCTCAGGGCTTATCCAGCCCCTGACACAGCATAAATTAAAGAACTCTTAGGGCTGACTGCAAAGACCACTTATGGACCTTTCTGGCAGCCATGGGTAGTGGATTGACTCAGTCACAATTTTGTGTCCCGTTCCTCCTTGCTCAAGGGAGGAAGTCAACTGTGCTAGCCTTTTACCTTGTGCAGCTTATATCCCCCTCTGTGTCAGCTCAGCTGTGCCTATCCAGCATGTTGCGGGTGGTATCATTGGTCCACACCTATCTGCATGGGAGGAGAGAAGCAGCCCCATGGAGCCCACTTGGGAGTATGGAAGCACCTTATATCAGTTTTTTCATTTACATAGGCTTATACCATGCTAGGGTTGCCAACTTTCTAATTTCGGAAAATCGGACATTACAGCAGCAGCACTGGAACCTCTCCCGCCTCTGCTCCTCCTCTTCCCCCGAAGGCCCCACCCTCTCTCTGACTCTTCCCCCAAGGCCCTGCCCCCATTTCCTCCTCTTCCCCGCCCCTGCTGCTTTCTCTTCTTCCCCTTCCTTGTTGCTCGATCCTCTCCACCTCCGTCCTTCATATCCAGCTGGGCTCCCTCTGCTCTGGGGCTGGGACAGAAGCTGCAGCCCCTGATGCGAAGCCTGCCTCCCCATGAGATGGCTCCAGCTGAGCAGGGGCTAGTGCGGTAACCTGATTTTGGTGTCTGGTCAGTACATCTGACTGGATAGTGTACAAGCCCTCCTTTGTCCAGACTTTTTGGTAAAAATCCAGACACCTGGCAATCCTACAAGAGCCATGCTCCTCAGTGAATAAGCTTCTGGCATCTGATTGTGAGTTAACTTTTTCTGGTCCTGTCCAAATCCAAAGTAGGAGTGGGGCTTACTAAAATGATTCATAACTATTCACTCAGTGCCACTTTTACCCCAGGTTCTTGGGCACTGCGCTGTATTTTTTGTCACTCCTAGAAGAACCATCCCAAAAGCATTATTTCTAGGAATGACATGCTGCAGGAGACTTAGAAATCTGTTTCACAAATGTTGTGTGACATTACCCTGGGTAATAGCACAGCTAATCACAGCATTAGCCTCTTAGAGCTGGTATGGCATCTTCTCTGTATGTATATATATACTCTTGTTATATGTTCCATTCTATGCATCCAATGAAGTGGGCTGTAGCCCACGAAAGCTTATGCTCAAATAAATTTGTTAGTCTCTGAGGTGCCATAAGTACTCCTGTTCTTTTTACAGCATTTTGAGTCAGTGTACCCATGGGTATGCTAACATTTGGAGGGTTCATTGAAAGTAGATTGTATTTTCTTACTGGTTCATCTCCACTCTCACCGAATGAAATTAACCCCATTGTAGAGGGCTGTTCACTATGGTGCTTAAATGTGGTCTTGCTCCACTTATGTCAATGAGAGATTTGCTATTGACTGAAGTGGGCTCAAATTAGGGTCCTTCAGAGTTGAGAGTAGCATTGGGTAAATACTTCCACAAATTAATCAGTACCATGTTTATATGAATCACTTTTTATTTTCTAAGTTTAAATGAATCCCTTTATCTGGGCCAGATTCTAATGGGATCACCAAATAATTGCTTGCCTAACCCTATAAGAAAGTTCACAAACCTAAAATGATGACTGTAACTCCCAAAATCAAAGCAATAATACTTGCCAACTGCAGAGGGTTATTAGAAAGATTAGTTAATATTTGTAGAGTGCCTTGAATATGCAACATCTGTAGAGTGTTTTGAAAAGCATTGACCATGCAGTAAATAATATGGCCAGGTAAATTTATTTAAGCTGCCCAACTGGTAAATATTACGTATAGCACTTTACAGATTGACATTAGTGTAGATTAAACATTATAGGCCAGATTCAGTCTAGGGACTGTGCTTGCCAGGACCGGCTCTATGCACCAGCAAAGCAAGCACATACTTGGTGCGGCACATTTCCAGGGGGGGGGGCATTCCAGCCATCCTTTTTTTTTTCAGAAAAATCCACCAATGTAAAAAAAATACACAAAGATCAAAAACATCTCCAGTAGTGTGATAGGAGCGTGATGTGAAAAATATCGTGTCACGTTGTGACACGGTCACTCATAATGTGAACGTGCATAAATGTGTAAACGTGAATGGTTATTGATTATTTAAATCAGGAATCACAGTTAATTGTGTGTACTGTGCCGCCCTATTGGCACCATTCACGCCAATTTCCGTGGCGCGTCGGTGCCAGTGGTTATAGAACTAAAATGCCAGGACAAAAACGAAAACGACTTTCTGGCAACAAAGAGAGAAATGGCAAAAAGATGATCTTGATTTTGAACCGACGTTTGGACCTCAACAATTCATTCGTCCTCGGGGAAAAAAACAACACAGTTTTGTTACGAGGTTCATGATGATCCTATTCTCAATCCAAAAGAAAGGTTTAAAGTTGAATGTTTCTATTGTATTTTGGATGTAGCTATAACCTTCATTGAAGAAAGATGTTATCAGTTGCATGGTCATTGTGAAACTTTTGAATTTTTATGCGATATTGGAAACATTAAAAATCAGTTTTCCAAAGAAGACCTCATGAAGCACTGCCAAGACCTACATTTAGTGCTCACTACTGATAACTCTGCTGACATTGATGGAGTAGAATTGTATGATGAAATAATAGCTTTATCTGAGCTAATAAGTGCTAAAACTTCTCCTCTAAAAGTATTAGAATTTATAGCAAGAAATGATTTTTTCACTCCAAACACTGCTATAGCATTTCGCAGTCCTTTAACATTACCAGTATCAGTGGCTTCTGGTGAGCGCAGTTTCTCAAAACTGAAATTACTAAAAAATTATTTGAGGTCCACCATGTCTCAAAATTGTTTGTCAGGAC
This sequence comes from Trachemys scripta elegans, assembly GCF_013100865.1. Taxonomy (NCBI): domain Eukaryota; kingdom Metazoa; phylum Chordata; order Testudines; family Emydidae; genus Trachemys; species Trachemys scripta. The sequence continues at coordinate 104,159,405 of NC_048302.1, read as the reverse complement.
TCACATTAATTTCAATTGAAAGTACCATTGCAATAAATTTAGATTTCACTAAATTATTAAAAGACTACACAAGTATAAAAAACACAAAAATTCAGTTCATATAAATTCTTTTAATTTATGAGAAACTGGGCGCACCGGAAGACACTAACGTTTTTCATTATAGTATATAGTTGAACCAAATTGTTTGTAATTTGTTAAAATGAAATGTGTACACTAGTAGGAAATTGTTTTATTTCACTAACTACAAATTCTCTGTTTTAATTGTTTTTTTTTATTTTAAACAGTCAAAACCAAACCAAACCAAAACAAAAACACATTGCAAAGTGCAAACATGTGTAAAAGCCAAAAAAAAAAGGGGGGTGCGGCCCAAAATTTTTTTGTTTGGGGCGGCAAAAAACCTAGAGCTGGCCCTGGAAGTTGACACAGATCCTCGTGGAGGTCCTTGACAGATTTGCCAGTGGAAGCACAAACAAGCTTGTTCTTTCCCCACTGGGGTGCAGTAGATCATCTTGGATCAGAATAATTTGTAACCAGACTATTGCAAATGGAAGGACATGTTTGATATGAATATGTGTGCAAAGAGTAGGACTGAAAAACTCCCAATAAATACAGTGCAAGGCAAATGATTAATGATCTAGGATTCTTTTCACACAGTAGAAATTAATTAAAGATGTGCTGCCTTTAGGCAATTGTATGCTTATCCATGATAAAAATGGAAATGTGCTGAATTTTGCAGAATAAAAATTATTGTTTAAAGACAGAACGAATTGGATGCAAAATCAAGGTTTATGTAAACACTCTGAAATCTGATTGGTAAAAGCTTAGATGATTGTCTCACTTCGATTAAAGAGAGGCAGTAGTTGTGATAACATCTTTCAGCAGAAACTACCTTTCTTCACTTCAGGAAAAAGAGAAGAAGGATTTTTGTCATAACTCGAGGGAGGTACTGAGCAGTGTGGGGAAGAAGGATCATCAATTTTTTTAAATAGGATTCATAAAATACTGGGTGAGTTTTTTTTCCTTTTCTCCGAGTTCAACCGTTAACTGATATTTGAATGTATTAACTTTAGTATGTCCCCTACCCTGGTCTTCAATCCATACAAAATGCAGCTGCCCATTACCTTTCCCTCCACTTGGCTCCCCAGCTGCTGTTATATCCAGTTTAAAGCTTCTTATCAACACTTTTAGCTCTGCATAACTTTCCCTCCTTACTCACCTTTCCTTGTCAAACTTAGCTTTGCCATCACCCACACTGCTCCACAAATGTTCCCAGCCTTTTTCACTGACATGTCTACATCCTGAACAATCAGTTTTGTATCTTCTTCACACAGCAGCCCTATTTATGGTACAACCTCACCCAGCTCATCCACAGGGCCCCTACCTTCTCCACATTAAAAGTCCCACTTAAAAGCCAGCTCTGCCATGCTGTCTAACATGAATTTAATTGGCTTGTCTATCAGGTGCCTATTGTTGTTTCCCTTAATCTCTTTTGGCTTGTCCATGTGTCCTACAGATTATAAACTTTTTGCAGCAGGAACTGCCCTTTTTGAATATTTGGAAAGTACCTTGTATATAGTGGGTGATATTATAAACAACGTTAAATAATAATAGATGTTATTTTCTTGGCATACATTTCGGAGAGTTAGATTAAAAAAAACATGACGTAACCTCATTGGAAGGTTGCAACTTTATTTCTTAGACTGCAGAAGAATAACATACAAGGAGAGGGAGAGAGAGGGAGAGAAAAAAAAAAGCAGGCTGCTCCCTAAAAAATGGAGAAGCACATCTCACCCCACCTTAGTCTAGGCTCGCCTTCTGCAAACTGACGGTTGTGCTAGGCTCAGATTGCACATTTCCCTACAGATCCTCCTAGCCTGGAAACAGGACCCCCCTGAAATTTAAAGAGACAGTATAATTTTAACACAGTTACACCACAATATATATATAGAAAACCTTCACTAAGGGCTGGTCTACACTGGGGGTGGGGGGATCGATCAAAGAGATGCAACTTCAGCTATGCTATTTGCGTAGCTGAAGTCGAAGTATCTTAGTTCGACTTACCTGGCCGTCCTCACGGCGGCAAGTCGACCGCCACAGCTCCCCCTTTGACTCTGCTTACTCCTCCTGCCGAGATGGAGTACAGGCGTCAATTCGGGGATCGATTTATCGTGTAAAGATGAGACATGATAAATTGATCCCTGATAGATCAATTACTACCTGCTGATCTGGCGGGTAGTGTAGACGTGGCCTAAAGGTTAGATTCGATCCTCTTTACTACTATAGAGAAATACCTGGTCCATTTGAAATTAATGAGCCAGATCCTCAGCTGGTATGAATCAATGTAATTCCACTGAATATCAATGAGTAAAAGTTACTCAACATTGTTATGGGTGGCAAAATTGAGCTCTATGCAAACAAGTTAAAAGATGGCGATTGTTTTCGAAATAGAGGAAATTCCCACATCTCTTTGGGAATGGAAAGTTCAAGGTGATGTTTGCAGAAAGACGAGGAGTTAAAAATTCTGGCAAACTGACAGAAGACTTTTCTGGCATCCTTGAAAGATGAATATTTCTAAAAAGATGTAAGGTGTTAATGAAAAAGTCTTTCAAATTAAAATTCCTGCTGGACTAAAAGTGGAAATATTTTTTTGTCTCATCTTAGTCCTAGAGAATGATACATACTTGACCAGACCAGATCACTACGACATGCTTTGGCAAAATAGGGCATGAGTGGAGAACTCTTCTCAGGACAGCATAAGTCTATGACAATAGGTTTCCTGGAACATGCTTGAGAGACGAATGGCAAAGGATGTGGAATCTTGCACAATGAAAGAACGAAAGCCCATATTATTTATATATATTTCTAATCAGGATAACTGGATCCTGGGACAAGAAAAAGAAAACCAGACAGTATCAAAAAATTAACAAAAAAGTAAACAGTGTGACTATAGCATCATTTGTTATATGACATATTGGGCCTGTTTCTCCATGGAGCCTACATAGTTGCACTGGTGTAACAGAGTGGGAATCAGGATTATCCATCACATCCATTCTTTTTGTTAGGCATATTCTCACTGAACATTTCTGAAATCTTATTTTTACACAACTTTTAAATCAGCAAGAACACTAACAATGCTATGCCATAGCAAATCTTCTTGTTAGAAGAAAGGCATAACCTTTAATATTTTTCCTTAAATAAGAAGTGTTTCTCTTTTGCATGCATCACTTAGAGAAATACTAGTTTTTCAGTAAGCTGTTTATAAACATTAAGGCAGATGATTTTTTTTATAGTGATGTTCATAGGATATGAACATAAATTTCATTATTTGGTAACAAAATTTGTCTCCTGCTTGCTACTTTAAACATTTCCCTTGAATACACTTTTCTTCAGTTTTGTATTTGAAAAGAAGAGGTGAAAAATAGTCTTACCTGAATTGAGTTTTCTAAGAAAACCACCAAATAGTCCTTATGCCAATTACAGGATTAAGCAGCTGTACAAACACTATACAATAGACTAAAACCCATCTGCACTGAAATGCTGCATTTTGAAGCTATCACTTCTGTCATGAATATTTTATCTACAAAGATTTTTTTTTAAATTGAATCTAATTAAGAGACATGCTAAGAACAAACTGAGTACAACTTAATTTCCCTATGACTGGCCCAATCATACATTCAGCAGCAGATGACTTCCTTATTTGGCATAAATGTGACACTAGCATTACTCAGATAGTTTTAATATAAGAAGAAAGGTTTATGTGCTGAAAGGTTAGCTGGATGCTATCCATTCCACTTTTCTTCAATCAGAGCAAATTATGCCACGCTATGAAAAAATATTTATCATTTTTTAAATACAAGGGAGCCAGGAAAACAGAAACACCTCTTTTTATATGGCATGTTTACCTCAATTTTTAGCTTGCATACCTGCACAAAAAGGTAGCTTGTGTCCTTTTAACAAGTGGTCCTTCCAATTTTAATTGTTCATGTATTTATATAATAGATATATAGCTGTGTTATGTCTTGGAAGGTAAGAGGAACCAATTACTAGTTTGAATAAATAAAAGTTGTGAAAACAAATGCCTTCACTTATTTTAGGAGTTTGACACAACAATTATTTTATGAAGAAAACATCTTTCTTAGGTACTGTGTGTTGTGTCCTTCGAGAACTCTTCAACAATCTCCTCAGGATGCAGAGTAGCACTGATGTATAAGAAAAGATGACAAATCCTCTGACCTCAGTATAAATGCTCTAAAGCTGAAGTAGATGAAGGCTTGAAAATCATGATAAAAAGGAATGTTCACAGGGAAAGAACAGGAAGCAATGGAAAATTCCACTTATCTGAGAAGGTGAAATTCAGTAGACAATATGATCTGAACATTTTAAAGACTAGAAAATGATTTGGGAAGGAGGGTGAGTAGCTGCCAAAGCTGTGATATAGAAAGATCAGTATATAAACTAAATTGAAACCATGCCACAGCAATGCCTTGTCAAAACTTCTCTATTGAGCAAGAATGTGGCAGTTAAATGAGGCAAAAATGAAGCAGACTGGATGCTTTAGACAGTTTCTCTGAGTCAGCTAGTGGCAGAGAATTATCAGCATGGAGTTTTGCACAATGTCCAGTCAGCTATTTATATCAACCTTCCCTTTGTAAAGACTATTGTTACTTCCAGATCATCTGGTCAGTTTGGAAAGAGTGGTGCACTATCAGCCAATGAGCAAAGAAAATATCAATAGACAAGCAATGGGTGAAGACAATTGAATGGTGTAATAAAGTGATATATACAAACTGGCATTCTTACCAGTGATGTTTCAAATGATGCCAGAATCTCAGGTAGAGTGATCAAAGCTCATCAAACGTGAGAAACAAATGTATGTTTCAAAGGGTGGCTCTTATGTACTATGTTCAAGTGAGTCAAAAAATGTTGCCAAATTTTCTATGGGTGAATCAGCCAAAATGATTTTGCCATTGCCAAAAACGATGCCAAGTAAAATTACGTGTTTTGCCCATGTTAAAAATTTCTGGCAACCTTTTCTTTAAAGAGTCCTAGCATCCCTTCTTCTCACTGTTTTGGAGCAGAGACTTTAAATTTGCAGGGCGTGGCCTTTCTGTCAGAGAGGTGCCTTTTCCTTGCCCTATGAAAATTTGTCAATTTTGTCTGAGTTAGAACCTTTGAATAATACACAGAAATAAGACTGGAACCAAATTCCAGAATCTGAACAAAGCCAAACTTTAATGGTATGGAGTGTTCCATAATTCTATTTCAGACATGTATTTCCTAGTTGGCCTTTGTCTTTTCAATGACATGAGATCAACATTCTGGATCCAAATACCTCCAAATTTGCAATGTTAAAATGTTGAATGCAGTGTGAATATGGATCCAAATTTTGCAGCTCAGTGCCATCTCTATTAATAAAAGGTGAGTTCAGCTTGCCATTATGAATTTAGTTAGTTCTATTGTTGATTGCACCTTTGAATTGTTCTATAATTCAGATAGTCTGTAGCAGTGCATGGGATTCTTCCGTCCTAAGTCCAGGACTCTGCACTTGTCCTTGTTGAACCTCATCAGGTTTTTTTTGGCGCAATCATCTAATTTGTCTAGATCCCTCTGTATCCGATCTCTACCCTCTAGTGTATCTACCACGCCTCCTAGTTTAGTGTCATCTGCAAATTTGCTGAGAGTGCAGTCCACACCATCCTCCAGATCATTAATAAAGATATTAAACAAAACCAGCCCCAGGACCAACCCTTGGGACACTCCGCTTGAAACTGGCTGCCAACTAGACATGGAGCCATTGATCACTACCCGTTGAGTCCGACGATCTAGCCAGCTTTCTATCCACCTTACAGTCCATTCATCCAGCCCATACTTCTTTAACTTGGCGGCATGAATACTGTGGGAGAACATATCAAAAGCTTTGCTAAAGTCAAGGAATAACACATCCACTGCTTTCCCCTCATCCACAGAGCCAGTTATCTCATCATAGAAGGCAATTAGGTTAGTCAGGCACGACTTCCCCTTGGTGAATCCATGCTGACTGTTCCTGATCACTTTCCTCTCCTCTAAGTGTTTCATAATTGATTCCTTGAGGACCTGCTCCATGATTTTTCCAGGGACTGAGGTGAGTCTACATCTCCATTTAAAACCACCAAATCTCAACCATCCTCAAATGCTACCCAAATATATAGTTTTTGTATACAGGTGATGTATGTTGTTCTGAGTATGTCGCTTTCTTAACTTCTAATTGTAAAATTGTTTGCTTTGGACTACTGCATCAGAAAGGATTTTGAAGATAGTTTTCCCTAAGAGGAGTCTCCAGTGAACAACATTTATTTAGTGTGGACAAAAACATTTTCTTGTTTGAGTTATCTAATAAACACAGGTTAATGTAACTTGTGTCTGCAGTTTAACTAGTGTAATTACTAACTACAGCCCAGATGCTGCAAGAACTTGCATGAGTTTAACTTTTAAAAATGTAAGTAGCCCGACTGACTATAGTGGGATTACTAATGCATAAAGTTAAGTACATGTGCAAGTGCTTCCAAGATTGGGACCTATGACAGCCTATATTGAAATGAAATCTCAAAGGACTGTGTGGAATATCAGATAGAATGGATGTTTTGCGGCTATTCAGCATACAGAATAGTATTTGCTTGTTAACGATCACTGAAGAGGACCCTTGGGCCAGATTCTCACCCTATATAAATAGTTGATGAGCAAAACTGAGGGATTTGAAAGAAAAATAGGAGTATTACAAAAATAGACAGGAATAATCACAAAATAGCAACAACATTTTCACCTAACGGACATTGGTCTCATACATAGATAGAACATGTAGGGTAGAATAGAAGAAAAGTACTCTTAAGACTAAGTAAGAAATGGGGAGTTAAGGTGGCCAGCAACTAAGGGGCTTCTAGTTTGAATAAAGAAGATGTTGAAAAATTTTCTAAACAAGAGACTTTTTAGGGAAACTTTTTACTGAAATAGGAAATACATAGATATGATCAGAAATTAACTGCATAAATTAAAAGATCCTCAGATCATATTGAATGTTTCCCTGTTATAGCATGTTACAGACAGGGAAACACCCAATTAAGGCAATGGTCAGAACAATACTCAGGGCAGTGCCCTGGCTTAATTATTTACCACCAGCTCACTAGGGAGGGTATTTTTTATCTGTTTATTGATCTAATCCTAAAGCTCTCTGTAGAGGTTAAAGCTGGGTGAATAACTGATTTTTCAGTTTGCTGGCAGTTTTGGAAAATTGGAAACACCCCAAAACTCTGTGTAACTCAGTTCTGAAGTGTGACTGCAGCCTTCTTCCTTTTATCCTCAGGGTTATCAGACCTACAAGGTTCATCTATAAGGGCATTGAAGTCAGGGGCTGGCTTAAAACAAAATAGCAAAACAAATGAACAGGGATGTTCTTACAAACTACCACACCAATGTTGGTAACATTGTCCTTGTGGCTCTATGATCTGGATTCCAATGTGCAGTTAGGCTGGTTCCTGGTAGTCTGACCATGACTCTCCCCTCAGCCTCCTGGGTTTCTGGTCTCTGCTGAGATGACACTGTTCAGTGTTCTGGAAATCTCAAAAGGACACAGTCTTCCACTGGGTAGGAATGTGGAGGTTAGAAAGGTCCTCCCTGGCTGTGATGCTTCTCTCCCTGATATACCCCAAACTGAAAGCAGGACCAAACCCTGTGTCTGAATTTTGGCTTATGATTGGTTCTAGTAGTGTTGCTAGCCAGTTCTAGTTCTGCCCTGCACCCTAGGCAATCTGAGAAACAGAATCCTGAACATTTGCCATCATTGCTGCTGTGCCCCAGGGCAAGTGCCCAGTATGCTCAGTGTGGTATTTCAGGAAGACCTTCTCTAAAGGGATTACATCTGTTTCCCTGGCCCAATGACTATAAAGTGCCACTATGAATGAAAATGAATAATCACTGGGCTAGAGAAAAAGAGAATTTAAGAATAACCCCTTAGCTTGGTAGTTAGTGTACTTATATAGTATGTGGGAAACTTAAGTTCAAGTCCCTGCTCCCATGGCTTATTGGGTATAAAAATGGAACACCTTCAACAAGAAAGATGGGAGGAGCCCAGCCAAGGCTAGCCCAGAGGTTAGAGTACTCTTCTTTAATGTGGGAGGCTGATGTTCAAATCTGTTGTCCATATCAGATAGAGGAGAAATTGAACCCATCTGTCCCACACCCCACGTCAGTGCTCTTACAAATGGGGTAAGGGAGGCCTCTGCCTCCACAAACAGAAAAAAAAAAAATTGGGCCAGAAGTATGTAAATCAAAATCATAAATAGTTTTGGGTCCACCAAAACTACATTTGTTTGTGAAGAAACTATTAACCCAACATTTTTTGCTCAGTTCAAGTGTAGATTGGTAGCCAGGGTGTCAATTAGTACTATCAGATATGGTGTTCTGTAAAATGGATTCTTGCTTTTTAGTAACAGGACTGTAATAACCCAACTCCTTTTTAAAAAGCCATTGAACAGCCATCAGATGCTAATAACTTTCAGTCACTACCAATGGGCTGAATTTGAAAGGCTTCTCTAGAGGTAAAAGGCGCCAAATTCCATTATCGAAATTATAATCCTAGGCAGCAATAGGCCCTACGAACCCTACAGCTACAGAGGTTTTTAGGAGTAGAATGCATAACTGTTGCTGTTACGGCCATTAACTTTGTGAGGTTTGGAAAAAATGTATATAGTGTTTGAGAACTTTGTTCCAAACTATAGCCAATGGCAGTGGGAGTCTGATGATATCTTTATGGAGATAGAGACATAATAATGTGACAAGTTATAATGACAAGGTTGGACTGAGCACTTGTGGTGTGATTTAGTAAAATAAAATCCATTTCTATACAACACATGCAGGGTACTTCTATGTTATTTGCAATAGCCACCTCTGGAGGGCAAGGGCAGATATTACTCTTTCTCCACACCTAGAAACATACCTCTCTCCCAACCCCAGCTAATCATCAGAAACCAACATAGTTTGCAGAGAGAGCTCTTTCTCACACTGAGAGTATGTAGGGGAAGTGTATGGGCCTCAGCCAGCTCTCACTGACTTCAATACTAGCTGGATCAGGCCCATACCAAACTCCTGAAAAGTCCTAGTATCAAATTTTCCTTTAGTGAACTACATGAACCCATTTTAAATTGCTTTGGAGCAATATTTTATTTTATCAATGGGCAAACTAAGACACAAGATAGTGAATGGAACAAAGTAACTTTTATTAGAGAATCTCCCTCTGCTTGTGTATTATTTATTACCAGTGCAGATGAAGGGAGACTCGTCTCAAAATAGCCTTGAAAAAGTATAGGTTATGCTAGTTGACAGTTATGTCCCATATCTATGCATAGCAGGTTACCCAGCCTACATATGTCTTACTGTACAAGTGTCTTAACCTGAAACAGCCTAATTATTTTAGGGCCCAGTTGCAGCTAGCTGTGCAGGTGTGCAAATGGGCATTCAGAAAAGGGGAAGGCCAGGCATATCTGACCCCCAAAATGACAAACTGAACTCCATGTAAGAGCTGGCCTCAGTCCCACTAAATAATATCGGCCCTATCTTCCATCTGAATGGGAGCTTGGCCCACCCAAAGCCCCTGCCTTAGAAGGGAAGAGAACATTTACTTTGTGTGGTTACTTTGTGACACTGAGGGTTCTCCATGGGGATAATACTAATGTGGGAGATTTAAAATTGGCCAAAGTAAGCAAAATGTGACCACTGTTAAAACTTTGCTAATTAACTTAAATAATAAAATACCAGTAACTTCTCCTTGGTGTTTGTAGTATTCTAGGTATTCCCTCTAATAAGCATAGGGAAGTGTCAGGCAAGCTTTGAAGAGTGATCACTATACATGGGAAGATTATATAATTGAAAGATCTTGAGAATGGATGGGGAGAAGGAACACTGCCTGATAAGCTTAATATGGCTGTAAACTTAGGAGGACTTATGGGGAGGTGCGTGTCTTGTTACAGCCATTCAAAAGGTGTAGCTGCAGTTCCTCCAGGTACAGCCATCCAAGTACCCAGGGTGGATAGGTAGTAAGCATAGCCTTATTCTCACTCTGCCTAGAAACAGCTCCTCTGCAGCCGTCAGGACACCTGGTTGTACTAGATGTTCCTACTCTTTGCTCTCCGGCATGGGAAATCAGAGAATGTCTGTTCCCCACCCAGTACACACATGCAATCATTTGAGTCCATAAAGTACAGCAGTGTGAAGCCAATTGGTTAGTCTTGTATAATTGTATTCTTAAAAAGAGAGAGAGAGAGAGAGACCGACCTATATTAAATCAGGAACATAATGAGAAACAAAGCAGTCGCATACAGGAAGATTTAGATTACCTTAACTGGGCTAGTCAATTGCAAATACAGCACTGTAAGGGAAAACACAGAACAATAAATCACAGAACCAAAGGAGAAAATATGGTATGTGCTAAAAGGAGAGTCTGTAGCATTCTGCCCCCCCCCCCAAAAAAAAAAAGATTTGGGAGTTATTGTATGAAAAATCCATAAAGTCTTCTCAGTGCAGTGCAGTTGCAATGCTGAAGACAAACAAGGTGCAAAGTTTGTATTGCTAGGGGGATAGAATATAAATCAATGGTGGAGGTATTATCTGAAGTGGTGGTTACACCGCATCTTGAACGTGGTATGAACTATTGGTCTTGTTACCTTACAAAGTATACAATTGACTGAGAGTACAGCATAGTATAGAAAGAATGAGATCAAGCTTCAAGGATCCGTGGTGAAGAAAAGTTGAAATCAGAATTTATGCTCATTGAAAAAGGGAAGACATGAGTTGGACTTTACTGATGTTTTAAATAGATGACAATAGCTGATAGAACTGATGCTAGGAAAGTGTATATGAAACTACTGATGCTAGGAAAGTGTATATGAAACTGTGTGGCACTGGCAAAGTACATTTATGTAAAAGTGAAACAACAAAACCAATAAGGAGGGTAGAAATAATCAATGTAATTTGCAAAGCAAGCAGAAGCAAACAAGAATAGAATAGCAAATCAAAACAAATCCACACAAGTATGAAAAACAGCATGTGATAAGTTAACAAGAATGTTACTGAATGAATGAGAACAAATGAGTTTCAGAAACAAACGGCTGGATTTCTGTATTGAAAGAGCAGAGAAGGCAATGAAAGATACTGGGAGTAAAAGGAGTAAAAGAGCTCAGATAATTGTTGTGAACCTCAAAAAATATTTGGTTCAGTATTCACCTGGGCTTAAGTGATATTTCTATTTTAGCTATCTAGTGAAAAATCATTTTTATATGGTTGTCATTGCCACAGTATTTGAGCACCTCACAATCTTTTAATGTATTTATCCTCACAGCACATTTCTGAGGTAGGGAAGTGCTATTATCCTAATTTTGATAGCCTCCCTGTGCCTCAGTTCCCCAGCTGAGTGACTTACCTGAGATATCACAGAGAGTCTCTGACAGAGCAAGAACTTAAACCCTATAGGTCTATAGATCCTCCTTCAGGTCACTTCATATTTAATCTGGGCTAGTTACTTTATCCCTAATAGGAATGGTAAATTGAAGCTGGGGAGGGGATATGAATGAACAATAACCAGCCTCAACCTTTGCTCAGGTTGATCAAGGCTGATTTGAGGTTAGAAAAAGTAAAGGATACTCTTTAGTTTAAGTTTCATACTTGCTGATATCAGGCAGGACATGAAGAATTGTGGAAGTATATGAGAGAGGCTAGATCCAAGGAACAGTATTTTCATCTTGAAACCAGTCAAAACAGTAAGTGGCACAACAAAGCCTATTGTTGTGTAAGGCTCAGAGCAAGAAGACTTTAAAGGGAAAAGGAATTCTTAGCTCCTCTGTTGAAGAAAGGGAAACAAAGTAGCGGGTAGCTCATTCTTAATTAAATCAATGATAATTTTGACCCACTGAATTTCTGTACAGATTTCATGTTGTATTGTTTGGAGTTTATCTTCCGTTTGTGAAAATATTATATAATGTCTGGTATGTAAATGTATTTGCAGAATGTATTGGGGGAGAAATAGTGACAGGTATAGCCTAGGGAAAGTAGGACACCCAGAGCTGTAGGTAGTGGATTCTGATTGTGTACTGGGCCCAAAGTGAACAAAGGAATCTGGCTGGAAGAACTGTGGCTCTATCCTGGAATTGTGTTTTGCTCTGCGTTTTCTATCCAAAGATTTTGAATTCTGACCTAGGCAGAAGAAGGGTAGGTTTTCAAAAGATTAGACTGAGAGGCAGTAATGTGGTACAGTTGACTTAATGGAACCAGCCCTGGAAGCTGAAGACCAGAGTAGTACCTGATGGTATGGGCTTCACTGGATAGGAGTAGACAGGTGAAGAGAGCTGCCTGCTGGTGCCCACTTGACCACTAGTGAGATTAATTGTTTTTCTGAGTGTGATTGTAAGGGGGTGGGGGCTGTTTTGTGAATAATAGTTCTGGGCTTCAACAAACTGGGCAATTAATAACTGGGTCTTTGGGGACACCAATACTCCTCATACTTTTGTGGGTTACTAATTTTATTTTTGTGTGGCTATTGCATTTTCCCCACAACAAAGCTGTTGTTTATGGTTTCAAAATTGCAAGGACTCATGAGTCTTTAGAAGTGGAAAGAAACATTTTTAAAGATGCCCAAGTTGATTCAAATTTTAAATCTCTTAAACTCCATTGATAAGGTTTTAGGAGAGGGCTCAAACCAATCATTTTATATATATTACATTGGGGGGGAACAACTGTAAACATTTCATACAGAAAAATGATACAGTTAAATCTTCCCATAAGCATTCATGCAGTAGACATCTAGCTAAATGCTAAGCCAACAGTGGGAGAATTTCACCACATTTTCAGTGTACACACAGCCATAGTGCAAATGCATATGAGAGAATACATTTTATCATTATTATTTTTCGTTTATTTAAAGGGTAGCAGCCCCTATATTTAAATTGTTTAATATTTTCCATTATAAAAATCTAGCCATTTTTCTTGGAGGGCGCTAACACTTCCACATTTTATAGCAGGTCTTTGAAATTTGGTAGGGGTATAGTCCCATACAGAAGGAAGTGCCTTCTACTGACTCCATGTAAATCCATTGACATTTGGCTGAGTTATAAGTTTTTGAAAATTGTCATTTCCTGTCTGTTTTTACTATTTTATAAATAAGTTCAGCTATTGAATTCCTGGTACACATCCATTGAGGCCTTTGCAGTTTGGTGAGTAAAGGAGCATGTGTTTGACTAGAAGACGTGAAGCTGTTCATGAACATTTACAATTTCCAGTAGCTTGCCATTAGACAATTTGTGAGGATAAATTGGAACCATAAGGAAGTATTCCAGGGGGACTGTCCATGTGCCCCTGGCTTAATTGTTCACATTCTTCATGAAACATGATATTCGTGTAGCAAAGGGAAAAACACATTCAGAATCCAATAAAAAGGTCTCAGCCAAAATGTTTGAAAAAGTTTGTGTTTACATTGGCTGCATAAAAATATTGTATAGGAAGATTTCGGTTATAGATATAAAACATTCAGTCACAGAGGGCGTTGTCATGCATTATTGTACTCAGTGAGAGCTTTGCAACTGGCACAGATATGGAGAACATATGATTGAGAAGTGTGTTATAAAGGTTTTATTGATATGAATTTGGGATGACAGTATATTGGGATTTTAAGATCCCTTTGGGGCTGGTCAAAATTTTTATATTGAAACTATTTTCTGAAGAAAAATGAGAATTTTTGACTAACTGAAATTTTTTGCCAAGGTTGTTTTTTGTAGAAAATTTTGACTTTTGTTAAAAAACAAATGCCTGAAAACTTGAAAGTTTTTGTTTTTTTGGCTGAAAATTGAAATATTGTGATTCAGATATCATAGATTCATAGAAATTAGGTTTGTCTATGTGCTAGACTCCGCAGCAGGACTGAATCTCTCATGATTTACTGTGACCATGGGGATATCCTGATGGACTCCCTCCCCTCACCAAGAAGGGATACTGTGGTTTATCAGGGGACATATAGTTTGAGAATAATGGGAGCATGAGGCACTCAAATCATAACTCCCAGGCAGTACTACAGTAGTATTTCAGAATCAAATTATTTCAGTTTTTGGTTAAAATATTTCATTTTTTAATATTTTGCCAAAAATTTGAAATTTTCTATGGGTAAAAAAATAAAAAAAACGAAACATTTTCTGATCAGTTGTAGATCCAATAGCTTGGTCTCTACCAGGAAACAAATGCTTTATTCCATTTGAAAGTGGGGATTCCTTGTTTCCTTCTGAGCCCCGATGGCTCCTTGAGATGGCAAAACTTTAAACAAGTCCCTTGTCCAAGGCTGAACAGTGCCTGGCTGAAAATCAGCACAGTGTACTTTTTTTGAGGAAATTCACAATTTTGAAGATAGTAGGTAACTGTTACCTGGAAGGTTTAAAATCAGCAACTCTACAAAGCATCTGAGAAGTCTGAAGTATTAGAAGTAACCCCAGTAGTGACAGATTCCAGGGCAGAACAGAGATGAGGTGGTTACAGGTACATAGTAAATACCATTTATCACATTGCTCTGCAATTTCACAATCACGTACATGGTATGTGCTCCATCCCAGTTACATGATGAGCAGATTGGAGCATATAAATTAATCTGTGTTTTTCAGATGTACATGGTATAACAAAAATATACTTTGATTTTAGTAAATATCTAATTTAAAAATATAATGAGAATAACCAAAGTAATTGGGCTACCTTACAGTGTGTAGATGAAGATCAGTGTAGTGATTTTGCTGGCAGACACTACTGGTCACTAAAGCTCCGAGAACTGCATGTTCTAGAATGCTTTGAAAGAGACTCCGATCTTCCATTAAGAGAAGTTTTTGTGTCAAAATTAGAAAGGGTATATGTTTAGTATTATTCCGAGGTGCTAAGAGCAGAGCTGTGCAAAATATTTGATGCCAAATTAAAATCTGCAGAGTTTCCACTAAAATGAACTATTTCATGAGACGGTTATAGTGGAAATCATTTAGTGGAAAATTGTTAAAGTTGGACATACCATTTTTCTATATTTAATTTTTAAAAATCTGAATGTCAGCTAAATTTACGAGGCAGAT
Source organism: Trachemys scripta elegans (assembly GCF_013100865.1). Classification (NCBI taxonomy): domain Eukaryota; kingdom Metazoa; phylum Chordata; order Testudines; family Emydidae; genus Trachemys; species Trachemys scripta. Next base: position 104,144,292 of record NC_048302.1, on the reverse strand, counting down.
TTTCATGGTGAATTTCAAATTCCTGTTTCACAGCTGGGTTTGTTCATCAAAGTGGAAATTCCATGACTGAAGTTCCTTGATATTTCTTTTGTTTACCCTGATTGCCTGAGCTAACCTCATGTGAACAAACAGGTCAAAAGAAGCCATTTTGACCTGTTTGTTCAGATGGACTGTTGGCATTTTGTGCACTCTTTCTCATTCAGAATAAAACCAGTAAGATACATTCTTCTCTCAGTTATTCTGTTGTAATATTGAAAAAAACTCCTGGAGATAACCAGGATTTTGCACTTGTGCAAATGACAGCAGATTTTCTTTAGTGTCTCTTATTTTTCCATGGCCTTGTGTGACTTTAGCAACAACAAAAATACACATCACAGTTTCATCATAGCTATAAAAGCATGTTTTCTTTAACAGTTGTGTTTCTTTAGCAATTGCTCATAGAGTCTTATGAGTGTATCTCTGCCATGGATCCCCAGTGGCAAATAAGAAGTCGTTCTCTGCTACTCTTCCGGGGAAGCATTTTTTTCAACCTATACTGGGAGTGGAGAAGTGACTCTGCCTGGTGGTCAGTTTGAAGACGTAAAAGAGGGGAACACTCTACCATCTCCCAAAGACATCAGGTGGTAGGGGACAGGTGGGCTACAAGCCCTTTGGTACTTCTTCCCCAAGAAGACAATTCAAGGTGAGGTGATGATGGGCCTGTTGCAGGAGGTGGGTTGTCTGGGGTGGAGGACTGCATGTCCTTGTAGGCACCTCAATAGGTTTGGGTGGTTCTAGTAAGTATCCAAATTGTTGACTGCTTTTCCAAACAAAAATCAAAACTTATTTGAGATTTCCCTTATGAGATTAAATGTGTTTTTGCTATGCTAAGGCTGGTTTGTTGCAGGCTTTTATACCTATGGTGAAACTGTGATGTGTATTTTGGTTGTTTTACTCACCTCATCGTACAAGGAGCAGAGATAAGCAGGAGAAAACTAGGCACTGGCTCTTAGGACAGTGGCAGATTGGAATATGTAAATTCCCATCCCACACATGTACTCTTAAGGCTTGATTCTCCAGCGCCTTGTAGTCATTTGTGCAAAGGGGGAGTTAAACATAGCGCTACTGAATCCAAATGGTTGCATTCCACATCTACTCTGTACAGGTGTATAAGACATAAGGCTGTGGAGAGTAAGGCCCTGAGTTTATTTTTTTAGTACAGCATGTGCCGTTTGGCCTAATGGATAATGCTCTGGACAAAGACTCAGGAGAACTGGCTCTGCTACTAGTGGGATAATGGCACTTTTTGAAAGATTTGAAGTCTATGGATGAAAAGTGTTATATAATAAGAACTAGGTACTATTATTCTTTATTAAATTTTTGCACTGTTTCACAACTCTAGTTAAGATACAGCAAAGAATAAAGCTGTGTTGGAACAAGTCACTGAGAGCGCTCATCCAATTGTTGGGGGTCAGTTTCTAGCACTGCTTCACAATTAATTACAAGTTACTTTGCTTCAGTGACTGAACTAAAATTTCCAACTTTACAAAACAAAAATCTTACAAAGCTGTTCCTTCTAAATTTGTAATGGACAGAATTCTTTTTTTCCTATCCTTCAGACATTTTCCCCATTCTTGTTTGTTCCTGTTTTCTTATGCTGGGAAGGTACTATTCAGGGGAAAAAAAGAAGAATTCACAATCTGTAATCTCTCACCCACATCTTTTTTACACCCAACCCTACAGGCATATGATTTTAAAAGCTCATTCTCAAGAAAAAGGAAATGTAACTGGTAATTGAGATTAAAAAAAAAAAAACATGTGAACTGAAAAGGACACTTTATATTACTTAAATCTAACTGACAAACATCATTCTTTAATTCTACTTAGGAGCTTGCCTTAACTGAGAAAGAATCTGCTTGATATTTAAAGTTTCAGTGATATGCAGCATGTTGCCAATACATTGTTCTTCAGTATAAATTCAAATATGTTAACATTGCGCTAAACTGTCTAATGCTGAAATAAATGGTTCTCAGGGACTTTTTTAATGTGGTTCATGTACAAACCAAGAAACTCAGTGTTTTCTTTTTTAACTGAACACAACAAATATTCAGAATTAATAGAATATAATGTAACAGTTCCCAGTAGGTCCATCTCATTGTCATAATATCCACATATCCACATATCCACATTGCAGAGTAAATAATGTGGAATATTTTCATGAATAGCATATCTTTTCACTTTAATTAGGAATTTGAATGGGATGTAGAGGTTTGGAGTTTGGTAGACATGGTAGGTTGCAAAATTTGCCTATTGGCCTTGACTTTGAACTGGTGGATGCTGCTATCTTGGACGTTGTCTTTCATTGAAATAACACACATTTCAAGTAGTACTTCCAAAAATGATGTTCATAGTATGAAAAGATGCCAGGACTAGTGATTCAAGTTCAGGTCCTAAAAGGATTTGAGAGCAACACCAATACACCCAGTTGCATAGGCCCAGTTTATTTGTAATTTCCAGTAATCGGGCATGATTCGGGAAGGTGTTTCAAAACATGCTTAAAGTTACACATATGCCTAAGTTTCACTAACTTTAATGGAACTTAAGCTTGTGAGATGTTTTCCTGAACTGACATCATGATCAGATTGTCTATAAAGGTATATTTCAGAAAAAAATGTTTATATCTAAATTTCCACAGTACTGTTGTGTGTTAGGTGTTCTGCTCTTGCTATTCCTAGTGCAAGGCAGCTAAAATTACTTTATAGGAAAAGTTAATTTGCCTATAATATAAATAATAAAAGGTGAATTAGCTTCTCCTATAAAGTGATTTTATCTGCCTTGCACTAGGAATAGCAAGAACAGTACATGTTTTTTTTTAAAAAAAGGAACTGGGATGAATAGAAAGTAGTAAATTTGAAGCATAATAGGCTACATTCACAGTGTTGTAGCTTCATTGACTTTAGTGGAGTTACACTAGAGATTAATTTGGGCTGTCAGTGGTCTAGTTCTGACTGCATACAATAACATAATTTAGTAAAAGTTTATTAAATTTGCACTTTAGGCATAGTCCCCAACATCACACTCTGAATGCTTTAGAGAGCCTCAGTGGCAACCTTGAAGCACATATGGTAAATTGCTTCCTGGAATCAGTGATCTGGTTTGATTGTTGTCTATGCTATTACAAAAAGCAGACCGTTTTTGAATCAGAAATGTTAAAGGTAAACTGTGAGAGCTGATAAGCTGCTTAAAATACTGTATAGATGGGCCATTGGTTTGATCTGATGTGTCAGTTCCTATGTTCCTGGAAATAGCTTTTCAGCATATGAATGCCAAAAAGAATTTGGCCTCCAGGATGGTGTAGAAATAGTTAATTTTTATTTTAAGGTCTTCTAGTTCAGGAATATTAAACAAAACATCAATTTTAGCACATACATTTAAATGCATAAATCCAATACACTAAAGTAGCACAATGACTTCGCAATCTTACTTTGACGTCAATGGTGTTGTGGGAACTCAGCTATTTCCAGAGTGAGACTTACAGTTCCTGCAACTTCTGTGATTAGAGAGTTTAGAAAATAAATATAGAGCCCAAATATATTTTAAACTCATAGTCGTGCTTATTTTATTTATTGCACTTGGGCATCAACATCTATGTGTGCTCCCAAAAGTGATGATGTGATGTTTCTGATTCCAAAACTGTCCCTTTTTTGTAATCCAGTTGACAACTATCAAATCAGCCCATTCATTCTAGTAAGCAGTTTGTGTGCATTTGACTTTTAATGAGGCTTTGTAAAACATTCACTGTTTTAATGTTAGGGAATATGTCCACAGGGCAAAACTTAGCTCTGTGCAGAAGCAGGTACAATGCCTGTGCATTAAAATCTATTTAATTTCACAAAGTGGGATTTTAGTGCTGCATCGCCCCTGTGCTGGCCCATTGCATAGGGGTGAATTTCAGCCATACTGCAGATATTGCAGTCCAAATTGACTTGAATGTGAGTTGATGGTGGGTTAGGCCCTTTATGGAGATTAATATGATCACAGATACAGAAGAACATCAGCTAATATGTCTAGAGATCAATTAATAATGGTATCGGTTGAAAGTAGAATTTGGTACCTTTGTTATACCTTGGATGAGATCTTGGTTGACCCTATCCTGTGCTCAACCTGAGAAAGTTGTTTTCTCCCCACAGCTTGTGTTGTGTTCTCTCTCCCACCACAGCTCTCCGTCCCCCCCCCCCATCAGCTTAATTCCTGTGAAAGTGATGAGAAGCATCATTTTTTGGGTTTGCTTCAGCCAATATGAAGGTATATGACAAAGATTTGCCACAGCCAGTACACTGCAGTACACTGGGTGATGAAACCATTTGCTTCACAGATGCCATATGTTTTATTCCACAAAGTAAGTTTGCTACAAAACCATGAACACTAGGATTTGCCCCTGTGAAGAACTTTATGATTTATGTCATCAAATTTGCAGGTTGCCCTAGAAGCCGACAGAGCTACTTTATCATTTTTGTTTCCCCATGGTAAATTCCAAATGTGCCCTTGCATTGCTGTGACCACCTGTTCTCCCACACCTGTTCCAATTTATAAACCATATGTTGCAGTCACAGACTAGAACCACTATGGGCATGATGTACTTGCTCATAAATATTTCATAGACTTGCTGCTCTCTGCACTTCAAAATAATTTGAAAGCATTAATTTTGCTGAAAATCTGAACAGAGACTGGATATTCATTCATTATTACCACTATTTGTTAGGCAATGAGGTATAAAGGTTGCTGAACCATAAAGTAACCCATACCAATAGTATTGCGGCCAGGTATTAGCACAATCATTTTAAAGTGAAACCTCCCTCACTGACAATTTTTTAATTAAGCTTGGATGTTGCTCTAAAAGATATGCTGTAGGAGTTATTTGGGGAAGTTCTAGGGCTGGTGTTATCCAGGAGGTCAGACTAGATGATCACAATGGTCCTTCTGGCCTTGCAATCTATGAATCAACTGTGATCTATGGTTTAAAAAAAATACAATTGTATTATCTTTTTCCACAATGTATGTGTGTTTAAGCAAATTTGACAAATAATTTATGGCAATATATTACCATAATTGAATAAAAGATGAGCACAATGAGCAATCAGAATAAACATTTAGATGATGGGCTATATCCGTGACTGGTATAAATTGGCACAGCTTCATTGACTTCAATGGAGCTATAGTGATTTATGTCAAGCGATGATCTGAACATTTTGAATAAAATTCATTCACTCTCCTCTGATGTAGGCTAAGAACTGTGCAGGGCTTGGGATGGGATGCACCCCTCCTCCCATGGGCAGAATGGGGAATGCAATAGGACCCTTGCATGGCTGTTATTCTACCCCTAAAGCTGGAATAATAATGACAGTATCATCTATAGGCCTGATCCAAAGCCAAAGACTCCTAGAGACATCAGTGGGCTTTCAGAGAATGGATCTCATAAGTATGGATTCCATGGCCCTCCCTAGGCCTATCTCTGCACCAGCCTGTTCTGGGTTTTTCTGGGGATATATAGGATGTGCTGACGCTCCCCTGCATTTACTCTTCATCTGCAGCCACTTCCTCATGGTAGGCCTAAGTGGTCTAAATGACCTTCTGAAGGCATCCATTGTAAAGTATTTGGATCAAATGGAATTGTTTGCAAAATTGTTTGTCATCACATGCACTCAGAACTTCACTTTTTACCCTTTATAGGGGTGTTTGGAATGTCTACCATTACAAAGGTAGTGTATCATCTTGAGTGATGTTTGTTAATGCAGAGCTGAATGTTTAATTAATGTCATAGATAAACCAGAATAATATCACACTCTTTGTATTTTATTGTCGAAAGAGCAGCAGCTGCTAACATAAGGTCAGTAATGTTTGTAATAGCTTGTATGATGAAAAAATTCACAGGCTGATGGAGGTGGAGCTCATCTCTCCATAGTCTTCCCCTTTTTCTCCTTCTTCACTTCTTTTTCCTCTTCCCTCTACTGTAGTTGCTGAGCAGTTAATTGTTAGGTGGTAGGATTGACACATCAGAAATAAGACACCACTCTCTCTCTTCTACTTCTGGTTTTCCATCTCTCACCTCCCACTCATCCTCAACCTTTCCAGTTGCTTTTCATACTGCAGCTATATGGGTTGAAATGATACTGGCTTTGGCTATTTCGGGGGCGGGGGGGAATAATTGCTAGAACCATGCACTCAAAAGTCAGTATTTCTCAAAAGTTTGTCTGCTCAACTCTAACTCAGTCTCCTTGTGTGACCAGACATTTGGCCTATTGCTCGTCAAATAATAATTTATTAAATACATTACAAATTAGAATTTATTACGCAGCTCTAACTACCATCCCTATACCAGGCTAAACTTTTCATTTTGCAGTTGGCTATTACTTTTCACTGAGGGCTTGATTGTGATATTATGAGTGTAGTTGGAAATATGGGGCAGCACACTGCTGTATGGCCTCTGAGGAGTCCAGGAGGGAGATGGTCTCCCTGCAACACCAGGCAGGGATTAGGTACACTGCAACAGGTCTATCCATACCTGTCACAATATATGCTCCCTGATGTGCTGGTGTAAGTATACCACTGGGTATGTTGGAAGGGTAGAGTCAACACTTTGCCCCGTCCTACCCATCTGTATGATTTGAGGGCACAGTGGCTGTATGGATTCTGCTCCAAGTGGCTGCGGTTCACCGCTCCAGGCCAATAGGGGCTGCAGGAAGAGCGGCCAGCACATCCCTCGACCTGCGCCACTTCCCGCAGCCCCCATTGGCCTGGAGCGGCGAACCGCGGCCAGTGGGAGCCAGGATTGGCCGAACCTGCAAACGCGGCCGGTAAACAAACTGGCCTGGCCCGCCAGGGGCTTTTTTCTGTACAAGCGACCCACCGGCTTTGAGAACCACTGCTCAACACTGTTCAGCTGTGCTTCTGTTGCCACTGCCAGTGCTACCATGGCTACACTGCTGTTTATACTTGTGCTAGCTCAATGAGAGTTAGGGCAGGTATGTGTAGGCATAGCCTTACCGGAGGGTTACACTGCAGCTGGGAGTGTTTTTTTCAGCTCAGCTAATCAGACACATGGTAGCTAGCTAACAATAGCAGTGTAACAGGGAGTAGCACAGGCGCAACTTCGGCTAACCGCCTGAGTACGTAGGGGTTCAGGCAGGTTTGCACTTAGGCAGCTGAGCTGCTGCCCCTGCTTCCCCACCCCCATTTTTACTGTAGTAGCTTGAGCATAGCAAGCACATGCCGGTCTACCAGAGCTGGGAAGCATGCGCCCTGCTGCAGTACAGACATTCCCTAAAACTCATGTATTCTGAAACTGAAATTTACCCCTGCACCTTACAAGCTCTGTGGGCATTTTTCTTCAACAACACAATCGTTACAAAGCAGCTTAGGGCCAGACTCTAATGCCCTTACTCACGGAGAGGGTACTACTCTACATAAATGGTACTACTCAACATGAGTAGGGGTATCAGCATCTGACTCATAATCCCTTGATCCAGTGTCATTTTGAAATGATTTACAAGTAAATTAGTCACACTTTATAGAAAGGGTGCATTTATAAGAGGGGTAATGTTTACCAGATCTATAATAATGTCATCTGAAATAGAATTACAGTATATAAAAAAGCAGTTTCTGCTTGAAGTGATAAGAATACCTAAGAAAAGGTGTAGAGGAGCAGACTCACCCCTGCAGCGCCTCCTGCTGGTCATCCAGGGAATTAGCTCACCAGCCTCTGGAGCACCCTCTGCAGGCCGGTGATCCACCTTGTCCTCTTCTGTGCTGGCCCCTGTGTCCCTCCCAGGACCCCGGTACCTCGTGCTCTGGGTGCTGCCCCCTGGCAATACCCACACACGCTAGGTCTCCCCTCCCAGGGGAACCCCCACCCCCTATCCCCACCTCACCTCACAATAAGGCCACTGCCAGTCACCAACTAGCCCCCACTCTCTGGGGCAGACTGCAGTATAGGCCACTCATCATCGGCAAGGTTGGGTTTGGACCTACTGCCTTGGCCTAGCTCTGGGCTGCCCTCTGCAACCCCCAGTACCCCTTAGTCTTCTCTTAGGCTGCAGCCTGGGGCTATCCAGGCTAGAGCTCCCCAGCCCTGCTCCACTCACATACTCTGTCTCTAGCTCTTTGCAGCCAGGCCCTTCTCCCTCTACAGGCAGAGCGAGGCCCTAGCCTGAGCTCCTGGCTCCCTGCCTTTATAGGGCCTGCTGAGGCTGATTGGTGCATGGCCCCGGCTGCAGCCACTTCCCCTAATCAGCTCAGCCTTCACGCTGCCTGCTCCCTGGGCTATCCCAGGCCCTTCCAGGCAGGAGCAGGTGTCCACCCTGCTACAAAAGGATTCAGTCCCCCGCGGTGCGCCAGAGGCTGGTCCTGGCAGACGTCACTAGAGTCGGAGACCTCCCGGACTACGACCGGGGAGTCTGGCTGGATCCCCTGACGCTCGCTCGGCGCATGGGACTCTCCAGGCCTTGTACTCCCCGGCGCGTACTTCAGGAGGTGAGAGCCGCTTTGCCGCCCGCTGCTCGGGTCTACCTCGACCAGGTCCTGCGCGAGGGCACGTCCCGCCCACTCTCCACCCCTGGTCCTCCGGACCTTTTTATTGGGCCCCTGCCCCGTGGACCCAACCGGCCTCCCCGCCCCTTCTCAGTGAGCCGGCTGCACGACTTGCAGCCAGTTCGTTTCCTGACTGCGCCAAGGAAACATCTATACACGCTCGTGCTCCATACTCTTCACTTCCTCACCCTCGTGTCCCGCCCCGATACGAAGTGGCAGGACCTCCTGCCACCTGTCGAGGGTGAGAAGCCCCGGTGGGCCAGCCTCTATTCCACCCTGGTCCCGAGGCCCACCGGGGATATCAGCTGGCGGCTCCTTCATGGGGCCGTGAGCACGGGCGTGTACTTGGCGCGGTTTACCCCTGTCCTGGACACCTGTCCTTTCTGCGGCGTGAGGGAGACCCTGGCCCACGTTTACTTAGAGTGTGCCAGGTTGCAGCCCCTACACCTGGCTCCTCACCGACATTATGTTGCGTTTCTGGTTACACTTTTCCCCTCACCTTCTCATTTATGCACTCCCTATCCATGGCCCCACGAAAACACGGGACCTCCTGGTCAACTTCCTCTTGGCCCTGGCTAAACAGGCCATCTATAAAACCAGGGAGAGGAGGTTGGCCGATGGAGGTACCTGAGACTGTGAGGCCTGTTTCCGATCCTCTGTCCGTTCACGTATCCGGGCAGAGTTCCTCTGGGCAGCGTCCACTGGCTCCCTTGACACCTTTGAGAAGCAGTGGGCACTGTCCGGGGTCCTCTGCTCGGTGTCCCTGTCTGGTTCCCTTCTTTTGACCCTTTGACCGCACTCCTGTCCCTGTTTTTACATTAGTTGTCCCCCGTAATTATTTGAGTTTCAGGCCCTGTGGATCCTCCCCTTAGGCTGAGGGGGGACCCTTTAGCAGTGGGCAGGCTTACGCCCGCCCACTTCCTGAAGCCCAATAGGTACAAAAGGACTCAGACATTGCAATCACTTCCTGATGCCACATGAATAGAAAGCCTCCCGAAGCAGGCTTGGAAACCTAAAGAATCACAGTGTGACTGGTATATGTAACCCACACTCAGATGGACAATGAAGGGGTGAAGGGTTTGATCTTGCACTACTGAAGTCAGTGGAAACTTTGCCATGACTTCAGTAAGTGCAGGATCAGACCTTAAATCTCTTCACTGGTGTGAGAAAAGAGATAGCACCCAGCCCTGCAAATACTTAATGAGCTGCCAGGGCTGGAGATGTCGCTTATTAAGAGGAAGGAAGAAAGGGGGTGAGGGAGCTGTTGGCTAGTAACTTCTGATCAGAACAAGCTGTACTTCTGCTGTTCTGAGCATAGAGTTCTAAGAACTGGCAGAGCTGAAGTCAATGGGTGAAACATGTTTCTCTTTGTTTCTCTTTGCAGGCAAGGAAACTTTTTGTATTTGATTATTCTACTCTACCAAGAAGGAATGATTCTCTGACATGAAGAAGTCACAAATTAAATAGACAAGACAGATAAAACCTGTGAATGGTAGCAGAGAGATAAACAGAGGTGAAGTGACTTGCTTGCAGCAACATCAGTCAGAGGCAGAGCCAGGAAGGCTTAAGTGCTCTCTATTTGATGCGCTTGAAACACCTACGATTTGTAAGCACACCTTCCTGTAGAATGTTACAACACTTGGAATACATTCCAATTTACCTGCTATGTATTAGTATTTGACACACATAATGATATAGAGACTATTTTTTGAAGCACACTACTGAAGTTTTAATTCAACATTGTACCTCACTGTACTGTAGCAGTGCCTCAAAAAAAAACAAAATAAACGAGATTCTACTGTACATTACTGACTTTAAATGCTTGTAACGTTACAAAATACTAAATAATTATCTTCAAATTTAGGTGAAACCATAGATTTCAATGACCTCTACACACCGAGCAGTTTGTTTCGTCCTTCAACTGTTTTTGTTGAGAGTGCAAAATTTGTGATCAGAATATATGGACAAAAATGTCTTCCATGCCCTAATAACTCAGACAGCTCCACTGAGTTTTTCATTGTTCTTTAGGCGCAGACCAATTGTGGAAATATCAGATCCCACAACCCACTCCAAAAAAAAAGTATTTGAGGAACAGAAAAAGTGGGGGAATGATTAGATTGCAAGTTAGTATTCATGGCTATCTATAGTGTACATACTCTATGGCTACTATAATACCTGAAGAAACACATGTGAATAAAGTTACAACACAATGGCTATGCTGGAGATAAAATGTAACAGTTCAATGACTAGAATTTTTCTTATCTTTCTAGTCTAGCATACCATCCATATTCATGTGTCCTCACCAAGGAAAAGATCCACCTTCGGTGACAGTTAAGAACGTACATAAGAACGGCCCTACTGGGTCAGACCAAAGGTCCATCTAGCCCAGTATCCTGTCTTCTGACAGTGGCCAATGCCAGCTGCCCCAGAGGGAATGAACAGAATAGGTAATCATCAAGTGATCCATCCCATGTCGCTCATTCCCAGCTTCTGACAAACAGAGGCTAGGGACACCATTCCTGCCCATCCCGGCTAATAGCCATTGATGGACCTATCTTCCATGAATTTAGGTCTTTTCTTACCTCAATCAAATAGATACGTTATAGAATTTATTTTATAATCAGTGTTTCTGGCAGTGACATTTCAAAGAAGATAAAGAAGGCATGGGATTAAATAAGTAACTGCCAGAGAGGGAACTTGACTGGGAAAATTAGGATTACTTTTATTATTATAGTAGCACCTAGATGCTAGAATATGATAATCTGTTGTGGTTGGATTTCCTTTCACTCCCAAAATATAAACATGAACATATGCAAATTTAAGGCTACTTATATTGTAAGTTCTTTGGGGCAGGGACCATCTTTTTATTCTGTATTTGTGCTGTGCCTATCAAAGTGGGGTGCAGGTTCATGAAAACGACTAGTGGGAGCTACCACAATACAAATGATAATAATGATTTTATTCTACTTCTATTGATTTCAGTGTCAAAACTTAAAATGACTTCAAGGGGAAAAGACTTCCCATGTAATCTTACAACCCTTACTGTGCATGCAATCCCACAGATTTAGCTGGAAGTACTCATATATGTAAGGATTGCCTTCACTCCCTTAAATATTAATAAAGAGTCTAATCATATAAGATGTCATTCACCCCAGTGTAGAGGGCCTTATGCACCACACAGGCTCTTAGTGTGCTCCAGTAACCCTTTTATTACTCTTGGTAAATGACAAACACAAATACAATTTGTGGCTCTTTTGGTCCAAAGAGACCACAAACAGATAATTTTCAGACTCTAAGATGAAGCAATTAATATATTGCACGTCCGTATTAGGGTACGCTCTGCCATGGGAATGGCTCTATGATATCCAAGAACCTTTTTTTCCCCTGCTCTTGTTTCTATTTTTGCCATTAGAAAGATATATCAGAATTTTATTACCTGGAATTCTGTTAATTGTAGCTGAGTAATGTGCTACTTTGAGATTATCAATATTCAGCATTTTGATAGGCTGTTCTTTTCTACCCCCACTTTCTGCCACATTACCTGTGGTATTAAGAGGTAGGTGCCTATAATAATAAAAAATTGAATCTATCAATATGCGTTCAGTAGGGACAGAATTGTATTAGATATTAAGCTGTAATGGTAAATTAAATAATATATGCCTGTACCCATAGTGTTCTTGGGAATAAGTTTTTAAAACAACAGTGGCTGAGAGGGGTCCCCTAGCTACCCTGTGAGGCTGAGCGCTGTGGGGGAAACTACAGGGGGAGCCTCCAGTGGCGGAGGCTGGGGAGCTGCGGGGGGAGCCTCCCACAGCCACTGAGCAGCTCCGGAGTCCCTCTGCCGGCGGCGGCTGGGAGCTGTGTGTGTGAATAAGGCATCAGTGCTGAAGTTTAAAGGATTCCTGTATTGTTCCAAACCACTCTTTTCCATTTTAATAATAAATAAAACGTCAGAGCTTGTTAAGGCAAGAAAGTCCATTACTGGTGTAATACTGATAGCTACGTGTGCTAAAAGAGAAGGCTACGATCAGCTAATAGCACATGCTCCCAGTTTTGAAGAAATTGTTGCAACTGATAGAACACCTATACAGTGTGTCCAGATAATGCAGTGATGAGTGCATTAAAAATGTATTAAATAAGTGTGTGTGTATGTATGTATGTTCCACACAAAGAAATGGTACAGATAAGATTTTTTAAGTACAATTCAAGGAATCCTTTTAATTTTATTTCACAGATTATTTCAATGGTATATCTTCTCTTGCATTGCACTTAGCATCCTTAAATGTAATTTTAAAAATTTTCTTGTTTTGAAACTTCCTTCATTTTTATTAGATCTCCTGTTTAGCTAGCTGCGGTCTCAGCAGCCCTTCCCTCTCTCTTTATCTCTAGTCTTCCTCATGCTCCTAGCAAACTTGTCGTATGGGGGAAGCCTTGCGTTGGCTAATTGGCTCTATCTTCTTCCTCTTTCTCTTTCATCTGTATTGGGCTCTAAGAATCTATCCTTAATGGTGACAGCAAAACCACTGAAACTGGCTGGAGCCCCTGGCTGCACCTTGCAGTGGCTACTAAGAGGTACTGCTGCTGTACAGCATTTTTCTCTGCACACAGCCTGACAACTGAAGCAGTTGCCTGTAGTGGTCACTCCAAGGTCTGGTCTATACTACCCGCCTGAATCGGCGGGTAGAAATCGACCTCTCGGGGATCGATTTATCGCGTCCCGTCGGGACGCGACAATCGATCCCCAAATCGGCGCTCTAACTCCACCAGCGGAGGTGGTAGTAAGCGCCGCCGACGGAAAGCGGCAGAAGTCGATTTTGCCGCCGTCCTCACAACAGGGTAAGTCGGCTGCGATATGTCGAATTCAGCTACGCTATTCACGTAGCTGAATTTGCGTATCTTAAATCGACTCCCCACTGTAGTGTAGATGTACCCCAAGATGCACAGGCTGTGAATCGGTGAATGTGTACTGGAAGTCGAGGAGTATTAATGGCATTATGGAAGTGTCTGTTGTGGATCCATAGTTAAAACTGAATTGAGTTTTGCACTTAAACAGGGGTTCAAACTCCCAGCTATGTATGAAGAATACAGCATGTACTCCTACAGCACGTACTCTTCGAGTACAGTATGAATATCTTTAAATGTTGCTGACTCATATGTATATCTTTACAAACTGGCTTTCATAATGGGGTCTGTATAATAAATATGACTATCAATAATTTTTTGTAAATATACCCAAACTGTGGATTTTCAAAGTATTTTATTACTGAATATGTAGACAAACTATACATGTGACAATATGGGAGTCTAATTCTTACTCAAGAGGATTTTTCTAGGGCCAGCATGGACCAGTAGATAATGTAGTCTGACCTCCTGCCTAACACTGGTCATAGAATTTCATCCAGTTGCTTCTTTATTGAACCCAATAACTTGTGTTTGACTAAAACACATCTTCCAGAAAGGCATCAATCAACAAGTGTACTCTGTGTTAGGAAACAGAGACTGAAAAGTCATGACCAGCAATTTTTAAAAAATGCCTATTTTTAATGAACTAGTATGGAGAAACTATGTCTTTTAGAGTTATGAAATGTTCAGAAAAAATCTTCTAACTAATATCAGAGAGATTTTCAGACAACTCAGGTCAAAAGTTGGAGTGTGTCTTTGTACCAAAACAAGGCTTAAAAAGGAACTCTAAATAAACCTTAATTATGGCGTCAGTTCTATGTTTCCATAATTATATAAACAGTTTTAATAAAATAATTTGATATTAATTAAATTATTAATACTCAGTTGAATTCTTTTGTATTAAAATGAAAGAAGTATGCAGTTCCTTAGGAATTGCTTTGCATTCTATAGCTATTAGTCATCCATTATTTTAAAAGGGTTATCGCATATTTTTCCTGTAGTGTTCATTTGTCAGATGAAACTGTACCTAGTGACTTGAATATTAACGCACCTATCAATAAAAAAAATACTTTTTTTCCCCCAGGAAAGCTGCAGCTCAATTTTACTATTTTGCATGAAGTATGCAGTTTTTAACAGCCTATAGTACTGCAGTATAACTTTCTGAATTGTAAAATTTTGGTAAGTGGAACTGATAAATATTTTTGTAATTGAAAAGCTGCTGTGTAGTTATGATGGAATAACTAAGAAAAAGTAACAACTGTGCTTTTATATAATTTTCAAAGAAACTTGATCAGTAGTAAACACAACTCATAATATCTATCACTGTTTGGAATGACTATTTTGGAGGTTTTTATTATGTTACTTTTTATTGAAATAATTATCATTGCAATATATTTGGTACAGTTCTATGTATGGTAGAAATAAGGCCCACTTCTCAAATTTAAATAATTGGTTTTAGATAATTAGCTGGAGTTAAGTAATTAACTAAATTCTGCATTTGGATTCTCACACTAGCATGTAAGTGTGCAAATATTCACCCTTAGCACCTAAAAACCCATTTGCACACCTGAATGCAAATTTGAGTGGCTAATTTAAGTGCTCAAATTTAAACATTGACCTTATAGTGTACCTAATGTAAAGGCCAAATCCAAACCCCAGGGAAGTCAGTTGGAGTCTTTCCATTGACTTTAATGGGCTTTGGATTAGGCCCTTTAATACTATGTACTTTATGCTTGTCTAAAATATAGTTTTATGCAGCAGGGAATGGACTCATATTTGCATTTGGGCTGTTTTACGTATGGCTAGTGAAAAGTGTTTGTCAAAAGTGTTTGTACTTGGGCTCCCCTCTAAAGAGTGCTTGACTTGTAGTATTGCTCAATAAACACATGATCTCTCTTCCCTGTCCCAGACAGGACCACCCAGAGTATTCAGGGGATCTGAGGTCTTTGGCGGTGAGGGTCCTTCTGCTCCGGGTCTTTGGGACTCTCCGGCGGCGGGTCCTGGAGCGAGTGAAGAACCCGCCACCAAACTGCCGCCGAAGACCCGGAGGGGAAGGAGCCCTCGCTGCTGAATTGCTCCCAAAGACCCGGATCAGAAGAAGCCCTCGCCGCCGAATTGCCGCCGAAGACCTGGAGAAGAAGCAGCTCCAGGTCTTTGTCAGCGGGTCCTTCACTCGATCCGGGTGTGTTCGGCGGCACTGAAGGACCTGCCGCTGAAGACCCACCGAAAACTCTTATGGGGGCCCCTGAAAACTCTCGTGGGGGCCCCGGCGGGGCCCAGGGCCTGGGGCAAATTGCCCCACTTGCCCCCCCCCCTGGGAGGCCCTGGTCCCAGATGCAACCTCGATCACTACACCCCTGGCTAATTTATAGAACTCATGAACTTTAAAGCCAAGAAGGGACCATCATGATCCTATAATCTGACATCCTGCACATCACAGGCCACAGAACCTCACCCACCCACTCCTATAATAGGCCCATAACTAGGGCCCTATGAATTTCACGGCCATGAAAAACATGCCACAGACCGTGAAATAAACCCTACCCCATGAAATCTGATCTCCCTGAAATCAGCAGGGCTGGGGAGGGAAAGGACTTGTCCTTCCCCAGCATGGCTGTTATGGAGAGAGATCAGACCCACCTCCACAAGCAGTGCTGCGGCAGCCCTAGAGCTGGGCTCTGGACTGCCAGGAGCTTGGGACGCCCAAGCTCCAGGGCTTCCGTTTCCTCTCCCCTATGGCTCCTGCCTGGGGGCTGTTCCTCCCCTCTACCCCGCCGTGGCTTTAGCCAGGGCAGGGGGCCATCTGCGGTCCAGCTGGGGCTTGGGCTTCCACCTCCTGTGGCTCCTATCCAGGCTCACGGACCTAGGCTGCGGGCTGCCACCCCCGACAGCTCCAGCCCCTGCAGCTGCCTCCTGTCTGGCTCGGGGCTGTCCCCCCACCCCCATCTCATGGCTTCTGCCAGGGCTCGGGACGGTTGAGCTCTGGGGCTGCCCCTGCCCTCACTCCCACGGCTCCTGCCCAGGCTTAGGGACCTGGGATGGGGGCTGCCACCGCTCACTCCCCACCCACAGCTTCAGCCCCTGCAGCTCCTGCCCAGGCTCAGGGTTGCCGCCCTCCCCCTCCGTGGCTCTAGCTGGGACTCCGGGTGCCCAAGCTCAGGACTGCAGTCCCTGATGGCTCCAGCCTGGGCTCCGGGCCACCCAGGCTCAGGGCTTCCACCCCCTGCTCCCAGCTCCTGCCAGGGCTCAGGCCTTCTACCCCAGGGCTCCTGCTAGGGCTGGGGCACCCATTTTTCAAATTGTCCGGGGCCCCTGTGCACAGGCCCCATGGGCCCATGCATTAATCCACCACTGGCCCTGACTAGCAGCTAGGAGCCCCCAGTTGGGTCACTCCCAGCAGAACTGGGGAGAGCAGACCTACCTCCACCTCCGGGAGCCTCCTCCAGCTGCAGGAAACTCTGTAGCTGCTGCCTTCAGAGCTGGGCTCTGAAGGCAGCACAGAAGTGAGTATGTCAATCCTGCAACCCCCCTACAACAACTTTAGGACCCCACCCCATGATCCCCTTTTGGATCAGGACCCCCACAGTTACAACACCCTGAAATTTCAGATGTAAACCTCTGCAATCATGAAATTGAACAATTTTAAGACTCTGTGGCCATGAAATTGACCAAAATGAACTGTGAATTTGGTAGGGCCCTGCCCATAACCTCTGGCTGAGTTACTGACGTCCTTGAATCTTGACTTCAAGTTACAGAGAATCCATCATTTATCAAGTTCAATCCAGCAAGTGACCCATGCTCCATGCTATTGAGGAAGACAAAACTCACTGAAGATCTCTGCCAATTTAAACTAGGTGAAAATTCCTTCCTGATTCCAAATATGGTGATTAGTTAGATGTTGAGCATGTGGATGAGACCCAGCAGCCAGACACCTGGGAAAGAATTCTCTGTAGTAACTCAGAGCCTTCAGTATCTAGTGTCCCATCTCTGTCGATTACAGATAATAGCCTATAGATGGGACCTATGCCATTGTGGGCAACCTCAT
Organism: Trachemys scripta elegans; assembly: GCF_013100865.1. Taxonomy (NCBI): domain Eukaryota; kingdom Metazoa; phylum Chordata; order Testudines; family Emydidae; genus Trachemys; species Trachemys scripta. Next base: position 104,126,780 of record NC_048302.1, on the reverse strand, counting down.
CATTCTCCGTGGTGAAAGCATTTTTGTTGTTGTTTGACATCTGGCTACGTGAGTGAGAGGTGCCAGGAACATTCTTTCTTTGTGCTAGCAATAACACCAAAAGAAACAAAATAACAAATAAAGCCTTTACTGTATTGTGTGCAATGCAAGCTGTATTCAGTCAGTGCTGCGGGTGGTTATAAGGCACGGATCTTAAGGCTCAATGGATACTGAAATCCAAAAGGAATATTTTTATTTTGTGGTTGTGTTGTGCTTTGTTCCTTTCTATTACTATTTATATGTAAGAACAGCAGGGAGATGGATTTGGTGCTCTCTGTTCCTTACTAGATTCTTTAAGAGATAGTGCTGCAGGGCAGTACTATTTTCTTCTCTATATAACTTAAAAATTTTCTTATTTTCTTCTGGGGCTGCAAGGTCCTATTTCAGGCTATCAAAGAATAATTTGTAGCAGGGGCCTAAAGAAACACCAGCAGTTTAAGCATGCAGATCTGTGACAGGCTCCCTCCCTAAAATTATAGACTATAACAAAACACTCAGTAAGCTATTTTGCTAGAATAGGCTTGCTTATGAGATGAGTTGTACTGCTGATTTTGGACATGTTTGATAGAACCTCATAGGTTCTATTTTTGTGTTGGTCCTGCCCTACTTTGGATAGGAAGAGATATCCAGGTCTGGAAGTTCTGGCCCAGAGAAATGTACAAAAATAAAAACATATTTTTCCCAGCAGACTGGTTTTTTGCTTATGGTTGTGAAGGAGCAGAGAGAATGCATCTGGGCACAGCAGGAGTTAAGAACACCTGTGCGGTAAGCTAGCCCCACCCTGTTATACCTGCAGCCAATGCCAGGCCTGGAGGGGGGGAGAAAAGAATGGAGCCTGGCTTAGTCAGGAGTGACTGGCGAAGAGGCAGGAGCTCTCTGTATACCTGCCTGAAGGCACAAATCAGCAACATGCCTGCCAATGCAGCCATTGGAGGCAAGGGGAACCTACAGAGAAGCCCCAACTGCGGGGCAACTGGACTAGTGGGGCCACTCCCCAAACTAAAAGGACTTACATAGGGAGCACGCCAGGAAAACAGGCCCTAAACTGCCCCCCCACATCTTGGAGAAGGGTCCATCTTCCCTGTTTAGGGGTTGAGCAACACACCTGTTTAGGGGTTGGGCCAGGACCTGAGGGAGAAGGAAGGGTCAGGTCTCCCTACAGCCCCCCTAACCAATGATCTAGCCATTAGGCTGCCCAGCCACTTAGGGCCCTATCACAAATGGTGGAGAATGCAGGTATTGCCTTAGTCCCTGCTGAAGGGTATTAAATGGGGAGGGGAATAAAACCAAAGGCGAGAGAGAAAGTCCCGAGGACAAACCCTTGAATGGAGTTGGAACAGCTGCTGAAATGGATGGCCGAGCAAAACACCCACCATCAACAGCAACAAAAACAACTCCTGCAGCAGAAGGCCATGCAGCAGCAGCAGCTAATTTGTGCACTGGCAGTCCAATAGCAGCAGCAGCAACTGGTCCAACAGGTGACCTCCATACTGCGACCCAGTGCTCCAGCAGAGCTACCTAACCCTGCCCCTAACTGGCTTGCCAAAATGGGTCCTGATGATGATCCTGAGGCCTTCTTAGATACTTTAGAGCAGGTGGCCATGGTAGCCATGGTGGCCCTGAGACCAGTGGGCTGCAGTGCTGGCCCCGCACTTAACCGGGTAGCACAGACCAGATACCATGCTTTAGACCCCACTGCCACCCAGAACTGTGCCAAAGGTAAGGCTGAGCGAGCGGGTCCTGCTAGAGCAATTTTTCCAGATCCTGTCCCTTGGGGGAAGAGAGTGGGTGTTGCGACATCACCGTGATATCATGACAGATGCCATCCAACTCTTGGAGAATTACTTAGCTGGTAAGGCCCCATGATGAGGCCCCCTTTGGGGTCAACTGGAACCAAGAGCCCCATGCCCCTCAAGGAGGAACCACCCATTGACCCCAGGATTGTGAGGAAATTCGCCCTCCTCCCTCCCTACCAGAGCTTCAGAGGATCGAGGATCCAGGGGTACCAGGGCTCCCCAACCCAGAGGTCCAGAGCCATTTACCGCACTTGATATCGGGAGACCACAGGTCCACCAGAGGCTCAACCCGGGTCTGTCCTTAGCCCACAATTTGGGGAGACCCGTTGTGACCAGACTGCCCGGGTACCCAAACAGGAAACCAATGCACCATCCAAGATCAGGATCAGTGTTTCACGTGTGTCCATTCTGGACACTGGTCCAGAGATTGTCCATACATGGAATGTAGCTTTGGGAAGTTCTGGATTCCGTGAGCATGAGCATATCCTGGGGACCAACCAAAACTGTCCATCCTGCTGCAGGTAAATGGGAGAGAAGTGATGGGACTAGTTGATTCAGGGTGTTCCCAGACTCTGGTATGAAGGATAGTGGTGCCTAATCCAGGCCCAACCAAGGCACCATCATGTTACAGTGTGTGCATGGGGACGTGAGGGCCTACCCCCACATGGAATTGACTTTAACAGTGGGGAGATGCAAGGGGACCCTGATGGTTGGTCTGGCCATGACCCTGGCCTACCCAGTTATTTTAGGCAGGGCCTGGAACTATTTTGGGGAATTATTAGCAGAACTGTTGGGACCCCCGTCTGATGGCCAAGGACCCTTACCTCCAGCCCCTTGCTGGCTTGAAGATGTGACCCTTGTGGGGGTGGGGGAGCTTGTTGACCTTGGTGAAGGGACTTTTCAGTCATCAGTGTCAACCCAGGCCAACCAGGCCCCCTCCCAGCCAGGAGGGGAGCTCCCCTCATTAGCCGAATAGGAGATCCTGACTCATCTCTCTGATTTTGTGGAGGAGCAATGGGTTGACAACACCTTGAGTTGGACATATGCCTAGGTGACGGCAGTGAATGGGGAGACTGTCAAACCCCACCAAATGGGATGGTTCCCACACTTTGAGATTCAAGGTGACTGTCTGTACCGCATAGAGAAAGACCAACCGACCAAAGAGGTCCGACATCAGCTCTTGGTGCCCCGACCATACCAAAGGGAAGTTATGGGACTCATCCATGCCATACCTGCAGCTGGGGATCTTGGAAGGGAAAAGACACTAGCGCAGATTTTAGCCCAGTTCTTTTGGCCAGGGGTTTACCGAGACATGGCAGACTTCTGTGCCTCATGCCCAGAGTGCCAGCTCACCGCACCTTAGCCAGAGGAGAAAGTCTCATTGATCCCCCTCCCACTTGTAAGTGTACCCTTTGAGTTAATTGGAGTTGACATAGTTGGCCTGCTGGAGAAGAGCGTTGCCGGATATTGGTTCATTCTTGTGGTAGTGGACTCTGTGACTCGGTACCCTGAAGTAGTGCCGCTGCATTCCATGAATGCCAACGGGGTGGCTACAGAACTTATGAACATCTTTGTCCGAGTCAGGTTGCCCCGGGAAATCCTGACAGATCAAGGGACAAACTTTGTGTCCCAGATGATCAAGCAGCTCTGCTGGTTACTAAAAATCAAGACCTTAAGAACATCTGTATAGCACCCCAAACGGACAGCCTGTTGGAGCGCTTTAACTGAACCCTAAAAACAATGCTCCAAAGATTCATCCTGACGGATGTCCAGCATTGGGACCAGCTGCTTTCACCTCTCTTGTTTACAATCCGGGAAGTACCCCAGTCTTCCACTGGCTTCTCACCCTTTGAGCTTTTATATGGGAGGCAACCCCGAGAATTTTAGACCTTGTGTGAGAAACGTAGGAAAAGCAACTGTCCCAAGCCAACAACGTGGTACAGTATGTTTTAAACCTGCAGAAGCAGCTTGAGGCCTTAGGCTCGTTTGTCATGGAGAACCTCCTACATGCCCAGGATTCCCAAGAAGTGGCCTACAATAAACAGGCACATCTCCAGGAGTTTCAGCTCCATGACCGGGTGCTACTATTGTTGTCAAGTTTGAAGTTAAAGCTCCTGGCCCACTGGCAATGACCGTATGAGATGATCCAGCCTGTGGGCACGTGAACTATGAAATCAAGCAACCGGATAAATGTAAGGTATGACAAATCTACCACATGAACCTGTTAAAACCATGGAAAGCCCAGGAAGGTTTACTAATAGCGCTCTATCCACCAGAGCCTGAACTAGGCCCACAGGCCTTGGAGGCCTCAACTCCAGGGGTGGTCAAGATTGGGGACAATCTTATCTCAGAGCAGAAAGGGCAGGTGCAAAAACTGATCACTCCCTTTCCCTCCTCTTCTGTTTTCTCGACCCGACCAGGGTGGACTCAACTGATAACTCATCATATTCAGATGGACCCAGGCGATAAAGTCAGAGAAAGCCCCTGGCCCCTCCCCCAGAAGCTTAGAGAGACCATGAAAGAGGAACTCTACTCAATGTTAGCATTGGGGGTGATTGAAGAGTCGTTTAGCGACTGGAAAAGCCCGGTGGTACGGGTCCCTAAGCCCGATGGAAGCACCCACTTTTGCATTGACTTCCACAAGGTCAATGCAGTATTGAAGTTTGATACTCTACCCGATGCCACGGATGGATGAACTACTTGACCGGCTGGTAAAGGCAGAATATATCACCACTTTAGACTTAACAAAGGGCTATTGGCAGATTCCACTCACAGCTGAGTCCAGAGGAAAAAATGCTTTCTCCGCCCCCTTTGGGCTTTTCCAGTTCCAGACCATGCTCTTCAGTTTGCATGGGGCCCCAATCACATTTCAGCAATTGATGGACTGAGTTCTCCGTCCCCATAGCAGATATGCAGCTGCATACCAAGATGATGTGGTGATTTATAGTTGCAACTGGCAACACCATGTGAAACATGAGACTGCGGTCCTGCAGTCCCTCAAGGAGGCTGGCCTGACGGCGACCCCCGGCAACCCCAAATGTCACCTTGGGAAGAATGAGACCATGTACCTTGGGCACACATTGGGAAAGGGCATAATCCAACCCTTGATTAGCAAAGTCCAGGCCCTCCTGCTGTGCCCCACGCCATCCTCAAAGAAGCATGTCTGATGGTTCCTAGGACTAGCTGGATATTACTGCCACTTTATCCCAGGGTTCTCTTCCATAGTGGCCCCCCTTTCCAATTTCTTCAAGAACGAGAGTCCTAAAAGGATCCAGTGCACCAGAGGAGGTGTTTCAAACTATGTTTCAAACACCACCTGTGAGGAGGCATTTCAAACTCTGAAGGCCCGGCTCTTGCAGGAACCAGTCTTGTACAACCCTGACTTTGTCAAGGAGTTTTTGGTACAAACAGGTGCCTCAGACACGGGCCTAGTAGTGGTTCTATCACAGGTAGCAGGGGGTAACAAACACCCCATCCTGTATATTAGCAGGAAGCTGTTCCCATGAGAGAAGACCTATTCTGTAATCGAGAAAGAAGCCCTGGTAGTAAAGTGGGCCATAGACTCACTTCGTTATTATCTTCTGGGCATGCACTTCACCCTCGTTACAGACCACACCCCACTCCACTGTCTCCATGCCATGAAGGACACAACCCCCCAAATCATGAGTTGGTACCTTTCCCTCCAGCCCTTCTCCTTCTGTATCCAGCACCGGGCCAGGAGAGCACATCTGAATGCAGACTTCTTTTCACGGGATGGTGGAGAGCAGTTGGAGGGAGGGCAGACCCCAAATGGGGTCATGGGGGGGAGATGTGTGAAGGAGCAGAGAGACTGTAGCCGGGCACAGCAAGAGTTAAAGAACTCCTGTGTGGTAAACTAGCCCCACCCTGTTATACCTGCAGCCAGTGCCAGGCCTGGAGGGGGAGAAAAGAAGGGAGCTTGGCTCAGTCAGGGGTGACTGGTGAAGAGGCAGGAGCTCTCTGTATGCCTGCCTGAAGGCACAGATCAGCAACCTGCCTGCCAACACAGACACTGGAGGCAAGTAAGTCTTTCCCAGACAAGGGGAACCTACAGAGAAGCCCCAACTGCGGGACAACTGGACTAGCGGGGCCATGCCCCAAACTAAAAGGACTTGCATAGGGAGCAGCCAGGAAAACAGGGCCTGAGCCCTCCCTCACAGCTGGGAGAAAGATCCATCTCCCCTGTTTAGGGATTGAGCAACACAGGACCTGGGCCAGGACCTGAGGGAGAAGTGGGGGTCAGGTCCACCTACAGCCCCCCATACCAATGATCTAGCCACTAGGCTGCCTGGCCACTGAGGGCCCTATCACAATAGTATTTATTATTTGTACTGTATAGTAGGTATTGCTTGATGTCCAGAATATGACTAAATGTATTAGATTTCTCTTTTATTGGATAACTGTAGTGTATGTGTGTTGGTGTGAACTGACCATTCCAGCTTGGCTGAAGCTGTTAACTCAAAAACTTAATGATAGTGTTATGCTGAAATGTGCTTGCTGCCAGCAGGTGAGTCTTGGGGATCCCCAAAAATCACAAACCTAAGCCAGCTGATGTTCCAAGCACTCTCTTTTAGGCTCAACAGAAGACCAATCCAATCTGATAGGTAGTAAAGCCAGCTGTGGGCTGTAGGGCTATCACCCAAGGCACTAATCCCTATGACAGATCAGGGCTAAGCTGTGTAGACTGAAGAGTTTTCCTGGTTGCAAATGCAGGAGCTAGGACATTAACTGCTGGCTGTATGTGTTGGAGGCAAAAAGGAGTTGAGTGTGATCCTGAGAGGAAGCAAAGATACAGAGCACTGAACTCACTGTATTGGCAAGTGTGGGAATGTCTGAGCAAGGAAACTGCCTGCTGTTTGTTTCTACTGTATTCAGGTACACTGTATGCATTAGTTATAATCAGACAAGATCACACCAAGAATATATCTGACTCATATCCCCAATTCCTTATCCTAACAGAAACAATCCTGCAGGGGTTGCACTTGGGCCAAAGGGGCAACAATAGCAGTTTAAGTAGCATTGTTAACTATTTCATTGTTGATAATTTTAGCAGAAGCTTCCCGCTAATGTAACAAATTTATTTGGAGACCAACAAACTGTCTGAAGCAAACAGCTAGCCACTTCTATGGAGTCCTTTCAAAGAGAACAAAATTCCCCTGCCAGAGTCAGTGTGGCAGGTCACACACAAACTTGAAAATATAAAATCAAATACCATTATTCAAGACGAGGATGAAGATTTAACTACGTATTTTAGCTGGAGCAGCTCACTTCAATTTTCTAACATTTTGGCACAACAGGTGCCTTAAGGACAAAGTTTTAACTTTAATACTTTGTTCTTGCTTTCTGTGAATGAAAAAGAAACAAGCAAATTAATGTGCAGTAGTAGGTGTTATTGGATGTTACAAATAGTGGGTATTCTTACATAATCTTAAACTATCACGAATACTGAAATGCTAGGATTTGGCTTAAGGACCATGTTTTAGCTGTAGTTCTTCTTTGCCTTGTTGTTATGGGTATAAATCACACCACATTATTTGAATTGTTTGTTATGGTTTAATCTTAGAAAACTTCTGTCTGGAAAAAAAAGAATACATGTTAGCTGTGAAATCCCCTTTTGTGTCTACAGACATTTTAATCAATAGCTGCAGATTCATTTTCTCTTTTCTTTGATTCGGTACTGCTCTACTTGTCTTTCCTTCTGGACTGAAAGCTAATCCTTTGTGTTAAACAACAGCAGAAATTAAAATGCAGGTTGTTATTTTTGAAAATTTGGGTTTAAGTATTTAAAGCTAAGCACCCAAAGATTCAGCTGTCTCAAATTAGAGGCAGCTTCTGAATACATTGGTGTACAGTAAGTGAATTGCCCAAGGAGACAGAAAGTCTGGCAGAGCTAGGAAGAGAATCAAGTTCGCTTGCTTTAACCACTACATTATTCCTCTCTCCCTTCTAGAAATAGGTTTCTAAAGTTACTGGGCAATTATAGCAATATTTTTGGAATGCAAAATGAATTATTTGTGTGTACCATAGATTATATACAATGCCGGATTCTATATTAATCCTGTGTTTCCTAGTAAGAGGAAAGGTAACATTGTCTGAAAAGGCTCGCCTTAGTAAGAATGAAATGGGTAAAATGAACATGCCAGATTACTGTTCATTTCTGGATTACTCTAACAAATCTATGTGCAGCTATCAGCAGACCAGAATAGGAGATGAATCTCACAGTAGGATTAGAACACTGATTCTTTAGCTCCAAACAGTTACCTACTGGTTGAGATAAAATAGATCTCCATTAGCCAGCACTAAACTTCCATGAAAATTGGTCAGATAACGAATAAAACTACAATGCAAATTCAGTAAGGATTTTGTCCCCTGTGATGTGCAAAACTCTCATTAATATTAATAAAAGTTACAATAAATGCACATTGTTATTAATAAAAGTTACAATAAACATACATTGTGTACCCTTTATAATGTTGCTTCTGAACACTGGTTGTGCTATGGTGCTCATTTTTGTGCATTTTTCCATTATAAAATATGAGCCTTGCTAGTTATGTAAGGAACACTTTTCCCTAGGCCAAAAAATGTATTTTACTGCAAATCTTTTGGCAGTGATAATACCATTATTTTTATTTATATTTTTTTCTTAAAGGTTAGCTTTCACTTCAAAACTGGAGGCTAGTTAAACAGTTACTCTATCAAGGGGAAGAGAAAATGAATCTGTAGCTATTGATTAAAGTGTCTGTAGACACACAAGAGAATTACAAAGATAAATATATATTGTTTCCAACAAACGTTTAACATGATAAAATGACAGGGAACTACATTCAGATAGCATGCTGTGATTTATGCCCAAGATAACAAAAAATTGAAAAATTAAGGCTGAATCAAATGCTCAACTTGCATTCATGTAACAAATACGAATGACTTGGGTGAGTGAGGTTTACTTCAGAGGGTAAAGGTTGCAGGAGCATGACCATCATATGGTATGTAACTTTATCCAATATGTATACAATCCTAAAATGCTGCAAGCTTCTTAGAAAGCTCTTAGCACCCTAGGCTAGATTCATAAAGGGACTTAGACATGTATCTTGTCACTGGTTTTAAATTATAAACTTGTTGGGGGCAAAGAGTATCTTTTGATTTATTTTTGTACTACACCTAGCACAATAAAGATCCAAACTGATTGGGAGCTAGGGGCTACTGCAGTACAAATAATACATGATAAAAGTAATTCCTTCACTGTGGTATTTATTTTTCGTTTCCTGGTATTGTGTATCTTGTGTCAGTTACTCTAGAGAAGGTTCTGATCCACATCATAAAAACATACCAAATAACTGATAGTAGGGATTCGGTGTCTTATAGCGCAGAAATATTGACGGCATTCACTGCCCCTAATTTTCATTCCACTCAGAAACAAGAGGTTCAACCTTGAGCATTTTAAATTCTGTGCTGACCACGACTCCTAACTAGGTTATGTATTCACAGATTGATAGTTTTTTGTTTGTTTTTAAGGCCTGAAGGGACCATTATAATAAATTAATCTCACCTCCTCTATAACACAGGCCATAGAATCTCCCCAAACAATTCCTTTTTCATCTAGAACATATATCTTAGAAAGACATCCAAACTTGATTTAAAGACTACAAATGATGGAGAACCCACTACATCCCTAGGTAAATTGTTCCAATGGTTAATTACCCTCGCTTTTAAAAATGGGCACTTATTTCTAGACTGAATTTGTTTAGCTTCAGCTTCCAGCCATTGAATCCCATTATGACTTTTTCTGCTAGATTAAACAGTCATCTTCTATCAGAAATTTCTTCCCCATGTAGGTATTTATAGGAAACTGATCAATGGACATTAGCTATATGCCACATTTATCCAACAATAAAACTTCAAAACCTGTAGTCTACATTTTAATTAAAAAGTTTCATTTTATGAGGGCCGTTTAAAAATATTTCTAGTCCATTGGATCTTCAGCGTGTCCTTGCTATGACATTATCCTAGAACACTTTTGTATTCCTAAGAAAGAATAGCTTAATATTCACCTTCAGTCTTTGTATGACACTGAATCCTGATGCACTTGACCCCAAAATATTGATGAGATAGTTATCTAGCTTCTTGTAATTCAGGTTTCTCTATTCAGGCGATGCTGATTGCCATTTAAAAGCCTTGCACCAGAACAGTGTTGACAAACTGTTAGCACTAACTGATATCATGTGGAATTGAGGAGTCAAGAATTGGATTGACTTTCTATCGGTCTGAAATGGGAGAGAATTCATCAGAAGCTGTCTGTCATCTGCATTACTGCCAAAAGAGCCTCTGATGAAGTCAGAAAGGGTCAAATGCATAGTGCTTTGTTTTCATTATCTTTATCTCCTCCTTGTGCACACACTGGACAAAACCCTTGCCAAAGAGCTGCCTGCAAAACTTCTACAAAAGAAAAGTAACATTTTAAAAGGCTTCTAAAAAAAAGTTGAACTTACAGACAATTGCAAAATGTTCTGCTGTAGTCATTGGCATACACTAATAGATATCTATGGAATGTTATCTATTTAGGCACCCGAATTAGGTCTTGGCTACCTAAAATAAGTATATAGGCATCTAACTGTAGGCTTCCAAATTTAAATAATTTGAACTAATTTTCAATAATTTGTTGAGTTTTGGGCCCATTACAAACATTTTAAAAAAAAACATCAGTCAGTAGTACCCATGTTTGATGTGTATTATTCATATACACCAACAGTAATAACTGCCATTCCTATGTTAACTACCCCAACCTATAAAACTTGGAACATGTCCAAATTGCTAGCTAGATATTAAGAAATATTTGGTGTGAAATATGAGCCTTACACTAATCCCAAAAGCCAGCAAATTCAGACACTGACAGGCCACTAGAGGGAGCAAATTCCACACCTCCACCATGAATACTTTGTATTTTTCCTCCTCCAGCTTCCAGTTCTCAATATATTAAACCTAGGGACCATCAAAGGCTGTCATTTAAATGTTCTGGTTTCAAATCACAGAGGCCTTAATGTGGATCCTGAAGAATGAAGTACAAGTGTAGTGTGCTCATATCAATCTGCTCAGTTAATGATGCAGTTTGCTACATTCTGCACTGGCTAAAGCATCTGATTGCTCTTCTAGGGTAGCCCAAGCAGTAGTCAAGCCTGGAAGGACATGACTGTAGGAGGGTCAGGCTAAAGACCACAATTTCTTGGCTAGCTACATGTGTGAAAAAAACTGAAAGCAATTTCAGTCACTGTTTCTCTCTGGGAATTGAGGAGTAGGTGGTAGTCCAAAAGCATCCAAGATTATGAAGCTCTTATGAAAGACACACTCAGTTAAGTCAGTCACAAACTGCATCAAATCTTGTAGTTGTTTCTCCTTGAGAACTAGTATTGTCTCTGCCTTATCCACATTAAGCCAGATATAAAAAGTACTTAACAACCCTATATAGTTTTGTTTGTTTTCATTTCTTTTGTAATGTGACTATGATTTTTCCGTTATTCTTCAAAAAAATACTATCCAGTTAAGACAGCTGAAGTGTATTCAATTTTGTTTGTTCTGAGTCTCATAAACCCTCAGCTAACCCCATTTATACCAAAACCTATTTGAAAAACTTTACCAATAGGACTCCAGAAAAATATTTGGAATCCATCTGATGATGTTTTTATCCTCCTAACTGATAATTTTATCCTCTAAACTTTTTAATAATATAATAGTGATGTTTCAAGTTTGTTTATCTCCAGGCTGCTAGTGGTTCCAGATGTAGTGCTGACCAGACATATGGTATAAAAAAAAGTTTGATTTTTCTCATATAGTTCATAAGAATGACCATAATGGGTCAGACCAATCGTCCATCTAGCACAGTGCCTGTCAGATGCTTCAGAGGAAATGAAGAGAGCAGGACAATTTTGAGTGATTCAAACCCATGTTGTCCAGTCCCAGCTTCAGGCAGGAGGAGGTTTAGGGACACTTGGAGCATAGGGTTGCATCCCTGACCATCTTGGCTAATAGCCACTGATGGAACTATCCTCCTTGAATTTGTCTAAATATTTTTTGAACCTAGTTATATTTGGCTTCATGACATCCCATGGCAATGAGTTCCACAGGTTGATTGTACATTGTGTACTTCCTTTTCTTTGTTTTTAAACCTGCTGCCTATTAATTTAATTGGGTAAGCCCTGTTTTTTGTGCAGGGATAAATAATACTTCCCTATTCACTTTTTTCACACCATTCAGGATTTTATAGACCTCTATTATATTCCCCCTTAATCATCTCTTTTCTAAACTGAATAGTCCCAGTCTTTTTAATCTCTTCTCCATACTCCTCATAATTTTTGTTGCCCTTCCTTGCACCTTTTCCACATTTTATTTTTTATATATATATATATATATATATATATATATATATATATATATATATCGACCGGAACTGCAGGGTGTATTGAAGGTGTGAGTGTACCATGGAATTATATAATGGCATTGTGATATTTTCTCTTTTATTATCTTTTCATTCTAATGGTTCGTAACATTCCATTAGTTTTTCTGTTTTCTACTGCCTCTGCATATTGAGTGGATCTTTTCATAGAACTATCCATGATGACTCCAAAATCTTTCTTGAGTGGTAACAGCTAATTTAGACTCCGTCATTTTTTATGTGTAGTTAGGATTATTTTTTCCAATTTGTTTTACTTTGATTTATCAACATTGAATTTCGTCTGCCATTTGGTTGCCTGGTCACCTGGTTTGGTGAGATCACTTTGTAACTCTTTGTAGTCTGCTAACTATCTTGAATAATTTTATATCCTCTCTAAATTTTGCCATGTCATTATACAGCCTCTTTTCCAGATCACTTATGCATATGTTGAAAAGCACAGGTCCCAGTATAGATTCTCAGAGGACATGGCTATTTACCTCTCTTCATTCTGAAAACTAATAATTTATTCCTATTTTTTGTTTCCTGTCTTTTAACCAGTTACTGATCCATGAGACAACCTTCCCTCTTATCCCATGACTGCCTACTTTGCTGAAGAGCCTTTGGTGAGGGACCTTGTCAAAGCTTTCTCAAAGTCCAAGTATACTATATCAACTGGATTACCCTTGTCCACATGCTTGTTACACCCTCAAAGAATTCCAATAGATTGGTGAGGCATGATTTCCCTTTACAAAAGCCATGCTGACTCTTCGCTAACATATCATGTTAATCTATGTGTCTGATAATTCTATTCATTACTATAGTTTCAACCAGTTTGCCTGGTGTTGAAGTTAGGCTTACCAGCTTGTAATTGTCAGGATTGCTTCTAGAGCCTTTATTAAAAATTGCTGTTACTTTAGCTGTCCTCCAGTCATCAATTACAGAGGCTGATTTAAGCGATAGGTTACATACCACAGTTAGTAGTTCTGCAATTTCATATTTGAGTTCCTTCAGAACTCTTGGGTGAATACTATCTAGTCCTGGTGACTTATTACTGCTTAATTTATCAATTTGTTCCAAAAACCTCCTCTGCTGACACTTCAATCTGGAGAGTTCCTCAGGTTTGTCACCTAAAAAGAATGGGTCAGGTGTGACATATCTGAGGAACTGTCCCAGGCAAAGGTGTCAATTTGTGTCTTATTCTCTACAGTGAGGACTGAATCCAAAACATTCAGTTTCACCTTATATTTTTTTAAGCATATCTAGTGATTGTAGAAGTTTGTCATTAATAAGACACATTCAGGGCTTTGTACTTCATACTGATTTTCAGTTTCCTATAGAAATCAAAATTTTAATGTGTAAACAAAAGAGAATTTGAAAAATAGAACACATTATTTTCAGAAATAAAGATGATAAACTTACTGTGTGGAGGGGGATGTGACTGGCATTTTCTTGAGCAGGGAATTCAAACTTCTTAATTTAGTGTCACACCAGATTATAATTCATGAATACTAACTGTGAATTATAGTGACATCCATTAGTGCTGCTATGGTCATTGGTCTGTCAGCTTCTTTATATGGCTTTAAAACTTAGCCATTGAAATTCATTTTAGTTTGAAACTTAGCATACCTCATGTCAGCTCATGTTTTTTCTTGCGGTTGCTTGCTTGTTTTGCTATTCAAATAATCTGTGGCTACTTTCAAAACTGATGTAAAACAAGAGGGGCCAAGTTCATCTGGCTTCAATAGTTACACCAGGGATGAAGTTTGCATAATTTATTAACTAAGTTCAGACATTTTTCAAGATAAAAAATGGGTAGCTTTTTATTTTAAAAACACTCATTGATTCATAAAGCCAACAAAATTGCATATGTGTACATTTAAAAAATTATAATACACGTCCATATAAATAGCTCCACATTTCAGAATACCATGATATGTTTTATTGCAGTTGTTGTCGTTTTATTTATAAGTATCATGTCCAAGATTCATATGAATCCAAAACAGAAATTATGGATTCTCAAATAAGAAATCCACTCTTTACAAATATCCAAATTCAAATTGCACAACAGACTAACAGTTCCATTGTAGCTATTATAATCAATTGAGTAAATTGAATGGATTCTAAAAATGATTAAGACTGATAGCTATACAGCAGCTAGGAAATTAAAAAAATCTCAAACATTTCTGAAACTGCAAAGGGCCAGACCTGCTCACTTGACTCACAGAATTAAGTCCTTTGGGTCAGGTGAACAGGATTTGACTCAGAGTCAATGCTAAACTTTAAAAGCTCCCTGGGAGCCATTAATCCAACTGTCTAATTCACGCATGTCTTCAAAATTTTCCAAAAATACATTTAAAATACACATGACACATTATACAAAATAATGTAACTGTTTCCACATAGCTAAATCAAGCCTCCTAGACCAAAGGGGATTCCATTTTATTTCTTTTCAAATACAAAATAGAAGTAAATATATAACAAAAACCTGCATTAAAATAGGTTTCAGAGTAACAGCCGGATTTTTTTTCAGAATACACTCATAAAACAAGGAGTTAGTTTTATATGCTTCCCTGAACTGGGCCTACAGAGGTCCAGATTCGATGTGATGCTTAAAACTCCTAGTAACTTCAGTTGAAATACAGGGAGCTAGATTCATAAAGGGACTTAGGCACCTAAAATGGCACCACTTAGGCACTGCTGACATTCATAAAACCAGGTTTCAGAGTAGCAGCCATGTTAGTCTGTATCCGCAAAAACAACTTGTTATGAATAACAAGTACTCCTGTTATTCATAAAACCCTCGCTCAGCTGCTGCCTAACCCTGTAGGCATGTAAACTCCCTTGACGCCAAAAATTTTCACTCTAAAAGTCCCCTAGGCAACTAAAGTTTCTCCCAAAGGCATGTACAATGCTGCCTGACTCTAGGCGTCTGGATGTCTATCTCACACATAAGCCCCAGTGTAATCCACAAACCAGGGGAAGATAGACATTCCTCTGCCTATCCTGCCTGCTCTAAACTTGCTTACTAGATTGGGACTCATTCAAAATCTGGCCACAGGAGGGCATTGTTGTACCTACCTTATAACTTTGAGCCCAGTGGTGGGCACACTTATCTAGGTTCAATTACCCCCTTGCCTGAAGTGGGGAGAGAGGATTTGAACAGGGGCTCTTCCACCTCTTAGGAGAGTGGCCTAACCATTTGGGCATGGAATATTCTGGTGGGGAGGGAGAAAGGTCTCTCCTGTTGAATCAGTTGCACTTTGGATTAAATTCTTAAAATCATTGGGTGAGAGCACGCAAGCAAGAGAATGACTCTGTAGCCTGGTGGGTTGGCACTTGCTTGGAAGGTGGGGGAAGCAGGGTTTAGTACCCATGTGCTAATGACTGTTTAATTATTTATACAAAGTGCAAAGTTTCAGCAAGAGAAATTGAGAGACACTTCCCTCCTCCCCTCTCAGAATAGCCCCATGGTTGGGGCACTCTCCTGGCAGGTGGGAGACTAGTGTTTAAATATTTTCTTCCCTTCAAGCAGAGGAGGGAACTGAACCCACGTCTCCCACATCCCAAGGGGGGGGGGTGGTAATTACTGGACTAAAAGTTATACAGTGGGTGGTGGCGGCTGCTTGTGCCACATCCAAAAGCAGCAAGAAACACCTTAGGCATCTAACTCCAGGAGAGGGTTCATAGCTGAAAATCCCAGAGATAGGTGCCTCCCTCCTGCCTGGATTTAGGTGCTTAACTGCCTGAGAGGGGCAGGATTTAGGACACATCCCTCTGCTTGGCATCTCCCATTGGCTAGTTTAGGCAGCTCCTCGCTCAGCATTTTGGCTTTTGTGAATCTCATGCATAGGTGCCTGGATATCTCCATTCATTGTATAAGGAGCCTCAGTACCTAACTCAGGCTTTGTGATTCCTGGTAATTTGCTTAGGTGTTCCTAGTGTGGAAATCAATTTTCTATTTTGATATCACTGTAAATTCAGGTTCCTCTTCACAATTCTTTTTCCACTCTTTCCCCTTCATTCAGTCTGCAGCCTTGACTAATTCACATTTCAACACTTTTATAAAATATTTTTTGTGACATGCTACTCTATAGTTAATGTAACTAAAATGGTGTTGTCTCCCAGACTTGCAAAAATTTGAATGCCTGTATTGGTTAGATGCCCTGATCTTTTTGCAATAATTTTTTTTTGTTGAGGTTCACTATTCATTGGATACCTTGGAGTCTCATCATGACTAAAGCTGAACCTATTGGGTGAACGGTAATAAGGAACCATATGAGCAGAGCATGACTTGCTTTCCAGAGTTCATGAAATGGGTGAGCAGTTTGAGGCAGCTCTAAATTTTAAATGACCTCCAGGTGTGTGTTGTTGGTGTGTGTGTGTTGTTGTTGTTTTTTTTTAAGATTAACCACACTACACAATCAGGCTGAATTTAAATAAGTGTTCTAAACTCATACATTCCCTAGCCTGTGTGTACTTGACACTTTAATGAACCAGAAGAAAATGATCTGAAGCAGATGGTTTGCTTGATAGTGTTTTTGTTCTTCTTGAAATCAAAGAAGAAAAATCACCAGCATTAATGAAGCCTCCTCACTGATAGGTTAGAATGTATAGTTTTAATTATAATTATCACATGGAGGAGATGGCTTACTTCAGTTCATTGTGCTGGAAAGGTTCAGATTCAGAAGCATGAATCCAACTGTTTCCCTGAGTCACACCTATTTTAACATCAACATTTTAGTAATCTCAGTAAAGTTTTCCTCCTTCTCTTCCTAATGATCTCCATAAAATGTGCAGATTTTCTCACTATTTCCATCTCTGCCTATTTTCACCTTTATTTACAACTTTTATGACAAACCCAAACTCTTAGGTCTCATTAAAGTTTAAAGCATTACATTCAAGCTAGATCTACAAAATGTGTGTCTGTGTAAAGTCCTTCCTATACATTTCAAAAGAAATGAAATTAACTTCACATTTAGATGGCATGAAGTACAGCTCAGTAGGAGAGAGAGGGTAAATATGAGACCTTTTTTGACACAACTGCATAAAAAATCCATTTTTATGTCAAAAAATCCATTGTGGCCAGGATTATTTGCTATCTGTAGCTGCTTTTTCTTTTAAAAATATCTTATCATTTTGGTTGGTCATATTTAATGAAGAAGATAGAAACTTCATTGCGATCAGCCATGCAGAAAAGCTGAACATTTGTCATTTAACATGGCATTTTGTTTCTACAAACTTACTAGCTCGACTTCAGCTCTGACCCCACAAACTGAAAGAGCGGCTCAAAGGAAGCAACCCTAAAGAGCGAATTTATGACAAGTCTTGATAATATTAGTAAGTCAGTTTTAGATTTCCAGAAATATCAAATGTCATGGTTAGTGCTTAATTCTGTTTCCATTGCACATCCATTTCATATACAAGTTAGTATATGTAAAGGAATGATCAAAGCTTTAAAACAATTGTATTCATTCTGTGCCTAGCTCTACTGGCACTACGCCCCAGAGTAAGTTACAGCTCACGGTGAGTAAGATATCAGAGTCATGCCGTGAATACAAACAGAAATGCTTCTAGCTATGATTTTTTTTTTAACGTGGCTAGTGTTTTTGCGTGCATCATAATTTGGATTCTGAATAAGACATGCCTTAAATGGATCTAATTTTCAGAAAGTGCTTAGTACCTACTCTCTGAAAATTAGGCCCCTTTGAGGTGTTACAAGTTGGACACCCAAAATCACTACTTATTTTTGAGAAATTTAGCCTTAGTCATTCTTTAACATATGCTGTTAGCTTTTTTGAGAAGTGTGATCACCATGAAAACACAGTTAACCAGTTCAACCATTTGATGTAGTAAGGTACCATTAGCCACAAGAGAGTAGAATCGGGCCATTTGCTAACGTCTGTTAAAAAAAGATGTACTATGCAAGATACATCTGTTTTGTGAGATGTCAGAGAAAAGGTGCTCTCATTCATTTTACTTTCCTATTTTTTAAAGATTCAAGCCCCAAATTTCTTTACTCTAGGTTTTGTCAGTTATGTGCCCATATTTTATACTGCTTAGAGATCAATAGACAATTTGGAAAGTGTTTTATAATTTATTCATTGGGTATTTCAGGCATCCTGAAGGCATAATACACACAAGATCAAAAAAGCCTATATTGGTATTGATCCATATTTTTGTAATGTTATCCAGCCTATTAGGAAACCAAGTAGTATAGACTTTGTGAAACCAAGCTCATCACAGAAGACATAGTGCAAAAGGAAATCCTAATGAAGCATAAATTTGAACGTGTTTGGTGTGAACAATTAAGAGGATTTAAGTTTTTAAAATGTACAGACAGCAACTCAAAATACATTTTAAAACCCTCCAGGTCATGAAGACATTTCTCATTTCATTCAGAGGCCAGGTTTGTGCAAATGACCTAGTTACTCATCCAAAGTGGTTCTCCTGTAGGATTCCTATAGTCTAGTTTAGCTAGTGATCTGGAAAGTATCTTTGTATTTGGAAATGAAAAGTCTGGTGATGAAGGCACTGGAGTTGGACTTAGGTGATTTAAATTTAATTCCTCTGCCTCAGACTTCATTTGTGTCTTTATGCCATGCAATCTATCCTTGTCACTGTGGCCCATCTGCCCCAAAGAAATTTGTCTTGCCTATTACAAATGTTTTCAGGCAGGAACTGTCTTATAATGCATTTGTACAATGTCTAGCACAATGGAACCCTCCCCTTTTGGGGGGTCTTTAGGTGTTACTGTAATACTAATACTAATAATTAATAATATGGTTGTTTAGTTGCATTTGTCAGTAAAGAAGTATTTCATAGAAAGATTATTTCAACTACAGGTGAAAAGAACTATGGTTAAATTTTGACTATTATTACAAATAAAAAACAGTTAATTTCTAAAACAGTTGGGGAAATGAGTTAGTTTCATAGACCTAAACACTCTTCTCCCATTGCATGTCAGCCACAGTAGGGCTCTGTGTGACTTTAAGAATCCAATCTATCAAAAATAAATAAATAAAAGCCCTCGCTGAATAACACTTTGTGAACTTTTCTTTTTTTCAATTAGTTGCTCTAAGAAGATGGCAGTAACAACCTTCGCCAGAGCCCTTGGCTATCCTTAACTATAGAAAGTGTCACAATAAAAGAGATTAATATCAAGGTCTTTGGGATACTTATGCAGTGAGAAACAGCAACAAGTAGCCATCAAATGCATGGTATTTGTTAAAAGCAGTGTTAGGTGAGCCACTGAAAGTCGGTCAAAATAAAAGTACTTTGCATTTTACTGTTGTTAATAGTATAATATACAGGACTGACTTCCAAGCAAGGAACAAGCTTGGTTTGATTCACCCCTAACCATACCCGCATGTCTTAAGAATCATTCCTGTCTGTAGATGGAATCAACACTAGAAAACCAATGCTAATAAGCAGAGTGTTTTACACCTCTACCCCGATATAACTCAACCCAATATAACACGAATTTGGAAATAATGCGGTAAAGCAGTGCTCCCGGGGAGATGGGGCTGCGCACTCCGGTGGATCAAAGCAAGTTCGATATAACGCAGTTTCACCTATAACACGGTACGATTTTTTTGGCTCCCGAGGACAGCGTTATATCGAGGTAGAGATGTATTTACTGCTCAATGGGTTGATGGAAGTAAGGTCTCTGTCTCCAGTGATCTCTCTCTCTGCCTTATCAAGTTTTGCATTTTCCTCTTGAAATTCTCTGCCTATCAAAAAGCAAAACAAAACAAAAGTGAAAGCTTAGCAAGATCATCCAGAAATTCAGCCATTTTCTAAACAGCTTTATTATATTTTTTTAAATAAGCAGCAAGACTTACTGTATGTAAGAGCTTTAGGGGGAAATGAAGCCTACAGAAGGATTTTTAAAATAATAGATAATTTTGGTGTTCTCGAATAGTCTGGCTTTTGAGCAGCATTAATGTATTACTCCAACATTTCAAGGCAAATGTTTTTGATCAATTCCTGCCTTCCCATCCATTACTGGCAGTAAGACAGGTTGTAATGTCAGTGCCTACTATCAATAACAAGCTCAGGAATGAATGACAGGAGGGACAGCACACTACCCTATCCCAGGCTAATGGACACACAGATGAGAATATGCCACAGGGAGGAATTGGTTGTGAATCTGAAGATGGAAGGCAACTTGGATGAATATGATCATGAAATGATAGATTCCATGATCCTAAGGAAAGGAAAGAGTCAGTGCAGTAGAATAAGGATAATGGAGGTCAAAAAAGCAGTCTTTAACAACTAAGAAAATGGCATGTAAGATCCCCCGGGAAGAATATCTAAGGGGAAAAACAATTCAGGAGTGCTTGCAGTTTCTCCAAGAGGCAGTATTAAAGGTACCACAGTGAACTATCCCATGCAAAAGAAAGATAGGAAGAATAGTAAGAAGCCAGTTAGGCTGCATCAGGAACTCTTAAGTGACCTGAAAATCAAAATGGAATCCTACAAAAAGAAGAAATATGGACAAATTACTAAGGATGTGTAGAAAAAATAGCACAAGCATGTAAGGACAAAATAAGTTACATCGAGCACGGGACATAAAAGGGATTACAAAGAGGTTCTATAAATACATCAGGTGCAAGAGAAAGATGAAGGAAAGTGTAGATCTACTTCTTTGTGGGGAAGATGAGCTAATAATGGACACCAAAAGGCTTAAGGGTAGATTGTGGGTGACTAGAGCACAAGGATTGAAAAATTAGCTCTTTTTATCACTCTGAGTATTTGTCACATTCTTCTTCAATAATTGTACCTCATGTGGACAGAAACTGATTGTATTCTTTTGTGTTCCTTCTGATTTGTGTCTTGGGTTTATTTTAGTGACTTAATATGCTGTTCAAACGCTCTTCACGAAAGGAAAGCAACATATACTTTATAAATATGTAGCTCTCCCAGCATTCAGTAATGGGGACCATCTCAGAACTCCCACTTCAGAGGGTCTTGGATTTCTCAGTGGCATTTCTATATTCCACATGATGTTTCTCCTTTTAAAGATATCTCTTCACTTGTTAGAACTTGTCAGCATCCAGAGCCCACTGCCTTGCAGAACTTCCCCTAGAAATTCCATGTTTTCTGGATGAAATTAGGAACAAAAGAATGGCCATGTTACAACAAACCAATGGACCATCTAGTCCAGTATCCTGTCTTCTGACTATTGTCAGTGCCTGATGCTTCAGAGGTAATGAACAGAACAAGGCAATTATGGAATGATTCATCCAGTCCCATCTTATGGCAGTTAGAGGTTTAGGGTTGCCTGGAGCATGGGGCTGCATCCTTGAACATCTTGGCTAATAGCAAGTGATGGTAAGATTGAGATTAGCTAAAATTTGATGTTTGCTGGTCAAAGTTAGCTAAAATGTGTTAGCTGATCCTGACCGCTTTTCCTAGTCTAGCTAACCCTAAATCACAAGCTTATATACATGTCTCCACTTCACCACCTTATTGTCCACAATGGGTTACATATCTTTTGATCCTCACTCCTTCCCCCAACAGTTTGCCAACTGAAACACAGCTGTGTGGTACACAATCTTAACCACACAGTCCACCAAATAGTTCTTGTCTTCTGTTGTTGATCACTCTCATTTATGAATTTTATCAATTATTTGTATTACCATAGTGCCTAGGAGCCCCAGTCTTGGACTTGATCCTCATTGTGCTGGGCATTGTAGAAACCCATAGCAAAAAAGTGGGTCACTGCCCCAAGCAACTTTATGTCTTGTTTTCTATAATCACCCTTAAAGACCACTATACATGTCTCCACTCCTGTTTTGCTATTTGATTTACATCACTCTAATAACAGAAAAAAGTTTATGACTTAATTTATTTTGTTAGGAATTGCATCTGAAGACATCCTATTTCTAAATATCAGATGTTATTTTGTGAAGTATTTTGGCTGATGTATACAGTGTGAACATAACACAGTGATGGAATGTTTAGTGTGAGTCTGACATACTGATGGCATATCTGCATTGAGTGTGTTATAAAACTAAATAATATAGTTTGAGTAGATGGTTATACTTACTGATATGATAGAACTATTATATATGTAAACCAGAGAGAGATGCAGATAAACAAAGTGGTGCTGCATCATTTATTGAGTTACTATGAAATATCACATTCAAGCAGTAGCTCAGTATCATCCCAAAGCTGATGTGAAGCAAATCTCCATGATTGATTTATGTACTAAGGTTTTTATTTTCATTAGTGTGGCAGTCTATAATCTTCAAATTGTAATGAGAATGGACTCTGTACCACTTCCATCCTTGTTACCAGTATTACCATAACAATGGATTACTATTGGGCCATTCTGGATTTTATTTATTCTTTTTCATGAGAACAGCTTAATTCTGTGCAATCTTTGCCCTTTGTCATGGGGAAAAAAGACTTAGAATGAGGGTGAGGTCTTATTTTATCTTCAACTAGCAATAAGAATGGGCCATGTCTCTCGGACATAAATGTTGCCATAGTTATCCAGGTCTTCATCATTTCCAGGCTAGACTACTGCAAGGTATTGGGCTTGGGCCTGAAAGTGAAGGCCATGGCATTCTGCTTGATGGAACATGCCAGAGAGAGCACACATCCAGTGCATCCCACTCTACATTCATTTGCCATTCACTACCATATCTAGTTCAAAGTACTGGACCTAATCTTCAAAGTTATCAGTGAGCTGGGGTCAGGATAGTCAAGCTGTGGCTGATGAAACTCACAGTGAAAATATTTTCTAGATTGCCCTAGAATTCCCTCCCGACAGTGATCAAGCAAGTATTGCCACTTTAAGGACTCAATACAAAATCCACATCTTCATGCAGGCCATACTCAATAACTGAACCTGAGGGAAGGGAGGGCGTTGATCTGCCTAGAAGACTACCACAAGTAATTTTGGAAGAAGTATAGTCTAATGGATAAGGCACTGCACTAGGATCCAGATGATGTGGATTATTTTCCTGGGTCTGGCCTGCTTTGTGACCAGATTTAAGGAATTTCTCCTCTCTTTTGATTCCCATAGTTTTGGCTATCTTGTCTATTTAGACTGGAAATTCTTTGGGAGACAGGGACTGCTTTTTTACAGTGTGTGTGTGTGTGTGTGTGTAGAATGTCTACCACAATATTCAGTCTTGGTTGGAGCCTCTACTGTAATACAAATAATAGTAATAATGGTTAATCCAGCTCAGGATAGCTGTGAAAATCTAATGAGTGGTGAGGAGTATTTAGTTTTTTGGGAAGAAAAAATGAAAATGTTATGATCCTTATTTCCTTGGCTAGACTAATGAGATTTTACATGGATAGAATACTTAGAATTGTAGTGTGTGTGTGTGAGAGAGAGACTATGCACACTTTTAAATATTTTCCACTTTGATTGGTTGTCTGTTCTACTTTTCCATTATATGTAGTTGCTGAAATGGATGAAAAACAATGGTCAGCAAATAAATAACTGAACAAATTACAGTTCTCTCAGCTGAAAAGTGTGGATTACCCCAGAGACAAACCAAAGGAGGCAGGCATGTTCCCGCAGGAGATATGAAATCCTTTCTGCCTTTTTAGATTTTCTTCTCTGGGGAGCAAATCCCAGCAGCTGTTTTTAAAAGTTGAGGGTTAAAAGCCTTTTTGTTGCTGGGACTGTACAATGAAGCACATATAATGCTCCCGTGTGCATATTAAAGCTAAAATAAAGCTTTTTGAAACCTTTGGAAATAGTCAATGAGCCTTGCTGAGTGAGTTCAAAATGGTGCCCATGGAGTAACATGTTGGGATCTCAGTATTCTGCCGCAGGATCTTGCTGGATCCACCAG
Organism: Trachemys scripta elegans; assembly: GCF_013100865.1. NCBI lineage: Eukaryota > Metazoa > Chordata > Testudines > Emydidae > Trachemys > Trachemys scripta. The sequence goes on along the minus strand of NC_048302.1, from coordinate 104,102,685 downwards.
TCTAGCCTAAAGTGGTAGTACTGTAGAACAATTTACAATTATGTCTGCCACAGTACATGAAGGATTTGAATTCTGTTCCATAAAGAACAGGAACTGTGAAAAATATCAGTCTGTCCTTGCAACAGTAACAATAGTTAATGATGCAAAACCCAGTCGATTTTCATGACAATGGTAGGGTAACCCTCTAATCCTGAGAGGTATAAAGTATTCCTTTTCAGATACTGATCTAGTGCAGAATGCAGAGTCTGATTGCTTAGCAGTACTCTCTGGGCCTGATATTCTGAAGTGCTGGGCAACTGAAGATTCCATGTAATGCAAGTGAGGTTTTGAATGCTCAGCACTCTCTACATGTCAGGCCCTATATACACTCAGTGATCTGGACTGGCCTCCCTCTCAATTTCTGGTGCACTTTAATGTGTTAATTTTCATTTCTGATGCCCCAATGGTTTGAGATCTAGTTAACCGAGAAACCAACTCCCGCTCTGTGTGACATTGACGTAATTGAGGATGCAGTCAGTTAAGGGCCCTCAGTTTTGAAATTTGCTTCTTTGCTTTGGGCTGACAGAGCCAGTAGCTACTGGCCTTCATAACCTGCTGCAGACCTATTTGTTTTTCCATGCTTTTGAGGAGAGGGTTTCCTAAGAAGAGGGTAAATGAGGAGTTTACTATGTGTGGAATTAGCCTAGGTGAGAGGGTCCATCATTTATTTAATAAGATATGTAATTGTGATTACCATATTGTGCCCAGAGCTTTGGATGTGTGCATTTAAAAAAAAAAAAGTTAATAGACAGACATAGAGATCAATATTATATCTTACTTGTGAAGTACAATGTATTTTGTTTTCTCCTCAGATATTTTACTATCCCTTAGCTATGAGGTAAATGTATGTTGTACTCCTATTTTTATTTCTAATGCTTTCTGATACTTTCTTGTAATAGATTGCACTTGAATCAGTGGAACTATTCATGTAATTAAAGTGAAGCATGCACTTAAGTGCTTTGCTAACTTAGGTCTTAATGCCCCAATCCAAAGCCCATTGAAGTTACTAGGAGTCCTGATATAGTAACAGAGGTTTTGCATATAAAATCAGGGTTTCATACAGTCCAGAATCCTGCACTCACATGGTACATCTACACAGCTCACTGCAGTGAATTTCAGAGCCTGGTTCAACAGACTTAGGCTCACAAGGCTCATGCTACTGTGCTAAAAATAAATGTGTAGACATAGTGGCTCCCCCTTTACTTCTTATGCAGCAGTTAAACACCCACAGCTGGTCTGGGGAAGCTGACTTGGGCTTGTGGGTCTCGGGCTGTGGGAATGTAAAATTTTTCAGGCCTATGCTGGAACCCAAGGTCTGGGGCCCACTGAAGGGGGACAGTCCAACAGCCCAGGGGGCAATCTGAGCCCTAACATCTACACAGCAATTTTTAGCCCCTGAGCTTGAGTCCCATGAGTCTGAGTCAGATGCAGCCATGCTGTGCGTCTTTTATTTTAGTGAAAACATACCCTTAAAGACTTACATTTCTCTATTCCTAAAGGCCTACTTTTTTTTTTTTTTTATTTCATGGCCACAATCTCTTGTGTGTACAGAAAGTTGGCACAGTTATTTCACCCTGAACTAAATCTATTTAGAAGCTTAACTACCAGATTGCACTCACAGCTGAGATAAGTTAGGACTATAAATTGGTGTAATTGTGGGCATTAATAAGTAGGGCCTTACCAAATTCACAGCCATGAAAAACACGTCACGGACCATGAAATCTGGTCTCCCCCTTGGTGAACTCTGGTCTTTTCTGTGCTTTTATCTTATATGATACAGAATTCATGGGGGAGACCAGTGTTTCTCAAATTTGGGGTCCTGACCAAAAAGTGAGTTGCAGGGAGGTTACAAGGTTATTTTAGAGGGGGTCATGGTATTGCCTCCCTTACTTCTGCACTGCCTTCAGAGCAGGGCAGATAGAGAGCGGTGACTCTTAGCCAAGAATCTAGCTCTGAAGGCAGCGCCCACCAGCAGCAGCGCAGAGGTAAGGGTGGCAATACCATACCATGCCACCCTTCTGCGCTGCTGCCTTCAGAGCTGGGTGGCTGGAGAGTGGCAGCTGCTTACCGAGGGCCTAGCTCTGCAGGCAGCAGTGCAGAAGTAAGGGTGGCAATACCATATCATGCCATCCTTACTTCAGCGCTGCTGGTGGTGGTGGCTCTGCCTTCAGAGCTGGGCTCCCAGCCGGCAGTTGCTGCTCTCCAGCTGCGCAGCTCTGAAGGCAGCGCCGCTGCTAACAGCTGTGCAGAAGTAAGGATAGCAGCACTGCAACATCCACTGCAATTACAACACCATGAAATTTCAGATTTAAATAGCTGAAATCATGAAATTTATTATTTTTAAAATCCTATGGCTGTGAAATTGACCAAAATGGACCGTGAATTTGGTAGGACCCTACTAATAAGTAAGCATAAAATACACATTTTGGGCCAGATCCTCCATTGCTGGAAATCTGTGTAGTTACACTGATTTAAATTTATACCATCTGAGAATTCGTACCTACCTTCCAAAGAAGTGCACTCAATATATTAGATCATACTTCAGTAATTTAATGCTTACCCTAAACTTTTCAAATTACTTCTGCATGACTGGTATAGCAAATAATTTCCTATGTTTTTATTACAGTGTTAGACTATATATATATATAATATAATATTCCCCAGAAAAAGAAAAGAAACAATACACACAAAGGCGATCCTGAGCTGGTATAAATCAGCATAGCTTCACTAATGTAAAAAAATAAACTATGCTGATTTATACCAGCAAAGGCTCGGACACAATCATCTACCCATTCTGAATGCGTTGTGCGGTATTCTGCACAATTATTACCGAGAGAGCATTTTTCTGGCTGGCAAAAGCCTGGCTCTTCAGGAGAGCACTTTGGCTCTCATATGTTCAGGTAGCTTTGCACATTTCTCGTAACCCAGGGATGACATTTGAACATCAAGTCTGACCTGAAAGTTGAGGGAGAAATACTCTTTAAATAGAATAGATTTATTGCAGAGATGGAAGATGAGTAGAGCTGCTAGCTGAGAGAAATATCTGTGGAGCTCTTTCTGGTGTTAAGATGCTACCTTGAACTTGCAGATTGAGAAGAAATAATAAAGTGCCTTGGCAATATACTATTTTGATCTATATCTTCTACTGGAAAGGAGCCAGTGGTATTTACTCTCTTTCTGTTTGTTGTCAATGTCTTAGCACTCAACATGAACTCTACTCTAGCAAACTGTCAGAATAAGTTATTTCTAGTCTGTAATGAATGCTTCTTTAACATGTTATTGAAAATAACAGGTTTCAAATGTGTGACCGTATTGTATATAATTCATTTTATTCTCCAGCAATGTCCTTAGGAGAAATAAGGGTAGAATGAATGTGAACAACGTACTGTAGCAGAACCTAAACTGACAAGGCTAAAGATAAAACTTTACACATATACGTGTGTGTACATATGTATGTATACACTATATCTCTAAAATGTGATATGTATAAAAAACTGGGCATGTTTAGTCTTGAGTCTTCAAATATGTTAAGAGCTGTTATAAAATGGACAATGATCAATTGTTCTCCATGTCCATTGAACAAGTTAGACAAACTCTTGTCAGGGGTGGTCTAGATATACTTCATCCTGCCTCAGAATGGGAGAATGGACTAGGTGACCTTTAGAGGTGCCTTCCAGCCCTGTATTACTATGATTTTATTATTATCTCTTGGTACAACAATGCTGAGACCACTACTGGGATACTGTATCTGGTTCTGATGTCCACACTTTATAAAAGATGGTGAAAATTTGGACAGGGTGCACAGAAGAACCACCAGAATGTTTCAAGGAATGGAAAAAAATGCTTTTCCATAGCAAACTAAAAGGTTCAGCTCACTTCCATAGTCACCTTTATTTTTCACTTTTCCAAGTGGAAGAAGTCCAAACTCCCTCATGGTTAAATTCGGTCACCCTTACTCATGTTGAGATGTACCTTACTCCACAAATAGTCCACATGAAATAGGGTCTACCCCATACACAGGGCTGTGCTTAATAGCCACAGTCTTACCCCATAGGACAACTCAGGCTCTAACCAGTATAGGCATAGTAAGCAGAAGTATATGCACATTGTATTCCAAATTAAAGTGTATCAAATTCCTCATATATACTTCCCCATCCTTTTCCCTCCATTCTAAACCACTAAGGCACTCTTCCCCCCCACCCCTTTTCTGCTATGGCTTTTTCAACAATAAACATGAAGTCCTGATTTACTCTTAACAAGTTAAGATACAAGTTAAGATATTTTTGTTTTATCTGTTTTTGGTGATTGCTCTATTAATTAGTCTGTCATTGAGCCAGTCCTTTCTCAGGTAGAATTCCTTCTGACTTCAACAGGAGTTTTGCCTAAATAAGGACTGCAGGATTTAGCCCATTGATTTTTATATGCAGACACCAATGTGTTCTTTCCCATTGAGTTTTTCAAGAAGTCATGCTTGGAAAAGAGACACTTTTTTAGTCAACAGGCTGTGAAAGCCAAAGTATCTTCTAGTTTCTACTAGTTCATTTCTTTAAAAAAAATTGCCAACTATTCAGATTCTCCAATTAAATACATTAATAGAATGTTCTTAAACAGAAATTGGAATCTCTGACTGGAGTGTGAAGACCCTCATAAAGCTAAGCATTTCATTTCCAATTATAATACTTGGGAAATAGTGATAGTAAAATGTGCTAGCTTTTACACACCAGAAGGAACAAGTCAAAACTGACTTTCTTAGAGTTTTTTCTTATCATAGCTGTACACAGTGGTACTGTCTGACCTATCATGTTGAAGATGTTCAGACTATTCAGCTGCTAGAATAAACTCTAGTCGCAAGTATGAAATGAATTTCATATTGAAAATATGTTGATAAAATGTTGGCAGGTAAAAGATGCATGTGTGATGGAAAGAAAATTACTTTGAAAATACCTCCTGAATGTTCACATTTTGAGTTAACAAGTAGTTGTGTGAACTTTCCCCTGTAATCAGGAAACTGCACACCTTGCAAATTGTATTAGGAACTAGATTCCTAGAGCCAAATAAATAATTTACAGAGCATAGGAAGTGCAAATAGGTGGCACTTTTGCAAAGTTTCTTATTTGGAATATAACCATTCTTTTAATCAAAATGTACCTTGGATGTGCTCACACAGTTCCCATTAAAATCTGTGTGTCTGAGGGCTGAATATAGCACTTAATATTTAGTATTGTGCGTGAAATGAATGTTTGCAATGCTGACATTATGAGAGTTATGTCAAAGTGAGTAAAATGTTACAACATATACAGTATTTTTTAAACCTTTGACTGCAAATCCATTATCTGTCAATATGATTTTATACCATTTATCTCAATAGCACATACACTTGAGAAATGGAATGAATGTTATGATGCTCTTAGATAGTAAATAATATTGTAAGGTGTATGTTAATGTGTTCAAATGGTAGGAGACCTCCCAATGAAGCACCTCCAGGTCCAAGTAGATATTCCAGATGATTCAGCAAAAATTCCTCCTGAGGCTACCATTACAGTGCAGCCCTTAGGGCTATCCTCACAAATAATAAAACTTTAGGAACTGGCTATGATGTTGCATCATGATAAAACTCCTCTGTTTCAGATAGTGACCTTACTTCATGGTCCAAATTGAGAGGATACGGTTAATCACACAGTTAGCATAATACAGGGATTATTAAAGTACAGTACTGTACTGACTAAGACAAGATCAGAGTCTAAATGTTTCTGTGGGAGGCAGAGGACACTGGCAAAAAAGATACTGTACAAAACAAAGGAATAGAAGCTCAAGGGACATGTTCCCTTTCAAGGCTTCATAGCCCCACATAGCCTCTTTTAGTGCTTTCATGCCTACCTGTGCTTACCATGACTCTATGCCCCCACCAAAAACCCATGCTCTAGGGGGCTGCCCAGAGCTGAGCATGCAAGTCAGAAGGGTGGTGCTCAATAGCAGCACTTGGGTGCAGGAGGAGAAGGCAGAAGGAAAACACTGATGCCTCCCTGCTTTCTCCCCTGACAGACCTCCAGTGGTAAGTCAGAGGAAAGCCCTACTTCTGTGCACCACAGGAGTCCATGGGCAAGAGCGGGAATGCAAGAGAATGCTTCAACCCTGCCTTCTCCTCCAACATGCCTAAACTGCTCCTGAGTGCCCACCTCTGAAATCACACAGAGTCTGGTGAAAGGGGTTTGGGTGACCATAATGAGAAGGGTTCTATGGAGAGGGCATTGGAAGAAGAAGGCTTATGGGAAGCATGAGGATATGAAGGGGAATGGAGAAGTTACTATCTGCCAAGACCAGAGTAGGGGCTAGGTGGGATAGTCATGCAGAATAGCACAGGGGTGCAAGAGAAGGCTGGAGGAAACACTACGGTATTTTGCCTTGTCCACACCAGTTAACTTCCTGTGGGAGTCCTACTGCTGCAATCCACAGGATATTACTATTAAAAGATCTCAGGATGTTTTCAGGGAGGGGTAACTGGATGAAAACGGGGGATTCATAGGGAAAGTAAATTTCCTGTGAACCTCTTAAGCACCATAGAAGGAGAGAACCTTAGTAGAAGTCTTATTAGTTTGCCTTCTTAACCCTTTCTCCCGTTCAGGGAGGCTAGCCTCCTGCCCCACCCTTTCTGCCCCTCCCCTCACCCACCGGAGCCAGAGATTCCCTGGCTGGTGCAGCCAAGCCCCCCGAAGACCTCCACCTCAGCCAGAGGAGCCCTAACTGGCCCAGCCAAGCTGCCCCAAGCACTGGCCCACCGGACACCCCGAGCTGCCCCTGTCTCGCCAGCCACCCCGAATCCCTGCCAGCTTTAGGGGAGAGGTGGAGTGAGGGCAGCGTCTCAGGGGAAGAGCGGGACGCAGGAGCAGGGCCTCAGGTTGGAGCGTGGATGCCCTTTTGGCAGCGGCACTCCAAAGGCAGCAGGCAGGTGGTGAGCCTTCAGAGGCCGGTGCTTTGCATCCTGTTTGGGGAGGCTTAGCCTCCCCTGGCCTATTATACTTGCCCTCCATGCTTCCTTCCCTGCACTTTACAAATATTTTTAGAGGAAAAATTCTCCTTTCCCCATTGATAAGCCTTCCTAGGTATAGCTTTGCAAGAAAAAGTGAACTTCCAAATTCAAAAGTTAGTATGTAACTTTTGAAATCAAAGTTTAATCAACTCACACAGTTCTGGTAGTCCAGTAAATTAGGTTCTAATTCTCTCCAGCTTTCTAGTCTTTCACTACAAGATGGCAATAAAAGTTAGACTTCTTGAACTCTGGTGAACATTTTTATTTCTATTTCTAGTGTGTCATAATTCGGGAAATCCTTTACAACTCACTGCAATTTTTGTAAAAGAATTCTACTTGGCCCTAGATTTGAAGGAGTTATTACTTTTTTGGTGGATTTCAAATGTGGGCCACAACTGGGCTTATAATATGGTTGGATATTTGGCAAGTGAAATAAAATTTAGCTCGCTAGTATATGCTACAGAATTCCTGTGAACTAGCAGGTAAAGTTTGTCAAATCATTCAGCAACCTTCTAATCTTCATTGGTTTTTCAAGACACGCCATGGAAATGAGATGTTTGAAGCATTTTTAGATGAGAAGACTATGGCTATGTATAGCCTGAGATGAACATAATTTTTTCTACTTTAAATCAGAGATTGAAAACTATTACTCATGTTTACCAGAAAACATGCAGTATAAAGCACCACTGTAAATGGTACCAACCCATTTTCTGAGGATATTTTTTTTTCTGGGTAGGTGACTAAATTATCATTTATTTTCATTATTATGTTAAAAGCCAAGTAGATATTGCACTAAATATTCATGACAATTTTGCAAAGTTGCAAGTCAAAATTCAATTGTTTTATACTGGTATATGGAATACTATTTTCACCTTCTACCCCTAATGGCCTAATGTCTAGCCAGTTGTTTCTCGTTTTGTATTTCTTCATTTGAATTTGCCATCCTACCTGCTTGTGTTGCCACATCTTTATTGAATTTCATCTTGATTTCAGACCAGTTCTCCAATTTGTCAAGGTAATTTTGAATTCTAATCCTGTCCTCCAAAGTGCTAGCAACCCCTCACATGTTGGCCTCATTTGCAAATTTTATAATCATACTCTCCACTCCATTGTTCAAGTCATTAGCCCAGTATCCTGTCTACCGACAGTGGCCAATGCCAGGTGCCCCAGAGGGAGTGAACCTAACAGGTAATGATGAAGTGATCTCTCTCCTGTCATCCATCTCCATCCTTTGACAGAGTCTAGGGACACCATTCCTTACTCATCCTGGCTAGTAGCCATTAATGGACTTAACCTCCATGAATTTATCCAGTTCTCACAACCTCCTCAGGTAAGAAGTTCCACAAGTTGACTGTGCACTGTGTGAAGAAGAACTTCCTTTTATTTGTTTTAAACCTGCTGCCTATTCATTTCATTTGGTGACCCCTAGTTCTTGTATTATGGGAATAAGTAAATACTTTTTCCTTATCTACTTTCTCCACATCACTCACGATTTTATATACCTTTATCATATCGTCCCTTAGTCTCCTCTTTTCCAAGATGAAAAGTTCTAGCCTCTTTAATCTCGCCTCATCTAGAACCTGTTCCAAACCCCTAAAAATTTTAGTTGCCCTTCTCTGAACTTTTTCTAGTGCCAGTATATCTTTTTTGAGATGAGGAGACCACATCTGTACATAGTATTCAAGATGTGGGCATACCATTGATTTATATAAGGGCAATAATATATTCTCCATCCCCTTTTTAATGATTCCTAACATCCTGTTTGCTTTTTTGACCACCCCTGCACACTGCATGGGCGTCTTCAGAGAACTATCCAGGATGACTCCAAGATCTTTTTCCTGATTCATTGTAGCTAAATTAGCCCTCATCATATTGTGTATATATAGTTGGGGTTATTTTTTCCCAATGTGCATTACTTTACATTTAGTAGGTTCATTTACTTCACCAGAGTTACACTGATTTACAACAGTGAATGGGCTGGTCCAATCCATGAATATCCATGAAGAAGGCTGAAGTGTTTAATGCCTATTTTGCTTTAGTTGCCACTAAAAGGGTTAATGGTGACCAGATTCCCAACACAATTAATATTAACAATAAGGGGCAAGGAATGCAGACCAACATAGGGAAAGAACAGATTAAAAATATTTAGATAAATTAGTTGTATTCATCTGATGAAATTCAACCTAGAATACTTAAGGAACTAGCTGAAGAAATCTCAAAACCATTAGCAATTTTCTTTGGGCACTCACGGAGGATGGAGCTAGACTGTTCTCAGTGGTGGTAGATGACAGAACAAGGAGCAATGGACTCAAGTTGCAGAGGGGGAGGTCTAGGTTGGATATTAGGAAAAACGATTTCATTAGGAAGGTGGTGAAGCACTGGAATGGGTTACCTAGGGAAGTGGTGGAATCTCCATCCTTAAAGGTTTTAAGGCCTGGCTTGACAAAGCCCTGTCTGGGATGATTTAGTTGGGGTTGGTCCTGCTTTGACGCGGGGGTTGGACTAGATGACCTACTGAGGTCTCTTCCAACCCTAATCTTGTATGATTATATAATCTCCTGGAAATGTAAACAAACTTGTTTGGCTGAGTGATTGTGCTGAACAAGAAGTAGGACTGAGTGGACTTGTAAGCTCTAAAGTTTTACATTGTTTTATTTTTGAATGCAGTTATTTTTGTACATAATTCTACATTTGTAAGTTCAACTTTCATGATAAAGCAGTTGCACTATAGTACTTGTATTAGGTGAACTGAAAAATAGTATTTTTTTTATAGTGCAAATCTCTAATCAAAACTAAATATAGAGTGAGTACTGTAAACTGCAAGATTTTTTTGAATAAAGGGAACAGCTAATTAAATTTTATTGGGTTGGCCTGGGGGGGTTGCTTATCATACTTAATGTAAGTCTCTGATTTTGCTCGTGTGTTTCTGGATGCACGAAGTGAAGGCTATGTTTGGGACTGACGTGAGAACACTAGCTAATTCTCCCAGTTAAGATGTTCAAACAACAGAATGCACAGAAGTACAAGGGTTAGAGTAGCTGAAGGTGACACGTTGTTTAAAAGCTGTTGATGGTTGATGAAATGCAAAGCAGTTTGCTGGAAGATTTGGGTCAGGTTAAGAACTGGGGAAATAACAGAAACAATGAATTTTTGGTGCACATTTTGTGAACTTACTCTTGAATTTGCCTATTTTCATGCCCTTTGTTCTTCCCTTTCCCACAAATGTTCATCAGAACTGGTTTTTGCTCACAGGAATGTTTGAAGAGGTGCTTTAATTTGTGTAATTTTTGGAGTTTGGGTTCAGATGGGAATCCAGACTTAAGACTCAAGCTCAGTCAAATTTCTTGATTAGAATCCAAATAATTTTGATCTATAAATCAAGCTGGATATTTTGCAGAATAAGACTATTGGAGAAGGGCTTCAAGGCTTCCTGGTTTCATTCTCACCTAAAATATCAGGAAAACATACTCTCTCAATGCATTACGATTTTTCTAGTGCTAGTTGAAACTGGGTAGTGTAGACAGCATTAAAAATTAAAAACAAAGCAAAACCAGCCAACCAAAACCAAAAAGAATCCCCACGGCTTCCTATTTTAATCTTTAAAAAGATGTTTAGTTCAATTCCTGCCCACTTTGTTTCATAATCATTTAGATGAGTTTTATAAAAGGAAGGGAAAACATTGCTAAATTGCTTTCAGAAAGGTTAACAGCTGAACATGGATAAACTATAGATTCCTTCACCACATTATATATATGACATGTTGAGAAATGTTTTAATGAACTAACAAAGGTCTACCAGTGAATGGGTCAAAGGGAAACATACAGCAGCATAGTCCACTTTGAAATGATAGTGGGATTCTTTTCTTTTTATATATACAAAAACCAGTTCAGATGAACATTTGTGGGAAAAGGAAGAAGAATTCAAACCACCGTGTTGTATGTCTTTGTTTTAAACTCCATGCCAGTGTTGCATTGTTCATAATATACACTCTGAATTCCAGATTTGGCATCTGGCATTATGTGAGGTATAATTGGATTTAATATAAGCAATTAAAATTGAAATTTGTGCTGCTGAAGCACCTCAGTGCAGCTTTTGCTTGGAAGGTAGTGTTGAGCAGTTTGTTTTGTACCTGGAAAATCTGGCATGACAAGGCTTCATAATAGAGCCAATTATCATGTGTGCTGTTTCACATAGCCTCCCAGACCCCAATTTAAACAGAAACTAGTGACAATTTCTTCTGAGAAAATCTCCATAAAACTTAGAAGCCATATGTGAAGACCTGCATGTTTACTGAGGATAAGACAAGAAATAGGGACTTCTTGTTAAATAAACATATGCTTTGAGGCTGTAGTGATTAACTTTCAAACTAAAGATAATAGCACATATTAATGCCACCTTCCAAAACTACTTTCCATCTGTCATTAATATTTAGCAGCATTTGTTAAATCTGTTGTATTTTATTTTTTAAAATAAGAAAAATGTACCTACCAGAAGGCTGTTCTGAAATGAATGCATTCTACTTTCAGTGCACTAGAGCAGAATATATTTGGTCTCTCTCTGCATGAAATAGTAGTTTTCTACAGCATTGGTGCAATATGTTGCTTGATCATCTTTCTTTTTCATGGCCACCCTCTCTCTCTTTCTCTCTGTGTGTGTATGTATGTATATATAAATAAAAAAATACAGCTTCATGCCTAAAGCACATTTCTGAACATGTTAATCAAATACCACACCTTGTTTTCATATATTTTAAAAACATATAAACAAAACAAATTCCCTGTCGCCCCCCCCCCCCCCCCGAAAACCCATATCATTAAAATGTTCAAAATACTAGAGAGTCCATACTCAGAGCTTCCCTGGGAACTTCTCAGCCCACAACCTAGCACATCCTATTAGAGAACACAATGATTACAAAAACAATGTCCTTCCCCATCAAGTTATCTTGCTTTCAGCACAGAAATCCAAACACTCCTTTATATATCAAATCTTGCTTTTCATATATTCATAACAAATTATCCTGCAAAAGCTTATTCTTTAAGGATTATGATAAACAGGACTGTGACATAGTGCAAAGAACCAGCAGCTGATCACTATAAATCCATTTAGTTTCCATGTAGAAGAGCCTTGTTGAGGAAAGCTGGGGCTAATTACTAGATCAGTCTGAGGGGAGGGGAGAGTTAAGGAGGTAGTAAATCAATTAACTGGAAGAGTAGAAATGTGCACAGGAAGGAAATGTGAGGGCAGAGAAAGAATATGAGCATGAGAGGCTAGCAAGACCAGGGTAAAGGGAGATCGCTGCATGGAGAGATCTCTTCCCTGTCTTCTCTCTGGTAAAGCGGGATGATGTTGGTGTCTCATTGTAGAGTTGCTGTACAGGAGTGCAAAGGGTGATGGCTCAGATAACATACATAAACTACACATTGTAAACACCAAAGTAGATATTAGAGACACTTGTATGAGAAAACAGGAGTGCAGTGCTGAATCCTCATTTTAGACATTCCTCTAAATGTAGATTAATTGAGTCCCTTTTCTTTTTTCAGGTGTGTATGTGTATATCTATGTATATATATTAATTTAGACCTCCTCTCAAAATATATCTACACATACTAATAATAATACTTCTCCTTACTCTCACAGAATCTTCCACCAAAGTGTTTTTTTAAATCATGAGGGGCCTTGATTCCTTAACACTTATTCACAGAGCATAGCTAATGAAGCCAGTGGGACCAGTGAGAATAAATGCTACTCAATTTATTGGTGGAAGAATTGGGTTTCAGACCTGGGAGATCTGGGGATTTAGGAAAGCACTTTCATGGGGAAAAAATGCCTGGACAAACATTTTTGGTCAATAATGTTTTCTGTAGGAGATTTCAAACCAAACTGAAAATTTTCATTGATATAAAATGTCATTTTATTTGGGATTCTGGAAATTGAAAAACTGTGGTTTTCTATTTTTCTTTTAAGTTGGGAAACAGTTTTTTAGAAAGCTTAGATTTTAATATTTGTTGGAACATTGAAAATCTAACTGAAATTAACATTTTCCCCATGACAAATATCAATTTGATGTAAATGTATACAGAAAGCAGGCCATACTTATTGGAGAAATGGTCTTAGTTAAACAGGATGAAGTTTAACAAAGACAAATGCAAAGTGCTCCACTTAGGGAAAAAAAATCAGTTTCACACATACAGAATGGGAAGAGACTGTCGAGGAAGGAGTACAGCAGAAAGGGATCTAGGGGTTATAGTGGACCACAAGCTAAATATGAGTCAACAGTGTGATGCTGTTGCAAAAAAAGCAAACATGATTCTGGGATGTATTAACAGGTGTGTTGTGAGCAAGACACGAGAAGTCATTCTTCCGCTCTACTCTGCTCTGGTTAGGCCTCAGCTGGAGTATTGTGTCCAGTTCTGGGCGCCGCATTTTAAAAAAGATGTGGAGAAATTGGAAAGGGTCCAAAGAAGAGCAACAAGAATGATTAAAGGTCTTGAGAACATGACCTATGAAGGAAGGCTGAAAGAATTGGGTTTGTTTAGTTTGGAAAAGAGAAGACTGAGAGGGGACATGATAGCAGTTTTCAGGTATCTAAAAGGGTGTCATAAGGAGGAGGGAGAGAACTTGTTCAGCTTAGCCTCTAAGGATAGAACCAGAAACAATGGGTTTAAACTGCAGCAAGGGAGGTCTAGGTTGGACATTAGGAAAAAGTTCCTAACTGTCAGGGTGGTTAAACATTGGAACAAATTGCCTAGGGAGGTTGTGGAATCTCCGTCTCTGGAGATATTTAAGAGTAGGTTAGATAAATGTCTATCAGGGATGGTCTAGACAGTATTTGGTCCTGCCATGCGGGCAGGGGACTGGACTTGATGACCTCTCGAGGTCCCTTCCAGTCCTATAATCTATGAATCTATGAATCTATGGATGGGGGATCTTACCCTGGGAAGCAGAGAATCTGAATAAGATTTGGGGGTGGTTGTGGATAACTGATTAAACATGAGCACAATTTATATAACAATTTAATAATACAAAAATCATGGTTCCCTTTTGCCAAAAAGGGTGTATTAAGCAAAACAAAAAAGAAAAAGAAAAGAATCTTAATAAAATTTAAAAAAATCCTAAAAATTAATATTTTTAAAAATGCTAGATAATTTTGCTAACAAAGTCCTGGGAGAAATGCCTCCTGGCACACTCTGGGAGCCGGTGGAGATTTCAGCAAGTTACTGGCTAGCAGCCCTCAAGGCATCTATAAAACTGAAGTAGCCCAAGTGGCCCCCGAACGTTCTGGCCATTACAAAAAATCCTGCCAAAAATAAACATGAATTAAAATTAAAACAAAAATCCTAGTTATAACCCTCAATCCTCCACTCCAAAGGCAGTATACACATCTAAATAAATAAATAAATAAAATAAAAAAGCAAAAGCCAGCCTCATAACAATTAATAAACTCTTAAGACAAGGAGTTTTAGTGAAACAGTCAAGTACCAATAACACTACCCTATGGCTAGGCCTTAAAAGTGATGGCAAAGCTTGTAGTGGATTTGACCCCTTAATTGGGTAACCCCACTGATGGCCCCTGTTGTAACAAAATATTAAAAAGTAAGCCTCCAGGAGGAGCTCAGTGGTTTTTTATTTTAAATTTGGCCAATATTTTTTTGCTGTCCCTTTACTTTGAGACAGCTACTTCTAAGACACTTTTTATCCGGATGTGCCACCCCAGTCACCCCTCCTCCTTTTTGCTGTTCTATTTACATTTATTTATATTGTTCTTCTTGCGCCTCTTCCAAAGCCTCCCTTCTTCTTTCCCTTTTCAACTCCTAACCCACCAAAAGCTTTCAAAATGACCACCCATGCACTTCCTGTTGGAGTACTACAGTTCACATTCATCATGGATATATATTTGCATGCATAGTCATGAAACTTTGCTTTCTGCAAAAAATTGTGTAAGTATTCTAAAACAATGTAGTTGCAATGAAAAATTAACTTGTTCAAATGTTCAATAAAAGGGGCCCTGAAAACTGGCAAAGAATGGGCGGGGGGTGATGGTGGACTATTTTAAAGAATAAATTTGGCATACTTGTCATATATTTACATTTTTCTTAGCAAGATCATTCAATCTTTCCTACTTTTATGGGGGGGGGGGGGGAATAACAATGTCTTCTCTGTCAGTAGATTGTATTTCTGATACCTAAATGCAACTTCCCTTCCTCAGCTGCCCTTAGGAATATCTTTAATTTATATATCTATCTATCTCTGTATTTGCCCAACATGAATTGCTCTAAACTAGCCATGAAATAGTGACAAGATGAACCAGAATATTGTCTGGTGGCCTGGTCAGTTTTTTTTATGTATTTCTCATAGAATAAGTTCTGTTTTACATTTTACCCATTTCTGTAGTAACTGGGCACTACCTGGCAGTAGTAATTGAATAATTGGCTATGACATGCTTTCACTAATGCCCCATTTTGAACAGGAATTGAAAAAACTGAGCTGAATATTAGAGGAAAGCGGTATGAGTGAGAAGAATTTGTCACAATAAATTAGAATTCTGAGAAATGCCAGGCACAAGATATAATCAATAAAACCTCTGTCTCATCCATATTCAAAGAAGAAAAGTTATGAATCATCTATAATAAGACATCAGCCAAACAACATGGGATGTGAAATGCTGACATCATTAGGAAGGACTGGAAATGAGGCATGAATGTGAATGTCATCTGCGAGGAGATGTTAAATGAATGCAATTAAAGAATCTATTTTTCTTCTACTAAAGCTGCCTGGGGCTTCTCCAATGTGGTGCTGGTGGCTGGGGGGGAAGGGGAGGATAGTTTTGTTTCTGTGGAATCTGAACACCAAAACATATATGGGAATAAGGAGAATAGAGAGACCATGAGAGGAGCACTTCAAACAATCCTCACCCCAAACTGTAATAGGAAAGGACAGCAGAAACAAAGCAACACACTTCAAGATGGAAGCACCATGTTGTCACATACAATGAGTAACTTGTCTTCAATAATATATCAGTCATATCCATTCATTTATACCATGTACACTGTTTCTGCTCCTGTGTGGCTAATATATTTGATCTAAGTGAAGCTGACTTTTTAATTATTTTTATCAATTATTTATTTTTTTAAAAATTAATGGTATTTTCCTATTTTATTCCCATTTAAAATAACAGCTTCTCTTTAACTTCTTAGTAAGAAGTAAGAACTCTCCTTATTAGTATCTTGCCATGTGATCAATTCAAACACCTGTCGCACAGGCAGTTTTGACAGATATAGAAACTATGAAAAAGCAACAGCTAGACAAATGCTGAAGTGAAATAATCACCACTTGAAAGAAACCAAAATATCCTGCATGTGCACTTGTCCTAATGCAAGGACTCCATTTTCTCTTCAACCATTGATTTTGTTTTACTGCACTATAGCTGAAGTTCAGTATTTTATGTTTCAGGTATAGGTGCATACATTTCCACTTGTGGGCATGCACAAAGCTGCCTAAATCCTGATGCTGCTCTACAGATTATGAGCTGCGCAGTGACCTCAGTCAATCTGAACCCCCTGGCAGAATTCCTGAATTAGGTTCCCCCCCACACTTACCTCCCCAGCAGGGCCCAATCGTGTAAGCATTTGTTGAGCATGGCTGCAGGATTGGGCCCTGAATAAAAGTAAGCAGATATGTAAATTTCTAGAATATCCTGGTGGTGGGGTGCTTAGCTAGGATGTAGACATACCAAGTACAAATCCCTTCTCTGCCTTGGTTGGTGCAGTGACTTTTTAAGATAGGTTTGTTATAGCCCAGGTGAAAGCCAACTAAGGGTATTCTGGGGTGACCCTTTCCTGTTGGAGCTGATCCATCTGGTATAAATAATTCATATTTATTGTAGCAGGGACTTGAATCTTACCCTCACATCTGAGTGCCCTAACCACTGGGCTTTTGTGTAGTCTGCAACACACATATACCGCCAGCATGATCCAACAATCCCTGACCTTCTCACCCTCAGCTGCCATTTGAATGGAGTCTGAAACAGTAGGTATACTCTGAGCATGCTTACCAGGTTAAGCTCTGCAGGCAAGATAGATGGGGGAATACCTCATATGAGAATCCTGACAGAGCTTAGATGTGAGCAGGGCTCTGAGCAACTAACTGTATTTGCTATCAGTGTTCACCACTGACATTGTTCATCTCTCCTTTTAACATGATCATGGAGCTATTCTGGAGCATAGGTTTTGGACTCAACTTGTAGAGTTGTGAGTTTGGTCTTGGAGACCATGACTAGTTCAAATGGAGAGTGTGCTAGGCCATATAATGTTTCTCTTACTGTATCATTTACAAAAAAATTAGGTAAATTGTATTTAACCTCTCTTACCAATCCCATGTGCAAGACTATTTCACTGTTCCTCCTTTCCTAAACTGCCTGTCTGTTATTATTCATTACTTTTATCATGGCTGGACACTTATTACACACCAAACAATTAAAAGAAATACATTGGAACAGGGGTAGGGGTATAATGTGCATGATGCAACAAAGCTTTTGCAACAAGAAAAAAAAAAACAACTCAACACTACACATTACTTGGAACCACCTAGCTGTGCAGTGGCTAATGTGCTTACCCATGTGATCTAGCTATCATTACTCTTGTCCTCCCTTCCTTTTCACTGCTATTCTACTTATTGGTCACATCATTGTTACATAAAATTGATATTTATTTGGGGTGTTGACTGTGTCTGTGTGACTAGGCAACCTGTGTTCACACCCCACCCACAGCTGCAATGATAATGCAATGCAATGCAAAGAGTAGGTTAGATAAATGTCTATCAGGGATGGTCTAGACAGTATTTGGTCCTGCCATGCGGGCAGGGGACTGGACTCGATGACCTCTCGAGGTCCCTTCCAGTCCTATAATCTATGAATCTATGATATTTGTACAAAAATATGCCTTATGAGGTATCATTTCAAAACTAATAACACACTAGTCAATCATATCATTGCAAAATGTATGTGATAATGCTGTGTGGGGAATTATAGATATTCACTGATATTATGCTTTGAGGTCCGTGATAAAAAAAAGTACTTAAACCAGGCATGTTGGGGTAGTGCCTAAACACCACAGGCGTAGCAAGATTCAATGGACTACTCATTTGTATCCAAAGCTGCAGGAAGAGAACGATTACATTGTAAAATTGCAGCAGAAAGTATCATATTGGAACATACTTCAGGGGACTTAGGGTGGCCAATTTTCTACTTGCACAAAACTGAACACCCTTGCTCCGCTCCCTGCCCCGCCCTCCGAGGGCCCACCCATGCCCTGCCCCTTCTCCGAGGCCCTACCCCCAGTTACTCCATCCCCCCCCTCACTCGCTCTCCCCACCCTCACTCACTCATTTTCACTGTGCTGGCTCAGGGGGCTGGGGAGTGGGAGGGAGGGCGGGCTCTGGCTGGGGGTGTGGGCTTTGAGGTGGGGCCAGGGATGAGAGGTTTGAGGTGCAGGAGGGGGCTCTGGGCTGGAGCTGAGGGGTTCAGAGTATGCGGAGGGATCAGGGCTGGGGCAGGGGGTTGGGGTGTGTGTGGGGGCTCAGGGGTGCTTACCTCAAGCAGCTCCCGGAAGTAGTGTCATGTCCCCCTCCGGCTTCTATGCGGAGGTGCAGCCAGGCGGCTCTACATGCTGCTCCATCTATAGGCACTGCCCCCTCAGGTCCATTGGCTGTGGTTCCCATGGTCCCCCCCTGTAGGAGACAGGAGACTAAATCCCTTAAAATAAAGGCAAACTTTGAGATCTAAGGAGCCACAGAAAGACTTTGGATTCTCCATCACCCGAGGAGACAAGGAAAACAAACACTTTAGACTTTGGGGGATCCAACCTAAGAGGTAGCCAGATATTGCTGAGAAAGGAAGATTGGTGAGGAAACTGCCTTGGACAAAGACTGTAGCTTGTTAAGTTAGGTTGTAGCCATTAGAAAGCTTATTTTTACTGTTGTGTGTTTGTAACCATTTCTAACTTTATTTCTTCTAAGTTGATATCACTTACCCTATCTCATTTTGTTAAGAAACTTGTTTTATTTTTACTATAAACAAACTCAGTGCTGTGTTTGAAGGGAAGGGTCTGTTTACCCCAGTTAAGTTGATAAGCTTTAATGTCCAGACTCCTTAAGAGAGCTGTGAACATAATAGCTTCTGTGACTGTACCATGGAAGGAGACTATGCATTGCAAAGAGACATTTCTGAGGAGTTTGCAGGCTGGAGTTCATTGATTGTTACCTGCAAGGTTTGGGCTGGGAGAGCCTTGAAATATTTGCTGCTGAGGATCACAGACTGGTGTGGCAAGGAGCTGACACACACATCTAACCTCCCCAGCTGCATGTTACAATCGTCCAGGGTGTTTGTATGGCACCTAAACCACCCAAGCTTGTGTGCTCCATTAATAACAATAACCATAAATAATGGATGATGCAGTCAAGATTATCTACCATTTCTGATTTGTGGTACATACATGGGGAAATGGTTTGCTTAAATGGTTGCAGGATTTTACCAATTTATAGGGTGAAGTTTTAATTTCACAGTCCTAATGAAATAATATTTTAAATCGCATCCATTTGTAGATAACCAAGTAGTAACCATGTGCAATAGATAGAAGAATATGAAACCATTCTGATCACACCCTTCAATCACACTTTCATGTGTTCACATTACTTGCCAGTACTTTTTGTTGCTTAGGCAATTGGTTGCTCTGCAGGAGACTCTTCTGTTCAAAGATTTTTCCTCAGTTGGATGGAAGACACATCTCATATTATGAAAACTCATTTCCCCCCCACTCATAATTTTTCTGCCTAGACAACAAAACTAAAATCCTGCAGCTGACAGGGCTCTATGCTGAGGATACCATGGCAACTTCTTTTGTATTTACACTACCACCTTTGATCAAATAAAAAAAGCCCTGAGTTATTAGATGCATTTGATCATCACCACACCACATTTTCTAGCAAGATTCCTTAAGAAAACTCATAATAATAGAAATCCATAAAAGAAAAAAGCATTATACTTCTGATGCTGAATAGGAAAGAATTGCTTGGCTAGCAGTCCAAATACTGGAATGAGCATTTTTACAATATCTTCTATGAACCTCATCAATTTACACTGAGTGCTGTTGGGAAAACTGAAACTACAGCAAAGACAAGAAAGAGCCAACATGTGTGACAAAGTTCCTCCTCTATCTTGGTGGGTCCTGCGCTTATTGGCGGATTTTCCTGCCTCAGAGATTCACCATGTGGGTTGGGGAACAGCCCAGAGATCCTCCCCTCTGGAAGAACCCACAGTCCAGGTCAATTGGGAGGTTTGGGGGGAAACCGGGCCCGCCCTCCGGGTTCCAGCCCAGGGCCCTGTGGACTGCAGCTGTCTATAGTGCCTCCTGTAACTGCTGCATGACAGCTACAACTCCCTGGGCTACTTCCCCATGGCCTCCTCCAAACACCTTCCTTATTCTCACCACAGGACCTTCCTCCTGGTGTCTGATAACACTTGTGCTCCTCAGTCCTCCAGCAGCACACCCTCACCCACACCCTCTCAGCTTCTTGCACCTCTTGCTCCCACCTCCTCCCACTCACCCCAAAAAACTGAAGTGAGCTCCTTTTAAAACCCAGGTGCCCTGATTAGCCTGCCTTAATTGATTCTAGAAGCTTAGAATTATAGAATATCAGGGTTGGAAGGGACCTCAGCAGGTCATCTAATCCAACCCCCTGCTCAAAGCAGGACCAATCCCCAACTAAATCATCCCAGCCAGGGCTTCATCAAGCCTGACCTTAAAAACCTCTAAGGAAGAAGATTCCACCACCTCCCTAGGTAACCCATTCCAGTGCTTCACCACCATCCTAGTGAAAAAGTTTTTCCTAATATCCAACCTAAACCTCCCTCACTGCAACTTGAGACCATTACTCCTTGCTCTGTCATCCGGTACCACTGAGAACAGTCTAGATCTATCCTCTTTGGAACCCCCTTTCAGGTAGTTGAAAGCAGCTATCAAATCCCCCCCTCATTCTTCTCTTCTGCAGACTAAACAATCCCAGTTCCCGCAGCCTCTCCTCATAAGTCATGTGCTCCTGGTCCCTAATCATTTTTGTTGCCCTCCGCTGGACTCTTTCCAAATTTTCTACATCCTTCTTGTAGTGTGGGGCCCAAAACAGGACACAGAACTCCAGGTGAGGCCTCACCAATGCTGAATAGAGGGGAATGATCATGTCCCTCGATCTGCTGGCAATGCCCCTACTTATACATCCCAAAATGCCGTTAGCCTTCTTGGCAACAAGGGCACACTGTTGACCCATATCCAGCTTCTCATTCACTGTAACCCCTAGGTCCTTTTCTGCAGAACTGCTGCCTAGCCACTCGGTCCCTAGTCTGTAGCAGTGCATGAGATTCTTCCATCCTAAGTGCAGGACTCTTCACTTGTCCTTGTTGAACCTCATCAGATTTCTTTTGGCTCAATTCTCTAATTTGTCTAGGTCCCTCTGTATCCTATCCCTGCCCTCCAGTGTATCTACCACTCCTCCCAGGTTAGTGTCATCTTCAAACTTGCTAAAGGTGCAGTCCTGTGGTTCTCAGTCCTGACCTCTCTGGTCTGTAGCCTGTCCCCTTGCACTCAGGGATTGCATAGCTCTCGTGGGGCCTTCTTCTTAATTGTCTCCAGGTGTCCCCATTAGCCTGCTGCTCCAGCTACAGCCTCTTGGGGGGGGGGCCTGCTGGCCCATTCCCCAGAGGAGGGGAGGGAGAGACCCCAACCATTGCTCCTGCTGCTGGGGATGCCGCCACCACCACCTCCACCTGAGAAGGGTCCTTCCTCCTGGCCACCAGACTGCAGCCTGGAGCTGCTGCGTTTGCTGCTGGGGAGCTGCTGGAGCCCTGAGGAGAAGAAGAGGACCATCCCCCAGTGGGGGAGCGTGTAGGAATTCTACAGACTACTGTAGAGGGGGCCCTCCTGGACTGAGTAACTTTTGAACTGTGCTCTTGTGGTGGGGATCTAGACTGTGTTTGTGGAGACACAGGGGGTGTGGCGTGGAGCCTGCCCCCTGGTCCATCTGTATCCCCCCCCGACCCCCACCACCACTATCATCGTTGCCCCCTCCACCACCCCTACTGTCTACTCACCATCTGCCTTGGGCTCCTCCCTCTGGGACTCAGCTGTTCCCCAAGGCTTGCCACGCCCTGTTGCCACCATTGGGCCTGATACAGCAGCCAGCTTACAAGGACTTTCTTTTTTGTTGCAAGCGCACGTGGGTGCACGTGCCCCCCCTTTTGGACTGACCCCCTCCCCCCTACAGCAAGCCCCCAGCTTTGCCCCTGTTACCTACCCGTTTGCTCCTTACTGCCTTTTGCCCCTCCCCCTTGCCCCAGCCCCTCGCTAGCTCCAGTTTGTTTGCCTGCCCCGCCCTTTCCCTCTGCAGCGAGTAGGAACAGACCACCATGGAGGGGGTCTGCCCGGACACCGACCCCGTCCCTGTCCCCTCCACTTCCCATGATACTATTGCCGCCCCTGGGGTTGTCTCCTTCCATATCCCAGAGGTTGACCCCCAAGGAGCGGCCTTTGTCTTTCCCTGTCCCGACCCACCAGGGGCTGCTATTTTCCCTCCGCCGCCCCCCATTGAGCCAGGGTCTGAGACGGGCCACATGGCGCCAGCCCATCGGACGCCACATCGAGGGTCTGCCCCCTGCTTGCCTGTCTCGGTGGGCCACGGGGCTGAGACAGGGGCCCCGCTGGGGGATAGCCATAGATCGATAACCCCACTCCCCCATACGCTGAGAGAGGAGCTACGGGAATTCCTTGAGGACGTCCGGGGCTCCCGCAACAAGGTACAGCTTGCACTCCAGCGATGGGGGGATTTCCATCAGATCCTCCAGGCCACGAGGGCCCTCATGGGGGAGGGTAAGAGGACCAGGAGGCAGGCCGCCGCGACCTACCAACAGGTCCGCCTCTTCCGTGACTCCTTAATCGCCTATGCGGTAGGTCACGGATTGTTGCGTGGCCCGACGGAGGCCGTGGGTGTCTCGGCTAGCGAGGATCCCCCCCAGCCCTCCTCATGGTACCGATCATATTTGCAACATTAAACACCCGGGGATGTAGGATGGGTCTCCGCAGCAGCCAGGTGCTCTCCTTCCTTTGGGAGGGGGGGTGCTCTGTGATTTTTCCTGCAGGAGACCCATACAGATCCGGCCGCTGAAGCTAGCTGGCGGCTGGAGTGGGGGGACAGGGTTTATTTTAGCCACCTCACAGTTCGTACGGCTGGAGTGGCGACACTGTTCTCCCCCGACCTACGGCCCGAGGTGCTGGGGGTTGCCGAGGCTGTGCCACGCCGCCTGCTGCACCTCCGGGTCGGCATGGAGGGGCTTGTGGTTAATCTCATCAACGTTTACACCCCGACATTGGGCCCAGAAAGGTTGTGTTTTTATCAGCAGGCGTCTGCCTTCCTCGGCACCTTGGATCCTTGCGAGTGCCTGGTCCTGGGCGGGGACTTTAAAGCCACCCTTGAGGAACGGGACCGTTCAGGGACCGAGCAGCACCCGGCCGCCGCAGATGTCCTCCGGGAGATCGTCGAACATCACTCCCTGGTGGACGTCTGGCGCGACCACCACCTGGATGACGTTTCGACATTCACTTTTGTCCGGGTGGAGGTCCATCGGTCATACCACTCCCGGTTGGACCGCATCTATATGTCACGCTTCCATCTTTCCCGGGCCCACTCCTCCAGCGTCCGGCCGGCCCCTTTTTCAGATCACCATCTACCCACCATGACAGCCTCTCTCTGCGCGGAGAGGCCGGGGCCGGTCTATTGGCACTTTAATAATAGCTTGTTGGAGGATGTAGGCTTCGTGGCGTCCTTCCGGGAGTTCTAGCTGGCCTGGCGAGGGCAGCGGCGTGCCTTTCCCTCGGCGCGGCGGTGGTGGGACCTGGGGAAGGTGCGTACCCGGATCTTCTGCCGTGACTACACCCGGGGCACCAGCCGACGGAGGGATGCGGCGATAGGGCAGTTGGAACGGGAGGTCTTAGAGCTGGAGAGGAGTCTGGCCGCCAGCCCCGGTGATCCATCCCTCTGCGGAGCGTGCCGGGAGAAGCGGGAAGAGCTGCGGACCCTCGAGGACCATCGGGCCCGAGGTGCCTTTGTTCGATCCCGCATCCGCCTCCTTCGTGAGATGGATTGCGGCTCCTGCTTCTTCTATGCCCTGGAGAAAAAGAGGGGGGCTAAGAAGCACGTCACCTGCCTTCTAGCAGAGGACGGCACCCCCCTCACGGATCCAGCGGAAATGTGCGGGAGGGCCAGGGCCTTCTACGCAGGCCTTTTTTCCCCGGATCCGACCGATCCTAACGCTTGCAGAATGCTCTGGGATGAACTCCCGACGGTCAGCGCGGGAAGCCCTCCGCCACATGCCCACCAATAAATCTCCAGGCATGGACGGGCTGATGATGGAGTTCTACCGCGTGTTTTGGGACATCCTCGGCCCGGACCTTGTCACCGTCTGGGCCGAGTCCTTGCAGGGCAGGGTCCTCCCTCTTTCGTGCAGGCGAGTCGTGCTCACCTTATTGCCGAAGAAGGGGGACCTCCACGATTTACGGAATTGGCGTCCCATCTCGCTCCTCAGCACGGACTATAAAATCATAGCAAAGGCCATCTCGCTGCGGCTAGGGTCCGTGCTGGCGGACGTGATCCACCCAGACCAGACCTACACTGTCCCGGGCCCCACCATCTTTGACAACTTGTATCTGGTCCGGGACCTCTTGGAACTCGGGTGTAGGGATGGTCTGTCGTTCGCCCTCCTGTCCCTGGATCAGGAGAAGGCGTTCGACAGGGTGGACCAGGATCTCCTGGGCACTCTGCAAGCGTTTGGCTTCGGGCCCCAGTTTGTGGGTTTTCTCCAGGTGCTGAACGCCTCTGCAGAGTGTTTGGTCAGGCTCAACTGGACCCTGACCGAACCGGTCAGCTTCGGGCAAGGAGTACTTCAAGGGTGCTCCCTCTCGGGCCAGCTGTATGCTCTGGCGATCGACCCCTTCCTCTGTCTCCTCCGTAGGAGGTTGGCAGGGTTGGTGCTGCGGGAGCCGGAGCTGCGGCTGGTCCTGTCGGCGTATGCCGACGACGTGCTCCTCGTGATCCAGGACCCGGGCAACTTGGTGCGGGTGGAGGCTTGCCAGACCATCTATTCGGCGGCCTCCTCTGGCCGGGTCAACTGGGTCAAGACCTCTGGCCTGGTGATAGGGGACGGGTGGCAGGCGAGCTCCCTCCCACCCACACTTCAGGCCATCCGGTGGAGCGTGGGTCCGCTGCTCTATCTCGGCGTTTACCTTTCTGCCACGCATCCATCTCCGCCGGAGAACTGGCTAGGTTTAGAGGGCAGAGTGTCGGAGCGGCTCCGGAAATGGACAGGACTGCTCCAGTGTCTCTCCCTTCGAGGGAGAGCACTGGTGCTCAATCAACTAGTTCTGTCCATGCTCTGGTACCGGCTCAACACCCTGGTCCCGGCCCCGGGCTTCCTGACCACCCTCCGGACATTGATTCTGGAGTTCTTTTGGTCAGGACTGCACTGGGTCTCTGCGGGGGTTCTCCATCTACCCCTGGAGGAGGGAGGGCAGGGCCTGAAGTGTCTGCACGCTCAGGTCCACGTCTTCTGCCTCCAGGCCCTGCAGAGGCTCCTTTATGGTGCAGGTAGTCCGGCACGGAGCGTATTGGCGCACGCCTTCCTGCGCCGCTTCCGAGGATATTTTGTTAAGATTTTGGTTGCACTTTTCTCCTCACCTTTTTATTTATGCACTCCCTGTCTGTCGCCCCACAAAGTCGCGGGACCTCCTGGTCAACCTCCTTCTGGCCCTAGCGAAACTGGCCATCTATAAAACCAGAGTGAGGAGGTTGGCCGATGGAATTTCCTGTGACTGTGGGGCGTATTTCAGGTCCTCCGTTCTTTCACGTATCCGGGCAGAGTTCCTCTAGGCGGCGTCCACTGGCTCCCTTGACGCCTTCGAGGAGCAGTGGGCGCTGTCTGGGGTTCTCTGCTCAGTGTCCCCGTCTGGTTCGCTTCGTTTGACCCTTTGACCTCCCTCCTGTCCTTGTTCTTTTATTAGTTGTCCCCCGTAATTTTTTGGTCTCCAGGTCCTGTGGACCCCCCCTTAGGCTGGGAGGGATCCTTTAGTAGTGGGCGGGCTTTGCCTGCCCACTTCCTGGATCCCAATAGGTCTGGTCACTCAGGGAACAGAAAACTTCTCATACAGTGACCAGTATATTTGCCCTCTACCAGACTCCTGTACCCCACTGGTCTGGGTCTGTCACACATGTTATGAAAAATGCATTTCAGAACTTACTGTCAGCTTCTCAGCTAGATCTCAGATTCTTTTGTAGAGATAGTCTACTTGGTTAATATTGTTCCCCTATTAGGAAATAAATTGTGGAATCATTCCCCCAGAGGTTTTTAAGGTCAGGCTTGACAAAGCCCTGGCTGGGCTGATTTAGCTGGGGATTGGTCCTGCTTTGAGCAGGGGGTTGGACTAGATGATCTCCTGAGGTTCTATACCAGTTATAGTTATTTTTTCATATGAAAAAGTGTTGGGATATTATATTTACCATTTGATTTAAGAAGACAGCATACTGTGGTCATTTGGGTAAGGCTTCTTTTGGCAAGAGAACGTAGAATGTGTAATAATTCAGTATCTGAGAATCTGAATGAAAACTTTTTCACAGTATCTATAGACACATTTATAAACATGACATAAATTCTGTTTTACAACAGAGCAAAAATATAATTATGTATACTGAAAGTATACTGCGATTAGAAGTTTATTCCACTCCCCAGACCTTCATAAAGCTCATTAACACTAAAGGGATTTGCAACTGCACATTGAGAGGAGAATACAATTTTTATTTTGCAGTGCTTTTGAGACAATTCCTTTGACACAAAATACAATGCAGACGACTTAAAATGTTAAGACATGTTCAGGTGATTATCCACTATGATCCTTGAGATCCCAGTGTGTTGCTGTGGCTAATGCAATTCAGGATATATAAATCGGGATTATTAAGACGGTACAGGGAGATATTATCTCTGTATACCGCATTGGTGAGACTGTTACTGGAATATTGTGCCAGTGTTGGTGTCCATCCTTCAAATAATATGTGTGGATGGGAGGGTGGGGGGATGAAAAGAGTCCAGAAAAGAGCTACAAGAATAATTCATTAAGAGGTCACCAAATAACAATCTCTAAGGCTATGTCTATACTAAATTCCACTTTCAGCAGTATGTGGGTTATGTGTAGCTACACACTGCAGTGAAAAGCAGGAAGTGTCCACATTGCAGTGTGTAGCTACACATGTCAGTGAAAGGCTCTGGCCAGGGCTGTGACTAGGGTGGGACAAGCAGGGCAGCCACCCAGGATGCACAGCAGGGAGGCCAGGCAGCTCAGGCCAGCCTCGTGTGATGGGTAGGGTTGCCAACTATCTAATCACACAAAATCAAACATCCTTGCCCCGCCACCTGTCCCACCTCTTCCCTGTGGCTTCACCCCTGCCCTACCTATTCTTTGAGGCCCTGCTCTGCTCATCCACCTCCCTCCCTCTGTTGCTCGCTCTCCTCCACCCTCACTCACTTTCACCTGGCTGGGGCAGGGGTTTGGGGTGCAGGAGGGGGTGTGGGCTCTGGGTTGGGGCCAAAGGGTTTGGAATGTGGGAGGGGCTCTGGGCTGAGCCTGGGGCAGGGAGTTGGGGTGCAGGAGAGGGTGTGTGGTGCAAACTCTGGGAGGGATTTTGGGTGCAGGAGGGAACTCTGGACTGGGTTAGGGGGTTGAGGTGAAGGAGGGGGTGCATGGTGCAGGCTCTGGGAGGGAGTTTGATTGCAGTCAGGGGCTCAGGGCTAGGGCAGGAGATTGGGGTGCAGGAGGTGGTGCAGCCTCTGGGAGGGAATTTGAGTGCGGGAGGTGGCTCAGGGATGGGGAAAGGGATTGGGGTGCGGGACAGGGTGAGGGGTGCGGTCTCCAGCTGGGTGGCACTTACTTTGGGCAGTTCCTGGTCAGTGGTGCGGTGGGGCTAAGGCAGGCTCCCTGCCTGTCCTAGCCCACGCCGCTCCTGGAAGCGGTTACCATGTCCATGCATCCCTGGGGCTGAGCAGGGGCTTCCTACGTGCTGCCCCTACCCTGAGTGCTGACTCCGCAGCTCCAATTGGCCAGAAACTGTAGCTAGTGGGATCTGCGGGGGTGGTGCTGGCGCTTGTGGGCGTGGGCAACGTGTGAGCCTCCTGCCCCACCCAAGGGGCCACAGGGACATGCTGGCCACTTCCGTGAGTGGTGTGGGGCTAGGGCACGCAGGGAGTCTGCCTTAGCCCTACTGCACCATTGGACTTTTAGCACCTAAAATCTCCTGGTTTGGCTTTAGTAGCCTCTGGGAGATAAGGCCTGATTCCCGGAGGCTTCCGGCGAAACCAGGAGGGTTGGCAACCCTAGTGATGGGACTCAGAGGCGACTCAGAGAGGGAGCACCATCTCCATACCCTGACTCACCTAAGTGGGCCACCTAGCCTGGGTTGGGGAGGGAACAACAAAAAAAATTCTGGGGGGGGGCATGTGACCCCACGTGCCCCCATGTGTCCCCCAAATGCATCACCTCTGAGAGGTCTAAATATGCTTGCTCACCCCAGGCACTAAAATGCCTAGTTACAGCTCTGGCTCTGGCAGGGGGAGGCAGCAGGGAAACATTTCAGCAGCTCCCTGCCCTAGCCTGATACTCAGACCCCTCCTCCTACATAATCATGTTCCTTGATATTTTTCTACCTATGATTAATATTTCTTTCTTCCTTCTCCCATTTATAGCTCCATGTCTGTTCCTCTCTTCTTCCATTCTCTCCCTTCCCTTTTGTCACACAATTCATCTTACCTGGAGGGCATCATATTATTCTCCTCCCTGCCTGGACTGGTGCTGAGAGAAGAAGCTGCAGGAATAGCTCTTTTTCCAATTAAAAAGATGGGTCAAATAGGACCCTGGCTAGCACATATCTTTTTCTGTCAGGTATGACTGATGGCCCTCCTGGGAGCCCTAGAAAGTTCCCATCTAATCTCCAGCTCCTTCTGTTGTTTTTTTCCCACATCACAGTCTCCTTCTTGATAAGTTATGGGGAGGTCCTGCATTTCTGACTCATGGCATCACTACTCATGCTAATAAAACTCACCGCAAACTCATGCAGATAACAATCTTATACCACGTCACAATCAATTTCAATGTATATCCTATATATGTATCATAGATTCATAGCTTTTAAGGTAAGAAAGGACCATCATGATCATCTAGTTTGATTTTCTGTGTAACACAAGCCATAAAATGTCATCCAGTAATTCCTGCAGCAAGACCAGACCTTTTTGTTGAGCTAGACCATGTCTTGTAGAAAGATGTAGCCTTTCCCACTTCAAGGAACAACTGCAGCAGCTTCTTGCTGCTGGTGCGGGGAAGCTGAGGGGAAAAACTCTGTTGGTGGTGTGGGAGGAGGGAAGAAGGGAAGCAGCAGGGAAAGGCTCTATCAGCAGGGAGCTGCCAGAGTCTATCCCTGCTGCCTGGGTCTTTATCTGTAGTGGGGAAAGATTTATTTCAAATATGGGCTGTAATTGTCTCATGATGCCCCATAAGGGTTCTGGTGTGAGGTGGTAGGTGACAGCTAGAGGTGTGTAGTCAGTGGTTGGTTGGTTTGTTTTCTGTACTGAAGCAGGTTCTCTTGGGGTATTTGGATGTCCCTTTCCATGATGCAATCTACTTCCCTGGTGAAGTGTCCTTTTTAGGGAAGGCAGTTTTAAGTGTGTTTATAAGTGTATCTTGGACTTTCTCTTTCAGAGCAAATTCTGTGGTATCTGAGTGCCTGGCTGTACATAACTGATTTTTGATGGGTCTAGTGTGGTTGCTAGATCTGTGGAGGTAAGCACGGTGATCCATCAATTGCTTGTGTATAGTTGTTTGTAGGGTTCCATTGTTGAAGCTAATTGTGGTGTCCAGGCCATTGATGCTGGTGTAGATGTGTTCTAAAGGGGGTTTGATGAATGTGTCGTGATT
Organism: Trachemys scripta elegans; assembly: GCF_013100865.1. Classification (NCBI taxonomy): domain Eukaryota; kingdom Metazoa; phylum Chordata; order Testudines; family Emydidae; genus Trachemys; species Trachemys scripta. The sequence continues at coordinate 104,072,571 of NC_048302.1, read as the reverse complement.
GTTGAAGTTGTGGTGGAAATCTATGAAGGAATTTAGGTCTTCTATCCAGAGAATTAAAATATCATCAATGTATCTTAGGTATGTCATTGGTTTTGTGGTGCATTTTTCAAGAAATTCTTCTTCTAGGTGGCCTATGAAGAGCTTGGCTTACTGGGGAGCCATCCAGGTAACCATGACTGTTCCCATGGTTTGGACAAAGTGTTTGTTGTTAAATGTCAAGTTGTTGGGGGTGAAGATGAAACGGATGAATTTGGTGATGTGTTTAGGGTGGATTTCTCAGTGTACATTATCTTGTAGATACTTGAGGTGGGCAGTGATACCATCATGGTGAGGGGTTGGTGTATATAGGGAGGTGAAGGCTGAGGTTGTAGAGTTTTTCTTGGAGTTGTTTGGGGGAAGGCCTTTTGGGTATCTTTAATTTTCTGTATGAATTGTAGTGTGGGGTCTTTGTTGTTCTTTATAGTAGGTTGGCATTGTTGGCATAATCATCATGATTAAGGACAATGATTTTGGCTGGTTTGCTCACTACATGATGGTTTGATTTCAGGGACTATATAGCTATTTTCTTGGTGGTATAGGTGGATGATGATGGATATAATGTTCATTTCACAGTTGATTTTTCCCCTAACGCAATAGATGTAATAACACCATATTACCCTTGGGCGAACATTTTTCAGAAAGCCCTCACTCCATACCTGATCTCTCAGTACTTGTCCTCAAAGGAAACTTGCACAACACCTTCAAAACCCAAATCTGGGAAATTAAATTAATAAATCTGCTAAGCACTAAAAACTGTGGACTCAACAGAGACTGTAGTTTTATGGTTCATTACATTGATCTGCTGACCCTTACTTACCCCCTTCACTTTAAGTGGTCTTTTACCACACAAGTAACAATGCTTAACAATCTAAACCTCAATAGACCATTTCATTTTAAGTGGTCTCTCTCAATATTTTAAGTGATTATTTAGCTCAGACAGTCTGGTTTCTTCCCCAGACCTAAAGAAGAGCTCCGTGAAGCTCAAAGTCTTGTAACTTCCACTAGCAGAAGTTGGTCCAGTAAAAGATATTACCTCATCCACCTTGTCTCTCTCATATCGTGGGACCAACATGGCTTCAGTACCACTACAAATAACTATGGAAGATAATCTAATGGAGGCTTTTATTGGAATGAGGGTGAAAAACCAGAGAACTGCCCTTATAGAGTTTCATACAATACACACACTCACTTTGTCATCCTGGTTATGGACTTGTTTGGGGAGCAGAATTCTCTGTAGATAAATTTATACTCTTGTTGCCAGTCTTTCCCCCATGCTGCCTTCTACCACCACAAGATGATACAACACTACTTTGCCACATGCTGTTGAGTTCTATCAACATGGCATTCTAAAAGGTTTATAAATGAGCTTCTCTTTTTACTGCAAATAGCTGGGACCTACCTTGCAAGGTTCTGATAATTTATTGCAAGTTGCTAAGCACACTTGACTGCCACTGAAGACAATGGGTGTCAAGGGTATTGAGCACTTTACAAGATCTGGTACGCTGTGGGTAAATATAACAAACATCCAGAAGTTAAGAGGGTACTCCTTCGTGTAATGAGGCACATACATTTGACAGAGAGTTAACATAATGTATTAAAAATACCACATTGATTCCTGAGCAAGGTTGTTAGGATCCAAAGAAAAATAAAAGTAGGTAATTATGATAATTTTAAAATTAATTAAAAAATATTAATAATCCTCTACAGATTCTTACTGCCTGTTTGCCTAAGAGTATTGAAACCCTTTGGCTTTATCTCCAAGTCTTCAAATAGTCCTAATTTATAGTGAAGACAGATATAGTGAAGAAGATTGTTTAATTTAATAGGCTATTAACAAAGCCATTACTCTCTTGCTAAAATGAAATATAGAATGTTAGGTTCTGCCATGGACTTTGCATGGACCATGGTCAACATAATATAAAATAATTAAAATGTAATTTTAAGTTGGGAGCATACTGGTCAGGCAAACTGTAGAATTTATCAAATAAATACCTTACAAGGATCAGTAATTGTGACGTTATTGATATAATCTGGGACCATATAGATCATTGTTGCAACCAAGGTCCTGTAGTGGCACGCAAATCTTGTATAAAGGGGGTCAAATGGGGTGTCTAAGATAAGGTTATGGTTTACTGGTTATGATTATGCTGTCTATATGTGTGTATCACTTTTGTAGTTGAAGTTATGAATATTGGCTCTATACTGTCTGTAATTCAAATTTATGCTATGTTGCTGGGTGACATCCCAGACAAACTGGTGTTAGCTCTGCCTAGCCTGCTTGATGTCCCATTAAGGACCATCAGCTATACAATGGACCCATTGAGAGAAGGCAAATATGCCTTGAGACTCAGCAAAGTATGCAGGAACTTGCCCATGTGACTCCAGACTCCATTTTCCTGTAATTTTCCACAGTAAGAACAAAGAGGTGTTCTTACACCTGGAAAAGACTATATAAGGTTGATGCCTTATCTCCATCTTGTCTTCAATCCTGCTTCATACCTCTGGAGGAACTCTGCTACAAGCTGAAGTTCTGAACAAAGGACTGAGGACCCATCCCAGCGGGGGATGTATTCCAGAGACTTGATTTGAACCTGCAGTTTATTCCATCGCTGCTGCAAGCCTGAACCAAGAACTTTGCCATTACTGTATGTAATTGATTCCATTTAACCAATTCTAACTCTCATCTCTATCTTTTCCTTTTATGAATAAACCTTTAGATTTTAGATTCTAAAGGATTGGCAACAGCGTGATTTGTGGGTAAGATCTGATTTGTATATTGACCTGGGTCTGGGGCTTGGTCCTTTGGGATCAGGAGAACCTTTTTCTTTTACTGGGGTATTGGTTTTCATAACCATTTGTCCCCATAACGAGTGGCACTGGTGGGAATACTGGGAAACTGGAGTGTCTAAGGAGATTGCTTGTGAGACTTGCAGTTAGCTAGTGGGGTGAGACTGAAGTCCTCCTAGTCTGGCTGGTTTGGTTTGCCTTAGAGGTAGAAAAAACCCCAGCCTTGGGCTGTAACTGCCCTATTTGAGCAATTTGTCCTGAGTTGGCACTCTCAGTTGGGTTCCGCCAGAACCGCATTGTCACAGTAATATAATTTTCCAAATCACAACTTTATTCACACTCACAGCAATATTTCTGTAACAAAAAAATAATTACATTTTTAAAACTCACTATTTCATGAATCATTTATAAACTACGGGCTGGATTCACAAAGAAACTTAGGCAAAGTGAAGCTGAGCATCACCACACCTAACTTTTAGGTTCTGAGAAAAATCACTGATTCAGAAAGCCTGAGTTCAGTGCCTAGGGTCCCTATACAATGAGTGGGGACAGACAAGCACCTCAGAATGGGACTCACAAAAAACAGCATGCTAGGTTTTGTCTTGCCTAAGCTAGCCAATGGGAGGTGCCAATCTAGGGTGGGTGTGCTAAGCCCTGCCCCACTCTTGGAAATAGGCACCAAGTCCAGGCTGCACGGATGCCTCCCTTTGCTTGGTTGATTCTCCACTGTGAACCCTCTCTTGATGTTAGGGTCTGTGCCATTTTGGCTAGTGGCATGGGGAGAGACCAGGAGAATCTCCCTCATAGCTTCTTGCCCAGTGGTTATAGTACTCAGCTGGGAGACCCTCAGAGTTCAAGTCTCACCTGTTTGGATCAATAATTAAAGGGTCATTGGAGCAGGGGGATTGGCTCCTACATTTCCAATCTCCCAGCTGAGTGCTCTAACCATCAGATAGAGTTACTCTCATGTTGCATGCTCTCTTTCTCTCTCTGTCTTGTCCATCGATTATTTATTTATATACAGTGTAACATCTTCAAAAAGATTGACAGAGGGTGTCTCATATCCAGTGGTGCAAGTAAAATCAATTTATTACTGGTATGGGGGGCACCAAGTAAGGGGGGAACTGTGACCTCCCAACGTGATCCTCCATGAGACTCCGCCCCCAGCCTGGGGCCCCCAAATTCTCCCCATCCCCTCCCAATGATCCATCCCACATTACTGGGGGGGGGTACTTTGTCCTCCTTCTGCTGCACTGGACACTTCAGAACCACAGCAGGGAAAGTAGCAAAAACCCCAGCCCTACCCCCTGCCCTTCCACAGATCCGCATCGTCGTCCTCTGTCTGTGTACTAAAGCAGCAGCCCCGATGGAGGACAGGGCTGGGGGCGGTACAGCTGCCAGAAGAGCTGCTGCTGTACAGATGGAGTTGGAGAAGAGGCAGCTCCATGGAATGGTGGGGGGGGGGTACAGCCATGCCAGAGGAGGCGTGGGGTCCCTGGCTCCTCTTGTGTCTTTCTGGTATGCCGTACTGGCTATAAATATCTTGCTGGTACGGCATACCGTACCACTGTACTTGCACTGCTGCCCATATCAGAACATCCCATAGCTGAGTGGCTACGGCACTCACCGGAGAGGTAGCAGATCCCTATGCAAATCTTTTCTCCTCATCAGGTGGAGCAGGCCATGAACTGGGGGGTCTTCAATATCCCAATTGAGTACCCTAAATATGGGGTTAAAAGCTTTGTGTAAACTTGTCTACAGGGGCCCGATCTAGTAGGTGAACTCTGAGTTTGCCTATTGTATAAAGCCCTGTGGGAGACTTAGAAAGAGATACCACTATCCTTCCCTGGTTCATGCATTGCTCTGGGCCTTAGGTGTCCAGATGCCTGGTGTGGTGCACATGCTCAGAGGCAGAAATATAGGCACCGAAGGAGTATTTACAGCAAACATTTAAGTGTTGCACAAGTTTAGATGACCACAGGGTTTGGTGGGAGCTGAACGGAGGTTATGTGAATACCAGCGCGGCCTGATTCTGGTACCTAAGTCTTTTTGTGAATCTAACCCATTATATCAACTAGAACTAGTTGTAAAATGGAATTTCCATTCCATGAGAAATATTGACATTTCAAAATGTGTTTTAATTCTAAATCAGAACAAAAAAAAATCACCATTTCAAAATTTACTGCAGTATGGAAATAGGAAAAAAACAAAAACAAATAAACAAAAAAACAAAAACCACAACCAATTTGGAAACACTGAAACATTTTGTTTCAATAATGATGAAATGCTTCATTTTGATAATGTTGAAATATAATATAATATAATTAATATAAAAGCCAAACAAAATGAAGCAAAATGAGAAAATCAAAATGAAATTTTTATCAAAACAAAATGTTTCAATATTATGAAAACCAAATATTTTAACATTATCAAAATGATATGACTAAGTTGAAACTATTTGTTTTGACACTTTCCCTTTGCAAATGTTTTTTAAATTGACACAATATTCTCACAATATGTTTTGATTTCAATGAATCTGCATTCTTGACAGAAAACTGTTCCATCAATTATGTTTTTGACCCTTATGTCAACCCAAGCAAGTCAAATTAGCATGTTTTCTTGAAATTTATGGGCAAGGTCATTTTGTTCTAACATCTAATACACCCTCTTTATCATTCTGTTTTTAAAGAAAAATGTATCGAAGCTTGAAGTCAGAAGCTTGAAGTCAGCTGGTGTTTATCAGTGCAGTTCCACTAAAGTAAATTACACAACTCTGGTGAATACCAACTGAGGATGAGGCTCTTGGGACTAGATCCATAAAGGGATTTAGGCACCTATTAGTACATTAGAAGCTTATGCCCAAACTTTAGTACCTAAAAATACCCCTGCCTAGCCCCGTAGTTCCTAGGCACCTAAGGCTATGCCTATACTTATAGCAACATGGAGAATACATACATTGTATGCACCCCCACCCCACAAACATGGCAGTATAGATGGTGTCAAGTATCAGAGGGGTAGCCTTGTTAGTCTGAATCTGTAAAAAGCAACAGAGGGTCCTGTGGCACCTTTGAGACTAACAGAAGTACTGGGAGCATAAGCTTTCGTGGGTAAGAACCTCACCACCCCTTGCATCTGAAGAAGTGAGGTTCTTACCCACGAAAGCTTATGCTCCCAGTACTTCTGTTAGTCTCAAAGGTGCCACAGGACCCTCTGTTGCTTAATATAGATGGTGAGACACTATTTAGATATGTAGAATAAAGATATGCCAGAACCCTAGGTTAATAGCCTACATGGCTCTTTACATGCCCAAGTAGTACTCCCAGGTCTACACTGCTCTTTTTAGCACTGTAGTGTCCTGCTGCCTCCCTGCTGATGGATCCTTTCCCCTCCATAGGGAAGGGCTCTGGCAGCTGGGGAGGCTCTGGCGGGGATGGGAAGGTAGCAGGGAAAGGATACAGCAGCTCCCCTTCACATTGCAGTGTGGACAAAGCCTGCTTTTCACTGTGGCATATAGCTACATATGTGCTACGTGCTGCCGCCAGCGTAGAGAAGGTCTAAGTATTGGTGTGCTCAAAAGCTTCCTATTCAATTGTGCCCCACACAAAAAGAGAAGGAGGAATTGGTGCTGTCAGAGAGTTAGAGTGACTCTTGTCTAGTAGTTAGTGCATTTTCCTGGCAGTCTCAGGTTCCAGTCCCGGCTCCCATGACTATTTTAAATATTCTATAAAGTGGAACGGCTTCAATAGGTGAAATTGCGAGTGCCCAATACACCAGTCGCTAGAGCACTTATAAGGAAACCTGGGTTTGAACACTTGTTCTAAATCAGGGAGAGATGGGATTTGAACCTAGGTCTCCCACATGCCCTCAGAGGGCTTGAATCCCTGCAATATGAGGAGTAACTCCAGAAGAAGTTTCATAGCTGTGAATCCTGAGCAGAGATAGATGCCTCCCTCGAGCCTACTGTTAAAGGGTGGGGCTTTGGCCACCTCACTCTCCTCAGCATTTCCTACTGACTAGCTTAGGCAGTTCACTGCTCACCTTGCTGGCTTTTGTGAATTCCCATTCTTAGGTGCCTAACCCTCCTTATGCATCATTGAGGGAGTCACAGGGCCTAAGATAGGTCTGTGGATTCCCTTGAGCAGCAAGGCAATGCTGAATCTAAGTCCCCTTTGTGGATCTACCCCTCACTTGTGGCCTCTTCACCCTCTACCTAAAAACTGGAGAAGATTCTAGATTTCCACATGCTGGATATATAAAATGAACAAATTCTAAACTTGGTTTCAATGTGCATTTTGGAATTAAAAGAGTACAAAGTATAAGAAAAGATTTTTTTTCTTTTTTAAAAAGCATATGCATAACCATAGAGTCTTAGAAATAATGCAAATACCATCCCAAGGCCATTGAAGAACATACCAAGTGAAGGTAAGATAAATCAGGTATTCGAAATAGGTAATAATTCTGGGAGGAAAAACTTGAATTTATTGAAATCTCTAGCATTAAGATGTTCTGTAGAAAACTTTAGTAATCTCAAGGTGATATTTGTATGTAAAAATAAAGGTACAAGACACCAGGCAGCAGAATTCTTCAGAAGCTGAGGCGTTTGTAATGACAGAATTAAAAATTACCACCTAATACTAGATTCTGAACCTTCAATGCAGATCCATATAAAGAGAGGCTAAAAGATATGAAATGAGCAATATTATTTATCATAAATGTTGATGATTATTGATCATTTATCAAATAAAGATATTCCTGGAGCTCTTCTAGCAGAGAAGAACGCTGCCCCAAGGACTTTGCACTCTCTACCTAACACCCCAAGGATTTTGCAATCTAAATAAGACACAGGCTATACAATGCAAACATATTCATAGATTCTAGGACTGGAAGGGACCTCGAGAGGTCATCGAGTCCAGTCCCCTGCCCTCATGGCAGGACCAAATACTGTCTAGACCATCCCTGATAGACGTTTATCTAACCTACTCTTAAATATCTCCAGAGATGGAGATTCCACAACCTCCCTAGGCAATTTATTCCAGTGTTTAACCACCCTGACAGTTAGGAACTTTTTCCTAATGTCCAACCTAGACCTCCCTTGCTGCAGTTTAAGCCCATTGCTTCTTGTTCTATCCTTAGAGGCTAAGGTGAACAAGTTTTCTCCCTCCTCCTTATGACACCCTTTTAGATACCTGAAAACTGCTATCATGTCCCCTCTCAGTCTTCTCTTTTCCAAACTAAACAAACCCAATTCTTTCAGCCTTCCTTCATAGGTCATGTTCTCAAGACCTTTAATCATTCTTGTTGCTCTTCTCTGGACCCTCTCCAATTTCTCCACATCTTTCTTGAAATGCGGTGCCCAGAACTGGACACAATACTCCAGCTGAGGCCTAACCAGAGCAGAGTAGAGCGGAAGAATGACTTCTCGTGTCTTGCTCACAACACACCTGTTAATACATCCCAGAATCATGTTTGCTTTTTTTGCAACAGCATCACACTGTTGACTCATATTTAGCTTGTGGTCCACTATAACCCCTAGATCCCTTTCTGCTGTACTCCTTCCTCGACAGTCTCTTCCCATTCTGTATGTGTGAAACTGATTTTTTTTTCCTAAGTGGAGCACTTTGCATTTGTCTTTGTTAAACTTCATCCTGTTTATCTGAGACCATTTCTCCAATTTGTCCAGATCATTTTGAATTATGACCCTATCCTCCAAAGCAGTTGCAATCCCTCCCAGTTTGGTATCAACCGCAAACTTAATAAGTGGGCTGTAGTCCACGAAAGCTTATGCTCTAATAAATTTGTTAGTCTCTAAGGTGCCACAAGTACTCCTGTTCTTTTTAAAGAAGTCATTAAGCATCTCTGCCATTTCCAAATTTCCTGTTACTGTTTCTCCCTCTTCACTAAGCAGTGGGCCTACCCTGTCTTTGGTCTTCCTCTTGCTTCTAATGTATTGATAAAAAGTCTTCTTGTTTCCCTTTATTCCTGTAGCTAGTTTGAGCTCATTTTGTGCCTTTGCCTTTCTAATCTTGCCCCTGCATTCCTGTGTTGTTTGCCTATATTCATCCTTTGTATGAATATGAAACTTGAATGCTCAATCTTCAAGCAGTGCAGGTTGCTGTGTGTGTGTTGAAGGTGGTGGGTGTTGTTTGCTTTTTGTTTTGTTTTGTAAAACAAAGAAGTATATTGCCTCTTCTTTGTGGGCTATTGTGACAAGTGTAAGAAGTATGTGATAAGGAAAGCTTGGAATTAAGAGTGTGAGGTCATCTGTAGCACAAGCAGGAGAGAAGTTGTGTTCAACCTGACAAGTAACATCTTCAGATTAAGCTGTAGACTGTAGCTGTAGACAATTCTCTTGCATCCAGTGATGAATGCTATTAGAACAAGAGAAAATGAATGAGAGTGTTGGCCATAAATTGAAAAGAATTGACATGTGGCATTGTGTATTACCTGATTAGGAGTGAAAAAAAAAACAAGATATGACTATGAAACACTTGGGGGTCATAAGAGATTACACAATTTAAGGTGTACAGGAACTGAAAGTGAACACTGATATCAGTATATGTCACAGAGGCAGGTATAGACTTAAACCTTATGAATAAAAAAGTAATATTCAGATTGGATAAAAATGAATTAAATTTGTAACAATATTAGGAATCACTAAATGACATTATTGGAGATAATCCTGCTAGTTCTATTTAGCTGAACGCATAAGAGTTAGATGATGGAGAAATGATTATTATCAGATGTGGTGCAGTATATTTTTTTAGTAGCTGACCTAATAGCAGTATAGTTTGTTCCTCCTGAATCTCTCGCAATTATCCTTAGCAGTAACTTGTTGTCTACAGGCTATGTTCATGCAAATAAAACATTATATGCAGATTTTACCAGTTGTATTAGTATTATGCCTTGTATTCAGACTTTCATAAAATCTTTGACAAAATCCCTCAGCAAAGGCTCTTAAGCAAAGTAGGCAGTCATGGGATAAGAGGAAAGGTCCTCTCATGGATTAGTAACTGGTTAAAAGATAGGAAACAAAGGGTAGGAATAAATGCTCAGTTTTCACAGTAGTGCGAGGTAATGGCAAGGTCCCCCAAGGACTTGTACGTGTGACACTAAGCATCCCTGCGTTCATACCCTACACACTGTTGTAATAATCTTGGTATAAAATATGCCTAGTGATGTATCATTTGATGATTTAGCTGGGGTTGGTCCTGCTTTGAGCAGGAGGTTGGACTAGATGACCTCCTGAGATCTTTTCCACCCCTAATCTTCTATGATTCTATTATTTGAAAATTAATAACTCACTGATCCTTAATAAGGCTACAATTTAATCACAAGTAATTTTAGAAAAAGTCATGGACAGGTCATAGGTGAAAACAAAAAATTAAGGCCCCTGACCTGTCCATGATTTATACTAAAAATAGTCATGACTGAATCTTGGGGGTGAGGGTATGGGGGGAAGGAAGCCGGGGGCCCGCTACAGGAGGGGAACCTCAGGAGACACATTGCTGCTCTGGCCCCCATTGAAGGAGGACCCCCGGTGGGGGACTGCCACTCTAGCCACCGCTTGGAGGGGGGAACTCCGGGAGGCCTGCTGCTGTTCCGGCTGCTGACAAGAGGGGGAAACCCCGGGGGGCCCACTAGTCCGGCTGCTGCCAAGAGGGGGAGTTCTGGGGAGCCAGCAGCTGCTCAAGCCACCCCAGGACCGCTGAGTCCCTGGGGCTAGCCATATCGGCTGTTGCTCAGGCGGTCCCCAGGGCCAGCTGCCTAGGGCTGCCAGAGCAGCAGCCAGTGTGGCTGGCTGTGGGACTGCCTGAGTGGCTGGCTGCAGAGCCGCTCCAGCAACGGCCAGTGTGGCTGTCCTCGGGGCTGCCTGAGCAGCTGGCCCCGGCCAGCTGCTTAGGTGTCCCTGTGAATGGGGTCAGACGCACAGGCCACTGCAGAAGTCACGGAGGTTGCAGGAAGTCACAGAATCTGGGAGTTCTGCTACCTCAGTGACAGACACAGAGCCCTAATAATTAATATTCTTGTGTCATGTATGTACGTGATGGGCATAAAGAGCTGTGGACACATGCTGGTATAAGAACTAAAATGTGCTCAAACTAGGTGTGTGGGTGGTGTTGTTAAACAGATCTATCCTAAACAAAGGAATGTGTGTTTACCTCAATTTAATCTAAGAAGTAAACAGACACATCAAACTATCAAGGGCTGGAGGCAAACTTCACACTAGAAGATAGCATGGCATCTACACCCAGCAGCAGAGAGAAGCTTGATCTGGGTTTCACTTCTTGGAAGAATCCATTTGAAAAGTTCCCTGCTCTATAAAGATGGGAGTGGAGGGAGGGCCTGAACTTCAAGTGAGAAGCAACTAATTGCAATGCAATATTACTGTATTATAAAAGTGTACTGAGTGTGGTATTTTCTGAAAGCTAATGACACACTGATGATTAATATCACTGTGAAATGTATGCATTAACACTACATAAGGAATTATGGAAACTTATTGATATTAGGCTATTTAGTTTGCCCAGACGGAAGGGTATGTCACAGCTATTTACATGTCTCCTATGTAAATTAAGCATGGTGGAATCAGAAACAATGGAAGCCCCATTTACAAGAAGGGAAGAACAGCATGAGATTATCCTGCCTCTTGAAGCAAGGTCATTTAACTTTGGGAGATATAAGCAAGGATAGAAGTCATCTTTGGCATCCATCACTGGACAGACACAAGAGGCCAGAACTCTTGCAAGCTGAAAAAGATTGGTCCTTCAACCAAGGTGGGGGTTGGCGTTGAAGTCTCTGGAACTGAATATAAGAGAGAAATCTGCTTAGGCAAAGATCTTTCACCTAAGAAGACAAGAGACACCAATACCTTGTACTTTTGTGGAAGGTCTTGAGCGAGGGAAAGTTAGATATGGCTTGGAGGAAAAATGACTGTTGAGAGAAACCATCCTCAACAAAGCCTGTATCTTGCTAGATTAAGTTTTAAACATTTAGAAGCATATTTTGTTATGTTTTACCTGTCACTTTTCTATCTTCATTCCTTATACTTGAACTCACTTAACCGTATGTACATGTTGTTAATACATTTAATTCATTTTTACCATAAACCAACTCAATGCTGCATTTAAAGGGAAGGGTGTATTTATTCCCAGTTAAGCTAATAAGCTGTGATGTGCTTTTGTGTTTTTAAAGGAGCAAACAAAATGTATGATTTCTCTGAGCTATCTAGGAGAGGGCGGAACACTTCAGGACACCTGGTTTTGGGGAAATTCAGTATTGGGAGTGTGTTGGGGTCACCCTGCAAGTAGTAATCAAGGATGGTGGAAGCTGCTCTGGGGTTGTTTACAGGATGCTGGGATCAAAACTGCTGAACCAGAGCTGTCTAGCACACAAACACCCACGGTGTGATCTGCAGGCTGATAGGGTAGTTGTGAGCCAGGTTGGGAGCTGGGCTGCTCACAAACATTGTGATGCACCCAAAATATGGGGAAGACAGTGACACAACCCCTCACTGCTCCGTATTTGCACTCCAAACTGTGATACCCTGCAAAAACTGGGACTGGTGCTGTTCAACATATCCATCAATGAAAAAAGGGTCTTAAGCAAAGTAAGTAGTCATGAGATAAAAGGGAAGGTCCCTTTGTGGATCAGTAGCTGGATAAAAGATAGGAAACAAAGGATAGAAATAAACAATTAATTTTCATAGCTGAGAGAGATAAATAGCAGGGTACCCCAAGGATCTGTAGTGCGACCTGTGCTGTTCGATATATTCATAAATGATTTGGAAAAGGTGAGAACAGTGAGCTGGCCAATTTACTCAAGATAGCTAAGTACAAAGCAGACTGCAAAGAGTTACAAATGGATCTCACAAAACTGGTGATGGGGCAAAAAAAAAAATGAAATTAAATGTTGATAAATGCAACATCATGCACAGTGAAAAACATAATCCCAACTATACTTAAAAATGATGGGGGCTAAATTAGGTGTTACTACTCAAGAAAAAGATCTTGGAGTCATTGTGGATAGTTCTCTGAAAACATCGGCTCAATGTGAGGTGGCAGTCAGAAAAGCTAACAGAATGTTAGGAACCATTAAGAAAGGATATTTAATGACAGAAAATATCATAATACCATGATAAAAATACAATGCCATAAATATCATTCATAATGTCACTATAGAAATCCATAAACTAGCTAGAAAAAGGGTAACAATAAATTATTGTACAAATACATTAGAAGCCAAAGGAAGACCAAGGACGGGGTAGGCCCATTACTCAATGCTGGGTGATAAACAATAACAGAAAATGTGCAAATGTCAGAAGTGCTAAATGACTTTTTTGTTTCAGTTTTCACAAAAAAGTTTAGTAGCAATTGGACATCTAACTTAATAAATGCCTATGAAAACGAGGTAGGATCAAAGGCTAAAATAGGGAAAGAACAAGTTAAAAATTACTTAGACCAGTTAGATGGTTTCAAGTCACCAGGGCCTGATGAAATACATCCTAGAATACTTAAGGAGGTGACTGAGGAGATATCTGAGCCATTAGCAATTATCTTCAAAAAGTCATGGAAGATGGGAGAGATTACAAGGACTGGAAAAGGGCAAATATAGTGCCAATCTCTAAAAAGGTGATAAGGACAACCTGGGGAATTACTGACCTTAACTGAGCAGTACCAGGAAAAATAATTAAGCAATCAATTTGCAAACATCTAGAAGATAATAAGGTGATAAGTAACAGCATGGATTTGTCAAGAACAAATCACATCAAACCAGCCTAATAGCTTTCTTTGACAAGGTAACAAGCCTTGTGGATAGGGACAATGTGGTAGATGTGGTATATCTTGATTTTATTAAGGATTTTGATACTGTCTCACATGATCTTTTCATAAACAAACTAGGGAAATACTACACAGATAGAGCTACTATAAGGTAGGTGCATAACTGGTTGGAAAACTATTCCCACAGAGTAGTTATCAGTGGTTCACAGTCAAGCTGGAAAAGCATATCGAGTGGGGTCTCGCTGGGATCAGTTCTGGGTCTGGTTCTGTTCAATAGCTTCATCAATAATAGATAATGGCATAGAGACACTTATAAAGTTTGTGGCTGATACCAAGTTGGAGGTGTTGCAAAGTGCTTTGGAGGATAGAATTAAAATTCAAAATGATCTTGACAAACTGGACAAATGGTCTGAAGTGAATAAGATGAAATTCAATAACAACAAATGCAAAGTATTCCACTTAGGAAGGAACAATCAGTTGCACAGCTACAAAATGGGAAATGATTGCCTGCGAAGGAGTAATGCAGAAAGGAATCTCAGGGTCATAGTTGATCACAAGTTAAATATGAGTCAGCAATGTAACTCCCCTATTGCAAAAAAGCAAACATCATTCTGGGATGTATTAGCAGCAGTACTGTAAGCAAGACCCAAGAAGTAATTTTTCTGTTCTATTCTGCGTGTATAAAGCCTCAGTTAGAGTATTGTGTCCAGTTCTGGGTGCCACATTTCTGGAACAATGGGCCAAATTAGAGAACAACAAAAATGATTAAAGGTCTAGAAAACGTATGAGGGAAGCTTAAAAAATTGGGTTTGTTTAGTCTGGAGAAGAGAAGACTGAGAGGGGACATCATAACAGTTTTCAAGTACAGAAAGGGTTGTTACAAGGAGGAGGGAGACAAATAATTCTTGTTAACCTCTGAGGATAGGACAAGAAACAATGGGTTTAAATTGCAGCAAGGGCACTTTAGGTTGGATGTTAGGAAAAACTTGAACTAGGTGAGCACTGGAATAAATTGCCAAGGGAGGTTGTTGAATCTCCATCACTGGGGATTTTTAAGACAGGTTAGACAGAAATCTGTCAGGGATGCTCTAGATAATACTTAGTCCTACCTTGAGTACAGGAGGCTGGACTAGAAGACCTCTCAAAGTCCCTTCCAATCCTACAATTCTATGATTCTATGGTATGCCCACACCTTGAATACTGCATGCAGTTCTGGTTGCCCTGTCTCAGAAGAGAATTGAAAAAAGTAAAGAGAGGGGCCACAAAAATAATTAGGGGGATGGAACAGATTCTATATGAGGAGAGATTAAAAAAAGACTGGGACTATTCATTTTAGATAAGAGACGACTGCGGGCGGAGGGGGATAGGATAGAGGTCTATAAAATCATGAATGGTGTGGAGAAAGTGGATAGGCAGGTTATTTACCCCTTCATACAACATAAGAATTTGGGGTCACCCAATGAAATTAATAGGCTGGAGGTTTAAAACAAACATAAGGAAGTACTTCTTCATACAACACACAGTCAACCTGTGGAACTTGTTTCAGGAGGATGTAGCGAAGGCCAAAAGAATAACTGTCTTCAAAAAAAGAATTTAAAAAGTTGGCTATTAGGCAAAATGGTCAGGGCTGCAACCCTATATGCTAGGTGCCCCTAAACCTCTGACTGCCAGAAGCTGAATCAGGGCAACAGAGGATGGATCACTCGAGAAAGTGCCCTGTTCTGTAAATTCCTGCTGAAGCCTCTGGCACCAGTCTCTATCAGATATTGGGCTAGATGGAGCATTGGTGTGACCCAGTATGGGCATTCTTATGTTATAGTTGGATCTATAAATAGATGGACTTTCCTTATAAAGATCAGATAATTAAAAGCTTTATATAAAAGTATCCTTTTAACTGCTCTGAGATTTTATGAAGAAAGAAAAAATTGAGAAGCATCCATCTGAAACAACAATGTCCTTAAAGAAAGGGGCATGAAGGTGCCTGCTAGTCAAGGAGTTAACTTCATTTGAGCCTCCACTGGTCCTAGTGAGCAAAGCATTAACTTCAGATCAGCTTCCTCCATCACCTTGCACGTATTTCAGAGAGAGATCTACTGCCTTTTTCTTGCACCACTGACATCACTGTGAAGTGTTCCAATGACATCAGTGGAAATACGGCAGGCCCCCACATAAGAGGGGCTGTTTGGAAGATAGAGTGAAGAAAATCTATTTGAGAATCATAGAAGTGGAAGGGACCTTGAAAGGTCATTGAGTCCAGTCCCCTATCTTCATAGCAAGACCAAGTATCATCCCTGACAGATTTTTGCCCCAGATCCCTAAGTGGCCCCCTCAAGGACTGAACTCACAATCCTGAATTTAGCAGGCCAATGCTCAAACCACTGAGCTATCCCTCCCCGAGGTGGCATAGGATCAGATATAGAAGAGTCATAGAATTGGTCTGAATCCTAAACTAGAGTGATTTTCCTATTTATTTTCTAGTTAGGTTAATTATCTTCTTTTATTTTCTTGCTATAAGCACTAGCCCTTGAGACAGAGACTTTGCTGACTGTGTTTTTTTTCTGCTGAGTCAGTCTACTGGCTTACATGCTTGACAGTATATTCTGGGTGATGGGAAATATGCCCTTTATCTAACAAAAATATTCTGCTTACCAAAGTCAAACTAAACACAGAAATTGACAAGACAATCCAGAAGGTAAAGGAGTCCGACCAGGAGCGCCGCCGAAATACCGCCATGGTCGCCGCCCCCCAAATTGTAGCGCCCTAGGCGACCACCTAATGGGTTGCGCCGGCCCTGAGACCGACTACATATAGTTAAATGTAGGTCTGTGACATTTCAATTAACTTGTGATACTTTTGCTTTCATGAAATGATACAGCCTGAGAGCATATTATCAATAGTGCTATATCCAGGTAAACATCTGTGTATGTTGTTAATTATAGAGGACTATAAGTATGCGTGGCACTTTACAGAAATGAAAGCTCAGATCTTCAGCAGACATAAGTTGGCTGAGGATTTGAACCAAATATGCCCTCAGAAACTGACAACATGGGGTAACACTTGAAGTACAACAGAGCACTGACATAGGGTCACTGGTACGATTAGCCAACATATTAGGATACTGTTGCACGCGCACTGGGAAATGAGGTGGTAAAAACAGACTCCAAGACATAAAAAACCCACTAGTTTTTCACTATATACTTCATTTTATAACATATCATGATAGTTTACTAATGTAGTGGTACAGAATGTTTTAAATATAGTAAAAGTGGGGGGAAAATCATCAGTAAATAAGGCAAAGTATGAATTTGGGCCAGCTATTTGGTCATGCTTTAGCTTCTATAGAACCAGAAAGGAACCGGAAGGCTGACTTAATGAGCCCCCAAGAGATTCCCCAGCCATAGACAGTGTGCCTCAGAGAAAGGTCAGGGGCATCCCTTTACCTGGTGATCCCCAGCTGCCTAAATAGGACCTTTGGGCTGTGAACAGCTCACATAAATTAGAACAATCATCACGCTGCTTTAATTCATTGCTGGGGATCTAGGCCAATGCCGATCGACTCCTGGGTCGAGAGTCTGCAAAAGCACCTAAGGTATAAACACTTCTAAGCCAGACTAGAGAATCTGGCACAAAGTAGTATTTAAGCAAATATCCAGTAGTAATATATATAGTAATAATAATATATATAGGAAAAAGCTGTCCTAAAAATGGGTGGAAAGGCTTTCCTCTGAAAAATGTCATATTTATGGAGAGAAAAAAAACACCTTATTTTCCCACATTGGCATAAAAAGTCAAAAATTTTCCAGAAAAAATCCATTTCAGGAGAACTGAAATGGAATTTTCCAACTTGGTAGATGCCTGCCTAAAATGCTTTTGTCAAGTTCTCTTCTGCCTGTAGGGAACCATCATTTTGATTTCACTGGCAGAATTTTCTTGTAGGAAATTTCAATTTTGCCAAAAGGGCATTTTTCCATTAGGAATTCATTCTATAGGAAAATTCATGATTAGCTCATAGATATGTATGTGTGTCTGTTTCTTTTCTTTTTTTTTTTTTACAAAAGTAGCATCTTGTTCTTAGGATTGGAATATAAAATAAGAAATCAAAAAGATAAAATGCATACTTGACTCAAATATGCAAAAACACAAAACAAAAGCCTCTTCAACAATGCTGTATAAACTTTGTGTGTCCCGAAGGCTATATTCTTATCTCAGTTACATCCAGAGTATTGTTGGAGTAACTCCACTGAATTTCTGAAATGACTCTGACTTTACACTAGCAGAAATGACAATAGATTTTGGCTCTAGATCCTTTTTTGAAGTTATTCCTCCCTACAACTAAAGCTGATATGACATTTATCGCTAATCAAAAATTACCAAGAGGAGGATGCTCACCATCTTCATCATTATTCATTGGGATATCTCTTTTGCATTTCTTGAAGTTAGCATATTTTTTGTTTCCTTACTACTTGTGAAATTTTAATTGAATAAATTATACAGTGTTCATCTACTTGTTAATCTTGTGCCCTGTTGTTACTTAAAATGAACAGTCTCTAATGCCACCCTGTTGCATATTCATATAGGTCATATTAATAATAGAGTTCAGAATTTACACAAACAAGTATTGTCAAGGCATAAAGTTTGTAAATACTAATGAATTGACTGGAATCAGAATACCAATATCCTAGAAGAAATATAAATGAGTTTCTCCTCCTTGTAACTTTTCTGTTTCTTGGGTTTCTCCCATACATGCACAGACACTATATGTATGTTGCATAAGCAGTAACAGTGCATTCAATGCATTCCTATTAACCTTTATTAGGAATGAAAGAAACATTAGAGCATTAATTAACTTTACTGCCTAGGAATATGGCAAGCATAGGATCATTAACAATAATACATTATCCTCAATGATGGTTTTTGATGGCTCACAGGGATTTCATCCGTGGTCTATGTGTGTGTGTATGTGTACATCTCTGTCACCTCACAGATCACACTGAGTCTACAAAAAAATCTCACTTACCCAAGCTTTGTTCATCTGAAAATTTACATGGAACAGTTGCACACTATGTGTCAATAATAATTTCCTGTTTGTCTTTGCTGAATTTGTCCATTAGAAATATTCACCCATTGGTGAGGGCAAAGATTGTTCATCACCTTTGAGAATAAAAGGTGTATGAAAATATATCTATTAGAGTGTGTCTCTATGTATAGCTAGTTATATCTTTATACATACAGATATAGATATGGGTACATATTGATGAGCGACATTAATTTATAGAATAGCAGCTATTAAAAAAGTCAGAGTTTACCCAGGAGCATGTGAGATGTCATTCATTCTTCCAGCCCTTAGATTAGGAAATAACTTTGATATCTGTGTTGCTTCTGTTGGCTAATATTGGAATTTTAGTGGCAATCTGTTGGTGTATGTGAACTGTGTGTGTAGTATGGCCATCTCAAGCTGATCCCAGTTACCACATCACACCACTATTTCATAGATTAGCTGTCATTGAAAATCACAATATCATTATGAAAGCAGCAGCTATTAATTTATAGGCACATGGCAAGTTTGTAATCTGGCAGACACTTCAGAAAACATGAAATTAAAATACTAGTTTGTCCAACACTTTAATCATGATTTGCTCTTGGTAAACCCATGCTGGCTGCTAGTGCTCACCCCTTCATCCTCCTGGTATTTGCAAATTGAATGTTTTATACATTGCTCTAGTAACTTCCCAGATATTTGTCAGGCTGACTGGTCTATATTTCCCTGACACCTCCTCCTTTCCCCCCCTTTTAAAGATGGGCACTACGATAGGCTCTTCTATCGAAGAGGGCTGCACAGAATATACAGAACTGATGATTCCACAGCTTCTGCCATTTAGGTGAGGTAAGGAAAGGGGTAGGATCACTGTTTAGACAATTACGTTATAAGAAGACTGTAAATAGGTTTTAAAATGTAATAAATGTGCAAGTTGCACAATATATTTTATGAATATAAACCAATATTATGCCTTTATTAATCTTTATGTTTAATTCCTGGCTTAATTCTAGGCCTTATTTGTTCAAATTAATTCTTTGAAATTTTAGTTGTAGCTCAGTTATAAATAGCTACAGTACTTTCCCCCTTTATGCTACTTAATAGCTATTTAATACATGCTTCTCCAGGGATTTGAAACTAGCCCTTATAATCATGGAGTTTGAGATACAGAATGATATGTGGGGTATTAACTCTTCTGCTTAATGAAGCATTTCAGATGATTTCCAGATGATCTACTTTTCATGAACTATTTACCAACAACTGAGATTGGGTACCTAGTATCCTCATAGATAGCAGGTAGCAAGTCTGAAAAGCAGTTTCTCCTAAAAAAACTGTGGTCATTTTTTAGTATATATAGCTTTGATTCTATGCTGAAATAGCAGCAGCTGATAAGATATAAGTGGTGTTTTGGTGTATTGCCATTGATACTAAAGTGGAATATGTTATTGAATTATATATTTTTACTTTCAGTTAAATATGTGTATCCTTTGGGTGGACTAGAGTTTATTTCACTGCCCTTCTCCTAGTGCCTAAGAACAATTCCCATGGAAAAGCACATGGAGTCCCAGAATTCAGTTATTGAGGATTTTCAGCAAGGATCACAGAGGGTCAGCCTCCCCACAATTAAGCCCAAAAGGAATTATCTTAATTTTTAAGTACCAACTTTATCAAATCTTATAAAGAAACATAAATAATAATTTCTACAACATAACATGGCAACTTTATAATCCACGTTTTCTTCACAGTTATGTATGTGCATAAATAAAGGAAACAAATTTAATCTAAATAGGTCAGTCCCCACAGAAACACAGTGAGAAGTAACTCAGAGTTCTGTATTACTGGACAAGACACCACTCCTTGATTGCTGTCTTAGGGACTGATCTATTGCCCACTGAAGTCAATGGAAATGTTTCTGTTTACTTCAGTAGATGCTGGATCAGTCCCTTATAGAGTTGCATATGTTACCAAATATTTTGACTGCAAGTAAGGCCTTGACATGGCAATTCCATGTGACTCTGGAAATATGGGTAAATGGAGTCCCATAACAACAACTAACTACTCTGGAGTATCAAGGGAGAACATACACTTAGATGGGTAGAGGACTTATGTATCTCTTACTTTAAACACTTAAAATATCCAGAAGGTAATCTTAAAAATAACCTAAGAGGGCCCACACTAACTCCACTTAGGAATCTGCCAATGCTTCAGCAGGATAAACTTCTCAGTTGAGAAGAATTCTATTTTTATATTTAGTGTTATTTTTTCTGAAGTAGAATGTTATCCACAATAACAAGGAGGAAAAACATTTTTAGTTATTGCACAGTTCAATTTTTTCCACTAGAAACATTTTTTTAAATGTATAATGATAATCATTACATACAAGAAGAACACTCTGATTCATGAATGATTGAAAACTGTCTTGTAATATGTTAGTAAGATTCTATTGTTTCTCTCCTTGAGGTCAAGTATATTGAAGACTGCAAAAAGATTACCCAGTTAGATTGTAGACATTATCCAAAAGGCTGCACCCTGATTGACTTAGAGGTTAATAATATTTTTCTGGAGTTCTAACTTCCTTTACCTTTTAGAGAATGAAAAAAAAAACAACAACATTTAAATTACATCTAAGGAGTTAATTGTCGTAGTGGAGAAATTTCCAGATATTTTTGATGAAAACATGCAGCATATTTGTGACGATAACTACATAGATTTCATGCTTTGGTGAACATAAGATCTTATTGTCCTCTGAGGTGTAAATACTGATCTCAGGTTTCACTTCTATTAATATTTACCTCTTGTGATGATAATCTGGATGTTCCCTTTAACTTGATACAGAGCTAGATTCACCATTGTCCTGCATCTTTTGTCATCATTTACACCAGTGCAAAGACAGGGCAAAATGCCACCATTCTGATTGTAAATGACAATGAAAGGTGCAGAACAATGGTGAACTGGATCTCCAAAAATCTTTCTATCATGTATTTATTTCTTAAAGCTGTTCTTCCAATGCAGTTTTAATTATATCTTCATATTCATCTTAAGAGGTAGCCTATTTAAGTCCAATTAGTGTGATTTGTGACCCCTGTTTTCAGTCCCCAATCCAATTTCAAAGTTCACACAGTAAAAAGTAACTAGCCTGGGGACAAAAGTTTCTTTCATTTTGAGGAATAATAGTAGTTCTGCAATTATTATGAATGGTTAACCTGCTTTGAAATCCCTTGGCCTCCTGTAGCTGATCTCATGAGTAACTAAAAGGCCTTTTTCCAGTAAAAGTGCTTTAAACTAATAATTTTCATGGTCTCACTAGAGGTTTCTGTCAAAGCTTTTAACAATTACAGTGCCACATCCCAAGTTTATTAGTAGATTTGTACTGGGAGTTTGGCAGTGTTAATGGTTGCATTCCTTTCATGACAGTTGAAATTAATGGGTACAAACAAAATCTTCAAGAGAAATGAAAGTTGAAACTACAGCTAAATGAGCTCTAATAGTCCTAAGCAGAACAACATGGAAAAAATTCTACAATGTAATTAAGAATTACAGCTGCTTGGCTGGTTCTAGGTAATTGTTTCTTCCCCTGGCAGAAGTATTCAAAGCTTTCCTATTTCCAAAGTAAATTACATTTGCCAACGCTTTTTCTCACTGCAGTTAAATTTCTTAGTCTTTCAAAGCATAAGTC
The DNA here is from genome assembly GCF_013100865.1 of Trachemys scripta elegans. Taxonomy (NCBI): domain Eukaryota; kingdom Metazoa; phylum Chordata; order Testudines; family Emydidae; genus Trachemys; species Trachemys scripta. Next base: position 104,050,256 of record NC_048302.1, on the reverse strand, counting down.
ATTCCTTCCAAAATAATCACTTTATGGCATGCAGGTCATCCATAAGACAGATCTCTTAATGATTCTTTCTTCTTGTCCCTAGGTTTTAGTAAAGCAAAGTTGTTTTTAGATAGATTATACCAAAATAGAGGAAACATTAGGTTTTCCTAACTGTTACTAAAATCACGATGACCTGACATTTATCTACCTGCTCAGTGGTGAGGGCATAAAAAGAATACTGGAGAAGTGGTAATTTATAGCTGGAAACCATTAGATTTTCAGAAACAGTTGTATTGCAGCTAATGTCTTAAAGCCCTTTTAGTCTCTTGTGGCAATAAAGTGACGTCTAAAATACTAAGAACTATTTTATATATGAAATTATGTATTCTTGGCTGAAGTATTTATTTCTTATTTTATGGGGAATTGGAATTTTTTTAGGGGTTGTTTTTGTTTGTTTGTTTTCAGACCAAAACAATTGGATAGATTGACACATATTCATGAAATGTTTTGGTGTCACTGAATCTGCATTTTTCACCAAAAACAAGTTTTGCCAAAAAAAGTTTTGCCCATCTCTACTGCCCACAGCAAGGATCAGAGCCTGCTAATTATCAACAGCTAACAGAGTTGCTACTTTAGCACAAATGGTAGGTGCTTGTGCTGCCGGTCTTAGGATTTATCCCCATAAATAACCCTGGGGGTCTATGTACGTGTCTCCGCACTTTCATCACAGCAGGATAACTCAGATAGCGAAGAGGTAAGAAACACATTTACAGGGTGAAAATTCCTATAAACCTCTACTCAAACTGGCAATGGCAGAGATGCCTCTTGACTGCTTTGTAGAAAGGGAAGTCCCCAGGACTACAGTATACCCAGGTTAAGGCGTACATGATGGGGGGCAACTACTGAAAAAACAAAAAGAGTAACCATATTTAAAGAGCTAAAAGATCACTAACATTAATAGCAAGAGTCAGATTCTCTCCCACGGCTGAATTCAACTCATCACATGGAACAGGAGGCCATCCAAAAAAATTCATGGTATTTATGATAGTGTGAATCTGGTGGCCCCAATGCCAGGAGGCATGGGGCCTCCTACACATTGCATAAAGGAGTTGTCACTGCTATTCTAGCCTATTTTACTGAAATAGTGTGTGGCTATCCTCGGCTGAAGGGGCAATTTTGCTCTCTACTGTACTTGACCCCCATATAAAGCCCTATATCTCTAGAGTGAAGTAAGATCACCTTCTGCTCTCAGTTCATTGTCTTTATGTGACATAGGCTTCTCAGATAGGTGGGTGATCTAATGTACTTCATGTTAGCTAGGCATAGCTCATAAATAAGTACAATGACATGTCTTACGCAGAGCCGTGTGAAATCTTTCACAACACTTTTTCCCCCCTCCCACCAAAAATGCAGATTTCATTACACCAAACATTTTGTAAATTCATGTCAAATTTTTTTGGTTAAAAGAAAAAAAATCTAAAAAAAAATTGAAAAATAAAAAAAATCATTTTCACATTTTGAAACAAAACATTTTGGGGATTTTTTTTGTTGAAAAATGACATTTCATTTCAAAATTTCCTTTAGTTTTATTCACCATTCAAAAAAATTTAAAATGCTCAAGTTCAAACCAAAATTTTTCAGGTTTTATGAAATGTTTCATTTATAAAAATGTTATCCTAATTTTTAAAACTTTAGATTTGCTAAAAGTTTCATTTTTGGCTTGATCAGAAATTAAAAAAAAATAAAAAAAATTCTGAATCGCCTATTAACACTAAAGCTGTGTGAATAATAGACTTTTTGGTTCAGGAGATCTTACTTTGAATTGCTGCACTTTTGTAGGTTTTGTCAGATGCTTAACAATATTGTTTTTAGGATACTTTTGTGTTTTAACCTTTTGCATCAGAAGCTCGATTTACCCAATGCTGTAGTCACTTCTGTCCATACTCACTAACATTACTGGTTCACAATTATTTTGAGGGCTTCTCAAAACATAAGGCTAATAGTATTGGCTGGAGTCAAGCAAAACAGAGGCAAGTGCTGAGTTCATCACCTAAGTCTGCCAATGCAGCTCATCTGTGATCTGATGCCCCTGGCTGTTCCAGCGCTGGATGTCTCCTAAGCACAGACTGTTGTGCAGGGGGAGGGTGTCCCTCCCCGCCCCTGATTAAGAACACAAAACCCATTTTATGTAAGTTCTAAAAGCATCTTTAAGTCCAAGACCCTAATGATACTTTTCATTGACATATTGCATCCTGTAGACCCTGTTCTGAGGCTTTGGAGGCTACATATGGAAAATGAGCAAATCTATAACATTTGAACAAGTCCAATGAGTTGCAGGAATACAACTCAAATAATTTGGTGCAGATACGAAAAGGGAATTATTCCAAGTCAATTAGTTCAGTAACAATCTGGGTGGCATTGAAATAAGGAAGAGTTGTCAGAACAGTAAAAGCTTGAGTTAAACAATTTTTGCTATGGGCAGATATGCAAGTTGTTTTTTAAAGGGAAAAAAATCAGACAATTCATAATATTAATATTACAAGTAAAAGGGAGAAGTCAACTGAAAAAAGGGGATATTTAGGCTTCACTGACCAATGTGCTTTATGTTTAGTACACTCCCAGAACAAATATTGAAAATATACACAATGCAGATAGTGCAAAGAATCTCAGATAATAACCATCAGCTGTTTTTATGTAGTATCCTTGAAAAGCATGTCTTAGGGTGCTGTACAATTAACCATAGAGTTATCATCAATTTTCAACAACCGTAAGCTTAGTAAATATTATAGGGCAGATACTGTCCTGTGCCAAGATCTATGTGGTATAGAATGTGTGGGGGGCATCAGGGACACATAGGTCTGATTGTCTGTAGTTCCATCAAAAGTTAGTGCAGCCCCCTAGGGTTCTAACTTACACCAATTGGCCATGGCCCCTCCCCTCTGTGGACCATATAGTAGGTGAAAATTGCCAGGGGAAGGTGGTGGGTTGGACAGAGGGCTAAAAAGATTGACTGGGAAGCAGGGAGGTTAGTGGGTTTGTTGGGAAGACAAGTTGAGGAACATCTACAGAGGCCAAGGAACATCCCAAAGATTCATTTAAGAGTAGAGCTGCTTTGGAATTTTTCTGATGAAACAGGTTTTTGTCAGAAAATGCTACCCCGTGAAACCTGAAACTTTTCCCACAAAAGGGGTGGTTTTGCCAAGAAGATTTCTTAGGCTCATGGTGGAATTCCTGCTCAAAACCAGAGAGTGAGAGAGACTCTACAGCAAATAGCCTGCTGGTTATGGCACTCAGCTGGAATAGGGGGGAACTAGGATTAAGTTCCTGCTTGTCCTTCTTCAGAGCAGGGACTTGAACCCAGGTTGTCCTCTTCCCATTAAGCTTAAGAAACAGACAAACAATTCTATCGCCTAGTAGTTCGGGCACTCAGCTGGGACGTGGCAGACTAACGGTCAAGTCCATGTTCCAAAGAATAGTATTTATGCAAAGTGGAACAGCTCCAACAGAAGAGATTGTGGAAGACTTGCTACAGAATAACCAATAGGCAGGTTCAAGTCCCTGCTCTGAATCATTTGTCCTGACTCCCAGGTGAGTGCTTTTCAGACTATTAGCCTTGTAGGGGTGAGTCTCACATTTCACAAACATTTTCGAAAGATCCACATTTTGTCCCACTGAGAAATGGGAAAACTTTTGAAATTGTGGAAGTTCTTGTGGAATGGGAAAACCATTTCTGAACCAGCTGTGTTCTAGAGTCATTTTCTCCTACTGTGGTTATCTTTGAGCACAGCTGACAAGTTCTGGTCTTTGGAAGGCATCAGGTCAAGTTTTTCACCTCTCACATCTTCCTTTTCATTCCAAATTAGTCTCTGTCAGTCACCACATACAGCATCCTGTCCCATGCATTACTACAGCCAATGTCATTAGCAAAAATATCCTCACCCTTCCAGCTCTGCATCAATAATGGGATGACAGGTGAGCAGGATAGATCCCTAAACCTTTGAAGGACCTTTGTAGGAAGGGAAATATTGACAACTTCTGATATCATTTTTGTCTGGAGTTGTTATGATCATTTCTTCTCTAGTTCCTTCAGAAACTCCCTCTGGTTGAGACTCCTACAGTTTACTCACATCTGGCCCCTACTTTTCCTTCTGTAAAACTAAGAACACTTACAATCAACTCCAGTCCCCTGAAAAAGCACAACAGGAGATAAAGCTCGTCTCTAGTTATTCTGAAAATATATTATACAGATAACTTCAAAGGATATAGGGCCAGATCCTCAACTGATGTAAATCAGTGTTGCTCCATTAACTTTAGTGCCATTATGCTAATTTGCACCAGATGAGGATCTGGCCCATAATTTATAATATATACAACAAAAGTGTTTTAAAATGTGTAATATTAACTAATAAATATACCTCTGACATTTGGAAGTATGCTAAGTATTGCACCACTTAGTCCTGAAATCTTTTTTAGTGAAGCATTTAAGCTTAAAGCTACGACTGCTTCATGTAAACTCCTGATTCATAGTGACAATCCTTTCAATGTATGCACTATAGCCAAAATATATAATATTAATGAATATTAAAAATTTAACTGATGACTAAAATAGGAAAATTGCACCTTTTGTGGAGAACAAGTTCTAACACAACTGCATGTAATGTATGGAAAGGGTAACTTAACATTGGACTATAGGATTAAGGTTTTATTAAAGCCATTAAAGCCCCATTTCTTCTTACTGCAGTGAAAAGGATCAAACACACAGTCTCCTTTCGTCTAGGAGAAAAGAAAAAAGAGTGGAAATGGTGCTTGGATCTGCGGTCTAGAGGGTTGATGGACAGGTAAAAGAGGACTTGGAAGTAAGAAGAAGAGAATATATTAAGTATCAAGAGACTGCAGGGGAGAGTGTGAAGGACAAATACTGAAAACAAACTGCTCCTGTGCTGATACTTTTTGACTGTAAGAAAGATAAATGCCTGATATTTAATATAAAAAAATCACTTCAAAAATTAGCTTGCCTTGCTTGTGTGTTTGAAAGATACAGTAGTAAATTTCTCAGTTTCCTGGCTTTTTTCTTACTCTGCTGTCTGCCTAAAAATAATATTTATCTCGAAATGGTAAGCACTGGCAACCAACCCCGGAACAAAGAAACAAACAAAGAAACAAACAAGCAAACAAACCAAGACTTAAACAGGAATGACATACATTAATAAGGAATATGTGCTTAGGAATTTGGATGGAAACTTTAAATCATCATTTAATAAAGTTATAATGGAATTTCAGAAATTACATTATAGTAGAGTCTTCCAAATGAGAAGGAAAATATATACTATGTATAACTGTGGATTTTTTTTCGCCCTGATAGATCAGTATGCTACTGTATTATGTTGTGGAGTTCATTTCTAACTATGAGCCCAGCTAGCAACAGAACTATTTTTTTAAATCTATGGCTTGTGTATCAGATTCTCCTAAAAGACAACACAATTTAAAGTTATTGACCGTCTACAAAATAAAGCAGGTCCCATTTATTGAGCCCAGCAGACAGAATGTACGCATGTATTACCCCTTATGCTAGATGGAACAGGAGAGCTGACTGCCTAACCAACTCACCCTAGACACAATTCTGCCACCTGTATTCATACTAAGGGACTACTTGTGGAATAAAGGACAGTGTGAATCAGGGTGACAGAACTGGGACATGCATTATTATTTTAGTAATTATTACAGGAATGAATAGTATATTCTTACACATTTCTTGCTTTCTTTCACCTAATCACAATGACTTTAGTAGTCACCATCAGCTCAAACAAGATTAGATACCATGTGATTGGTAACACAACAGTTAGCACCCAAACATGAGTTTCTGAGGCCAGTTTCTGCTCTCAGATGCATAAGTGTAATTCTAGAATAACTCCACTGAAGTCACTGGTGTCACACCAGTGTAAATCTGAAGCGACTGGGGGTGAAATTTGGTTCATCTTATTAGTAACAGAGTATGTCTAGTACAGAGTAACAGAAACATCTGCAGACGGATAAAAAAGTGGTAGAAGGACTGTAAGAAATAATTTACTTTGGCATGGGAGGTGGTGTGGAAGGAAAGAGGAAGAGAAAGATATGTTGCTGTTATTTGGTATGAAGACAGTTAGCAAGTCTCTAGCTTTTTATCAAACGGGGTAATCCTCCATCCAGATGGCATTTAGGGCTCTGAAGGGAGCCCTCTGTCTCAGAAGGAGTTACATTATGAGTGTATTACGTGGGAGGAACATATTGAAAGTCTAGGCGTTACTTGATAACCTGATGGGGCTCAGCCAAGTCTTTTTATTTAATCCTGACCAAAGATAAAGAAGAAGGCTATTGTTGTTTTCCTTTTGCAGGAATGGAATTTAGGCCCTTAGCTTATACTGTGTTAAGAACATTTTTTTCCCCCTTGAGGTTCAAGTAAGGAAGCTGCAAATCTGTTTTTGACCTTGAGCATTTTCAAAACTTCTACAATAATTGAGTTCAAGTAGTTAAAGTCTAGGGCGCAATTTCTTCTAAAATGAAGTCATGCTTTCGAATAGTGTTAAAGCAACAACAAACTAAAACTCATTTTGTTAGGATATGCTGGAGCAGTAGCTGAAAAAGAAAAGCAAAATGCAGGAATGACAGATGTAGAAAGAGAAACTAAATTTTGGGTTATTTTGGTTAAGTGTTATTATGTCAAGATGCAGTAGATGGTGCTGATGGGCTGGAAGGCATAAATTCATATTTTAGGGCCGTATTCTGATGGAGATAGTTTATGAAAGGTGAGTGTTAAAAAAGACACTATTTTTGTTTAAAAGACTCTAAATTGTATTTATGATTCACAAATCATTATTAATTCATTTGGTATTCATTAGGTATTTATGAGGATATCATGCTATAGGTGCTTCCATAAGAGATCCATTGAGGTGGAGATCACGATATTTGTGTAAAGATATATGTATATAAACATAAATGGAAATGGGAAAGAATTCTTTTAACGATGGAAGAATCTGGGTATAGATTATACAAGGATGTTGCACAGCACATTGATTACAGTATTAATCAATCTATTAGTGCTGTGCATGTGTGCTTATTGCCATTCTTCAGCACATTCAGCTGATTCATTCTGACAAACTGATCTCTTCCATATTGCAGTGCCATAAAAATGCTGAAAACATACTGCTGAGCTAGCCAGTCTGTAACAGCAATACTGCATGTCTGCTAGAGTCCCATCAAATTAATTGCATCCCCTCAATTCTATAAAGATAACAAGGGGAAAATAATTCCTCATCCGCACCCACTAAAAATCTAGGCAACTTGTCTGGAGATTTATACACACAACTCAGTGATTATATCCAACCCAAACACAGAAATTGTGTTCTGAAAATTATAAGTAGACAAATAGTAATAACAAAACAATTAATAATACATATTGTGGCAACTATTATCACACACATGGAACACAACATGACAGATCTTCAACTGCCAACTTCTAAGCGAGGAGAATGTTACCTCAAAAGTAGATACCTCATAAATAAAAAAGAATAAATCAGCAGGACTCAGAAAATATTTATCTCCAGCATCACTTGTATTCTCTCAGTGAGGATGTAAAAGATGGGCAAATCTGGTGAGTTTGGGAATTTTAAAGAAACCTCTAGACTTTTTCCCCTAAGAGCCACAAAGACCAGCATACATTGGGGCTAAAATGTTTCTTAAATTTAAAAATCTATTACAATACATGCATGACATACCATAACAATGTTCCTAATTATGGCTATATTGTCACTTGGCTCTCAATTCACACTTATTCCATGGCCCCTCAATTTTTAAAAAAGTCTGTGTATGATCTGGGATGGGAGGGAGTAGAAGATTCTATGCAGGTGTTTCACAAGAAAGCTTATATATAATATGATTATGTGAAATAGCTCAGTACTGCCAGTAAGTGTAGGATCTATTCTACTTTCTTTACATCTCCTTAACTGGGATCCTGAATCTTCACATAGTAAGTGAATTTTCCTGTTCACCCTACTGTACATTCATTTCCACTCCTCATCACTTACCTATTCAGCACACACTGGGAGCTTCATTACCAAATTCTGGAGGCTGTTTTGACCTATTGGCTATCTTGCTACTGGTGAGGCAGCAAAAGAATTGCTTTAACTCAACAGAACTCACTCTAGTAGCACCTTATCCAGAACATCCATGTGGCAGGACTCACATAGCAATGGATTCTTTGGCACTGCTCTCCATTCTGCTTGCCCCTGCTCCACCTCATGCTGATATCACAGCTGCTAACTTTCACGCAGTAAATAAGGACCCCAACTTTCACAATAAGCCAAAAATCAAGCTAATCCCATTTCAAAACGAGGCTAAAACAAGCCAATCCCTAAGAACCCCAACACTGTATTTGACTAGATCCCCCAGGCATGCAATCTGGGATTGTGGTGGGACACTGTGCACCCCTGACTCTCTTCCCTGTTGGCCCTGCTTGCTGGGAGCCAGTTAAAAAAAAAGAAGCAACAAGCTACAACAAGTGCAAGCCATACACTAGCCAACAAGCAACTCACAAGCTAATTAAGCCAAAACCAAGCCCAATTTCTGCGTTTTTTCCCACAGGTTTGGCATGTCTGGCTGGTGTTCATGAAGTCACCACAAAGCTAACTGCAGCAACCACTTCTAATCCTATCCACTCATCCTAAACACAGCTGAGCCACACTAGTTCTGTTGCTAGGGGGTCTTCCATAGTTATGTAAGAGCAGATAGGACTTAAGCAGGATTTAAGTGGCACACTTAAAGGGCCTGCTGTAAAAGGGTGTTTTTTTTCCTTCAGTGAATATCAGTTAGGATTTTGTTCAAAGTGTCAAATGGTTTTTATTATGCATGTTCTTGAGCCTGACCTATATTTTATTTTTGTAGAAAGCAATTATTAAATAGATCTTTTGGACTAGGATTCAAGAGACCTGCTGTGCCCTCTTAGATGACCTGGGGCAAGTCACTTGATCTCTTGGTGCCTCCGTTTTCATTCTCTGGAACATAGGCATAATTATATTCACCCTCTACTGTACATGTTTTGAGACATATGGATGAAAACATGGGCTGTGATTCTGACAACAGTGAAGCACAATACACAACTTTACTTACAGGAGTAAGCCCATTGACTTCAGTAGTGTCCCCACATGCCTAAAGTTAAGCATCTGTATGTTTGCAGAACTAATAGCTAAATATTATTAGATTAAGAAAAGGTTATATAGTTTTATTTCATCTACACTTTGCTTCTGACAGTGTGGGTAGCACTGACTTGGTGTGTAGGTGTCCCTTACATTTTCAATTACATTTTTTCACCCCAGTGATCATAGGTAAATCGAACAGCTCCTACATTTGTTTTTACGTATGAAAGGAGAGTTAAAGGCAGTGCACTGGAGAGGATTTTGTTCTTTAAAACTGTGGCAAAGCCATTTCTGGGGGATGAACCTCCTTAAAGAGAGGTAGCCAGGAAAGCCTAAAACAAATTTCTCTCTTTGACCCTACTGGTGGTTTCCTAATCTGTTTTTAGGAACATATTATTATGCTTGTGCACAAAGAGGATAATTTGATTCGAAAGTATTTAGATTTCTTTCTCCACTCTCTGAATTCAGTTAGATGTTTTATATTTAAATTAATTAAATACAGTAGCAGATGCTGAGTCTGTCTGTGCTGCTGTGTCTTTGTCAGCAGTTTACTTATGGTTTTCCCATTTAATTAAATGGGAAACAGTGAGTGGTTTAAGCACCACTATGCAGCATACGTAGGACAAACAGCACCTGCCACTGTGTATAAAATCTACTTCTTGAACGTAATTAATATACATATACATATAGCATGTGTGTGTATATGCTGGTGAGAGTTATTTCCTTACCATTGTGCTGTGTAATTCTTGTTATTTTTGGACATTCTGACTCCTTATTTTGAGTTTTCTTCAGTTTATTTACTGAATTTTTAGTCTGCTTGTTCTGGTTTAAGAATCTCCTGAGCAAGCAGATTGAAAATTCAGTAAACAAGCTGAAGAAAACTTGAGATAAGGAGCTGAAATATCCAGAAACAAGAGCTGTAGAGCACAGAAGGCAGAACTAAACTCTGAACATCATGGATTTTGCACAGTGCACAAAACACTTCTCCTGCAAATAAATTCTACCACACAACGATTACTGTTTTTAGCCTACATATAAATAAAATGTGTAAAATATAGGTATCAAGAGAAGGTCATACCTACACACTGGACATCATCTATATCATTGGCTGCATATTTATTAATCTTTTCATATCACATCCTTTGCCATTATATGTATTCTGCATCATTGTCCCACTCCCATTGCATTTTAGGATTTGCACCTGGATCTGTTTTTGTCCTGGAAAACAAACAGTGATGCCATAACATTGCTATCTTCTGAGGCAGTGTTCTATTGCAAACTGCGATTCCCCCCCGCCCTACACAAGAAAAGGCTCAATATGTTTATTTTCCCCTGGAAAAATTGAGATGGTGGCAATCCTAACATACCGCTCATGTTGTAAATAAGCATGTGACCTACAACAGTGAATTAGTTTCTTCTCTATTCACTAATACATTCTTCTCATTTGGGCAAACTCTCAGCTTCCTTGATCCTGGACCAACCAGGGGGCAAAACTGCCTATGTTCACAGGGAACGCTATTCCAGATCCAGACGAGGTGAAGAACTGTGCTCATATCCCACCACTTTCCATCCCCGGTATTCTCCCTCCCCATCCCCTCTGCTTGTGAATGGCCTTCTCCTCAGTAGCTCCTGCCATCTTAGCAGCCTTTTGATATCTCCCCATTAACTGTTTCTCATTTTGGATCTCAGCTGAAAACATCCCTTTGCTCTACTGCCAGTACTTTTCATTGTCTCTCTCTTTCTGCTCGTGTATATTGTGTAGCTCAGTAACTCTATTGTGTGAAATTGGATATTCTCACTTGCGAATAGGATTGAAGACCCTGGGAGTTTTGCCAGATTTTCATTCAAATCTATAACATAAAGGAAATTAACTTCACCCACATAAAAGCCAACTAACAATTGGTGATGTGCTGAGGACTGGCGCCAGGGAACAAAAGTACATCTTTGCCCATCTTGTGGCTGCTATTCCAGCCTGTAGACATGAGAAGTGTCTAGGGCCCCTTCAGATCACCTACATGAAAGGTCTGGTCACTGGATCTGCATAAATATTACATTCTCTCCCTTGGTCTATATTGATTGTTCAATTACTGCCCTCTACATTTACTCTTTATAGAATAGGCTACCCTGTCCTGCAGTCCTTTCTCAGGATCTACCCATGCATCCCCAGTCAGGCAGCATAAAGGAAGGGATTAAATGGTGCAGAAGGCCTTGTCTTTAGGTAAATTTCACCCGACGTGAATAATCCATCACATTTAACTCTGATTAGGCCAAGAACACTTCTGGGAGTAGGCATCACTCTTTCAACTCTCATGTAAGGGATGAACACTTCGGAACACATCAAAGATGCCTTGGATTACACAGAGGCAATTTCAAATGAGAGAGAGGGAGAGTAGTGTTGGTAGGTTATAAGCACATTCTGTATACTATTACTTGGTTACTGTCATGCTATTTACTTAAACATCTCTAGTGCAGATTATCCATGTACTGTACAGATTGTGTGAAACTAAACAATGAAAGGTAATACTATAGCCAGAGTTTTCAGATTCACAGTACATTTTTCAGGCATTATTACATTGCCATAAAAATGATTAACTCTGTACTTTCTTGGTATAAAAGCTTGGTTTAATACAAATTATGACAGACAACAAGTCTGAGCATTCATTAGTGCAGACGTATTTTTGGGGCTGTAAAAGCTACATAAATGGCACAATGATGCATAAAAAAATGAGATTTGTTTCTCCATTACTCATTATGAAGCAACATTGTCTAATGGGAATAAACTGGGTTAGTAAACTGCTTCTCCAGCAATTTACATTCACATCTGAATCCAGCTGTGACAATAAGATAAATTGTATACAAACACTTTCAGATAGCAAAATTACAGGCAAATTAGATTTTTCTCCTTTAAGATTGTACAACATTTGTAAAATCTCTTTTCTAGGCCGATTTATTCTCTTTCTTGTGATTCCTTTTGGTTCAAGATATTTAAAAAATAAATTGCTTGTTAGCAAGAATTATAAAGAAAGAACATCTCTCATATGAAAATGAGTTGGTATTTTAGCCATATTATACCAAGTCTTTTTAAAATCTTTGAGTATTGTCACATAATTCAGTCTAGGGTAAAAAAACAAAAACAAAAATCTTTCATGGCACAATATGATTTCTTGTCGCTCCAGTGTTGGTAAGCTAGAAAAATTCCACTTTCATACATATTAAATGAATGGTAAGTGGAAGGGGAGTGGACAAGTATGCTGATTATAGTATTTCATAGGAAATAGTGTTCTCAACATATTTTTCAGAGTGGTAACTGAGTTAGTCTGTATCAGCAAAAACAACGAGGAGTCCTCGTGGCACTAAGTCTCTAAGGTGCCACAAGGACTCCTCGTTGTTTTTTCAAAATATTTTGTCAATAATGTTATAATTTATTTTTAAAACTTTCCAAACCAGAGAGGCAAGAGGCGGTAGCTGTGTCGACAGGGGAAGCACTCCTGTTGACATAGCACTGTCTACACTGGGGGTTAGATCAGTATAACTGCGTTGCTCAGGGTTGTGTATTTTCCATACCCCGAGTGATGTAGTTATACTGATGTAAGTTTGTAGTGTAGACGTGGCCTTAGTCTCCTTAGTCTCACTGGAATTCTTAAATGGGGAGCTACTGCACACAGGATATACCCCCCGCAAGCAAAAGCATAACAAATTGTTAACCCTTTACAAGATATCACAAAGCATGTGTGCACAGAAACAGCCTAAGAAAGTATAAATGACCAAGATTATGAAGTCTGTTGGAAACAGCTGCCTGGGGTGAGCTGGGAAAGCATATGTCTTCCTGAGGGGTGGAAAAATTCAAACAACATGCAGAGCTCATATTCAAAAGTCCTTTGAATTCCCAGATCAGGAGAAAAATGCTGTTAGCTGCCAAGCTGAGTTGGAAAAAGGTAGAGACATTTATAATAGTTTGATAGACATGTTGGCTGTGGAGCAAAAAAAGATCTGAGGCCATATTACAATAGTTTGATGAATACGGCATCTCAAAGCTAACCCAATCGTTGACACTGTGGGACAAAGCCTCAGGTGGTGTAATTTGATTTAGATCCATTCGTTTAAAAGGCAATACATGATTTACATCAGCTGAGAATCTGACCCTTTAAATTTTATAGCAGAGCACAAGGGCCAGGTCAATCCACACAGCAGTTTAATATATAGTTAAAGTTAATGTCTGAAGACTGTACATTTACTGATATGTGTGACATGGATTATATGGGAATCAAGATGAGCGAGGTCATATCTTTTATTGGACCAGCTTCTATTGGTGAAAAAGACAAGCTTTTGTGCTTACACATAGCTCTCTACAGGTCTGGGAAACTAACTGAGAGTGTTACAGATAAATATAAGATGGAACAGATTGTTTAGTATAAGTAGTTAACACATATTTCAAGGGACCATTGAAGGTGAAATGATTAACACCCCTCCAGCCATAGGGAGGAAGTGAGGGGAAGCAGCTGGTGGGCGGGGGGGGATGTTGTTAGTGGATAATAGATTGTTGTAATAAGTCATAAATCCAGTCTCTATAACCCACTAACAAGCCCCCCTCCCCACTTTCTTCCTGTCAGGGCTACAACAACACTGCATACATGGATTATATGGGTCATTTGGGATAAATTTACCAAAATCTGAGAGAAGACTGGAAATGAAGCTTAATTCAAATAAAACAATAGACCCTTCTGGAACCATGAAATGGCACAGGCCCCAGTAAAATCTTTGTTAAAGTGGAAGTAGTTTATGGAGCAGCAAAGTTCAAAACTTTCAGTCAATCACAAGAGATTTAGAGATGTGGATATGGTCCAATTTCATCTACTGGTGATAGGCCTCTAATGTAGCTGCATTGGTACAAACCCCTAGCGTAGACAGGGTAAACTGTGCTAAGCCACAATTTATACTGGTGCGTTTATCCTGTTTTCAAGTAGGGGTGAGCCCCATGAGAGAAAAATAGTGGTTTTGCTTGCCTACATTAGTAGGTTTGCATGGGTGAAGCTACATTGGTGGCTATCCAGTGACTGCTGAAATAGGGAGTAATCCCCAGTAGACAAGGCCTTATTTAGATTCCCTTGGATGTGCACCCCTTTGTTTGAATCTGGCTCACAGAATTTAAGCTGGTGTATTAATGTGCCAAGGGTCTGGAAGAGATGTGTGTAGCAGAAAAAAGTAACTGAGAGGAGATAAGGAAAAGCTGTAAGTTAAAGGTGGGTTTTTTTAGAATATGTCTTGTGGGTCAGAGAGATGGCAGATATGGAAATACGGAAAGTGAACTGAAGACTCTACAGTGGTGACCAACATTACAGAACTAAAGGGGAGATCTCCCCATTGTGCCTTTAATGGCAGATGCCACAGTGCTTATTCCCAGTGAAGTCTATGACAAATTTAAGTGAGAAAGGATTTATTAAAGATTTTCTAGATTTACCTTATGTGGTAAAACCTTAAAAAAATCACTGAGGCCATGCTGGATGCTTAAATTCATTAATATATATTAGAGTAAATAATGTATACTTTTCCCAGTTTGTCTTGAAGTTAATGGGATTCTACCTGGGCACTAGAGGTCTACCAGCATGGAACTCCTTGCAAGAGTGGTATCTTAAAAAAATTGTATAACTTCTGGAACGGTGGGAGGTGGGGATTGAAAATTGCCAAAACAAAAATCTGAATTTACATCCCAGTATTCAAGAATCATAGTTTATCTGGATTATAGTTATGTTACACCTTCAACACAGGCAAGGGTTATAGAAATAAAAATGAAAAACCATGGCTCTGGGATTTGTCTAGTCTGCCAGGCTCATGTTTAATTATGGAAGCCAGAAATAGGAATAAGCTCTCTCACAGATGGCCAAGAGTGTGGACTGCACTGCATCTGAATTACCTCAGGATTTAACCTCAGAAGTTTCTTTCACATATGGGGAGAGGGGATTTTATTTTTTTGTAGTATAAACTTTGATGTTCTTTTCTTGTTTGCTCCCTAAAAATTCTTGCCACTGTTTGTGTGTGATGGGGTTTGAATGGTGTATGAAATACTGTTGCAATATTAGAGTTATCTTTGACTAATCCTGTTCATGTTGGAAAAATGTGCTTCTTTACCTGAAGATAAATTTTCAGACTGTTTGTGTTATTTGTCTACAATACAATTTGACAAGACCAGTAATTTTCAGGAAAGAAAATAATGATTCTATTTTAAAGAGTTTTCTCCCTCGCTTCTTGCCCTAATAATTTTAATACTGTGAGTATTTTTTAACTATATTCTTGGTTTGGGACTGAGGTAACTTTTGGTGTAGATGGGAGGAGGGAACTGGGGATCTATGCCTATACTTAACCTGTGGTTGTATTTTAGATAAAAGGTTATACAACTGGCCCACATTTGGGAATCTATTATTGTGTATTATTTGTATCACTATAGCATCTAGAAAACCCTACTCATAGACCACTGCCCTTTTCCTAGGTGCTGAGCACTTTCAACTGCCATTGAAATCAATGAAAATTTTGCCTGAGTAAAGTTTCAAGAATGGGCCCACTACACTAGAAACTTGATTATTTAAGGTCCCTTAAAGTCAATGTGGGAGTTCTGGGTTCTCAGCACCTCTAATGATCAGGGGCTTAGCTGTTCAAGTTGTATTTTATCAATTTTTTTCTCACATTTATTGATATAAAAGGAACAGACAATCAAACCACATTTTATGTTCATGCTGTATAAACTGACTAATTCATAATAATCAATAAAAATAAAATGGGTAAAAAATTTTTATTTGAATAGCTTCATAGATTCTAAGACCAGAAAGGACCAGTGTGATCAATTAGTCTGGCCTCCTATCTAAGATAGCTGTAAAACTTCACGGACATAATTCCTGTTTGAACTAGAGCATGTCTTTTAGAAAAGCATTCAATCTTGATATAAAAATTGCCAGTGATGGAAAATCCACCACAGCCCTTGGTAAATTGTTCCAAAGGTTAATTGTCCTCAGTGAATTTGTCTATCTTCAGCTTCTTGTCACTGGCTCTTGTTACACCTTTGTCTGCTAGATTGAAAAGCCTGTTATCAAATATTTGTTCACCAGGTAGCTACTTTTATAGACTGTTATCAAATTACTTCTCAACCTTCTAGTTGCTTAGCTAAGTGGATTGATCTCCTTGACTCTATTTCTATAAGGCATGTTTTCCAATCCTTTAATCCTTAAGAGTCTCCAAACAATTTATGCAAATCAATCCTAAAATCTGCTTTAACATTGATTTTTTATAACTAAAAGCCCACTAGTCAGGGCCAGCGCAACCCATTAGGCGACCTAGGTGGTCGCCTAGGGCACTACAATTTGGGGGGGCAGCGACTGCAACAGTATTTCAGTGGCGGGACCTTACGCCGCCTCTGTGGGGGGCGGCATTTTGGGGCGGGACCTTCCGCCGCCTAAGGCAGCAGAAAAATTGGCGGCGCTCCTGACAATAGTACAAGTGTTGTATGCTTTACGTTATGTCCAGAAACTTGAGAAACATGGGATCCGTTGAAAAGAGCAGGTTGAGACCCTTCAAATATGACAATATTGTGACTGGTTCTGCAAGAGCTCTCCAGGAGCTAAAAGAGTCAGCCCAGTAATCTGACATCTGAGATGTGAGGGAGAGGTTATCTGGCAAGTGAATGGATCCAGGAATATTCAGGGCTTTAAAGACCATCTGGAATTGTCCCCAGAGCAAATAGGTAATTGCTACGGACAGGTTTCAAACTCATGCAGTATAATCTACCATTATTAGAGTCACGTGCACAAGGCTTGGGTACTACAAAGATGCTCAGGGCCTGATCCAAAGCCTACTGAAGTCAATAAGAGTTTTTATATTGACTTCAGTGGGCTCGGATCAGGTTATCTGATACCACAGTTTTTAAAAAGCTGGTTGAGGAGCTTGCTTAACCGTTAATATTGATTTTCAATTTCAATAAGTCTTGGAACACTGGGGAAGTTCCAGAAGATTGGAAGAAAAGTAATATTGTGGCAGTATTTAAAAAGGGTAAAGGAGATGACCCAGGTAGTTATAGGCCTGTCAGTGTGACATCGTTTCCAGGCAAGATAATGGAGCAGCTGACACGGGACTCAATTAATAAAGAATTAAAGGAAGGTAATGTTACTAATTCCAAGAAAAGAGATCCTGTAAAAGAAACATTATTTTTTGATGAAATTACAAATTTGGTTGATAGAAGTAATGGTGTTAATGTAATATACCTAAATGTTTATAAGGTGTTTGCCCTGGTACCACACAATATTTTGATTAAAATTAACAAGGGACACATTAAGTGGATTTTAAAATGGCTAATTGATAGGTCTCAAAATGTAACTGCACTGAGGAAATCACCATAGAGAGAGTGGGATTCCTCAGTGCCTTGTTGGCACTATGCTTTTTAACATTTTTATCAATGACCTGGGAGAAAACATAAAATCATTACTGATAAAATTTTCAGATGACACAAAAATTGGGGAAGTGATAAATAATTGGGAGGAGTATAAAAATATTGCTTGAGTATGCAGGGGAGTTGCATATTGGAGTTGCAGCTAGCAAGGGATGTGAAGGATACCAAGAAGGGTTTCTACAGGTATGTTAGCAACAAGAAGAAGGTCAGGGAAAGTGTGGGATCCTTACTGAATGGGGGATGCAACCTAGTGACAGTTCATTAGGAGGGTAGTGAAGCACTGGAATGGGTTACCTAAGGAGGTGGTGGAATCTCCTTCCTTTGATTTTTTTAAGGTCAGGCTTGACAAAGCCCTGGCTGGGATGATTTAGTTGGGGATTGGTCCTGCTATGAGCAGGGGGTTGGACTAGATGACCTTCTGAGGTCCCTTCCAACCCTGATACCCTATGATTCTTTGATGTGGAAAAAGCTGAAGTACTCAATGTTTTTTTTGCCTCGGTCTTCACAGACAAGGTCAGCTCCCAGACTGCTGCACTGGGCAGCACAGTATGGGGAGGAGGTGAGCAGCCCTCAGTGGTGAAAGTACAGCTTAAGGGCTATTTAGAAAATCTGGATATGCATGAGTTCATGGGTCCAGATTTAATGCATCCGAGGGTGCTGAGGGAGTTGGCTGATGTGATTGCAGAGCCACTGGCCATTATCTTTGAAAACTCGTGGCAATTGGGGGAGGTCCTGGATGATTGGAAAAAGGCAAATATAGTGCCCCTCTTTAAAAAAGGAAAAAAAGGAGAATCCAGGGAACTATAGACCAGTCAGCCTCATCTCAGTCCCTCAAAAAATCATGGAGCAGGTCCTCAAGAAATCTATTTTGAAGGACTTGGAGGAAAGGAAGGTGATCAGGAACAGGCAACATGGATTCACCAAGAACAAGTCATGCCTGACCAACCTGATTGCTTTTTATGATGAGATAACTGGCTCTGTGGATACTGGGAAAGCAGTGGATGTGATATATCTTGACTTTAGCAAAGCTTTTGATACGGTCTCCCACAGTATTCTTGCCAACAAATTAACAAAGTATGGATTGGATCCGCTATAAGGTGGATAGAAAGCTGGCTAGATTGTTGGGCTAAATAGGTAGTGATCAATGGCTCGATGTCTAGTTGGCAGCTGGTATCAAGCGGCATGACCCAGGGGGCACATGACCTATGAGGAGAGGCTGAGGGAACTGGGCTTATTTAGTCTGCAGAAGAGAAGCGTGAGGGGGGGATTTGATAGCAGCCTTCAACTACCTGAAGGGGGGTTCCAAAGAGGATGGAGCTAGGCTGTTCTCAGTGATGGCAGATGACAGAACAAGAAGCAATGGTCTCAAGTTGCAGTGGGGGAGGTCTAGGTTGGATATTAGGAAACACTATTTCACTAGGAAGTGGTGAAGCATTGGAATGGATTACCTAGGGAGGTGGTGGATTCTCCATCCTTAGAGGTTTTAAGGCCCAGCTTGACAAAGCCCTGTCTGGGATGATTTAGTTGGGGATTGGTCCTGCTTTGAGCAGGAGGTTGGACTAGATGAACTCCTGAGTTCTCTTTCAACCCTAATCTTCTATGATTCTGTGATAATGAAGAAGACAGATCACTGATACAGAATGATTTGGATCACTTGGTAAACTGGGCGGAAACAAACAATATGCATTTTAATATGGCTAAATGTAAATGTATACATCTGGGAACAAGAATGTAGGCCATGCTTACATGATGGGGGACTCTATCCTGGGGAACAGTGACTGTGAAAAAGATTTGGCGCGGATGGTGACTAATCTGAACATGAGCTCCCAGTAAGATGATGTAGCCAAAAGGGCTAATGAGATCCTTGGATGCATAAACAGGGAATTTCAAGTAGGAGGAGAGAGATTATTTTACTTCTGCATTTGGCACTTATGTGACCACTGCTGGAATACTGGGTTCAGTTCTGATAAACTGAAGAGGGTTCCGAGAAGAGCCAGGAGAATGATTATGAGATTAAAAACCTGCCTTATAATAATACTCTCAAGGAGCTAAAACTACTAATCTTAAGAAAGGGACAGTTAAGGGATAACAATTACAATTTATGAGTACTTATATGGGGAACACAGATTTAATTATGGGCTCTTCAATCTAGCAGAGAAAGATATAATACGATCCAATGGTTGGAAGTTAAATCTAATCAAATTCAGACTGGAAATAAGGTGTAAATTTTTAACAGTGAGAGTAATTAACCATTGGAACAAATTACCAAAGGTCATGGTGGATTCTCATCACTGGCAATTTTTAAATCAAGATTGGATGTTTTTCTAAAATATATTCCCTAGGAATTGTTTTTGAGAAGTTCTATGGCTTCTATTACACCAGAGCTCAGAGTAGATGCTCACAACGGTCCCTTTGCGCCTTGGAATCTCTGATGAGGATTCTGTATGCACATAGAGAAACAGCTTGCCCTGATAAAGTTATGCAACATACCACCTATTTATGAAAGAAATTAGAAATTTTAATAGATAATATAGTATACAAAAATAGAAGAAATTACAGTTGAGTCACTTGTAATGTATACTTTAATGTACAATATATATATATATTAATAAATTAAAGATTGAAATGACATACTGTAGTTAGCAAAGACATGATTTTGAAGAAGTGAAATGTATAGATTCAGAGCTACCATGTTTGTCTAAAATTTAAAAATCTATGATTTGAACAAATTGTCATTTTATCTTCCAAAGAACATATTACCTCTGCAGGTGAAATACCCATATGATCTGCACTGTCAGATTTTATTATTATTGTGACAGATACTGTAGCATATAAATTTTAAACTAATGAAAAAAATGTCATCTATCTTTTGGAGCTAAGTGTTCAAAGTGCATCAACTATTCAAGTTTGATAGATCGTTCTTCAGAGCATTTGAGAGGAATTGCATATTAAAAATACAGTGTATATGAAAAACCCTAACACATCCACCCATTGCCATATTTTCTAAACTATTCCTGGAACACTTTAGACAGGAGAACTTACAAAAATGTTTCCCTCTGTAAAGGAATTGGGAAAAATGTAAATCAAAACAAGAACTCACACAGTTCTACAAGGCAGGCCTGTAGTCTCCAAGACTCAGCCTTCAGGCATGAGCAAACTGTCTCTCTCCATGGCTCCCTGAAGTGAATCCAGCTAAGCCACACTCCTGTACCCTACCCCTTCTGGGCGCACTCTGCTCAGTGAGTATTTGCAGTGACACCAAGCAGCCTTTTCAAAAAAAGAACAGGGTTTATTAGTCAACAGCATTGGGTAGCCCTTAGGTTAGCATAGAGAAGCCAAGGTTAGCACTGGTCATACAAGCCAAGCCAGTGGAAATAGCCAGACAAGATGTTATGGAATCATTTTGATCTCTGTCTCCATCAGTCTCAAGAGAGAGTGACTGAGTATCTCCAAATGTCAGTCCTTATTTCCTAACTGTTGAGCCATGCTGAATTCACATGTTTCATTTGCCAGTGATTCCCATAGGTAGGTGTCAATTATTGATGCCCCCATTGTCTCTCTGGAACCTCCATTGATATGGTTCGGTTTCAGCCAGTCCTTTAATGACCCCTTCATTCCACCCCAGGCAGTCACATGACACAATACCTCATGTCTCCAGCTCTGCTCCAAGAGCAGCTTTTTTAACCCATTGGGTAGTGAAGCAATGTACAGAGAGAAACTGAGGCATGCATAGGAATCATAAAAATATTACAGAAAAATCCCACTTTGTCACAGGAAGTCAATGGGAGTTTTGTCATTGACTTAACAGGACCAGGCTTTCACCCACAGACTGAAAGATACATGTTGATCCTTCCCAACCAGAGTGATGGTGGTTGTACTACAGGAAATTGGGAGTCAGGGTGTAAAACAGAGGGAAATGGGAACTCTTCAAGGCTTGATGTGGGATTGGGGGGTGGGGAGGAGGGAGTAGGAACAGCACCCTGATGCCAGCAGAAGTCTGATAAATAAATCCTCAGCCTGTTTTCAAATCAAACCTCTGTTGCTTGGATAGATAATGCTGAGTGAGTCAACAAGAAACAAGGACATTTACATCAAAGCAAAAGTTTTATTAAAGGGAAAAGTATCCCCCACAGTGTTGAAAACAGGTTCTTATGTGAAGAAACCTATTATCCTATGAAATTAAGGATATTTTCAAAACTCTTTCCTCTTGTTCTAGTTGAATATGGAAATGAACTTTGGACAAAAAGGAAATACAACAGTTTTCGTAGTCTTACATTTTTCTTTATCTATTGGTTATTTTAACTTTTCCAGAGGCTATTACTAGGTGATGTTATTACATTTGATTTCCATGGATCCTTATTGTAAACTGGAAAATTAATGAAAATGAAAGGAAAGACCAAAGAACTTTGCTTCACTTATCTCAGATTAAGACTCTTCTGTTATTTAAAATAAATTATATTTCTTTCCTGCTGCACACTTGTTTTTTTATTACAAATAACAGCTGAGCTGTTATTTACTTCGATTCTATTACAGAGCTTAGCTCCATTTCTTGTATGAAAAAGCCTTAGAGGAATGGGGCATCAAGTCTACTACGAGCTATTAAAACTTACAAACTTACAAACAACCTTTATTTACTCTATTCCTACCTCTTTCCGTATATATAAATATTATTATATTTGGCATTATATGGGCACAATTTTCCACCTGTTCCCAATAAACAGATAAACTAGGGAATTTTTTGCCCTGCACTGGCTGCAATGTATTGCTGTAACACCCCAAGGGAAGTAATGAAGGCATTCTATATCAAATAGAAAACCAGAGGCAGAATGTATTCTGAAGACCCCCTGTATAGGGTGGGATGAGTGATAGGTGGCACTGCTACATTTCTTTAAGAGGTACCTCTCTATACTCCTCTCCACATGGTTGTTCAGTTTAAACTAATGTCTACTCTTCATCCTTTTCAACCA
Organism: Trachemys scripta elegans; assembly: GCF_013100865.1. Lineage (NCBI taxonomy): Eukaryota > Metazoa > Chordata > Testudines > Emydidae > Trachemys > Trachemys scripta. The sequence continues at coordinate 104,027,712 of NC_048302.1, read as the reverse complement.
CTGTGTACCCCAGCAAGGAGTAATCAGGAAAGAGTCTTTATGAGTTCCTGAAACCAGGGACTGCCTAACTTTTATGCAAGTATGGCAAACACATGAGAGGTAACTTTAAGTACATGAGCAGTCCCAATGAATCCAATAGGACTACATGTCCTTAAAATTGGGCACATGCCTTTGCAGAAATGAGACCCAAGATTGTGTCTAATCCCTATGAACCTGTCAGATATATTTAAGTCAAGCACAAGTTATTGGGCTCAATACAGGGCTAATTGGATGAAATCCTATGTCCTGTGTTATACAGGAGATCAGACTAGATGAACGAATATCCCCTTCTGGCTTTAAAATCTGTGTGTCAATGAAAGGTAGGGGAGGAAAGGCTCTTTGTACCTTCTTCCCCCTTACTGTACAAGAACATAGGCTGAGATGTTTAAAATTGTGTATACATTTTAAAATTTGTTTTCTTTGAAATTATGAAATTATAAGATAGTTGACTGTTTCTGAGTGATTTGGTACCTTTATGCCTTAAGACTCTGAATTTAAAAAAAATGTTTGTTTTTTTTCCCACTGAAAATTTTTACCATGTTTCTTTGAAATATGACAATTTGACAAAGAGATAACATGTTAGACACAACTGTAAATGCAGAGGCTTACAAAAATGGCCCCTGCAGTGATTACTCAAAGCAGCCACCCCAATGTACTCCACCAAATAAGCAGTAACAATCTCTATATACATCACTATAAACCCTGCAGCTACTTTAAGAGAAAAAGTAAATGTCTACCACAGATAATTCATGTTGAAGGATATCAGATGTGACAAGGGGGTAATACTATACATAAAATGCCTAACCAGTGATCACTTTTATTAATCTTAAAAAAATAGCTGAAAGCTCATTTCTGTTCTTTGTTTTAAGAAAGTAAGTATATGTGCCCCCATATGCTATAAAGGCAGTACACTGTGGAACTCTAAGTGTACTATACTCACTGACATTGTTGTAGCACATCTTGCTTCCTTGAGACAGGCAAAAGGTCATCAACTTCAATGAGACTATTCACTTATGCAAGAGGGGCAAAATTTGGCTACCTACTTGAATCTAGTTGTAGGTAGGTTCTCCAAAGCTTTTAAATATAGTCAGTCAAATATAGTCAATAACACTTCTCTACGGAATGCCTGTTTACTGATCTCTGCTTGGATTTTTGTCTACCACTTTTCTTGTTTTGGCTGTTCTGTCCATAACAGTTGTTGTAGTTATTTCTTGATCAGTCATCACACAGACCAGCCCAGTAATAGTGATTTGTATTACATGTGAAATCTTTAGCTGGAATTGCAGGCTCCAAACAGTTTTGCCAAATGCTACTTTGTGTACAATACTCCTAAAAATGGGAAAAAAGTGTTTATAATGGGATGTATAAGGCAACCATAATATGGCGGTCACCGCCACTGCCCATATAATTCATTTAATCTTTTTTTTCAGTATTTCTCACGTTTTGTATGAACAATATCCATTAATATTCTTTGTTTTCATTGATTTCCCTGGTAACAGTTTATTTTATTAAATGCATATGGTAGATGTGTCTAGATGCCAAAAAAGTTGGGGCCCAGCTGCATGAGTTGTTGTACACAATGACATTTCCTGCTCCCAAAAGCTAACTGTTTATAGCCAAGACAACAGATGAGTGAGTGCGTTGGGGAAGGCGACAGAAAGAGATAGGATGTGTGCAGTCCTTAGAAAATCAGAACACTAATCAGGATGCAGTAGATTGGCTGTGTTATGGAAAAAGTGTTGAGTTATAAGGGAGAAGACTTGAAGGTGGTGGTGCCTTTATGGATTTTGAGGGCTTTTCCTATGTAGGGGAGTTTGTGTCTATATGTCTATCTGTCTGTCTCCACATAGGCACACAAAATACTCCATGGTAAAGTGAGGGATCAATGATTTGTGTTTATTTTATTCCTCATGTGTTGAGAAGCCATGGGCGAGTTTGCTGGTGATTTCAAATTAATAGCAATAAAAACTGCATATCTGTGTCACCTCCTTTACAGAAAATCTACTTCAGAAATGCTTTATAAAGTTTTAGAAATTTTCTTGGGACTTTCCTTCCCCCCCCTTTTTATTTATTTTTTTAAATGTCACCAACTCTAATTCCAGGCTTCCTTATACTGTGACTCCAAGTGTACTATTGCATCAAGTGTACATTGCATCACCTGCTTCTTGAGGTCCCTCCTACATTTCTATGATTCTTTCAGCTTAGTTCTCTTTACTGGAGCATGGGTAACAAAGTCCAATGCACAGCTGTGGTGATGGTGACCCATCTCTGCTTTAACTCCCAGCAGCACCCCTGCAGAAGAAAGCCATTTGTATAGTATTAAGCATTGCATATGTGAGGATAGAATATATGCTGTGAAGTTGCCATGTGCACATTTCTTACATATTTGACTGTTCATTTTTATAATTTGTTCTACAAGTGCAATGAGTTCACAGTGTCCTTTTAATTCACACAGCTTTGTCCTTTGGTTTTTTTAAAATAACGTTGTAAAAGGAGGGTAAAGTTTCATCCTTCATTTCCATTTTTGAAGCTTTTGTTGGCTTGTGTCACAACTATAATGTTACTTGAATATAGGCAGGTTATATTTAGCTATAAATATGACAGTATTTTTGACAGTTCATTCATTTCAATGGATTATCTTTTCTCAGTTGAATATAAGCAATTGGAATAATAATAATTTCTAGACTGATTTTTTAAAACAGGCGTCTTTTTATATGCTTAATAGCGATCTTTGAAGAAGAATACACACCATGTTGGGCTTTAAAAAAAATGACAATATTTATCAAGCCACAAAAGAGCTTATGTAGCTTTGTGATTGTGGACAGGGAAGAATAAGAGAAAAGGCAAAGTTAGCGAAAAAAAGCTTTAAAGTAAGCAAAAATTACATGTCAGTCAGAGACATTAAAGCTGGCTGTTTTTAAACTCCAACTGCTAAGCCCTGGGCATGAAACAAGAAACTGATGAGGTAGGCTGAATGGAATGTACAGAATGCTAGTGTTTAGTATCTTTTCTAAAGATAAAAATACAACTGCTTTCTTTAAAAAAAAAAAAAGAGAGAGAGAGAGAGAAAGGTTTCAAATGAAATAAAAGAAACCATCATATGGCACAGCGTGAACCAAAAATATGCTGAAATCCACACATGCAAAAGGAGAAATATGTCTAAAATCAGATATTCTGTTTTTTTCGCAAACACTTCTTACTGTGTTTTAAGGGAGACTCCGCTTTAACGTCTGCCTCTACATGGAGTACAGAAATACACTTTCTTTTATTGAATAAAAACTCATGGGGTGGTGGTGGGGGGAGACTTATGCTGACTTGGTGGTATTCTAATGAAGCAGGTTTGCCATCCTGCAGTGCAGCATATTAAAGGTCAGAGGATTGAATTCCTGCTTGCTGAGTGTCAGATATGATGAGTCTTGGATCTCGCTGAATAGTTCTGCGGCAGTGTATTGTACAATTAATTATCCCATCTACACAAAATTAATTTTATTACCTTAGTCTGTGGTGTTATATTTATTTTTATATAACAATGTATTAGATTTTAATGGCTCCAAAACAACCAGTTCAGTCTTTTATTTCTACTCTATTCTTCTGTGAGTTGAATTAGTGCTTGTAAAAGTGAGAGAATAATTGTACTGACTAGACACATAGGTACAGAGGAGCAATGTGTTCCCCTCCAAAGGTAAAAAGTAAGGAAGAAGAAAAATTACCAACACCCTCTATGGCTCTTTCTGGACTATACATTCCATCACACGCTCCCCTTAGGTTAGTGGTACCAGCAGCACTGGGAAGCAGCATGAGACACAGTCTCCAAAATTCAGTTTAGGCTGAGATTCATGAGAAAACACACAGGAGAACCTGTGGATCTCTGCCTCAACATATTAGTCCTTCCCACTTCTGTATTCTTCCCAAGACTCTTCCCCAGGTCCACCTAGCTTCGTGATTGATGCAGCTGCCATTAACCTGTGCTCTTTAGCTCCTCTTATGGGAGGTAATGGAGCTCACAGAAGAAGTGAGTGCTGCTTTAGCAGTCAAAATCTGCCGCTTTTTCTGGTAGTCTGCCAGTTTTAAAGGGAAACATGCCATCTATGGCTGTTTCCTTATCTCTGCCCCCCTTGTCTACACCTTCATATCTAGCTCCACTCAGGTTATGAACATAAAACGTTAGTAGTGATTTATCAGAAAAACAACACACTTTGAAATGGTCCAGACCCATAAAGTTGTGCCCTTGGCCAACTTATGTCACTGAGTGATCTTATTACTGCTACCTTGGTCCTCCCTCACCTTTCCCTCCTATTGTTTGTTACACTTCTCTTCATGGCAAGGCCTGTATCTTCCCATGTGTTTGACAGTGCCTAGTACAATGGGGTCTTTAGACTCCACATTAATGAAAACAAACAATCAAAGTGCCCATTTATAGGGTGCAGTTTCTGATAATGCAGTGCAGCCTCTCTTTTTCCACGCTCCCACTCCACTCCATTTCCATAGAAATTTGGTAGCTTTCCTCCCACCCATCCTCACCATTCTCTTTCCTTCACCATACCCCATATGTACATAGAGCCTTTAGTTCTTCATCTTCTTCTCCTGCCCAACATCTACCATCCTTTCCCATACCCCCTCTGTAGATGTTACTCTATCTTTTTTTTCCTTCTAATACTCCATACTGGTACTTTAAAAGGCAACAAACCTTCCAGTATAATGCCATAATCCTAAAGGTAGGGACAAAGAGGTAGGCGAGAACATTTTAATCAAGCGGAAATTAGGAAGAAACTAAAAAACGAACGGTCAGCAGAGTGACTGTTAACAGTTCAATGGAATATTTAAAATAGATACCTTGCCCATGCTTTTATTTTAGCTTTTGGCCAAACATTTTCTATGAAAGTCCTGTCATTCTGCCCAAACCATACTTCAAGCATGAAAATTAGTTGCTTACAAATTAAAAGAATTGGCTATAAAAAACATTTCTCTTTCCAACAATAACTATAGAAACTCTCTTCAATGCCATCTGTAGTGAAGGTGTTTATTTGTAAGGACATTAAAAGAAAGACAACCATTTTGTATAGAAAGAAATTAAATATTGTATTTTATGGACCAGGTGTCCTGCACTTTGAGTCCTCTTGTGTGCATGTGGTAATATAAATTAGAATCTGGAACAGATCAAGGATGATACATTAATGATTAGTTATAACTAGAAACAGTTTTTATAGGTGGTATGCCCTGAATGTGAACAAATAAATCATCACAAAATTAGTTCCAGAATGCTTTCCCTTTCATATAAGGAGAAAACAATATTTTCACAATAATATTAATTAGCCAAATCCTGAATCCCTAGTCAATTTTTACTCAATCAACTTGAGTAAGGACCACAGAATTAGACCAGATAATAAAATAAAATAATAATAATAAAGAACAAATAACTATCTAAACGAGATAAAATATAGACTAGAGTAGAGTGCTTGTTATACCACCAACTGTTCACCTTATACCTTTTGAACTGAACACTCATAGTACAAACTGGGGAATGAGATATTTCAGACAAATGTAAAATACAAACACAGAAGTTACCCAAGTATCTTGGAATAACTGCTATAAGTTTTGTTCTTCAGTACACTGAAAAGAACTACCGCTGTAAGATAATCAATATTTTTTTATAAAAGAGAATGAGTGGAAAAAAAAAAAACAAAAAAAAAATCGTAAGTCCCTAAAGTTGTCCTTTATCTATGTGAAAGAAGTAGAAAAATAAAAAAAGCATTCAAAGTTCCAACTCTCACATCCTTTCATGATATGACATAAACAATAAAATTCAAAGTCTGTGTGAAGTAAAATGTCTAGGTTCCATACTCCATGTACAGTGTTCCTGTGTCTCGGTTCCATAATGGCAAAATAATATTGCCATTGTGCTTGGACTGATGTACTTCTCTAAATTAGTGACATGAAGTACCATAAACCTCAATAAAAATGTGACTACAGTAAAATTGTATAAACATAATTTAATATGGCAGACATCATTAAAAAATAATCAACATTTGCCAGCAATTGGGATTGGCATCTGAGGTATCACAAGTGCATTATAAATAGACAGGAAAATGGTGATCTCTGATACCAGCTGGGAAATGATGGCAAATGTTTATTGTTAAATATCAAGCACAGTATTCAAACATTTTGCCTAGTTTTGATGTGCTATCAAGCCTTTGTTTCCAGTGGGAAAAAGGCACTGCAGAAATATGACATATAATAATTTCATGGAGGGCATAACATTCACCTGTGTCATTAGTAGAATGCCGGAAAACAGTTTCTATGAATTGTAGTTCATGCAGGGTTGTATCCTTCTGGGGTTTATTTTTCACAAACATTTGAAAAAATCACATTTAATCTAAAAAATGTTAGCTGGAAAGCAAATTTCAAATTTACACAGGTGAACAATGAGTACTAATGCTAAGTAAGTTTTAAATACACATATTGAATATTCAGGCCAGAAATGCTTATACACTCATCCATTTATGAAACAGAAATGATACTATGTGGTTTATCTGACCAATTACAACTAAAACCACAGCTCAAGTAGCAAATAGCTAATATATTGCAGTGAACTGTTTGTAAGTAAACCATAAAGGAAATAGTCTGAAAAAAACATTCACTGAATTACTTTAAATGACGAATACATTTGAGGAAGTCTTGATCTGCATGTAGATATTCTGTGAGCACCAAAAGAGGCTAATTTTTTTGGATAAGTTATTCATTGTGAAAGGTATATTTGGCTGTAGTTGACAGTATGCAGTGTTGTTGTAGCCATACTGGTCCCAGGATATTAGAGAGACAAGGTGGGTGAGGTAATTGCTTTTATTGGACTAACTTCTGTTGGTGAGAGAGCTAAGCTTTCAAACTTACACAGACTTGAAAAAAGAGCTCCATCACAGCTCGAAAGCTTGTCTCTCTCACCAACAGATTTTGGTCCAATAAAAGATTTTACCTCACGCACCTTGTCTCTGTAGCTGATAGTGTAATTTAATGCATCCACCCCGATATTACTCAAACAGATATTGCCATTAGTAACTATTTATAATAAAATTTATATTGAGGTAGGATAGAATTTTCAAAATTGCCTTACTTGTCTTTTCAAAAGTGACCTAGACACTTACAACTAGATGCACAAGATGACTTAGACCCCATCTTGCAACAGTTAACTTTTAGACACCCTACTGCCTACTGGAATCCACAGCCCCGAGTTAAGCACCTAGGCTCTCTAGACAATACATGAAAAGAGTTAGGTGTCCAAGAATGGGACCCGCAAAAGCCAGCAGGGAGACAGTAGGAAATGCTGAGGAGTGAGGCCTAAAGCCTCACCCCCTCAAAGGGACTTAACCATCTAACCCAAGCTGTAGGAATGTGACTCCTTCTGCTCAGGATCCACAGCTGGAGTTAGGCACCTCAGCCCTTTCTAACCAAAAAACAAAGAAAAGGTGGTGCTGCCATCCCTCTTATAACTTTTTGCCCATATCTATGGGCTATGGTGTATTGTGAGGTGGTTCTTTTCCCAGTCTCTTCTGTTGACTCTGATATGTTTTGTAGAAATAAATAAATAAATAAATAAATAAATAGTCATTGTTCCAGAGAGAGAGAGAAACACCCAGTGATTAGGGCATCCCTGAGAGGTAGAAGACTCAAATCAAGTACCTATGGCACATCAGAATCATTTGAACCTGGGTTTTCCACATCTTGCACAAGTGCTCTAACCATTGGGCTGAAGCTTATCGGGGGAAAGGTACCACAATCAGTTCCTTCATTTGTGTTTTGGGCAAGGCCTGAACCCATAGGCATGCTCTTAGCATAGCTACCAGATTAGGCCCTGCTGACAAGACTCCCAGTCTGAGTATCCCACTGGGGCTTAGGTGTCAGGATTTAGGCAGCTGTGCTCATGCTCAGCACCAAAATTTAGGCACCTCCAGGGTTAGGCAGCTGCTGAGTGGGGCTTTTGAGGATCTTTGGGCTTAGGCATCTAAAGAATCAGGTAGGCACCTAAATCCCTTTGTGGATCTAGCCCTTAGGAGCCTAAGTCCCACTGAAAGTTAATCCATTGGTGTCTACCTTCCTAAGTTCATTTTGAATATGGGACTCAGGCACTTTTAAAATTTTTACCCATAATGCTCGAGACTTCAGCTTGTTTGGGGGCCCGTATTGCAAGGCACTGGAAAAAATGTTATATACATGACAGTCCCTGCAACAAAGCACTTACCATCTTAAAAAGACAAGACATAATATTAGGCAGTTGAGAGAAACATACAGGCCTGGATGAAGTGTGGGGGAAAATGAAGAAAAATAAATATCACAAAGTAATGACCAAATTTGGCACAGCATGTAGTACACAGATAGGGTAAGTTTCTTTTGCAATTATTTGCCCTATAAAAATGTAGAGACAATGACTCAACCAAATAATCTTGGTTAAGATTGTCAAAGTGACTCCGAATGTTTCAATTTAGCTTTCAAGGTTCACAAATCAACCAACCCTGTCATGAGATAAAATCCATTCTTTCCCAACCACATCAGAGACAACTAGATTTAACTTTATACACTTCCGGAAAAGGGAGATTATGAACAACAGCAGCAAAAAAATTAGTCAGTCAATCACTAGAGACTTCTGGAGGAAAAGAAAAGAATGTCCCCCCTCCTTCTTTTTTTCCTTTTAACAATCAGATTACTTGTGTATCTCATCACCAGTTTCTTTTTACTTGTCTCTAGAAGAAATACATATTGCACAGCTTTTTGTTTGTTTGTTTTTGGTAACACTTTCACTTAAGAGTCAGGAACAAAGCACAATGAAACAAAATTATCTGACGGTGTGTCTGCTTGTCTAGCCATCTGTCATGAGAGAAAAGTATGCTGTGGAGGAAGGGAAAGGTACAATATTTTTATCATAATAATATGCTGTATTTCTGCCTGTATATTAATTGGTTATTTCATACAATTTTTCTACTCTCTTTTTCTATCATTTTAACATCAGAGCAGGGTATAGTACATAGCTCTCAAATGAGATGTCTTTTTCTTTAAAAATCTTTCCCGCTGCAATTATTAATCTTTTCCCTCTCTCTTTTTCAGTTTCACCTGTTCTCTCTGTGTTTCTCATTGCATAGTCCTAGCGGCTGGTAATTCCAAGTACATATAATTTCCTTTACTGTAATTGTTTATTTGATTACTTCATATTAGAAGTGCTGCTGGTTTTCTCTTTTGCTGTTTCCTGTCAATTAAGAAACTTACTTTAGGAAAGCACATAAACCCAAATATAATGAACTATTCTTCTAATTCCAAGATTAGCAGGTGGGGTGGAGGTGGAGACATTCCTGAATTTTCTTTGGGAGTTCTCATCTACTATATACTTTGCCCTACCTTTCATTTAGGAGACACAATCTGTGCTACTGAGCAGTAAATAAATCAGCCATTTTAAAGTGTGTTTTACACAGATTCACTGTGACCATCATTATCATAAGGATGCTGTACTGCAGTGTAGTGATACGGTATCATAGGTGATGTGTGTATGTGATTGTAACATTTAACACAATGAATCAGAAAGTTTCTTGATTGTTGTACAATTCTGCCACCATTTAGATCAGTGTGTCCCAAAATGTGTCATGTACATCCTCTAAAAACCTGAAGGATTCCTTGGGGACATGAAGGAGGGAGATGGTGCACACAGATTTCAATTACTCTCCAGTTTTAGCTTTTATTTATTTTTTAAAATACATTTCTAGCAATTATTGTTGGAAAGAAAACCTTCAAATCATGCAGTAAGTGTAACCAATGCAAAGATGTGTGTCTGAGTTTGCAGAGCAGTGGAAAGAATAGCTCTGAGAGATACGTACTCCCCCATTCATTTCAGTGATACCAGTGACGATGTTACAGCTTTCAACATTGCTAACTATTTTACTGCTCATCAAAACATGTAAGAAAGAGGAAATATCGTATTCTGAGATCTACATTAATGTTTCCCAAAGTGTATCGACATGGGGGCAAAAATACATATGTGTAGGACTTCAATAACACATGGTGGGTGTGATGGGGGAAGGGGAGTGCAAGACAGGGAAGCCTGGACCCCACTCTTTCTCTCAGTGGCAGGGAGAGGAGAAGCCTGCAGGTGTGTGTGTGGGGAGGGGATGGGTGGAGTCAGGCTGGGTCGGGCAGAGCCACATCATTTTGGGGACTCTGGGGGAGGGTTGCTTTCCTTCCACACCAGGAGCTGCTGCCAGCTGTGTACCAGCAGCAGCTGGGGCATCAAGCAGGGAGAAAGGTAGGTAGCTGCTCTGCGTGCACAAGGCAGGGAAACTGGGACACCATGGCACCACAGCTGCCCTGACCGCACTGCTTCCTGAGCCTGCCATGTGTCTCCGAGGCCAGAGCAAATGCCTGCCCTGTGGCCCTCTGCAATCCCGCTGCTGCCAGAGCTCCTTATGTGCCCTGGACTCCTTGGTGCACCCCCACAAACCCAAACTTCAGTCCCCGTCCCCCCTCCCCACACCACATTCAAGGCAAACTTCCGCCACCTTTGCTATCACATCAACACCCTTGCTCACAAAGATGAACATTTTAGTTTTAAAGGCACAGGAAGTTGGCTAGTTATAAGTACAACAATATTCCTCCCTGTAGTCATGAAAATGCACAAACTGAGAGTCCGTTGCTCTAACATCAGTTCTTTGTGAGTTAATACAGAGTACATCTACACTGCAAAAAAATATCCTGTGGCAGCGAATCTCAGAGCCTCTGTCAACTGACTCAGGCTCACACTGCATGGCTAGTGGCTAAAGATATTCCCGCTTGGGCAGGACCTAAGCTCTGAGACCCTCCCTCCTTGCCGGGGGGACAAAAACTCCACATTACTTGTGGATTAACACTTTTCACAACGCGATCTCTCTATATCTGACCTATCAGTCTTCATCCTCACAGGAAATCTGCACAACACTTTCATAAGATGAGCCTGGGATTTTAAATTCATAACTTTGCTAGATGCTAAAAATTATGGACTGAATAGCGACACTTGATTTATGGCTTATTAAAACAATCTGTAACCCACAAACAATTGCCTCAGCATTTCCTTCCTATGACTGGAAGGGTGTTAATAGGCCACTTCATCTTGAATGATCCCTTGAAATATGTAAAAAGAACAGGAGTACTTGTGGCACCTTAGAGACTAACAAATTTATTAGAGCATAAGCTTTCGTGGACTACAGCCCACTTCTTCGGATGAGGAGAAGTGGGCTGTAGTCCACGAAAGCTTATGCTCTAATAAATTTGTTAGTCTCTAAGGTGCCACAAGTACTCCTGTTCTTTTTGCGGATACAGACTAACACGGCTGCTACTCTGAAACTTGAAATATGTGTTAACTACTTATACTAAACAATCTGTTCCACCTTGTATTTATCTCTGACACTCTCAGTGCATTTCCCAGACTGAAGAAGAGCTCTGTGTATCTCAAAAACTTGTTTCTCTCACCAATAGAAATTGATCTAATAAAAGATATTACCTCACACCTTGTCTCTCTAACATCCCGGCACCAACATCACTGCAACAACACCACATATAAAAATTGAGAAGCATTTTGTATTAAAATGTTTAACAGCCTAGGAATGGGCTGGTTTCTAAGGATTTTGGTGGTCTCTAGGAAGTACTGTCCCATGTGGAGCAGCAATTTCTGGTCATTGGAACGTGGAACTAACACACCCAGTTGAAAAAATCTAGTTTGTCATGATTACTTATGTATTTTGCCTCTGCTCTTACTGGGAATCTACTTCTTCCTCAGAAGCTTTCCTTTTACCCCCCTGCCTTTCGCAGTAATCAGTTCCTGGCACTTTTAAGCCTCAGAGTCAGCAGCAAGCAGGTTTAATGCATCATTAAGACGGGGCATGGAAGAATTAGTTCACTGCTTATAGAATACACAGCAAGGAAGAGTGGGGACAAAACCAGAAAGACAGTGGGTATAGAGTGTGATCCTGTTTGTCATCACTGGGTGACCACAGTGGCCTAAGGAGGTGAAATGGTTCTTGTCCAACTTGCTCTGAGGAGATGGGCAAGAGAGAAATAGTGAGATGGGAGAAAGCTAGCTCTTGGCCCTCTTATCTTTCTGCAACTCCCTTCACTGCTATTGATCAGCTTGGAACTGAATGCACAGCTAGTTTTCCCTTCTCATACTTTCCTTCTACCTGTTTGTTTCTCTCATCCACCACTTATGTCTTGTCTTTTAGATTGTAAGGTCTTTAGAGCAGGAACTGTCATTTGCAGTATATTTCTGAAATAACTAGCACAATAGGGTCTGACATGTTTGAGGCACCTATGTGGTTTTATAGGTTTATAAAGGTGACCTACAGTGAACTATACAGGACCTGATTCTGAACTGATTTACACCACCATACTATCAGACTCAAGCATATAGTTTCCTACAGAACTGTTATGGCGCCAAACCCTGCAGTTCCTCAGCACCTTTATTCCCATCGACTTCAGTGAGAGTCGAGGGTGTTCAACACCTTGCGGGATCAATCACGTAACCCCCAAGATCTCACCATATATAATTCATACACATTATATGTCCCACTAACCTGTGGGAAGAGAAATATAGCCATCTTCAACTCACTGCTGAATGACAATATTTCTGTACTGTATGAATCCTGTTTTGAACAATACATGAATGCTTCATTATAATAGCTATATCATACTAATATTCTGCAATGTTCATGAATTATGTTAGCAATGTTCTTCTCTATTAGTAAACATAAATTTATTAGTATGCTAGCATAACAACTAATATAAAAACAGGAATTGCTAATACAACACAGATCTCATTACATCTCTCAGTTTTTCTGTCACATTAGTTGTGGCTTTCATTAGATAGTGATTTTGGGGCTGCACAAATTCTCTCTTTTTCATTGTAGGACATTTTTGTGGTGGCAGCTTTCAGTTTTATTCCAGGTTTCTTACTGCAGGGAACCTTGTTTAATTTTTGATGCCCATGAAAATAAGCTAATAAGTAAATTATTACCTTATTATAGCCTTATTTAGTTCCTTCTGTAAAATCAAGTATTATGAAAAAATGTTCTAGGAGTTGGCAGTTTTCATATTTTAATGTTTCCCTAGTAAGAACTCCTGCTGGTGAAGAGCTCTGTATGTAAATGACTTCTTTGAAATATGATTTTGTTTCCCTTGTTTTTTTTAATAAATTGTATCTGCATTTGGATTTGCCCAGTTTAAAAGTACTGTACATCTAAAGTAACTTCTGTTTTACATCTCTAATATAATCTCAGTAGCTGACTTTTGTCACGTATTATATATTAATGTCAACGTAGTTCTATAAGGGAGGAAGAACATTCTAGCGACTAAAGCACTGGCATGGGATTGTGGCGATCTGGGCTCAATTCCTATCTTTGCTACAGACTCTTTATGTGTAGGGTGACCAGATGTCCTGATTTTATAGGGACAGTCCTGATATTTGGGGCTTTTTCTTATATAGGTGCCTATTACCTCCCACCTCCTGTTCCAATTTTTCACATTTGCTATCTGGTCACTCTATCTGTGTGACACTGGATAAGTTGTTCTGTGCCTCAGTTCCCTACCTGAAAAGCAGGAATAATAATACTTCCCGGACTCACAAAGGTGTTGTGAGGATAAATTAATTCGGATGCTGTCGTGACCAGGACAATATTAGTAGCTAGATAGAACAGTCAAATAAAGGAAAGAAACTCCTCTGTACTTCGATAAAGCACCATTTAATTATAGGCAGAGCTGGTAGCACAACCTATAGTTAAATTTGCCTGACTCTTTCCTATCTATATACATTTATGGTTTGTGAAATGTACTGGACACTAAACTCTTTTTGTATCTGTACCCACACAACAGTACAGCACAGGCAGTGGCATTATCAGTTTGCACACAATACCCCTTCAAAATGCTTCAATCCAGACCTGCAGTGACTACTTTTAAGGGTTATGCAGTCTACATGCTCTAGTTATTCTTGTCCTCTCACAGGTAATAAAAGGGCTGAATAGCACCAACGCATTATTACTGCTGTCACTGAGAAGTAGAGTACACAGTATCTTTTATAATTAGTATAGAGGATGGTGGCATTTTGTAATGAATAAAGTATTTGCAATGAAAAGAAAATGGTACTAAAATTGATAATGATTACTATGAAATGAATTAACTATGCCAAGAGGCTGGTGCTGATATTTAAACAGAACACTGGGGCTTGGTATCATCCTTGATTCTGAACTTTCCATCTCTTCCTGTATCCTCTCGTCCTGAGATCACGCCTGACTGCTTCCTTTGTCCTCTTCATTCTTGTGCATCTTTCATGTCATCCCCTTTGTGTGGGACAGCCTCCCAATTAATCTACATCACATTTTCTCCCTGTCCTCCTTCTACAACTAGAGAAATGAATTGTTCCAGCCACAGTGACTACTTGCTTGTACATATTATGTTGAACAATACTTCATTCATTCCTTTAGGCTGTAAGTTATTTAGGGCATTTTTGTTTGTTTGTTGGGTACATTTTAACTATTTTAAAGTCCTATATACACCAAAGGCCCAATCCTCAGCTAGTGGAAACTGAACTAGCTCCATTGACTTCAGTAATTCTGTGTCAATTGACACCTGCTAAGTATCGTATCCTTACAGTCTCCCATGTCTGCAAATTTGCCTAAAACTATGTCCGTAACTTTGCCCCAAGTATGCCCTTGGCTCACCTCCATGTCTGATTTTCTGATTGATGACATCATGGATTCTTCTGATAACTATTTCAACACCCTTCTGTACATCCTATGAAGCCCTAGCTTTTTGGGCTCTAGAGTGTACAGAATGCTGTTGCCGCTAGCATGGATCCCTGCTCTCATGTGTATTCCCAGTAGATTACATCTAAGGACCTAAATGAAGCAAAGCAAACACAAGTAAAACATACTACAATATTTCTGGAGAACCAGGATTAGAAGTTTGTTAATAACAAGAAGAAAGATAGGAAAATGCAACTCCTCTTAATCATCCGTTCTTTCAAGATACCGCTCAAAATTGCCATTTTTGCTTTTGTCTCTCTCTACGCCATGGCCTTGTGATCCTAATGAAAGGCAGGGGAGCCAGTGCAGAATCAGTGGTGTTGAACATTCCAGTCCTAGAATGTAGAATGTATTCCCACAGGATATAAGGACCATCACAAATGTCATTGCTTCAAGTGCACATTGCTCTTAGAGTCTACCTGGCCTTCTCTAATGTAAATATATAACAGCATGTGCATTTAAAAAAACAACAAACTCAAACACAACACTGCACACACAATTCTCTCACTGAAAAGAGGACGAGAGAGTAAAAACAATCAAATACTCTGGTAATAAAAGCAGCAGAAGAATTTACATAGAATAAAATGTTCAGTAGACATGTTCAAATTTGGCAGCTAAATTCTCAGAATATTCCATCTTTGCTGAGCGTGTTCCTGCCCAAAGTTGCAGGGACTGACTAGAATTTTTCTTACAACTGCTCCTCCCAGCTGCCAGAAGCACTGTGGTGTCAACCAGGTAGTCTCTCCTGTGCTTTCCATGTCTCCTCTTCAGATGCCTAGGCAGTGGGGAGTAGGAAGAAGCAATCTGTCTGGAAATGCAGAGGGGCGAGGGGCACGGAGTGGTGCAGAGAGGCTGCGATAGAGAGGGGAATGGTAGGGAAAGAGAGAGGCTGTGGGGTGAGGAATAGGGAGAAGGCCAATGACAGACAACAGGTTGAGGGGATGGAGGAATAGGAGAAAAGACAGAATGAAAGGAAAACAGACCATAAGGTGGGGGATAGTGCCAGAGAGGCCAGAGACAGCTAATGGGGGATGGAACAGGGGCAGAGACAGGCTTTAGGGAGATACAGTGCTAGGCAGCAGAGTCAAAATGGGACAGGCAAAGAAGCATTCGTAACCCTAGAGAACAGTCCCTGGAACTTGGAGTAGAAGCCAGGATTCCTGATTCTCAGAATTCCTCTGCTGTCAAAAACAAACAAACAAAACAAACAAACAGTATGTGATCATGTAATTAAAGCCTGTATCAAAATACAACTTTAATTCTGCCTTTACTTAACTTTAGCTATTGACTTGAAAACCTTCAGTATCTTTTAATGTAGGCATAAGTTATTGTTTTTTTTAATGCAATAATACATAGCAATGGAGGAATGCAATGGAAATAGTTGTTTGCACTCCTATTGTTTTAAAATAAACAGATTTTTTTTTAATTTGAAAATATCTTCAGCTCTACCTATTTCAGATATGCCTAATCTGCATCTTTAGGCACCTAAATATGTTCAAAAGTCTGGCCCCTTGTCTTTGCTTTGTCCCAAATTAAAGTGGCAACTTGATTTATTAAAAGATGTGTGTTTCAACATAGCTTTGAAGACAGGATTAAAAGGGAGATTGATGTTATTTTTGCTTTGGCCTTTCTTAAAGAAGCACTATGTTAAACTTAGGGGCAAGTTTTTGAATGCTAAACACAAATCCCTTGCCTGGATAGTGTGACCAAGTCTTTGGTACAGTGAGCCTAATATCATGTCCTAGCAGGGGCCTAAATTATATCATCATCTTAACTATATTTTAGGTAGGGGTAAAACTATATTGAGTTCCCGTCACAATTTGTAATCTTCTAGATTTTTATTGTCAAAAGTGGATTATTTTTCTTTTATTCTCTTTTTAGTTAGTCTGTTTCTTCTGGATTTGTTTAGAATAGTAAATTGTACTTGGCTCCTTTTTGCCCTACTTAGGCATAGTTGGTAATGTTTCTTTGTTTTTAATGTTAGACATAGATTTTTCTTTCCTCTTCTTATTACTTATCATTCATATTTAATGCTGCACACAGAATTATCTTTTAGACTCTTTTTACCTTTTGATTTCTTATATTTAATGACACACACAATTGTTTGATATCCTTTTTCCCCTAGAAACCTGTCACTGTTCTGTATTTAGCTGCTTTGAACTAGCTTTCATCTTTTAGCATTTAAATGATCTAAGTCTTCTTGTGTCTTTCTGCATTGTTCCTCATTATTTACTCTCTGACTATAATGCCATTCGTTTCAAACTAATGTTACTTTTTTCTTTTTCCTGCTCTTTGTTTTTAATTTTCCAAGTCAGATTTACGCTTATTACATGACTCCCACACCTTAGGTATTGTCATTAACCTCAGAAGTGAAATTTTATCAAAAAGGCTTTCAGCAGCTTGTCTGAAGCCTCATACTTACAGTAGTTCTTTGTCTGACTGAGAGCAAGGAGTGTTATTGAATGACAGGAGGCTTTTCTTCTCCCTTGAAGTAAAGTGTCCAACCCTTGTGAGCTATCTATTTGAATGTAGGTCTCCAACAAGGTAGCATATAATAAGACTACTTGACTAATGGATTAATTTTAAACCCAGCACTGGAAAAATGCATATATTTACATGTATCACTTGGCGAATACTCTACGTAATTTGAAAACATTTTCCTAACAGCCTTCAATAGCATGTTTGAAGCCATTGCAGTCTAATTTGCATATGATTTCTTTTGCAAAAATACAGTGATTGATGTTAAAATGTCAACATTGCCAGGAGGTACCACACGTTGCTACTTGAGATATAACAGTTGTCTTCTGAACCAAGGCCTTAATCCAAAATCCACTGAAGTTAATGGGATCAGGACATCAGTATAGACCTCTGCTCAATGGGCAGTTGCAGTAAAAAAAAGCAAACATGATGTTAGGATGCATAAGGAACAGTTTGAAGAGACATATGGAAATAATATAATGTTATATAAATTAATGGTAATTCCTCATCTGTAATATTGTGTGCAGGACTGGTTACCCTGTCTCAAAAAGGTTATAGCGGATAGTGTTCAGAGATGGGCGATGAAAACGATTAGGAACATGGAAAACCTCTCATATGAAGACAGATCAAAAAGTTTAGAGTTGTTAGAAAGGAGACAAATAAGAGGGACACAATAAAAGTATATAAATTAATGAATGGCATAGAGGGAGTGAATCAAGACCAGGAGCCTCTTATTATTCCTGTCTCACAACTCAAGAATAGGCAACTTTCAATGAAATTAAAAGGTATAGCATTCAAATTAAACCATGGAACTCACTGTGACAGGATGTGAATTAGGCCAATACTAAGAACATTCTTGGAAGGGATATAAAACCTTATATACTTCAGGGTTTAAAGCAATCTCTAACTACTAGAGATTAGGATGAGACCTTCATGGAGGCAGATTATACCACATCTCTTTATTATGTGATCTTTTCATCTTCCTTTGAAGCATCTGGTTCTGGCCTCTGTTGGAGACAGAATACTATACGATACAATACTATACACTATGCTATATATTATAATAATTCATATCAATAAGGCCCTAGGTGCATTATATCCAGTAATTACTGCAAAGTGGTATTGATGACTATTAACTTTTTAATGGGGCCTTCTCTGGGGACTGTGTTTTTCACCTCCTTTCTCAGAATATTTAATGACACGAGTTCAGAATAATGCTATATTCAGCAAGCACTTTCTTCCCACTTACTTCAGTGGGGTTTGGATAAGGCCGATTGTTTTATAAGTATCACTCAGCACTTCAGCAACTGGACAAAATACAAAATTGCCTAAACATAGGTTCAAAAGACCCACGTGATCAGTATGTAAATTAGTCCAAAATTCTGGTTGACCAATAGGATATATTACATACTGGACTTTGAAGCTCACCAAACAAGAGAAATGCAGGGTGCAGAGTCCTTTACTAACAAAAAAACTACTTTCTGTCCTGGAGAGTTCAATACCAAGAATTCTCTCAAATTAACAAGTTCTCAACAAATTGGAGTATTATTAATCATAAGCAGCATCTTAAACTGAAAATGTAACCAATGCAGAGCTCACACTAAGTGTTAAATACTCATAATGGCTGGAGCACACTCAAGAGAGGAATTACTGCATTTAGCACTAGATTAAATTGCCAGGTATTTGTCTAATATAGCCTCCAGTATACCACACTGAAATAATCTGTTTCATTCAGAAGGGTGTATGTCACTGTTTTGAGCATCACTCAGAGAGAAATGCTTAAACCCAGCCATTGCAAACGGAGAAACACGTGTGTCATTATGGAGTTGCAATACATTTAATTTAACTGTCCAAATGAGAGGTATCGGTAGGAGTCAGTCAAATACCTTCAACACACCAACCTAGACCCTGCTCCCTGCTTCTCAGCACTGCTTCCAATTTACAGAGGGTAAACATGAGCCATTTTTCTGGTATCCTTGTCCCTTCTTTGTCAGTTCATTGGAAAGCAGAGAGTGGGTTAAATCAAAAAGCGTTGACCTCAATGTGACTATTACTGACATTGCAGACCAAAAATTCACTATTTTCCTCAAACAGCCTTCCACTCAAAAGAAGGCTATGTCTGTGCTTCACACATGTCTGAAACCAAACTGGTAATACATTATGTCATCTGTGAAATTAAGATGGGTCTAAAGCTGCTTAACCACCACCTCCTTGATGGGCTTCCTTAATAAAGGGAAGTTAGTGTTTGGACAACAATTGACAAGCCTATTAGTGTCAGGATGTGCCTTCTTGATCAGGGGCCTCCTCACCATTTGATTAGGGTGGATGCACTCTGCCTCCCTGAAGAGAGGGTCTAAAACCTTCAGCGACCATCTGGTATAATCACTTGATAAACCCAATCATAGGCGGGACTGGATTAAGGCAATATGTGGTCCTAGGCACACCAACGCTTGTCCCCTCCACATGGCTCTGCCCCATGTGGCCTAGTTCCCATGCTGGATCCCCACAACTACTTGGAGTGGTGGTGTCAGGGGACCCCAGAGAAGCTGAGCAGCAGCACAAGTCGCTCTTCTTCCTTCTTCTTCTCCCAAGCAAGGATGGCAACATGAATGACATCTCCCGCCTGGAGATGGAGGTTTATAAGCAGGAAAGGCCCTACTTTGCTTCCCAGCTGCCAGGTTGCATCTATTTAGGTGGCTGGGCTGGACCCACAGCACTTTTGTCGTGCCACACTCAGAATCCTCTGCTGGGTGGTGTTGGCAGGACCCCGCAAAGCAAAGAGTCTTGGTTTTAATACCCTATGGAGATGAGTAGAGCAGGTCACACTCTCCCAGTTATTTTCAGGTTGTATGCAGACACCAATAAGTGTCACTACATTAGCTCTGTTCAGATCATATTTTCAAGCTTTTCTCCATCATCGAGAGCTAGAATCTTAATTATTATTAATATTATTATTTAATGTAAGATTAGATTCTGACATAACCAAGACCCTGGTGACTACAAAAATGGCCTATAATAATGCCTTATGCTTTAATCTGGACCTGGCCACATGGCTCTGAGATCCTGAGTTAACTCACAAAATTTGGACATGGACTTTACCTCATGAAATATAATACACTATTCCAATGATAGATCTGACCAAACATTGTTAGGTTTGAAGGTAAACAATTAATTTGTCCATCACCATACTTACATTTCATCCCAGGACTAACTAGAGCAGTGGTTCTCAAACCTATTTGATCATGCCCTTCTTTGTGCCCCAACATACAGGTGCATATACTGATAAAAAAAAATCAACATGCAACTCTCACTAAATATTAAAAACAGTAAGGCATTGATTCAAACAGAGCTAACGATCCATTGTAATAAGAGCAAAAGCAGAACTGTGATTGTGGTCGATGCTTACAATTAAATGTGCATACCACGTCGTAGCAAATGAATTAACATACAGATGGCAACAACTTTGTATAATGCTTAACAGAAATCCATCAAAATGCACAGCACCATCTGAGGATCTGATATGTCTGGTGGAATCAGCTTTGCTAGTTATTCATTGCTCTGGGTAAAGTGTGAGCAGAAAGTTTTGTTTCCCTAAAGCTTCTCATGTTTCCCCCCACCCACCCCCCGAATACATTCCACACACTCACAAGTCCTCCCACCCCCATTTGAGAACCTCTGCACTAGAGCAATACTTGAAATGATTTAATCTTCAGAGTAAGCCTTCTCTTACAAGTCAGGCTGTATGCACCATCCCGCCCCCCCAAAATAAAAAAAAGCAAAAAGCAAAAAAGCAAACTCTTCCCCTACCTCTTCTACGCTCATGCTGCAATAAATACCAGACTGCACAAGGCCAAGTAAAATCTATGGTAACACCATCCAACCAGATATCAGTAATATAAGCAAGGTCACTTCTCAACCACAATTAAATTTCTAGCTCTCTTTCTCTCGCTCTCTCTAGTAGTAGGTATGTGAATTTTTAGTTTGTATACATTGAAGATAAAGAAGAATGGTTGAAAAAATTTGCAGACACTTGAAACTAAAATACATGAATATTAATTACCAATTTATATAACCATTTAAATTTCCATTTATTAAAGTTTACTAAAACCAATGTGCAATACAGAACTTAACAAAAAGGTTCTTTCACAGATAGAGATTGAGGTGAGATGTTTAATAATTCAGTAAACCTGAAATGAATGGGTTCACATCCCACATTGTAGCAAACCTTCATTAATTTGTTTCTGCTTGTATTTAGCTCAGAGTAGTTGGAGTTCTTGTAACATAATGTCACAGTGACAGTAGAGGGACAGTGCAAGACGAAATGGAAATTATATGATTATTTTTAGGAACTTTCATCATTCCCACTGGAATTGAAGCACATTATAATTATGCTCAAATGCACATAACAATGTAATTCATTTTTCAGAGAATTAATAACCTTGAATTATCAATAAGCTTCATAGTAACAATTTGGCAATTCATTGCAATTCTTTTAATCAAAAATGGTTGCAACAACTTTCAGCTGATATACAATTTCATTGATGCTTCATGCCCATTATACCAGTCATATTGTGTTACATACAGTAACTTAACACCAACATGACTGTTCAAACTAGATGCAGCTCACATCTGAAATACTGACTGGGAGATATAATTTAGGGTGACAGGGATGGAAAGGAGGATTTTCATTCACCTTGGCTCTCAATTCCTTCACATCTTTAGCTATGAGCCAAATCTTTAAGAAGAGGCCATACTCACTTACTCAGTCCCATTAGTTAGAAAGTTGAAAGGAATGCACCACATTAATAGACTATTTGAAAACAATGGAATAATTATATTTTGCATTTCTGAGTCTTGCTAAAAACTGAAATTATTTAGTGATGCTGGCAGGTGGGACCAGGCATCAGAGTCTGGAAAATATCATCATCCTGCAGGATTTCCTACAGCACCGGATGTTTGAGGCGCTCAGGTACTATAAAGTACCTTGATCAATAGATGTTCATCCTGAATTGTAATTCCCTATATCAGCAACTTGAGTTGTCATTTAAGACTGTTTCTAATTCCACACAATCATGTAACCGTTCTGGGCCAAATAATGTCGATATTAATATAATTCTTTTATTTAGATTAAATTGTTTTCCTTGAGTGACTGGATAGTCTGATGGTGGTATCATTCCAGAAAAAGCTTTCATCTTGTTTATCGTATTGTTGTTTTTTTTTTCTTTAAAACTTTCTTACTTTTCCTTTAATGTCTTACCTTAGCAATTTACAATGTTATAACTCAAGTTGTTCTTGGATCCTTCCCATGCTGCTTGATCATGTTTTTACACACAGAAGCATCTTTTGTTACAAATAGTTATGCAATTAAAACCATTTATAAAAAAAATCTTCCTCCTGGAAAAAAAAAATAGTGTTTAAATGTTACCATGGATTTTTTTCCTTTTTCTGGATTTTTAAACAAGTTTTATGGCAAGCTGAAAATTGGTTTACATCGGGCTTCCATACTGTCAGTGTCATGATCTATATCAAGTTCAGAAAGATGGATGTCACCAGTGGGAGGTTTGGGAATGCTACTTTTGGATAATTTTATTTCTAAATATTTTACAGTTTATTTTTGTTGAGAAGGAAGCAAGAGGCTCAATGAGATAAATGGTTGTTAATAAGTGCTTGGGAGTAAATAGAAACAGAATTAATAAACCATGTAAATAAAACATCATTGAAATGTAATGTACATAAAATAAGTAGCAGGGCCAGACTACATAAACTGACAGTTATTATATTCCATCAGAATATAAGATTTAGAACCATTAATGACCAACTTTGAGAGTGTCTAGAGAAGACATGAGTCAACTATAGCCTCAGTCTTTACATGCCAAATCACTCAAACTCAGTACTGGTAAGATCAGAGAAATATTTCAATAAATACTTTAAGTACCTTGAGGAAAATTATAAGTATCAGGCAGCAGAAGTTCATAAGCAAATGGTCGTATCAAATTAACTTGCTATAAAGGAAATCCAACAATTTGCTACAGAAGATAAGGGTAATGCAGTGGACATAATGAGTTTTGGTGTAACTCCATTAACTTCAGTAGGTTTGCAACCCCTTAAATCAAAATGAATTTGTCCAGCTATATCTTTGCCTGTCCTATGCTGATTGGCTGTTTGCTCCAATCTCTCCCTCCCTCCCTCCCAATCTCTTCACTTCACAGCTTGTGGGTACCAACCCAGGTGGTTAGCCTGTGCCATTGCTTGTCACTGACCATGCTATCACAGCTACACTCCTATTTTTAGTGCACTGGCCTGATCAGACCTAGCTTGAGTATGTCTCCTCTATCTGGGAATCACAGCCCCAGCTCTGAGGGTAGACATAGTCCCTTCCCTTACAGTCTCAGGGTATCTGCTACTGCCTTGCACAATGGGGCCCCATTCTTGGTTGGTTCTTAGGCACTACTGTAATAAACACAATCATAATTAGTATGTTTACAATTCAGAGAGTCATTCATCAGAGCTTCATTGGGATCTCTGTAAAAAAAGATCCAACTATGTGGTTTATATAATAATGTGTGGGATGAAAGCTCAAAGGACCAAAAATAAAGAATAATGATTAATGGTAATATGTCTGATTATGGAATATTGTCATCAGGCATTACACAAATGTCAGTGTTGGATCCAATGTTATTTAATATCTTCATGGATAACCTAGAGCAGGGGTGGGCAAACATTTTGGCCTGAGGACCAAGTCTGGGAATAGAAATCATATGGCGCACTATGAATGCTCACAAAATTGGGGTTAGGATGTGCGAGGGGGTGCGGGCTCTGGTTGGGGGTGCGGGCTCTGGGGTGGGGCCAGAAATGAGGCGTTCAGGGTGCGGGAGGAGGCTTCGGGCTGGGGTGGGAAAGTGGGGTGCGGGGGGGGGGGAATGAGAGGCTCACAGTCTGAATAATAGTTAAAAGGCAAAAAAGGAATGGCTTCTGAGGAAAAATTAGAGGAGTTTTGGCTAAGTGTGGGAAAACTAAAGTGGTTATGACAGGGGTGGCCAACTCTGGGGCTGGAGCTACAAGCACCAACTTTCCAGTGTGCTGAGGGGTTCTCACTGCTCACCTCCTGGCTCTGCCACAGGCCCGGCCTCCACTCCACCCCTTCTCTCCCCTGAGCCTGCCGTGCTCTCGCTCATCCCTCCCCCATCCCAGCCTCCTGCATGCCACGAAACAGCTGATCGGGAGGTGCGGGGAGGGAGGGGGAGGCGCTGTCAGCGGGGCTGCCATGGGCGTGAGGCACTGGGAGTGGGGTGGGGGAGCTGATGTGGGGGCTGCTGATGTATTACTGTGGCTCTTTTGCAATGTACATTGGTAAATTCTGGCTCCTTCTCAGGCTCAGGTTGGCCAGCCCTGGGTTACGATGACAGTATAAATATTTAAAGAATGTAAGCACCAAGGAGAGTTAGGAGCAACTTAACATAATAAAGGGATATAAAATAGGAGAAAGTCAATGAGATTTAGAAAGAGAAAATATGGTTATGAGGAAATACTCCTGGCAGATATCTATTAAGAAATAGAATAAATATCTAAGGGAAAGTGGGAGAAGCTGCAAAGCTTGTCACATTTAAAGCTAGACTGGAAAAAATAAAGGGGACTATCCTGCGCTGGCAGAAAGATAGACTATATGATATACTAAGTCTTTTCCAACTTTAGATTTTATGACTGTATGATCCTTTATAGCCTGAGAGACTGGGTTAAATATCTACCTCCTGAGACTACTTGAAAGATTAAAGGGGGAGTATTGGAAATTCCTCAAAGAGTCTCTGAAAAAGACATATGGAGGTTTTCTCATAAGTGAGCAAATCCTTTGTCAGAGGCTGTTGGTAAGATTTCTTACAGATAAAGGTTAGATAGGGACTAATCAGCATTGTGACAAAAATATTTGCCAAGAGTTTTTCTTGTACATACCATAGTGTTATTCCTCTTCTAATATTTATATATTTCATTTCTTGTTTTTGTAATGACATGCTGATTAAAAATTAGAAAGATATAAAATTAACATGGCACACATTGACTAGATTAAAAGCTGGCTAACTGATAGGTCTCAAAATATATTTGTAAATGGGGAATCAACTTTGAATGGGCTGTGTCTCTTAGTGGAGTCACACAAGGATCAGTTCTTGGCCCTTTTCTATTTAACATTTTTATCAATGACTTGGAAGAAAACAAAATCATGACTGATAAAGTTTTCAGATGACACAAACATTGGGGGAATGGTAAATAATGAAGAGGACAGGTCACTAATACGGAGTGATCTGGCTCACCTGGTAAGCTGGGCTCAAGCCTATAATATGCATTTTAATATGGCTAAATGTAAATGTATAAATCTAGGAACAAAGAATGTAGGCCATATTTCCACAATGGGGAACTATTCAGGGAAGCAGTGACTATGAAAAAAGATTTGGCGATTGTGGTGGATAATCAGCTTAGCATGAGCCCCCAGTGAAACACTGTGGCCAAAAGGGCTAATGTAATCCTAGGATACATATACAGGGGAATCTTGAGTAGGAGTAGAGACATTATTTTACCTATTTGGTAGTTATGCAACCACTCCTGGAATACTGTTTCCAGTTGTGGTGCCAACAATTCAAGAAGAATGTTCATAAATTGGAAACGGTTCAGAGAAGAGCCATAAGAATGATTAAAGGATTAGAAATCATACCTTATAGTGATACACTCAGGAAGCTAAAACTACTAAGCTTAAGAAAAGAGAAGTTAAGGAGTGACTTTGTTACAGTCTATGAGTATCTACATTGGGGGAGGGGAGGGAAATATTTAGTAATGGGCTCTTCGGTCTAGCAGAGTGTTGGTAAATTCTATAGTCAATTGTTTGACCAAGCTTTGGTTTGCTATGAAGAGACCAAATAACCAATGCCAGTCAGGTTTCTTTCTATGAGCCATAATAATATTGTACAGAAAAAAAATATTCTACATGATACCACTCTCCAGGAAGCTCTCTCATGCAGCATTTTTACATTCGCCTTATGCAGGTATGCTTCCTAAAGATACATCCCTAAAGCCATCTTTTATACCATATTTGTTTATAAGTAAAAGGTACTGTATACATCATCTGAAACTAGATTTAACCAATCAGCTGTCTACCTTTTTTTTTGGGTACCCTGGTGTACCCCCTACCTTTGATGTGAACACATATATTCCAAGTACCAAAGGGCATGAAGACACCACCTAAGGTAGAACAAGCATATATTTTGTCCTCTTCCATTGGTATATTCTGGTCCTGGCCTGTGAGAATAACTCCCAACCTGTTGCTATGGTAAAAGACTCATATGCCCTGATTCTGACAGCTCTCCTATCTGTAAGCCCAAGCTTACTTCAACTAATGCAAGTTGTTATGGGATACTTAGCATAAGTGAGCAAGATTATAGTACAAGTATATACTAATTTAGGCTATATAACCACTATAATATTTGTGCTTAATGCTATATATATATATATTGGTCAACGAGAGAAAGGTATTGTGGATAAGGGTGAAACTGTGGATGTGGTATACCTAGACTTTAGTAAGGCATTTGATACGGTCTCGCATGATATACTTATCGATAAACTAGGCAAATACAATTTAGATGGGGCTACTATAAGGTGGGTGCATAACTGGCTGGATAACCGTACTCAGAGAGTTGTTATTAATGGTTCCCAATCCTGCTGGAAAGGCATAATGAGTGGGGTACCTCAGGGGTCTGTTTTGGGACCGGCTCTGTTCAATATCTTCATCAACGACTTAGATATTGGCATAGAAAGTACGCTTATTAAGTTTGCGGTTGATACCAAACTGGGAGGGATTCCAACTGCTTTGGAGGACAGGGTCA
The DNA here is from genome assembly GCF_013100865.1 of Trachemys scripta elegans. Taxonomy (NCBI): domain Eukaryota; kingdom Metazoa; phylum Chordata; order Testudines; family Emydidae; genus Trachemys; species Trachemys scripta. Next base: position 104,000,528 of record NC_048302.1, on the reverse strand, counting down.
TAATTCAAAATGATCTGGACAAATTGGAGAAATAGTCTGAGTTAAACAGGATGAAGCTTAACAAAGACAAATGAAAAGTGCTCCACTTAGGAAGAAAAAATCAGTTTCACACACATACAGAATGGGAAGAGATTGTCTAGGAACGGGTACGGCAGAAAGGGATCTAGGGGTTATAGTGGACCACAAGCTAAATATGAGTCAACAGTGTGATGCTGTTGCAAAAAAAGCAAACATGATTCTGGGATGTATTAACAGGTGTGTTGTGAGCAAGACACGAGAAGTCATTCTTGTTGCTCTTCTCTGGACCCTTTCCAATTTCTCCACATCTTTCTTGAAATGCGGTGCCCAGAACTGGACACAATACTCCAGCTGAGGCCTAACCAGAGCAGAGTAGAGCGGAAGAATGATTAAAGGTCTTGAGAACATGACCTATGAAGGAAGGCTGAAAGAATTGGGTTTGTTTAGTTTGGAAAAGAGAAGACTGAGAGGGGACATGATAGCAGTTTTCAGGTATTTAAAAGGGTGTCATAAGGAGGAGGGAGAAAACTTGTTCACCTTAGCCTCTAAGGATAGAACAAGAAGCAATGGGTTTAAACTGCAGCAAGGGAGGTCTAGGTTGGACATTAGGAAAAAGTTCATAACTGTCAGGGTGGTTAAACACTGGAATAAATTGCCTAGGGAGGTTGTGGAATCTCCATCTCTGGAGATATTTAAGAGTAGGTTAGATAAATGTCTATCAGGGATGGTCTAGACAGTATTTGGTCCTGCCGTGTGGGCAGGGGACTGGACTCGATGACCTCTCGAGGTCCCTTCCAATCCTAGAATCTATGAATCTATGACGTGATCCAATGGCTGGAAGTTGAAGGTAGACAAATTCAGACTGAAAAGAAGGCATAAGTTTTTAACAATGAGAGTAATTAACCAGTGGAACAATTTACCAAACTTCATGGCAGATTCTCCATCACTGGCATTTTTTAAATCGAGATTGGATTTTTTTTCTAAACGATATGCACTAGGAATTATTTTGGGGAAGTTGTATGGCTTCTGTTACAAAGGAGATCAGACTAGATGATCACAATGGTCCCTTCTGACCTTGGAATCTATGACTCTAGACTCTCTTTGTAGTATAGACATCTCTTGTATGTTATGTTAGACTTAAAAATAAAGGTCAACATTTGAAAACTTGTTTGCTTGAAGTCAGGCTCTTAAATCTTTACTTAGGCATCTAAATCCAAGTGGCCTGGTTTTGGGAAATACTAAATACTGGCAAATCCTAATGGGAGGCGTAGGTGCCCAACACTTTTGAGAATCAGGATATTTTTATTTAGGAGTCCAAATATGGATATTGGAACTTTATTTTACGCATCCAAATTTGAAAATTTTGATCAAACTTCTTTTTAAAGTTTTCATCCTGTTATGTTTTGTAACTTATAACTACAAGGAAGAATGATTGAGGAGAGGGGAAGCAGAGTAATGTGACCATCTTCAAAACATGGTACTATTGCATCATAGAGATTACTCTTAATTCCCAAGTACTGTGTGAAAAAGGTGCCCTGGTTTGTTGTGTGGTCTGCAAATCCAAGCCATGCTCCTGAGAATTAGGGTAAGTGCCTGGCCAGTATTTGACTGGCATGGCCATTTTTTCATGGATTTGCCAATTTCCTGAAAAATAATTTAATCTACTGGGTTTTCTTTTATGTGGGTCTAAAAATTTGTATTATTATCACAATACGTTGGGATATCTAATGTTAAAAGTTTCTGTGTCCAGCTAAAGATGTAATGATGTTGCCGTTAAAAATAAGAAATTGCTGGAAACAGCAAAAACAAATGCAAATACAAATTCAAGAAATAGACTCAATGGATTTTCTTTATGTATAAAGTTCCAAAACATTCACATTCAAGTATATAGTTAAAGTATAAAATCAATGCAGTTTGGGGAAAAAATAATATCAGTAAGATGGACACAAAACAAAGCAGCTTGGAAAAACATGACCAAGGTAAAAAAATGATGTTATCAATCTTATCGAAATGTGCTATCTCTCTAGATACTATAAGTGGCTGTTGAAGGGGGAAGTGTATTGTAGAGTTGCCTTGTGGTTGGGGGTTGGGTGCCAGGTTTTTTGCATTTCAAAGAGTGGAGAATCCCACTTGCCTCCCACAAGGCCCAAACCTCTTGGTTCCCTTCTACAACCTTAGGGGAGGCAGGAATTAACCCCATAAATAAATGCAGTACTTGTAAGTCATTGGCATGATATATCTGGGCATGAACAGTCTCTTATTAAGTACACGAGACCATTTGGGGGCCCCTACAGGGGGCATGGATACCCTCCTTCCAAACAGATCTTACAATGTAACATGTCCCTAGTGCTCAAATATAAAGAGTACTTTCTTACCAGATCAGGAGTCCAAACTACCCCTGGATACTCTTAATTACCCCTTGCAGTACGTGCTGATATCTAGGTACAGTGTGAGCTATTTAGGTCCATGCCAATGCAAGAAAAGCCCTCTTTTAGCTGGACCCAGCAGAGAAGCAGGAACAGTAGCACAGCAAACTTTGCTCTCACTCATGAGAGCAGGGAGAAGGCTTGGAGGTGGGTGGGAGGACTCCTTATTTCCAGCCTGCAGCAGTGGAAGCAGGCCTTTTGTAGCAGAAGGGAAAAGGGAGGGAGTTTCAAATTTATTAGTGCAGGGCCTTAGTAGACTGATGAGAACAGGAGCGGGGGGGCCCAGCCATAGCAAGCGTGTTAGAACAGATGGGGGTGGGAGTTCCAAACCCAGTTCTGGGGGAATGGAATGGGACTCGAGGAGCCATGAGAGACCAGGAGGGTGGGATCTTTGCCACATGGGCAATGGGTTGGACCCAGGTCTGGGGCTGGCAGATCCCAGGGTGATCTGTCTGTCTACCAAATGGATTCTCCTCTACTGGGAAGTAGCATGGATTCTGGGGAATTAAACACTTCCAGTGGTGAACCAGCTATGTTTGGGGGTGGGGGAGCCAACAGAGAATTGATTTAAGTAGTTAGGCACTTGCTTCTGAAATTGTTTCTGCAGCACTACAAGGCTTACAAGGTATAGTGGGTCATCCAGAGCCAGGGCATTTGAGTGAACGGATTGCAGGACAGGACAGCAACATGGCTAGCAGGAGTGAGTGTGAGCAGTACCAGATGGAGGTTGTAATTGCAGGGACAGGGTGTGAAGGTGAGTCCATTTTGTCCAATGCTGCAGTGGGTGTCTGTAGGAGGGGGGACCTTAGTGCGATTCAGGGAACTTGCCCACTTTTCCTCTCCGGGGCCTTATGAGGGGAAGGGAAGGGTAGTCACTTACCCCTCCTCCCCTGGGGGGGGGGCAGGAAACTCCAAACTTTGCAGGAGTAGTGGAACTAGCAAATAAGCTACATGGGGATCTGGTATCCTAGGCGCTGTGTCAGGGAGGTCTGGGATACACACACCTTCTATAGAAGCTAATGGCATTACACAGCTGTTGCAGGCTGTCAGTTGTTGCAGCAGTTTTTGACACAGGCGATAGTCGTGTGGGGCAGACCCCTGATCAGGTCTTAATGGGGGGTCATTTATGAGCTTCCTACAACTCTCCCTGTGATAGGGAATGTGAATTTGTAGAATAAAATTGATGCCCCAGGGACAGCTGCAGGGCTGGGGTGGGGCGACAGGGCACCAAGGGTGCCCCAATGGTCAGCGACTAGTATGGTTATGCTGCGGTGACTGAGTTGTTGGGAGAGTAAGCTGGGCAGAGCAAGCAGGGCAACGAAATGCCCAAGTGTCCAAGGCTGCCTAGAACATGGGAAAATTTGGAAGCTGACCCCAGGGTTATTGAGCTTCTTCAGGGTGCAGATTACATCTAGTGCTGGACCCCGGAGGCCATCTACTAGATACCTTCACTTTTCAGCACCAGTTACTGTCCACTCCTGCAGCATTTCAGTGGTGTTCCAACCAGGGTTCAAACCCCTCTTCCCCAGGTATTGGGACTACACCCCCAGAAAATAACCTTTGCTTACGATAGGGGCTTCATTCACGATGGGGCTACAAAATCTTTTCTAATTCTTGCCCCAGAGTCTTTACCCATTCAGTGGGTGAGGAAGCAGCCCCGGGCCTGGGGCTCTTAGGTCAAAGCATATGACCTGGCATATCAGCCAAGGCCTTTCCCTCTTTCCCCATGAAGGCCATTGGAGGCAGGAATGGCTCCCAGTGGCTATCTCCCACTGCTATCTTGCTTAGAACCTGTTAAGGCTCCTCAGTCACTGGCAGCTCACACAGTATTGCAAAAGCCCCATCCTCCCTCACAAACATGTGCCCACATATTTTGCACTTATTCAGGAAATCAGTAATTGCCCTTAAAGTAGATTCAGCGGAGCACTCATCAAATGCCGCTAGTATTCCTGCTACCATAAGACAGTTCTTATTATCAATATTCATCCCCTTGAACCAATCCTCTAACATGTGTACAGCCATTATTCAAACTTTGATTTCCCCAAAATATAACAAAATGGTTTTCTCAACTTAATGGATCAATAAAGATGTGCTTGAAATGGGTACTGACCCAGGGATCCCAGATAAGCCCCAAACAATGTAACCCTTCTGCTAGTTGGAGTGGGCAGAAACAAGGTCCAGGTTCAATATCTAGGAGGTTCCTTTTCAACATACAATGGTGAACCAGCTTGATCCTCCACCCAGTAACCTGGCAGAATGACACACCATCCCTTGGGCATCTCTGAAAGGCAATGCTTCTCATCTCACAAGCACAGAATCTGGGTGTAGAAATAAACTTTTAATAAAAAGGGGAAAGTAGCCCAGCATTAAGTTGGGAAAACATCACAAGCAGGATTCATAAGCATGAACCCATGAACAAGATACCCACCCCAGAATTAGTTGGGCTGTGTCTTTTTGCCTCAGGTTCTTACGTCCAGCAACCAAAAGTTCATTTAATGAGTCCCCCACTCACATTTGTTGACCTTAAGCAGTGCAGATCCAGAGATTGCAGAGTTCACCTCCCACCCTAGCTGGGGGTGAGGGAGAAAGGCACCTTCCTCGCTCAGCTGTCTGCATGCTCCTCTCTGCCAGCCACCCTGCTCCTCTGGGTCACTTTGCTCCAGGATGTGTTGAGGTCCCACCACTTAACACAGCTTTCAGTGATTTCAGCTGCTAATGCACACTAGGCAGCCTCTTTCATCAGAGACTCTGTCCCAAAGCAGATCTAATGCTTAAACCTGGTTATCAGTGATTTCTGCTTTGTGGTGTGTATCAAGGCTCTTAATCAGCTGTTATTCCACAGTGGAGAGAGGAAGGGTCATATGGAAACTTTAGGCCAGCTCACACTACCAGTCCAAAGACCTGTCCCCACCCATGTGCCCTGCCTAGCAAGTGCCATTTAGTTGAGGGTAAGTCCTGCAATCAGGGTATGCCAAGCACAGTTCTGCTGCCCTTGAGTCACACAACAAGGATAACAACTCTTTATTACCCTGCCCCAATAACAAAGTGACTTGTGATCCAACACCACCCAAAAGTGATCATTTGGTCAAAGCAAGCCCATCATGCTGAGCACCTAGGCAGGGTGAGTGTACTCATGCAAATAAGGTTGGTTCCTGAAGTCCTCTTCCCTGGCTCATCACTAGATGTCAGGGGAGAGCTCATTCAGATCCTGCGTAAAGTTATACTTTTAAGATGGTGATGGATAAGATTGGGGCTTCCAGCACATGAATTTGGTTCCCACTCATTCAGGATTGCAGCAGCAACAGCAGTGGCCCAGCTAGGTCTGAGGACTAGTGCAATTCAGGCAATTGGGCATTGGTATTCTGAGGCATACATACCATGTGTGAGACCCCATGTGGGGATTCAATGTTAATTTTACTTTGTGTTTGCATTCCACCAGATGCTGGCAGATGGTGGGGTGGATCTGTGGGCACTTTATTGTTTACTGGGTACATAGGCAGGCTTCCAGGTTTTCTGGAGGTTTACAGCTGGGCCTCAGTGGTGAAACAGTCCTGAGCTGGCATGGGAGAAGGGGCATGCTATGAGACCAGCTGAGGCCCCTTCTGTACACAATAGTGTGCTGTGAGCAGGCACCAGATATGATTGTGGATTTAATGATTAGACCTAAGAGGGACTTGGGACAGATCCTGGAAAAATTTCCCAGGAGAAAACATTATTTGGCCAGACATGTGGCAATGCAGGGTGTGGCAGGGAGCTATGAAGCTCCCCTTGGGTAACAAGGCTAGGAGGTATGTGAACAGGGAGGTGGCCAAATTCATAGGTGGAAGAGTGGGGTTGATAATTACTCATCAGGACATAAAATACTGGGCACCAATGTTATTCAGGGAGAACAGAGTCCACCTGTCAGTCTTGGGAGCTGACACAATTTTGGCCAACATCAAAGGGGGAATTAGTAGATGTCTATGAACCTTGTTAGGTATCGGGTGTGGGGGAGGAAGCCAAGCTAATCGATGGCATCTCCTTGTGGCAGATATTCAGTGCAGGTATTCCATAGGGAAGGGATACGGTGTCAGATAAAATGGATTGGTAAAAAATTTAAAGGAGGTGTTTGTTAAAGGAGCAGAAACAGGGTGGGTTTGGGGCTCCTATAACTGGTGTGGCAGGAATCCAAACCCTCCACCTCCTTCATAGCTTTTCTAAACCCTCATTTGAGGGGAGGGATCCTAGCTGCATATAGTGCACAAAGTAAAAGAGGACATAAGGAGGCATATATGGACCAGTAGCCTGAGTACTGGGAGTGAGAGGTGCACACTGTACCCTGTATATTACCTTTGTCCATCTTAAACTCTTCAGAGTGGGAGAGTGTGATTCCACACTGCCCCTTACACAGAGCAGTGCTAAATCCAACAAATTGGCCTTTACTCAAGTTAAATGCAAAGGGACAAAGATTCCAAAGTACAGGTGTAAAATAGAAGAATGCTAATTAGAAAAAGGTACTACAGGAAAGATCAGGGACCATAAACAGAGCAGAGCATAAACTCAGTAGGAGAATTCAGAATGATGTGCTGCAAGAACATAAAAAAACATGCTGGGAATGTACAATATAAAAAGAAGAATTAGGTCAGGAGAAGGGGAGAAGGTAATTAATTTTTTATCTCTGTGCAGAACTGATGAGGCCACATTTGAGTATTACGTGCCTTTTTGGACTCCATTTTCTAAAGAGATCTTGCTGAATTGGAGAGGATCCAAAAAAAGGATAACACAAATGATAAAAAGTTTATTAAAAGAACAGAATTTGCAAAGCCTGGGGAAAGGATGGCTAAGGCACAACATGAAAGCTAATTATAAATACCTGAAAGGGATTAACAAAAATGGGTGTAGGGGGTAGAGAGGAAATACATTTCAGAAGATCAGGCAAAAGAAAAAATAATCACCTCAGATTAAAATTGTGAAAAGAAAAAAAGTAAGAGTCTAACTATGCCTCACAGTCTCACAAAGTAACCTATTAACCTTAACCATAGGGAAACCCAATTCTGTAGTCATGTGGTAGGATGAATCAGGATGTGCTATCCAAGCCAAGCATCTATGAAACTATGAAGGTGAGTTAAATGAATCAATGCCTTTCACTATTTTCCAGTGTCTGCCTGGCTGTTAATATTAAAACAAAGGTGAAACAAAAATCTTTATAAAAAATCAAGAAAATTAGCTTGATTTTCTAACCTCTGGGTACTTTATGCAAACAAACATACATGGAATCACAGGACTAATTTGCATTACCATAATTGACTATTTGTGTATGAAAATACCTGATTGTTGTGTGCATTCATACTAACTGCGCTTACAAATTCTGCAAGCTATTTCAATGGCAGCTTTGTTTCTGTCTAAATAGAAAGTTTGCCCTTTTAATACATTTAAATAAGAAAGTGATGTAAAGAGTAAAACATAGCTAGATCCATGTACTTTTAAAAGAAAGATAGTTTAAATATGGGCATTTGTCAGTCAAATGTGCCACTGTGATTTGGTAGTGTCAAAGGTCTACTAATGGAAGCAAATTAAGGAACAATAATTTAAACCACTCTAACAAAAGCAATCAACTTTTACTTAGTTCCAGATATCTACTGTACCTGCCCAAACACAGGAGCAATAGACCAGATTTGCTTGCTTTTGTCACTTGAAGTTATAACTGCATTTTCCAAAACAATTCCTTAGTGAAAATGTATGAGACATTGCTCAATGAATGTCAAAGCAAGTCGAGTCTCTTTGAAGCCCTGCAAATCCCCCGTATGTCACTGTTACACGGAACTGTGTGTTAATAAGTGTCTAAACTCAGAAACCTTTCTTAATGACTGAGCTAAAAAACTGGAAACATTAATATCTTCCCCCAAAGACAAAGTTTTACTGGTTTCATGAAAGAAGAACATTAAGTCGAGATATGTTTGTCATTTTCAACTTGAATTTAATTTAAATTGGCCTATGATGTATTCTTGTTTAGTGGGAAAGCAATTTAGAACTGTGATAATCCTGTCACTAGGATCCTGGCTTCAAGGGGCAAATAGCTGAAATTACAGTAAATAAATTTACACTAATAAACAGATGCAAATTGAAACATAAAAAATACCGTGAAAATATGTTTTGTAGAGTGTGATCCATACATAATAAGTGTCTCTGTTCAGGGCAATTGCACCTGTATTCCCTCTCTGTAGTCCATCAAAAGCACCCACTCTTAGTTTTCTGACTCCCAGCTGTCACCTCTTTTGGTGAGTCTGAGTCTCCCTCCCACCTGACTGGAGTATTTCCAGGCTGCATAGTTTCCCCAGGAAGGCAGACTGCCTAGACAGCTCTGTTTCTGTGATTGTTTTCTCCTCAGAGTGTAGCCACGATAAAAGTCTCAGGTATACTTAGGACATAGAGGTGAAATATAAGAATTAATGATGTATTACAGGGCGGATAGGCCTCACACCTTTAAAGATATTTCTACATTGCAAACACCTGTGGATAGCATGTGTCAAGTGAGCTAAGCGACGGGGCTTGGGCTGCTGGGCTATAAAACTACAGTGTAGATATGTGGACTCAGGTTGGAGTCTGGGCTCTGGAACCTCCCTTCTCCCATGGTCTCAGAGCTCAGGCTCTAGCCTGAGCCTGGATGTCTAGCCTGCAATTTTACAGCCCTGTAGCCTGAGCGCCATGAACCCAAATGAGCTGATATGGGCCAGCCGCAGGTATTTAATTGCTGTGGAGATGTACCTAAGGTATTTAGCTTAGCCAAATTAGGCTTTAAACTTATGATAAGGTAGCATAAGTAAGTTAATAATAAAGTTGTTGTGCTTGTGTCTATGTTTATAATATGCTGATATGCTGAAAATAACTGCTGAGTTTAGATAATATCTAGGTGAGATCAGTAGACACCACACAATGGCTGTTAGTAGCTAGAGTGAAATGTTAGAAACTTCCTTAAAGTAACTGCCTGTTACTATAGTGACAAGGTGATGTAAATGTTAATGAGTATAAAGGGAACTAATGAGTTAGCCTATGAAAAACGGGGCACTCAAAAAGTAGTGGGGTGTGGAAGTTCAAATAAGGAAAAGGAGTTAAATATGTATGAACCCTCATGGGTGTCAGCGTAGCACATTATAAAAGCTGCGGGGGGGAAGATGCCAGAATGACTACTGCTACTGGTGAGGATGATGACTAACACTTTAGATTATTCCTCAAGGCATAGCGTGAGTAATGTAAATACTATGTGCTCTGTATTGTTCACTCTTTCCTTTACCTGACTGCAGTGTGTATACTGTTGTTGGGTTGACTAATAGAAATAAGTATTATAGAAAGAGCACTGCATAGTCTCTGTTGTGCATCATGGGGTCCCCCTTTCATTGATAACCTCTCTACTGTAGTTGATCTTGAGGTCTGAACACCTTGGAGTGAGTAATTGCAATTGGTTTTAATTTACCACACAGCTTTTTCCAAGCAAGCAAATGTATTCTTAAGGTGAAAGCATTGCAGAGAAAACATATTAAAACGATAAAGGAATCTACATGCACCCTAATAAGCTTACCAGAGATCACACCCACACCTGATCTCCTAGAAGGGCTCTGGTCTGTGTCAGTCCTTCCAACCATTCCCTAAAGATTGGGCCTCTTCCCTTGGACAGAAGGTCCTGTCCATGTGCTGGATCAGAGAGAAGATTCTGAGTCAATTTAAAATCAGGTTACTTATCCAAAGGTGTTTTTTTTTTTTTTTTTTTTGGTCTGTTGGCCCCTAGAGAATCCACTTGGAACTAGTATATGTTATAGAGTTGCCAACCGTCACAGTTTTGCTGGGAGTCTCCCGGAATCAAGCTCTATCTCCTGGAGAATACTGAAGCCAAACCGGGAGATTTTAGGCACTAAAAGCCCAATGGCGCAGTGGGGCTAAGGCAGGCTCCCTGTGTGTCCTGGCTCCACGCCGCTTCCGGAAGTGACCTGCAGGTCCCTGGTGGGGGTGGGAGGGAAGGGGTCTCCATGCTTTGCTCCTGCCTCTAGCGCTGACTCCACATCTCCCATTGGCGGGAACTATGGCCAATAGGAGCTGCAGGAGCGATGCCTGCAGGCAGGGGCAGCATGCAGAGACCCCATACTCCCCCTCTCCCCGCCTAGGAGCTACTGCCAGAGGGATGTGCTGGTTGCTTTCAGGAGCCGCCTGATGTAAGCGCCACCTGGCCAAAGCCCTCACCCCCTCCTGCACCCCAACCCCCTTCCCCAGACCAGAGCCCACATTCCACACCCAAATTTCCTCCCAGAGACCACACCTCACACCCCCTCGAACACCCCCAACTACCTTCCCCAGTCCTGAACCCCAAATTCCCTCCCGGATCCCGCACCCTCTCCCGCTCCCCAACTCCCTCCCAGAGCCCACACCCCCTCCAACACCGCAATCCCCTGCTCCAGCCTGATGAAAGTTAGTGAGGGTGGGAGAGAGCGAGCGATGGAGGGAGGGGGGATGGAGTGAGAAGGGGTGGGGTAGGGCAGGGGCAGGGCCTCAGGGAAGGGGCGGGGCAGGGCAAGGTTGTTTGGGTTTGTACAATTAGACAATTGGCAACCCTAATATGTGAGCCTCCCCAGGGGTTAGAGTCAATCTGGAGGTGTTACAAGCTGAGTGAATTTACCTAATCAGACCTCACTGTTCTTAGGCCCCGGAAGGTCTGTAGTAATCCTCCCCCATGGAATTACTTGAGTTCATGGCCCACAATGGTATATCAACTTAATACAGTAAGATCTCCCAAACAGATGTTGCAAGAAATTGCCATATCTGTCAAGATAAGAATTTGCAAAATTACACTCCCATGAGTGAGAATAATTTAGAGACTGACCCGTAATCATCTACATCAGGGATTGGCAACCTCTGGCATGCGGCTCGCCAGGGTAAGCACCCTGGCAGTCTGGGCCTGTTTTTTTACTTGCCGCGTCCGCAGGTTTGGCCGATCGTGGCTCCCACTGGCTGTGATTCGCCGCTCCAGGCCAATGGGGGCGGCGGGAAGCGGCGCGGGCTGATGGATGTGCTGGCTGCCGCTTCCCACCGCCCCCATTGGCCTGGAGCGGTGAACCCCGGCCAGTNATCCTTAATAAAAATAGCAATTTAAAGACTGGACCATGTATTTCAATTTATTATTATAAATATTATCTGTTAAGTGCCAGCCATGTATTTTCAGCAACTAAAAAGTGTACAGCTCTCTCCTCTGGGCAGAACTAGTGTATGTCTATAGCTACTGTATACAATTAAACATGTAGAGAAGTGGACTAAAACTGATATTTCGCCTCCAAAATTTCAAACTGCTGCACGGGAATTTAGCCAATCATTCCCATTATAGGTATCAGAGTAGCAGCCGTGTTAGTCTGTATCCGCAAAAAGAACAGGAGTACTTGTGGCACCTTAGAGACTAACAAATTTATTAGAGCATAAGCTTTCGTGGACTACAGCCCACTTCTTCGGATGCATAGTGCATAGAAGATGCACTTCGAAGAAGTGGGCTGTAGTCCACGAAAGCTTATGCTCTAATAAATTTGTTAGTCTCTAAGGTGCCACAAGTACTCCTGTTCTTTTTGCGGATACAGACTAACACGGCTGCTACTCTGATACCTATAATGGGAATGATTGGCTAAATTCCCGTGCAGCAGTTTGAAATTTTGGAGGCGAAATATCAGTTTTAGTCCACTTCTCTACATGTTTAATTGTATACAGTAGCTATAGACATACACTAGTTCTGCCCAGAGGAGAGAGCTGTACACTTTTTAGTTGCTGAAAATACATGGCTGGCACTTAACAGATAATATTTATAATAATAAATTGAAATACATGGTCCAGTCTTTAAATTGCTATTTTTATTAAGGATGAAAGAATTTCGGTGACTCCTTCTTGGGAGTGCACAGTTAAATTTCTCATCACTTCCTGCTAATTGTAAACTGGGTCAGAGAATTCTGATCCATTAGGTAAGCTCCTTGTTGACAATTTGGTACTTTCCTGAATCATATTCTATAAGCAACCTGAGCTCAAGAATGAATTTACTAATTAAATTGACTAGTCCCAATTAAGTAATGGTCATTTTGGAACAAGATACTTTTGTTACAGTCTTTTTTCCCTGTATTTCGTTTTGTTCCCTTCCTCCCCCCACTCAATGGAAGAAAAACAGGGATCATATCTACCTAAAATCTATTTTAGAAAAAGGACCAATTAGCTGTAATTTCTTAGGTTTCCCAGCACTTGTAGAAAATTGTCTATGTGAGATTAGCCAAAGAGCATTATGCCAAAAAGCATGTCTGGCTAGAACCTTTGTGTGGTAGTATAAGACTGCCACAGCACAGATACAAATCTTTGTTCACCTAGAAAAGCCCACAGAATTGAATGCTCTGTGCTGCAGTTGTTCTGTTACTTTCATTTATCATTTCAAGCTGCGTTATTCTGATGGCTTTGCAGTTGCAGGACTACCAGTGCTGATGCAGAGATAATGAAATACTGAAAGCATCAAACAACGGGGATGTCTGTAACTGGTAATGGGCATCCTTCCTCAGTTTATTAACTCCAGCTGTGCTGTTTGACAGTTTTTGTGAAGAGGTGCAGCACAATGTGAGAATGCTGAACAGAGAATAAAGAAGCTAGTGTCAAGAAGTAAACTGCATCACACATAATCCCTACTACAGACTAGTGCAGCATGTGGAAATCACCATAATGTTCTTAAACTCCAGTGTCTTGTATATCTCCAGCTTCAGCAGACCATAAAGGGATCGGTATACAGTCCACCCTTGAAAGTCTCTGCATATAATTCACAATGGCCACTGAAATACAAAACATCACAATTCATAGATGCTTCCTGTTGTGAGATTTGTTGCCAAGACTTTTAATAAAATTAGTCAGAAGAGGGAATGCTAAAATTTCTTCAGATTGTCTGTCTTATCACTAGGGTGGACTTAATGTCAGATGTGGTAAATGGTGACTTCTGACACAGTTTTTAAATTATTCATTTTTAAAATGGCTTGCATGTATTAAGTAGTAGTTGTCTTTGTCCTTAGTACCATATATAACAATATACTTATTAATGTTTCTATACTTTTGAGAAGAAGCAGAGGTAGGGGGATGGCTAGATGATCTAATATCAAAGGTATTTTCTATCTCTAATTGCTATATATTCTTGGATCTCAGAATAATTAGTACCTTGAGTTGAATATACTTGAGGTTCCCAGGAAACCAACTGCCCTGTAAGAAAATTCAATGGAATGTTCATTATATGAGTGGTTTTTTCAGGATGTGCACTGAATAACCACACAAGGTCACAGTGGTGAAGACAATGTGATTTTAGAGGTATGAACTGACCTAATTATGGGCTCAATACGCCAAGTGCTCAGAATCTCCTGTAAGTTGTTGAGCACCTCAATTTATGTTGACTTCAGTGGGAAGAGCTGAGGGCACACAGTACCTCTTAGGAAGTGTTCTGCATCTCACAGGATTGATCCTGATGTCTAGTACAGCTTCTCAGACCTACATTATAAAAGGTGTCTTTGCTAACCAGAAAGGCAAGATTGTGGCTTTCAGCTACTATTGGTTGGGGGAAAAAATCAAAGCAATATTTTGAAAAATTCCTGAAATACAGAACTTTTTGTCAACCAAAATAAATAAATAGCAATTGTTTTGCTTGGTCAGCCATTCATATGACTTGGTACAGCAGTATCAAATGAAGGAAGATAACAGTGACGTTCCTGTCAGCTTTCTTACAGAATGGTCCTTTAATGCTAAAGTCAGCATAATTGATTGGATGGCATCTGCTGGCTCAGTGGTACAAGACTGCTTTCATTCACATCTTGCCGTTTTATGTCACCAACTACTTTGTGGACTGACAATTAGTTCATTTGAAATGCTTTGCCCTTAGTGTAGCCTGTCAAATGCAGTCCCTACAGCATGGTAACCAACCAAACCAATAGGTGAAAACATGAATTGGAGAGGAAGGGTAGAAATCCAAACAAAGATTCCAACACCCATATCAATTGAGCCAGTAAACACTAAGCAACAGTGGATTAGAAAGTAATGCAATTTGGCTGAGTCATAGCTAAAATGAATATTTCATGAAGGTCCAGAGTAAGTCCTAATTGTGCATTTGCCATTTTATCAAAAGATTTTTTATTACAGTTCACTGAATACTGCTGTAAAGTGTATTGCTATTAAAGGAAATAAAGCCCAAGGACAAACTCCTTTTTCATATTCAGGGATTACCCTAGCTGGCACAACGAGGGCATTGAGAGTTGGTCAGAGATGGAAGTGGATGCATCCTTGGCTACATGATCTTATTAGACAGGGCAGGAGTTGTAGGCTGTATCATTGTACACACTTTGCAGCTCAGTACAGGATTTCACTGCAACTTTACCAGACCTCGGATGGTGCTTGCTGCTATAACACATGCATTAGCTAGCAAGGGTAAGTCCAGCCTTACCCATAGATCATGCCCCTTTGGGAAAATCATCCAGTCTAACACTCTAGCCAGTCATCTCTCTTGGTGCTCTTGAATTCTGTGGGGAGCTTGGATCCAGCTGATTGATGAGAAAAGAAGATTTTTATTCTGTGTTTGTACAGTGCCTAGCACAACAGTCTCCTGGTCTATCACTAGGGCTTCTAGGTGCTACAGTAATACAAATTTTAAATCATATGTCCTTCTACTCCCATTGACCATGATAAAGTGCAGAAGGTTGGCTCTTCATAGCTGGCTACAATTATAGGGTGGAGACAGAGAGTCACACCCCTGGCTGGGCTGGCCATAGTGACGACCAGCCAATGGCATTTTTCCTCTGTTAGAGAGACTGCCATTGGTTAATTCCCAGCCCTTTTTTCAAATGGCTGTTGAGGGGCCCTCTTATAAAGGAATAGCAGCAGGCAGAGGTGGCCTTCTTTGGAGCCATTCTCGACTGTTGCTGTGGCCTTGGTCAGGTTGATAGGCCTAGTTAGTGTTAGGATTTTATGAATCTGAGCATCATAAAGTGGGGAAGCTGTGGCCTCAATGCCTCTTGTCAGTGCTGCCAGAGCAGGTTGCTGTTAGGAGGTATTTCAAGTTGAATAAAATTAAGGCCACTTGGCCCAAAAACGATAATTCCTATCTCTGTCTTCAATGGCCCCTACTATTAGCAATAGGTGCACTATAAATGCCCACCGAGAGAGGCTGTGCAGCGATGCTGCATGGGTCACACTCTAGCCCATCACTGGTTAGTGTATAAATGCACCAGATTATGCTGACTCGGGGACAGAACTTGTACCTGAGTAAATCAGCATGGCTCCATTGATTTGTTGAGTTACACCAGCTGTGGGGATATGTTCCATTCACCGCTGTCTTTGTTTGAGTTGCTCATGGTTGGTGGTAGTTTTACAGTTTGTCTTTAAAATGTCAGTCAAGTGATTTCATTTTCAGTGACTTTTTAAAATTTGTGTGAATTTAAAGCTTGTGAAAGATACCATATTGACAGCCCTGGAGCCAGCTGGCTTTTATTTATCCATAAAGCAGGCACAGACACTGGGAGATGTACAACACTGCACCACTCAATGTCATACCACTCATACCAATCAAACCTGATCCGGAAGGACCATCTATGATATTGAGATGCTAATCCAATCTCTAAACTCATTTATTCATTAGTTTCTTTGCTGATATTCCCAAGTGAACAGATTCAGCTCTG
The DNA here is from genome assembly GCF_013100865.1 of Trachemys scripta elegans. NCBI lineage: Eukaryota > Metazoa > Chordata > Testudines > Emydidae > Trachemys > Trachemys scripta. The sequence continues at coordinate 103,984,399 of NC_048302.1, read as the reverse complement.
CAATAAATGGAACAACTCCATTAAAGTCAATGGAGTTGCGCTGGCTCATATCTGGAATGAATTTGGCATGAGTTTGTCAATTAGGGCCATGTGTTGTGATGCAGAAACCTGTCCACTGGGTACTGGATTGAGATGCTCAGTTCTGGGAAAATGGCAATGGGTTGGATTTTCAAAACCACTAAAGGCAGGTTAACTCTGCTCCCATTTAAGTCAAAGGGAATTTTAACAGGGAGCATTTTTGAAAATTTCTCATGATATTTGCATTGCAAGCACTACCTCATCCTTTTCTCTATCAGTGCAATGGATCCTTTATTCAGTTCTACTTATGGGGCACTTTTCCTAGTTATTTTAGTCCTCTCTACCAATTGAATGTCCTTTTCTGTTTTTGCTAGCTTGATTTTCAACTTCCTGATCAATGTCACTACAATGCCCTTCAGAAGAAATAACAATACTTTCCCAAAGGTGAAGCTGCCTTCTCTGTGCACATAACAACCAAAATGGCTTGTGCTTGAGGGGGGGGGGGGGGGGGAAGGGAATTGGTTATTAAAAAAAAATCTTTTTCTTTCCTGCCCTCGCTTAAGCCAGTGCACTCTCTCTCTCTTTACTCACCACTAAATGAAAGCACAAAGAAAAAAAAAATAGAAACTTGAGAAATGCATTATATACTGCCATTCCACTTGAAAAACTTAACAGAACTTCATTCAAAGTTTGGTGTACCTGCTAAAGAATCCTTTGCTGTTTAAAAGGCTCATACATCATGCAGGATAGCACCCCAGTCTGCAGCATCCACTTTTTCCATTCAAAGCTAGTACTTTCTCTGTAAAAAATGGATAGATTTTTCTCTGTCTTGGGACAGCCTTCTACATGGTGCGTGATGAACAGTCACATATACTGCTGTAACTCCACTGAACCATATTGTATTGCTCTTGGTTTAGTAATATCAAACTATACAACTGTGCTCACCATGGTGGCAAGACTCTCAGCAGATCATCTGTTTTTCCTTTTGGTAACTTTTTTTTTTTTTTTGACTCCTGAATACTGTCATTAGTGTTATAGAAGTCTTTTGCAGAACCTTGGAATGAATTCATTTATACATATAATATTGTGAGAGACTTTAGCTCTGACATGATAGCGTGGTAAAACGCTCTCCTGCAAATCAGTCAGAACTAATCCAAAGTCCATTTATCACTTAATATGCAGAGCAAGCTTTCCCCCTCCAGCCCCCAGTCTATTGGAGATAGTTTGAAAAGAGTGTTATACTTTTTTACAGAATCTGAACTTTGAGGCTTTGTAAATTAAATATATTTAAACCAATCTGTCATGATATAGCACAGAAAATTATTCACAAATTATTAGATTCTTGACAGTTCTGGAATTCAGTGGATTTATACCAGCTGGGTTTCTGGTCCATACTGTTCAGGATCTAAATATAATATCCTTAAAAGCCTGTGCTATTTCAGAATACATTTTCTTGAATCAAACATAGTATACTGTTGAGTAGAACATTTTTCGCCATTTCTACTGTTTTTCTTGCTCTAGTTATATGGTTCTGGGCATGTTAGGCAGTGATTCTACTGTTTATTTCCAAAACCACTGCTTGCAAAAAGGCTGTATGTTCTTTTAAATGTTTGTGGTTTCCAGAAGTCATAGAAAACCTAACATTGTCCATATCATTTCTCAGGTATTGACAATTCAAAGTCAGGAATTCAGCTTTGGGTCCAATTAATTTATTATGCTGATAAATTATTTTAAATGTCTATGTATGCCACAATGAAAAGAAGCATAACTCGATTACCAATCATAGTGAAAATATAGCTATATGCAGCTCAAGGTCATATAATATTTCTATAAGGGGTAAGTATGAATTTATATTTATCTAAATAAGGAGAAAAGAGGTTCCTATTAATAAATATCTTTAATACTGTAGATGGTGGACAAATGTGTCTTATACCCTTTTATAATAAAAAGAAACAGGAATTGTAGTAATTGACTGTAGCTGCATTTTTCATCAATAGTCTGATTTAATTAAAATTAAAGCTATAAACTTATGGCCATTACCAGTTATAGCTAGTTGTTTGTTTAGATAAATCGTATTTAGTTAGATTATAACTTGCATATGACAACAAATTGCCAGCTTACTCTTGAGTTTTTAAAACCTTATCAGTGTTACCAGTGTGTATATTTTCTGACAGTACCTTTCAAAAAACTAACTGCTTTCTGAATTATTTCAGGCTATGCCGTTTCTGAATGACATGATAGCATTTTACCCAGGAACTCACAATCAGCTCCTGCACATCTGGAGGGGTCTGTGAAATTCTTAATAATGCAGAAATAAATACTATGTGGGGAGTACGAAAACCTATGTAGCAGAAGTAATAAAAAACCCTCTAACAGGAGAATAGATAGTTGAAAATAGCCAAGGAGAAAGGTTGGATATACTCTTTACCTGCTCATAGCTGGCCTAATGGGTATATCCTACTTTCCTCGGTAATTCTCACTAATTATCTTGGAAGTATGTGTCTATCTTCTAATTATCTAGGTCTCCAGGCAGTGTGTATGTGAATATATGTGTATCCACTGGTAGGACTGAGAACATAAAAGTACCCTAGTCAGTCTCCCTCTGCAAGTGGAGTCCAGTCTTCACTATAGAGGGTGAACGTGGTGCTACTCCTTGTAATGAGGAGAGTTAGCAAGGGAGAAAAAGAGAGACAGGAGAGGGGCGACAGGGGGCTCTAGAGGAAAGGGAAAAGGGCGGGGGGGAAAGAGGAAAATTTTAAAAAAATCCTTGAAGTAAACAAAGACTAAACTGGAAAAAAATAGCAAGAAGAAACAGCAAAAGAAAAACAGAGTAACAGGAAAAAAGGAGAGAAATTCACAGAGACAAGGATGTGGCCATGATTGAATGAGTAACTAGAGTTAATATTGGTATACTGTGTCCCTCATAGTTTTTCCAGTGAAAATTATATAGGAAACCAAACATTTAGAAGAGTGATTCCTGAAATTGAAGCTATGGTAACCCACTGAAGGCCCTGATCCTGCAACTGGATCTGTGTGAGTATGCCCCTTTGCCTGCACAGAGCCCTTTGATTTCTCACTTGCCACCCACCCAGCTCTCACTGCAGTATAGCCCCTAAACTACATCAATTTGTCCTCACTTACTGAATAACTTTATAGTGCTGTATAAAGGGAGCATTGTCATTTTAAAAATTCAAGGAGGAATCCTTCCCAAGAATACATCTTATTCCACTGGTGCTCAGATAACATTTATCATCACACTTTTTTCACCTCCTGGAAGGAAATACTACTCTAAGCCAGTTTACACGTGGAATGATTATCTAAAGAATGCAGCAGCACAAATCTCTCAACATCCAAACCTGCCAATGTGTGACACAAGTCATCGGAAATGTGTGACAAATGCCCCAAATGTGCAATACCTCCATGTTGTTGTGCATCTTTTTATAATTGATGGATTATAATGGTTTTTAACAAAACATTCTTTACACAGGTTTTCTCACTACGTGAAGCAAATAAACCACTTTTGCAATTTGTAACAGGTTAATTGTTCGTATGTGTGGGAGGGAGCAGGGGGATGGAGATATAAGGACTGTTGCAGACTGCAAAAGTAATGTGAGACCCTGAGAAAACAAAACAGCTTTTATATTTAAAACACTTTAATAATCTGTCAGTTGTGGAGAAGCATGCAACAATACACAGCTGTCCAACATTTTGGTCATTTTGGGGCCAGGTGTGGGTTGGGGGTGAAGGCCTGCAAGGACAGTCCCCAAATTCAGTTAATGCTCCTCAATCCCCCATAATTAATTCCGTTGCCCTCCCCCATGCACAGTGCTGCCACTCTCAAATCTACCCCATGAATGGGCCCGTCCCTACCTTGCTGCTACAGTTAGCAGTGTTGCCAACTTTCATGAGTCTTGGGATTTTCCTTAAAGCCCAAACTCTGATTTTTCTTTGAGCCAAACCTGACCACTTTTAAAAGCTAAACCCATCTAGAGATCAGCTCTCCCCTTGTTTTCCTTGTGCACCGAGCCTTCTCTCCAACTCCCAACAGCTCCCTCATTTTGGTTAACACAATTTTGCTTAATTTATGTATTTTATTAGTAGTTATTGGTTGGAAACATTAAAGAATGTAAGTACTATTTAAAATGAAGATTGTTGGTATTCCCCACATAGAATCTGAGGTTCTCCACAGGTCGGCAAATTTCTGCTAGGCAATCTGATCTGCTCATATTTCTCATGCTCCAAAGAATAAACAGGGACATGCAATGGCAGACAAAGCAGACAAAGCAGCAGGACAGATCAAGACATGCTAGCATGATGAGAGCCTCTAACACCTCTTTTGTGAATATCAAAGATGATTGGGCAGCCAGCTGGGTGAAGGCAGGGGAAACCTCCAAAAAACAGGAAGAGGAAATGGTGTTAAACAACTAACAAAATCATCCAAAGCGCAGGATTTGGTGGTGATGGGGGACTTCAACTACCCAGACATCTATTGGGAAAATAACACTGCAGGGCACAAATTATCCAACAAGTTCTTGGAATGTATTGGAGAAAATTGTTTATTTCAAAAGGTGAAGAAAGCTACTAGGGGAGATGCTATTCTAGATTTGATTTTGACAGATAGGCAGGAACTGGTTGAGAATTTGAATGTGGAAGGCAGCTTGAGTAGAAGTGATCGTGAATTCGTAGAGTTCACGATTCTAAGGAATGGTAGGAGGGAGAACAGCAAAATAAAAACAATGGATTTCAAGAAGGCAGACTTTAGCAAACTCAGGGAGTTGATAGATAAGATCCCATGGGAAGAAAGTATAAGGGGAAAAACAACTGAAGACAGTTGGCAATTTTTCAAAGAGACATTATTAAGGGCACAAAAGCAAACTATCCTACTGTGTAGGAAAGATAGGAAGTATGGCAAGAGACCACCCTGGCTTAACCAGGAGATCTTCAATGATCTAAAAATCAAAAAAGAGTTCTACAAATGGTGGAAATTAGGTCAAATTACAAAGGCTTAATATAAACAAACAACACAAGTATGTAGGGACAAAATTAGAAAGGTCAAGAACAAAATGAGATCAAACTAGCTAGAGACATAAACGGTAACAAGAAAAAAAAATCTACAAATACATTAGAAGCAAGAGGAAGACCAAGTACAGGGTAGGCCCATTACTCAATTGGGGAGGGCGGGGGGAGGACAATAACAAACATTTGAAAATGGCAGAGGTGCCTAATGACTTCTATGTTTCGGTTTTCGCCAAGAAGGTTGGTGGTGATTGGACGTTAAACATAGTGAATGCCAGTGAAAATGAGGTAGGATCAGAGGCTAAAATAGGGAAAGAACAAGTTAAAAATACTTAGACAAGTTAGATGTCTTCAAGTCACCAGGGCCTGATTAAATGCATCCTAGAATATTTAAGGAGCTGACTGAGGAGATATCTGAGCCATTACAGATTATCTTTGAAAAGTCATGGAAGACAGGAGAGATCCCAGAAGGACAAAATATATGGAAATATGTAAAAGGGCAAATATAGTGCCAATCTATAAAAAGGGAAAGAAGGACAATCCAGGGAATTACAGACCAGTCAGCTTAACTTTTGTACCCAGAAAGATAATGGAGCAAATAATTAAGCAATCAATTTGCAAACATCTAGAAGATAATAAGGTGATAAGTAACAGTCAGCATGGATTTGTCAAGAACAAATCATGTCAAACAAACTTGATAGCTCTCTTTGACAAGGTAACAAGCCTTGTAGATAGGGGAAGCAGTAGATGTGGTATATCTTGACTTTAGTAAGGCTTTTGGTACTGTCTTGCATGACAGTCTCATAAACAAATGCAACCTAGATGGATATGTTATAAGATGGGTGCATAACTGTTTGGAAAACTGTTCCCAGAGAGTAGTTATCAGTGGTTCACAGACATACTGAAAGGGCATAACAAGTGGGGTCCCACAGAAATCAGTTCTTGGTCTGGTTCTGTTCAATATCTTCATCAATGATTTAGATAATGGCATACAGAGTACATTTATAAAGTTTGCGGATGATACCAAGCTGGGAGGGGTTGCAAGTGCTTTGGAGGATAGGATTATAATTCAAAATGATCTGGACAAACTGGATAAATGGCCTGAAGTAAATAGGATGAAAGTCAATAAAGACAAATGCAAAGTACTTCACTTAGGAAGGAACAATCAGTTGCACACATACAAAATGGGAAATGACTGCCTAGGAAGGAGTACTGTGGAATGATATCTGGGGTCATAGTGGACCACAAGCTAAATATAAGTCAACAGTGTAACACTGTTGCAAAAAAAGCAAACATCATTATGAGATGTATTAGCAAGAGTATTGTAAGCAAGACACAAGAAGTAATTCTTCCGCTCTATTCTGCGCTGATTAGGCCTCAACTGGAGTATTGTGTCCGGTTCTGGGCACCACATTTCAGGAAAGATGTGGACAAATTGGAGAAAGTCCAGAGAAGAGCAACCAAAATTATTAAAGGTCTAGAAAACATGACTTATGAGGGAAGATTGAAAAAAAAAAAAGGGTTTGTTTTGTCTGGAAAAGAGAAGACTGAGAGGGGACATGATAACAGTTTTCAAGTACATAAAAGGTTGTTACAAGGAGGAGGGAGTAAAGTTGTTCTTAACCACTGAGGATAGGACAAGAAGCAATGGGCTTAAATTGCAGCAAGGGAGGTTTAGGGTAGACATTAGGAAAAACTTCCTAATTGTCAGGGTGGTTAAGCACTGGAATATATTGCCTAGGGAAGTTGTGGAATCTCCATCATTGGAGATTTTTAAGAGCAGGCTAGACAAACACCTGTCACGGATGGTCTAGATAATACTTAGTACTGCCATGAGTGCAGGGGACTGGACTAGATGACCTCTCGAGGTCCCTTCCAGTCCTATGAGTCTATGGCTACATCTACACTACAGGGGGGGGTCGATTTAAGATACGCAAATTCAGCTACGTGAATAGCGTAGCTGAATTCGACGTATCGCAGCCGACTTACCCCGCTGTGAGGACGGCGGCAAAATCAACCTCTGCGGCTTCCCGTCGACGGCGCTTACTCCCACCTCCGCTGGTGGAGTAAGAGCGTCGATTCGGGGATCGATTGTCGCGTCCCATTGGGACGCGATAAATCAATCCCCGAGAGGTCGATTTCTACCCACCGATTCAGGCGGGTAGTGTAGACCTAGCCTATGATTGGGAAGCTGTCTGAATTGAATGATAAAGTAAAGAAAATTCTGAAAGACTTGTCTTGAAAGGGAAGAGAAAAGTAAAAAGTTGGAAGATGCAGAACAGAACAATGAAGAGGAGAGCAGAAACTGAATGTTCAGATACATTTGGGTAAGTTTGGGGACCATGGGGAAATATCCTGTACCTCTGGACCTGCTAAAGTTTGCCCAAATTAATTAGTATGGGATGGCATGAGCAAGAATTGTCATCACATTTTCTTGCCTGGAGAGTCCCATTTGCAGTAGCTGCTGACTTTAGAGGCAATAAGGAGAAATTGTTCTGCATTACAATTTTTCTTCAGTTCAAATGCACAAAAATATTCTAATGCCATTATTTAAATCAATAGTATGTCTTCATCTGGTATACAGTATTCAGTGTTATTCAACTCATCTCAAAAAGGTCATAACAGAAATAGAATTGATTGAGAGTTGAGCAAACAAAGGTAATTAGAAGCATAGAGAGAATTCCATATGAGAAGAGGCTGAAAAAATATGGGAACATTGAGATTGATAAACTGGATAAGCCTGAATCCAACACCCTCTCTCTGACAATGGCAAATACCAGATGCTTCAGAGGAAGATGCAAGAAACCCTGCAATAGTTAGTAACGAAATAACCTTCTGTCACCATGCCTCAGTGGGCACAGCTGAGGATGCCAAATTCAGGATGAACTGCTGAGAATAGGGCAGATTCACCTCCAAACTCTGGTTATTCTATTATTAGAGATACCAAGCCAGAACCAAAAGTAAACTTCTATCTCACCACACTGGTTAACAAGAAGTCCAAACTGCAGTCTTCTCAGACATTGGACTTAATGTTGAGTAGTTATTGCAAACCAATTTCATCAAACAAAGTGTTCTTCTGATCTCAAATGATCAGCCACATAACCAGGTCAATATATAGCTCAGATTTTACTCAATAATCATGCTGTTGCCATTCTTTTAACATCTAATATCTAAAGGTTTATATATAAGAGAAAAGAATAAGGAGAGAGTTAAAATGGTTAAGGAAATCAAACATATACAATAATTGCAGAGTTCTTGTATCAGGTTTGAAGCAGTGATGGAATAAATATCTGGTTTGTAAAATCTCTGGTAACTGTTTAAAGATTGGGAAGTCCTCAGTTGATTGGTTGGAATGCTCCTTTTGGTATTAGTCTACAGGTCAGAACAGGAAAAGGGCAAAATGGAGATGCTTCAGGGTCTTTTATACCTTTTCCCATGTGGAGGTAACACTCTCAGACTTAGAAGTTCGTGGAAAATTACAGGCACAAGATGGAGTCCAGGCTCACATGACCAAGTCACATGTCCTTGCATGCGTTGATGACTCTCAGGATCAGCCATATTTTGGCTAAAGTGTCCTGGAAGACTCACTGGGCGATGACAAGCTTCTTCTATGACCCATAGTGACAGCTAAGTGTTCTTAATGGGCCATCAACTTGAATGGTCCATTCACAATGTGCTGGCTAGACTGGATGTTATCTCCCTTACTTCTGATACAAAAATGACACATGCATATAAACAAGATAATCATACTCAGTGAATCATAACTTTTCAATTGACTTCTTACACGATATACTTTGTATAAGATTTGTTGCAATTGTCTAACAGTGGCAATATTAATTATATAAATGGTCATGTTTCAATCATACAGCATCACTCCTTCCCATAGGGAAAGTGTCTTCCTTATCCCTATCAGCTAGGCCCTGATTTGGCAAAGCACATAACACATACTTAAGTCCCTCCTTGTTCAACAAAACACTTAAGCATGTTCTTATCATTTATCAGGAGTTTAAGTCCCATTGGCATCAATGGGATTTAAGCATGTACCTAAAATTAAAAACCTGTTATGTGCTAACCATGTGTTTTGTTGAACTGGGGCCTCAGAAATTGTTTGTCTTGCACCCTAAACTATGAAAGTTCATATCTTTCACAAAAAAATGTGAGGTTTTTAAATGCTCATTATTGTTACTTTGGATGTTTTCATTATCTATATAAGCTATATAGAAAAGACTACATTAAGAGAATATTTTTGGTCTGCAAAATCAAGCACGCAAAAATTTGGAAAAGCCAGGTTTACATTTGCCTGTGCAACCTTAATTCCATTCCTTCATGCATCCATCCCGTACACTGAATGAAGCAAGAGATTTGTGGAAAAAGTAGTCTGTGATCCTAAAATCAAAGATTTACCATGATGTACACACAAACAAGGGTCCAAATTAAGGTTGCACATAACTCTGACATTTTCTAAGTGCTCTGTTTAGCAACCTAAATAACATTTCTCATAATGAAATGTTCTTGTGTGTAATTGTTTAGGGTTCCCCCCCCAAAAAGGTAAAAATAAATTCTATTATTTGAAATGGTAGAAACCTCACCTACCCATGTATCATTAGTGGGGTTTTAATTGTGTTACACAAATTCTGATTCTCCTAGTAGTCTCAGTATTTTGTAAACTTTTGACAGAAATCGTTAAATACTTTTCCTTGGTTTTAAGGAAAGGAAATTTCAGTTGTTTGAAGAAAATAGAGAGATATTATTTTACATATGACTATGTCCTTTTAAATGTCATAAGGTAGGAGGAGCAAACTTTCACACCAAACATAAACACATCAGAATCCAATGTAAATCATGCTTACATTCCCCTCTGCACTGATTTTGAACAGATAACACAAGGAGGACTGGAATGCCTGGAACACAGCAAGCTATTTGAGATACCAACAGGGAGCAATATAAACAGAATATGAATATCATGAATATAAAGCTGTGATCTGAATAAAAGAGGAAATGTCCCCCTTGCAAAGTGTGGACAGTATAGAAATAGGAAAACGATGGAGTTGGTTGAATTATTCGCTGAGAACAGATCTGGTCAAACACCAAATTATATATTCATGATTGTGTTCAAATGCATTAGAATCTTAATTGGACCATATTCCAGCCTATTAGTATTCATGAATCCAATCAGAAAACAGGACCAAAAGTGTATGACTTGGGTGACCAGTTTCGAACTTGAATCAAGAATACCAAATACCAAAACTGGACACGTAGCAAATGCTCCAAGACTGATGTTTATTTGTCTGGAATAGCTGTCAAACATTTTGAATACTACATATATTCACAAAATTTGGGACTGATTGACAAATACTTTGTGGGGGAAAAATTGGCAATACACCCTGAACTTAATATTTGTTGAATACACCTCTAGCTGTGAACAGTTTATCTGCTGTTTTATCCTCTTTTCCTCTTTGAAATTGTTCATGAATACATAAGAATCCCTATAAGGCTGCTGTTATTTATAATTATTTGACAAACTATGTGAACAAATTTCAGCCTACAGATTCCTTGTTTTTGCTAAATGCAAGTATTGCTTTGAGCACCATATTTAATTTCTGGAGTTTGCTATTTAAGCTTTGTAGCTTTATAAACAGGAGCTGTGCCTCTGCAAATTATTGAGGTTTTGATGCTTTCTGAGAGAGAGTGGAGAGCATTTTAGTGAGAGACACATAGCAGGAAATCAGAAGACCCAGGGAATTTCATTAACATTTAAATCTTTTATTTTCTTCTTGTACTAAGAAAGAGAATTATATCTGGAACCTGATATGTTCACAGTAAACACAGAGAAGTTAGATGAAAACATAAAATACTCCTGGTGGAAGATTGCAATGTAACACTACTTCATTTCTTAAGATCCACAACCTTAACACACAAGGACCAATAACACAGAGCGAGAAAGCAGGCTGCTCCCTAAGACAAAGGGGCACACCTTACCCCACCTTGCTGTAGGCTGGTTCTTTGCAGACTGACTGTAGATAGTGTGCTTTCCTCCTAGAGCCTTCAAGCAGGACCAGGAAACACCTTAGGATTTAAAATGGCAGCTTGTAATTTTTACATACGTTTGAATATACAGCAGACCCCAATGATTCCCTGCATTGGCTTAGTGATTTGTTATTGAACTAGGAATACAGCAGATACATTGCTTACAACTAGAGCAACTGGAGCAAATGCTATGTTCAGTGTATATTGGCAAAGTACTTCTAGACTTTGTGAGCGTATTTGATGAACATTGCTAACAAATAATTAGTAGTCTGTGGAGAATTTATGAAGCATCTGATTTTGATATTTGATTTTAAATGTCATAAAATCCCTTAGCTCTGCTTACCCATAAGCAACCAAAATCCTGTGCTTCTGAGTTGTCAATATCCATTTGTCATTTTTATTTGTGTGGTTCCTCTGGGGCCCAAAGTCAAGTTGTACATTAAGGAAAATATAACACAATCTAGTACTGGCACAGAAACACACTGGGCATGCTGACAGACAACTACCACCTCAGAGAAATACACGAGTAAGAGCATTTTATTATGGCATCATACATGAACTCGAGATTTAAAGAACACAGTGGGTTCTTTCCTCCTGCCTAAGGCAGAGACAGACAAGCCACTGGAAGCAAAAACTAATTGACACAGTGGCTGAGTATTTTCAGCGGGGATGCAAAGGGCAGCCAGCATAATGCAGCTCAGAGATGAGAGCAGCAATAGCAGTATAACAGTGGCAGTTCAGAGGTGGAGAGGTCCCTGTGGGAAACACTGGAGGACTTTGGCGTTGTCAGCATTGTACCCCAGCTAGAGGAAGTTTCATCTGAAGTTAGGGCTACATAGACGGTCATTGATAATTGCCAAGTACAATTGTGGCATCTGCCAATAGAGACCCTTCACTGGCAAATCAGGAGAAATCTATAGTTAGCCCTGTTTCAAATAACTGTATAAACACCTTTTCTACCCACTCTGCCATCCAGTTAACAACTCCATACTGTTTATGGGTGAATACAGTTACTGACTGATTTATCTGCCTCACCACAGGCAGTGTGGGCAGGCGGGTCTTTAGACAAATAAATGGGGCTGGTATAATGGCAAAAACAGCACATTTTCCCAGGGCCAGAAGCTTGGGGGGCTGGCCAAGCGTGGGGGACCAGACCGGTGGCTCGGGGTCCTGGGGGCTGGCCGGACATGGAGGGGCTGGACCGGCGGCTGGGGCAGTGGCTAGGACCAGACTGGCGCTTGGGGGTGCGGCCCATAGTGACTGGGGTGGGCAGATTGGAACTCCTCCAGTCACAGGAGGGCCCTCGGTGTTCCTCCTGTTACACAGGTTGGGTTCGGGGCTCTGACGTGCGAGGGGTGGAGCCTCAGGCAGAAGGGGTGCGGCCAGCTCGCTAGCCTCCCAAAAGTGGGGGTTCACCCACCGCCCATGCACATGATCCTCTGTGCATAAGGCAGGGAGGCAGATAATACTCCTTTCTTCTTAACACAGAGGGGAGGGAATTAAAAGACATTTTGGAAAGCAGAATTCCTTCACACTATCTCTTTGGAAGTTTGAGTCTACAGGATGCTGTGAAAGGAGTACTAAGATTTCTGTTACTTTAAAAATAGCTAAGTCTTGATAAAGCTGAAGCTGTTATATCCTCCAGTGAGTTTTCAGCCACAATGTGCAGTTCATAATCTGACCATAAATGTGCATCTCCGGGAAATTTTCTGCTGGGAATAGCTGTCATCTGTAGATTTTCACCTCTGCTCTCCATGTTCTACCCTGTGTAGGACGAAGGGAGTTTGTCAGAAGGGAAAGTATGTAGTTCTGCACTATAATGCCTCCACTGATGGTCACACTTGATGGTCCCAGTGATACCTTCTGGCTTTATAATCTATTGTAGTCCATAGGATTATTTTGTTAGCTATTATATCCTACTAATTCAGCCAGCAGTATTAATAAATATGTTTCTTTTTCTAATATAATTTTTTATTCTTATATTTTATCAGTATTAATTCCTTGGAATTTAGGATGTGTTGAGACATGTATTTCCTCATAATAAGTTTTGCTGAAATGCTGAAATGCAAGAAGCTTACCATCTTGTAAGATCTGGTAAGATTTGCTATATAGCTAAAAATATAATCAGTTATAAATATGTTAGCATTAAAGCTGGCAACCTTTGGCACCATTAAGAATGGTCCCTGAACTTTGGGGAACCAAAGGGAGGAACTATCCACAACAAATCACAGGTTTATCTGGCTCCTACAACCAGTTGGTAACCGCAGGGTACACCACAACTCAAGGTCATCAAGAGAATCTAGGTTGGCAGTTTTGGAGTGAGATAATTCTTATTAATATATTTAGAAAATAAGTGTCATAATCCACTAACCTATAGGAGAAGGGTACCCATACATTTCTTAGGGTACGGAAACAAGATTTGGGTACAGTAGGTTGGGCCTGAATTACATAGATTAGGATTCTATAAAATAGCCTGTAAAAGTTGGTTAGTTGGTCTTTTAGGATAGTTTTAGGGATAGGCTCTTGCTCCTCTAAATTCTAAGTTCTGGTTCTAAACTCTATACTCTTCTAACTCCTAAAGCTTTGGTTTCTTGGAGTACTTTACTCTAGACACTATCTTTTCATCTATCTATTCTATCTTCTGTCATGCTATCAGCTCAGTTTATGCAGTATAGTATAACTACTCAACATTTCTAACCATTGGGAAAGCCAGCACCATTGCGTAATCGGGCATGCCAGGAGTGAGGCTGGTGCTTCACCTCCTATTACCGGGCTCCCAAGGAACGGTGTGAGTATGTTAGGTTAAGGTACTTATAGGAGAAATGTTACCAGCAGGAATTTTGGAATTCTTTTACTGTTTTGTGGTTATAAGTTTCATTGCATTCCTTGTTTTTATGTTAATGGCAATAAAGATTTTATCAATTTGGTATTGTCCTCAGTGTATGCATTCTTGCCAAGCACCCCGAGAATCCTCTCCCAATATAGAACTCTCTGAATTGGATAAGAACTCTGTAGTCTGAATTGGATAAGAACCTATAAATCTTCTGGTCAGATGTGCTCAGTGGCGAGCCATAAAAATTCACTCATCAAATTCAGGTCAACACTATAACTCTAAGTAAGTCAATAATGTAGGCTCTTTAATGGACCCTAAAGATGCTGAGCAGCAACTCTACATTATATCAGGGTCAGCAGCTGGTCCTCACCATCAGATCCTGATGTTCTGTTCCTGCACCTAGCACAGCTCTGACACAGGAGAGAATCTTACCTGAACACAGGAGAGTGGTTATTTTTTACAAGATACTGTGCATCCTAAAATTAAATGGAGGTGTTTATGATTCTTATTCTGCTTTTATTGTGCTGCTTGCACCATTTATTTTAATGTAAACAACAGTCCCCTGGATCTCACTGTTGAATGAAAAGGACATTGTTCCCTTTATCACAGATGTAATTATCCATTATCATGGAGAAAAAACTCTTCAGAGGGTTTTGGGAGGGTAGCTGAAGTAAGCAGTACTTTTATCTTGTTTCATCTTCCAGCCCAGGACTTAGTCTATTTAACTCTCTCTCTTCCTGTTAAGAAAGGAGAAAGAAAAAAGATGACAGTCACCTTTGTGACCAAATGCTGGGGAGAGAGAAGACGTGGCAACCTTCCTTATAACTTTTAGGCCAGGTTTTAGGGCACTCGCCAGAGAAGAGAAAAACCCAAGTTCAAATCCCTGCTCCCCATTAGGCCATTCACATGTGTGGATTTTGGTGTTCTCGGGGAATAGTCACACAGGCAAGATAAGCAAAGGAATATCTAGTTTGAGTATCCTGCCGGGGCTTAGAAATGGAATAGGCACTGGGGCCGCAGGCTCACTGGCAGAAACTTCAATGCCTAGAAGGACTTTAATAGTGGAAATTCAGGTATGTAGGGATGGATTTAAGGCACCTTCACAGTTAGGTGGCAGCAAGCAGGGGTTTTGAAGATCTCAGTGGTGCCTAAATGTTGGACTTAGGCACATCAGTCCTTTTGTGGATCTAGCCCTTGATAAATAAGAATTCAAAGCAGGCTGGTTAAAATTAAAATGTTACATGCTTAAATGGGTTTGGACAATTATCTGAATCCAGGATTTTAATGGAAACGAGGAAGAGAAGCTATTGATTTGAGCCCAAATTCCATTCCAGTTGAATTTTGAATCAAGTCCATCTGAGTCTCTGTGATTGTTAATCCAAATTTACATTGGTGTGACTCAGAGCAAGATCTGGTTCTTGATGAGCAAACTGTTTAATTGCAGTATGTGACATGTTACTGATCAATAATTACTGCATACAGGGAAGAAACTGACAGATGGAGGAAAGCGGCTCCTCTGTACAGAACACAGCCAAAGGAAATACAAATATTTGCTCTTTGGAAGCAAAATATTGTTCATATGAATTAAGCCATGTTTTTTTCTGTGATAAAGTTGAATCCATGTGAATGTCCTAATTGCTATAATTAAATACTATTAGTAAATGTTATGAAATGAAAAAAATATTCCTACTAAGAAACAAGACTTTTTACACATTTTCCCCCCACTTCAACACATCATTTGCTAGTACATGTGGCAGGTGTATGGGGCTTATTATATTATTTTTCAGTCCATGAGGAGAGGAGAAAAGATACATTTTATTCATATAGGGCTCAATCTTTCAAGGTTTTTCAACTCCCACTGACTCCACTGGCAGCAGAGTATGCTTAGCAGCTTGCAGGAGTGCTCAGCTCATATAATATTTTCTTTTCTAGCCTTCAAGATACTTGGCTAAGAGCTAATTTAGCTAGGAAAGCCAGTGTTCATGCCAAGGTTGATCTGTCAATGGTGACACATAAGCAAACTGATTTTGCAAACCTTGTCATGCCAGCTTTGTTCCCAAAGCCAGTTTTTCACCATGTCCCTCAAAGTGCTTTGTGAAACACTGTCTACACATGTATGAAGAATTCACTTAGTGAGAAGCCTTAATCTGTGCATAAAACTGACACATAGGCCTTGGGGGTCATAGGGCAGGCTCTTCAAGGTGTACATCTTGTCGTATGAAATTAAACTTGCTGGCTAGTGCTCTGAAAATTACTCCAAGCAAATGCAGGTAGAACAGCTAGGCCAACAGGGAGCTGTCACTGCTGTTGAAAGTTGGATCTTATAACTTTTAGTTTTTTACTCCTTAAAAATATACAAAGCATGTCCTTAAAATGAGTTATTAAAACAAACAAAACGAAAAACCCACACAACCTCTCTCTAAATATATGAAATAAACTGGAACTTAGTTCAGGTGAGCATTATAATTATGTAAGTCTTATTTGCTCTGATTCTTTATTTTTAATATTTTCAGTTAGACAAATGCACTATCTAGAAAGAGAGGGTCAGATTTGCAGCTGGCATTAATTGACATATCTCCATTAACTTCAGTGGAGCTGTGCCCAATTACAGCACAAAAGAAACACTGAAATCAATAGAGCTATTGTAACTCACACACCTCCTGGGTGTGGTGTTCTGTCCCGTCTAGTGGCACCAAGACCCCTTAGTGAGTGATTGAGTCTGCTCTACAGCCTTAGCTAATAGTCATTTGGCTTTTAGCTCATACAGTAGAGGCTCATGCACTAAGCTCCAGAAGTCCCAGGTTTGATCTTGTCCGCTGATGACCAGAGTCTGTTGGCAGGCCTGCCCGGGGGAGAAGGGACAAAGGGGCCCCCCTGCCACAGCGGAGGCCAGGAGCCCCGGGCCCTTTTAAATTACCCAGATGGGCCACAGGGCATCTAGAAGTGTGAGACTGCTCTGGGCCCTGAGCTTTGGGGGCCCCCACAGGCCGGCATAGGGAGTCCTGGAAGTGATGCATTTGTCACTTCCACCCCAGGCCTCACCCACTCTAGGACAGCCCAGGCCCTGGAGCCTGGAATTTCTGTTGCTGGGCCTGTCTGTTGACATTACGCTATGTCAATTTATGACAGCACAGAATCAGACTCAGAACTTACAGGTTGATTGCCAGTTCTAGAACTGTTTAGAAATGATACATTACACTCTCTTGATAAAATACGGTGTCTGAATACTCATCAGTTTCCTGTATGCAGCAGTTTATATGGGGACATAAGGGGGCTGATTACAGCCCTGGCATGGGTTAGAGCAACCTAGAGCTACTCTAACTTGCATTAGATGGCAATATTTCCTAAGGGATTGTTTGCCATTTGAGTGTAGATGGAGTACAATGCACATAAGCTATACCTCTTTCCTAAATCAGCTGCATCCCCTCTGCTATGGACTGCAAGAGCACAGTATAGGAGGCAGCTATGCCAGTTCTACAAATGCTCAAGATGCCTCCATGGTGGGTTATGGCTGAATTCAAACCCTTTTTGCCACACTATGATTTAAAAAACTTACTATTTTACAAAAAGGAATTTTTCCAAAGTCTATCTGTGCAGCTTGCATTAACAACATGAAGCTGCCACCTCTACTCAAGCAAAATTCCAATTTATTTCAGAGGGAATTTTGCCAAAGTAAGGCTGGAATATGGATGACAAAATTAGCCCAACAAGCATATTTGTTAAGGATATAGAATACTATCAAGGAATCATAATGCATAAGGGGAATTAACTTTTTGGCTATAAATATAATATTTGTATAATACCTAAGAATTTCCAAGAAAGGTTAACCAGTATCATAATCCTTAGTTCCACCAGAGTCTGTGCCATCCTCTGTTTATAATACCTTTCCCTCCTGCACAGATGGATTTCCACTGAAGAGTGAAAACTATCAATCTATCAAATGTACCTACACTTAGCTGGTAAGATATTAAGGCCTACCTCTTTTAGCTGAGGTACCAAATTCCAAAAGTAGTTCTTTCCCTTCAAGAAAGAAGGAATGGAGTTTGAAATAATCCTGTACATAAGCCTTGGAAGAAAAGATGATCTGCTTTTCATTCAGCCTTTAACAGTATGTTCCTCATAGGTACTAATGGAAAGATTTTAAATGCAGTTCCTGGTTTCAAAACACATTTGCCAGCAGGAAGTCTCCTCAGGAATGTCAAGTAGCAGTTCCTGCAGGGCCACTTGGCCTAGTAAGGAAAATAGGCCAGTTGAGAAAAAAACTATTCTTTGTGTGCCGCATCTACTTTGAGGGTTTTCCCAATAATCAATGTTTCCAGTAGAGATGAACAAATTCCTTTGACAAAGTTTGAACCTGGTTGAAGTAAAACACAAACCTGAATATTATTGGTTAATCATGTGAATGTGAGAAAACAAGCAAAGAGGAAAAAGAAAACATCAGTGGAAAAATAGGGTCAAAATGATTCCCAATGGACAGAATGAAAAGCCCTGTTTTGCTGAGGCTCCTGCATCTAGCCAGGCTAAGTCCAAAAGTGGGCACTGCCGGCCTAGAAGAGGATGTGAACAGGGTATATTCTAAATCAGTATATTCCTACACAGCTTTCTCTGCTGAGGTTCATATATATAATATATTAATTATAATTTATACCTGACATGCAAACCCATGGAAAAAAAAAACAAAAAAAACAGAAATTGGGCTTGTTTTTGGCTTACTTGGCTTGTGAGTTGCTTTTTGGCTAGTTTTTAGCTTGTAGTTTGTTACTTCTTTTTCTGGATCGGCTCCTGGCAAGCAGGAGCAAGGGGCAAGCAGGGGCAAGGGGGGGAGAGAGTCAAGGGTGCACAGCGGGCCCACCACAGTCCCAGACTGCATGCCGGGTTCTTAGGGATTGGCTTGTTTTAGCCTTGTTTTGAAATGGGATTAGTTTGATTTTTGGCTTATTGTGAAAGTCAGGTGCTTATTTACTGCATCAAAGTTGGCAACTGTGTTTTAGTCCTTTACCAATCACCATGGTATCTAGGTGCCTTCCATAGGAACATTCTCTGTGGCCCCCATAAGATAGAAAGACTGGGGGGGGGGGGGAGGATAGCTCAGTGGTTTGAGCATTGGCCTGCTAAACCTAGGATTGTGAGCTCAATCCATGAGGGGGCCATTTAGGGAGCTGGGGTAAAAATCTGTCTGGGGATTGGTCCTGCTTTGAGCAGGGGGTTGGACTAGATAACCTCCTGAGGTCCCTTCCAACCCTGAGATTCTATGACCTCCTGAAGTATCATGCTCTAGTGAGAGTGGTCCCTAAAGAGGGACAGGAAAGGAGGGTTAAATGGGAGGATAGAAATAAATTGAAGGGTGTATCTGAGTTCCACCATGCTTAGGACCCACAGATCTGTGATGATGCAGGACTAAGTACATAGGAAGTAGAATAAACAACTCGCAAATATAGGAGAAGGGAAAGATGGTATTCTGGGAATTGGTAGGCTGCTTTTGACCAGCAAAATATTTGTTTTGAAGACCTGGTTTGCCTAGATGAACTAGAAGATGCAGAGGAGGAGGGAGGTAGAGGACAGGAAAAGCTGAAACCATTGGAACTGTTATGGGCAGAATGTTTTTCTTTTTGTTGCTGGTGTATAAATCCCTAGTGACTTAAGGATTGCCTGTGACTCCTTAAGACTATGAAGTCTATTATCTGTCTTTTCGAACAAGAATAAGGGGCCTTCAAATGGGAGATGTTGTAACTCCAAGGGAATACCTGATGACTGTAGCCAAGATGAACACAGTATAAGGATGGTGGAAGACATAGCTCAAGTCACAGAGTCCGCTGCATCTGGGCTTGCTTGCAAAGTTGTTCTGGCAACTAATTAGCCCTCTTCCATTATAGCAGTGAACTCCTGCTTTGCCTAATCTAGAAAGCTGTTCTTAAACTTTAGGATATCCCACAGGCCAAAATCATACCAACCCAGCAGAGCCCGCTGGTTTGCGATCCTCAGCTTCCTGCCAAAGACGTCTAGCTTTTACACTTCCTTTCCTGTTGGAGTTGAGTCCTGGTGTTCCTGTCTCTCCTTTTCATTTACAGCAGAGACTTATCAGGGGGCCTGGAGGCAGGTGGCTGTAGAAGTGCTCAAAGCCCTGGGGAAGGACATAATATCTCCTCCCCCCTCTTTTAGAAGTGGGAGACAGGGAAGATGGGTCTGCCATAAATTCCTGGTAGGCTCTAGGATAGCCTCATTAATAGACAGAGCTACCCTAGAGGGATCTGCAGAGGAAAAAATGTCCACCAGCCAATGTAACCTTTCTTACAGCTTCTCCTCCAGCTGGATATCCAGAACTGCTGCCACCACCCTCCTCAGTAAATCTTGATGGGCTCTGAACTCATCAGGCAGTGGGGAAGTATACTCAGTGACTACCACCACATCAGGCAACAAAGATAAAGAGGCTAATGGTTGGAGGAGGTTTGTCATTCACATGTGTTTCTCTCAGACACTTAAGGCAGCTGATCCCCTACGTTCACTGGCATAGACTTGCCCAAGGAGTAATAGGTCTTGAAGCCAGGAGAATGTGGCATAATTCCAGTACTGGACCCGGTACTCAAATAGGAACCAAAGACTGCTTTACTAAAAACTAAATTCAATTTACTCTTATCACTATTATAACATATGCTACACTAGACTAAAACTAACACAACAGGTACTGTATACACTAAAAGAGAGGGAAGACTTGCAAATACAAAGGTAACAGCTCTGGCAAACATCACTTGTGGTAAAAAGGAACTGAGGGGGGTCAGGGGCAATGTGGTCCTTTGTACCTGAGTGCAGTGGCACCAGGCATCAGAGGACACTCATGCTGCCCTGACAGGTACTGCTCAGGGAAAAATCTGACATCTGGGCATGAGGCATACACACACCTACAGTGGAATGGACATGTGGATGAGGCATGCACACAACTACAGTGGAATGGACATGTGCAATCTCTTGAAGAACTATATTTATATGAATTAAAAGAAAGATTCTGACTGTCCTTGGCCCTGCCATGGATGCACAGGACAGGAGGGCAAAATGAGCCTTCCTATCTCTTTTGTAGAAGGGCCAGGGACAACTGGTCCCTCTGTACTGCCAAGAGGTATAAGCAATCCCAAAAGAGAAAAGGCAGGGCCATGTCCTGGGTCCCTCCCTCAGACTGAGAAGACAGGAGCATGCCACAGCATCCCAAAAGATGAGGCAGTGTACATATTCCCCCTGCATACTGGAGAGCTCAGGAAGGCATCATGGGGATCCTGTATCACTCTACCTGCATTTTATAACTGCCCTGCTGACAGAACTCCTCGGGGGTGGGAGGCGTACAAAATGTACCTGTCCTTTGCCAAGGTGAATTCTGTAGGGAGGTGCACAATCCTTTCCAGAGCTGCCTTGCACCACCTCCTGCCTTGGGTTGTGTTCAAAGACCATAATCTAGCTCATAATAGGCATTTAGTATTGGGTAAAGAATACCTAACTGGGGCAGGACAGAAGGAAAGAATATTTTCTGGGAAGTATTTGCTCTAACCACACAGAGTGACAAGGATTGTCCTGATTTTCTACTTTCACACCCTGAAATATCTTGCAAGTCCTGGGTCCTACATAGAGAGGAGGGCTGCATGTGACTATTTATGGAGCCTTCATTAGAGAGGGATATAGAAGATTGACATGATGTTCTCCCGGTCACACCAAAGAAGCTGGGATCATGTTTCTCAGCCTGAGTCCTGAACTTGGAACCCAGACCAGCCAGAAAATGATGTCTGCATTTATTGGCAAAAAACAGTCTGGGGAAGATGAGGGAGGAAACTTGAGCTGAGATGGTGTTATCATAGTTTTCTTCAGTAGAGCAGTCATTTGACTGAAAATAGCTAGGATTTTTTATTGGCTGAGACCTTCTGTTTGTAGTATAAATATACATAAAATTTGTATATATATATATATGCATACACATATGTATACATACACACATACACAATTTTGGCAGCTATTCTTTTTATGAGAAAATTTATGAACTAAATACTACTTTATAAACTCAGATTATTTGAGCCACAATGCTAGAAAAGGCTTAATCAGAGAAAGTCTTGTTTTATTGAACTCACTGTCTTCTGTATAGTTTACACATTATGGACAGATTATTCATGGTTTGTCTGGATTCAGTTATGCTTCTGGCATTGAAATGTATGGTGTAAATTTGCAATCTAGTATCCTTATTCTAACAATTTACAAAGCTTTCAGGGATAATTGAAGGGTCTATGTCATTTCAGCTTGCATTTTTCAATACCAAGGGGCTTTAACATGCGAAAAGAAATGCTTTTGTCTTACAAAGTAATTTTAAGTGCTTTTAATTAACATCCATTTTCAGGTTGAGTCTGTTGAGTGTTTAAAGACAGTTTTGTCAAGCATTCTCAAGAATGCTTGACTCCCAGTCAAGTGACAAGTGCCTCACACAATAGGAAAATAGGCATGCATGCCTCACACAATAGGAGGAGCTTTGGTGGAGGCAAATCTTCTCTCTGTTATTGTTTGAGAGTTTTGGTTATGGTATTTTAACTACAGCCCTGCATCTCTTACCAAGAACCTCTCCAGACAGTGGACTGGCAATACCAAGAGATTTTTTTTAAGTGCTCTTCACTTAATACAGCCACAGGTCACAAAGTGGCATTTACAATCTAGACTGTCCCTGGCAATGCCTTAATGCTAGTGCCAGTGTGATAAAAAAACAAAGAGCGGTATATATATATATATATATACACCCCTACCCCGATATAACACGAATACGGATATAACTCGGTAAAGCAGTGCTACGGGGGGCTGGGGCTGCGCACTCTGGCGGATCAAAGCAAGTTCGATATAATGTGGTTTCCCCTATAATGCGGTAAGATTTTTTGGCTCCCGAGGACAGCGTTATATCGGGTTAGAGGTGCATACATGCATATATATGTGCATACATGCCTGTGTTGCATGTGTTCCCTGCATCTGCAAGCATTGTTCAGTTTGTAATCCAACTTTGAACACATATAACAGTGTGTGCTAGAATAAATCAGTAGTTGTAGATTTGAATTTTTGCCACTGCTTGGAATCAATTTTGGCCCATGAGTGTCTGGGAGTGGAGACAAGAGGAGGAAAGAAGGAATAGGGAAATGGTG
Organism: Trachemys scripta elegans; assembly: GCF_013100865.1. Taxonomy (NCBI): domain Eukaryota; kingdom Metazoa; phylum Chordata; order Testudines; family Emydidae; genus Trachemys; species Trachemys scripta. Next base: position 103,961,353 of record NC_048302.1, on the reverse strand, counting down.
TGGCTTCTGCCCTTAACTGAAGCAAAAGCAACCCCACAGAACATCATATCCCCAAAACAATAATTGCATTGGTCATAAACCAGCAAAACCCTCCCACTTATGCTGTAATTTCCCCCCTAACAATAACAAAGACGGTGACAGAATCTAACCTTGCTGTGGATCTAATGTTGTTTCCTGCCTAGCTGGTTTCCCAGCTACTTCCCCAAACAGTTCCATGGACTCCAGGCCGAGGACATCCTCCAGTCCCTCTGCCTGCATGCATGGTCTGTTATGGCTCTGGCAGCTATTTGCAGCTCCTCCGGTCCCTCTGCCATTGGGGTCACTTCTGGATCTGCTGGTTCTTCTGGTTCCATTCCAAAAATAACATCATTCATTCTCAAAGTCCCATCTAGAACAACACTGGGCTCCATGCTTGGGGCACTGTCTGGAGGTCAGACTCCCTGTTGTAGGGGCAAGTTGACAGTGAGTTTATAGATTTGTCATTGGTGTCTTTTGCCTGGCAGTATGTGAGCTTCAGATTTTTTAAATTCTTTCCTGCATTTAACTGCCATCCATTTAAGCCCCTCTTCTGTCAGCCTCTTGGAGATGTTATAGTACAGGTGATGATTTTGGGTCTGGCTCCCCAAATCATGGACGTTACTGACCTCACTCCACAGGTCCACCAGAACCTTGGTGTGCAGTCCTGGGCAGCTGGCAGTATCCTGGGATGAAGATCTCCTGGATGGCATATCTTTTTGAATGCTGTGTAGAAATGGGGCAGATCATGTAGAATGTGAGGCTGATTTATGAATGTCAGTGCAGGCTGCACTGGAAAAGTTCATGATGCAAGAGTTTTTCCACCACTCGGGAGTCTACATTCATGGACAAGCTTGGACACTATTCCCATCAAATGACACTGTCATAAACAGTTACTGTCCCCACTGTTATTCCAAGTATGGACCTAGAATTTGTTGTTGATCCTTTTTCACATCCTGCTCAGGGACGAGTTTTGGAAACAAAGTCACTTCATGCTCCTCACTCAGAGCCTGCTGCTGGCTCCCATTAGTCCCTATGTTAGATTCAGGGACATCAGGGCACCACCCTGGATGACCAGGTCATCATGCATCATGGTTGGCTCCGTGCTGGGTGCAGTGCCCAGCAGCTGGTCAAACTCATCATAAAATGGGCATGATGCTGGTGAGTTGCCTAAGGTGCAGTTCTGATCCCTGGTCTTCTAGTACTCACTCTTCAGTATCTTAATATATTCCCTACAGTAGTCAGCAGCCTGGAAAATTTGCAAAGCTGATGGCTTTTTAGCTATCTGCTGTATGCATGGTCATTCCAGGTACTTTTGCTAAAGTCCACCGTTTCACTGGCCTTACATCAGAGATTCACCAAAATTTGGTTGTGGTCCTGTGAACATGAAACAGTACACTTTGCAAAAGGTTTGCTCTGTTCAGTCTCCATTGCAAACCCAAGAGGCTCTCCAATGGTGTATTTGCAGCTTGGTGGATTAGAAGACAACGTTTTAACACTGACTCAAGGAGGGAGGGCTTCCATTTTCAATTGAGTCAACTGGAGATTGTTGGGATACAGAGCACAAAGGAAGTTGGCCAATGGGATTGTGGGGTACTTCTGGTGGACTCCTAGGACACAGGTCAAGCAGGGCTGTATTTACACTGCAAAGCATCAAGACTTGAACCTTTAGTTCCGGCTTGTCTTGGGCTTGGATCCCGCAGCCCCACAGTGTCCTGGGGCCTTGGGTCTGAGTCCTGGATTAGTGCAATTTCTGTGTAGATGGATGGGGCGAGGGGTAGGCTGGAGCCAGAGTTTGAGCCTGGGCTTACATTGCAGGCCCAGAGACTACATTTATTCACAACTGTGAGTAGGAACAATACTCTCCCTGTGCACTAGGGATACAGGAAAATGTGCAGTCTAAACCATTCCTTGAGATGGTGCAGAGCTTTCCCCCAATCTACACCTGGCAGCTTCTTACATTGTTGTAGAGAAGTGGCAGGACCATGACCCAGACACTTCCCACCTCCTTTGAGATGTTTTTTCTGCCTCTGGGGTATGTAATGGAAGCAGTGACTCCCCTTCCATGAGTGCAGGAACTGCCATTGTCCCTGGCCCTGGCGTGGGAGTACAAGCTTCTGATAGGGTCTACAACCCATACACTTATAGCTGGGGCAGGGACAATCTGGCCTGAGAGAATGAGAGCATGAAAGAGAAAGAGAACATGAACTAAAATGCTGTCTTAAATGAGAATTGGAAAGAGGATGCTTCAATGCAATGACAATCGCACAGACCACTATGAAATACGGCACTCATGATAAAGTTAATTTGAAACAAATCTCAGGACTTTTTGATGGACTGAGTGATCTATATGGGCTAAAACCTGCTCTTATATATAGGCGCATGCCCCCACTGAAGACATGCTAGGTTGAGTGGATGAGGGGAAAGCAGAAGATTTAGGAAATTTTGATTTTAGTTTAATATGGAATCTCAAGTAGAGATAAAATTATTTCAACTTTTTTTGATTCTTAACACTGTAATTAACTGAATGAAAGACCACAAATCAAGAATAATGATGACCAGCAATGCATGGAGGTGTAGGGGTAATGGTATATGGATTGGTCTTATGTCCTGTCACTGGCTTTATTTTAATGTCATACAGACATGGAGTAACAAAATGAGATTAGTTCTGGAAAAAATGCATACTAACACCTCTGGAGAAGAAGAATCTGAAACACATATACACAATGGGAGGAAGGGACATGGAAAGCAGTGATACTTAAAAGAGACTTAGAGATTCTAATGAACCACTATACAAAGTGAATAACTTTGCAAAGATAAACAAAAGCAAAAAAGCTAATGCTATTTTGGGTCACAAGTGCAGAGACATCCAGTACAGGGGCAGGGAAACAATACAATCTCTCTCTATAGCTTTTACACCAACTATACCTATGAATCCTTAGCATTTAGCTTGTCTGTCCATCAGTTACCTTTATGGATCTAATCCTATAGTCCTTTACTCAGGCACTGCATCCAATGGATTCAAATAAGAGTTTTGCTTGAGAAAGGTCTGAGTAGGAGCTCTAGGATTGGGGCTTTTTAAAATAGCCCTGTGCTCAACAGATGGCAACAGACGTCTAAAAATCTGTTCCTTGACGATATTATTAAAGGTATTCTGCTGACTTTTCTGTGGTACATGAGATTGACAGCTCCAGTACAATGCATTAGTTTTGCTACAGGCACTACAGCACAGGTAAAATTTATTGAAGCAGCTTAGAAGAAAGCCCATCATATATAGCTGCCTTGTCATTAAACGTTTAGTAGTGACCATATATAGCAATAATCAAATTAGTATATGTTTATTTTCATCATACACAATAAATGAAAGCTAGAATCTTTTTAAGGTCATAGGGTTTACAGTCCAACAGGTAAGCTGTTTTCTGGCATTTATGCGGCTATCAAGAATTTCTCATTTAAGAAAAATAAGTAGCCTCAAATATGGTTTAGTCACATAAAACTGCAGCCAATTGGTAATTTGTGGATGAAATATCAGTTTCTTGAAATGCATGTTCCCCTTTAATGTAACTTCCAGAAAACATCCCTGAGGATTTGTGCATGGCCTTCAGGTCACTAAAGCTCAGATTTCAAAATCCCTTGTTCCTCTAAGGAAAGCTTGTCTCTTTGTATTCCTATTTGAAAGCATACATAAAAATGGTCATTTAGCCTACAGCTTCCTCAGATGCATCATTGGTTTATGTAGCAGGCTTCAGATCAATATAATTTTGTCCTGAATTAGATCTATGATGGCTAATATCAGCAGTGTTTAAATGCTATTTATTTTGGGGTGGCGGGCACTAATGGGGAACATTTGGACCTAACAATCTTTTTAATACAATAATTATCAGAAGACTTGAAGAAATAATTGGAGAATGTTTGGTGCATATGGCCTGATTACCCCTCTAAGATCATCAAATTTGAGTTCCAATTGTCCATCATAACAAAAACCTCTTGAACATAGGAAAGATGCCTAATCAAAATATCTTGAAAGCTCCTCTGTATGATGGTCCTCGCCAATTTCATCTTGTCTTGGTCATTATAATCATCATTTTCCCTTTTGTAAGTAGAAGCAGTGACAAACAAGAATTGTTTGAGAGCTATACAAAAACTGTTGCATAGTACGAACAGCTGGTTGTTTTGTTATTTAAAGTCCTTTTTGCCCCTATATTCCTTTCAGCAATGTTCCCTGCACTTTGTGGTACTTTCTGTACCATGGAGGAGTATCCAGCATTGCAGAAGTGGGGACAGGTTCAAAGAATTCAAGTAAAGCAAAAGACAAGAAAAAAATGTGTATACTTCTATAATTACCAACTGGTACAATGAACTGAAAATTGTGCATCCTGTGTTGAGGTGAATTCTGTTTATATTTTTGATATATTTTTCAGTAAAAAAATCCCTCAGTGATTTGTATTATAAAATAAGTCAGACAAGAAAATAATTTGTGGACAAGTCTGGCTCACCTTATGGCACTATTCATATGAGTAAGGTAAGCAGGATTTGGTTCTACATTTATGGTCAGAAATAGATAACATAAAATTCACAGTGAAGAAACTTAGAATTCTATAAGTACTTAATTCTCTGTTTAAAGGAATTGTTAGAATAATTTCTTCAGAGTTGTATTAATTCCCATGGCTTCTTTTTACATTCTTTTCTTTGCAAAATATAAGTGGCCTAGAGCACATGTTCTCAAACTGGGGATAACAGCTTCAAGGAGGTGATGACAATATCCTAGAGGGGAGCAATCCACACAACTTAGTTGTGTCTTTGAGGCTCAACTAAGCCTTTGAGGTTCAAATTAAGTTCGCTGCAGCTGGGAAAATATCTGTTCTGAGTAAAGAAAGGTCATTCTCCAATTCCAAAACTACTACACCTGCTTGGATGGAAGTGGAATTGACCGGGAAGACCCCTGATCCCCATATGCAGGGTCAGAAATGAATTTTCCCCCAGGTCAGATTGGCAGTGACCTTTGGGATGTTCCATCTTTCTCTGCAGTATGTGTGGTATGGGTCTCTTGCCACTATTTTCTGGGTATATCTCATTTAATAATTTCTCTGCCTTGGGGGTGGGGGGAGGGGAGGAGCTTGGACACTGGTATATCTTGGTCCATCCTATTCTCTGCCAGCGGCACTTAATCTAGTCTCCTGTGGGCTGAATACTGTGATCTCATGGTTGTTGGGTTTAGTGTGTGGCTTCTGGGCAGTGTTGGTGGCCTGTGATATACAGGAGGTCCGACTAGATTATCTGGTCATCCCTTCTGACACCCTTCATCATAACCTCCCAATGAGGAGCTGCAGAGATGGGATCGCTCTTTCATGGACATTCTTTGCTGTGTTTGTAAAGATATGTTGTAACCTACTAATTTGGTAGGTACTGAGGTAGCTGTCCCAGTACACAGGACTGCTGATACACCACTGGTGGAGGAGGAGATGGCTCAGGGTGGACACTGGCAGCTGGTTACTTCTGGCAGCAGGCAGTGCTCCACCCCTGCTCCGAACCCTCCTGCCATGGTAATAGGTAACCGTTATGCTCTTCTTGATACAGGAAAGAAGGAATCACTCCCTACAGTAAAGGAGGAGAAGCCTCGTACCCCTAAGGCTGGGAGGTCTGCTGCCACCACTGCGAATAGGAAACGTAGGGTAGTGGTGGTCGGAGACTCTCTGCTGAGGGGGACGGAGGCGCCCATCTGTCGCCCTGACATTTCATCTCGGGAGGTATGCTGCCTGCCGGGGGCCCGTATCTGAGATGTTACGGAGGCATTGTCGAGGATTATCCAGCCCTCTGACTACTACCCCATGCTACTCATCCATGTGGGCACAAATGATACTGCGCGGTGTGACACTGAGCGGATCAAGAGTGACTACAGGGCTCTGGGAGTATGGGTGAAGGAGTTTGGAGCGCAGGTGGTATTCTCTTCAATTCTTCCTGTCAAAGGTAGGGGCCCGGGCAGAGACAGATGCATTATGGAGGTGAATGCCTGGCTGCGAAGATGGTGTCGCCAGGAGGGCTTTGGCTTCCTAGACCACGGGATGCTATTCGAGGAAGGACTGCTAGGCAGAGATGGCGTTCACCTTTCGAGGAGAGGAAAGACCCTATTTGGACACAGACTGGCTAACCTAGTGAGGAGGGCTTTAAACTAGGTTTGACGGGGACAGGTGAGCAAAGCCCACAGGTAAGTGGGGAACATGGAGACTGGGGAGATGGGTCGGAAACGAGAGGGAGTGTGGGCTATATTGTCAGAGAGAAAGGAGGGTCAGGACAAAACTGGGAGGAAAGATCAAACCAGTATCTTAGATGCCTACATACAAATGCAAGAAGTATGGGGAATAAGCAGGAAGAACTGGAAGTGCTAATAAATAAATACAACTATGACATTGTTGGCATCACTGAAACTTGGTGGGATAATACACATGATTGGAATGTTGGTGTGGATGGGTACAGCTTGCTCAGGAAGGATAGACAGGGGAAAAAGGGAGGAGGTGTTGCCTTATATATTAAAAATGTACACACTTGGACTGAGGTAGAGATGGACATAGGAGACGGAAGTGTTGAGAGTCTCTGGGTTAGGCTAAAAGGGGTAAAAAACAAGGGAGATGTCATGCTAGTAGTCTACTACAGGCCGCCTAACCAGGTGGAAGAGGTGGATGAGGCTTTTTATAAACAACTAACAAAATCATCCAAAGCCCAAGATTTGGTGGTGATGGGGGACTTCAACTATCCGGATATATGTTGGGAAAATAACACAGCGGGGCACAGACTATCCAACAAATTCTTGGACTGCATTGGAGACAACTTTTTATTTCAGAAGGTTGAAAAAGCTACTAGGGGGGAAGCTGTTCTAGACTTGATTTTAACAAATAGGGAGGAACTCGTTGAGAATTTGAAAGTAGAAGGCAGCCTGGGTGAAAGTGATCATGAAATCATAGAGTTTGCAATTCTAAGGAAGGGTAGAAGGGAGAACAGCAAAATAGAGACAATGGATTTCAGGAAGGCAGATTTTGGTAAGCTCAGAGAGCTGATAGGTAAGGTCCCATGGGAATCAAGACTGAGGGGAAAAACAACTGAGGAGAGTTGGCAGTTTTTCAAAGGGACACTATTAAGGGCCCAAAAGCAAGCTATTCCGCTGGTTAGGAAAGATAGAAAATGTGGCTAAAGACCACCTTGGCTTAACCACGAGATCTTGCATGATCTAAAAAATAAAAAGGAGTCATATAAAAAATGGAAACTAGGACAGATTACAAAGGATGAATATAGGCAAACAACACAGGAATGCAGGGGCAAGATTAGAAAGGAAAAGGCACAAAATGAGCTCAAACTAGCTACGGGAATAAAGGGAAACAAGAAGACTTTTTATCAATACATTAGAAGCAAGAGGAAGACCAAAGACAGGGTAGGCCCACTGCTTAGTGAAGATGGAGAAACAGTAACAGGAAACTTGGAAATGGCAGAGATGCTTAATGACTTCTTTGTTTCGGTCTTCACCGAGAAGTCTGAAGGAATGCCTAACATAGTGAATGCTAATGGGAAGGGGGTAGGTTTAGCAGATAAAATAAAAAAAGAACAAGTTAAAAATCACTTAGAAAAGTTAGATGCCTGCAAGTCACCAGGGCCTGATGAAATGCATCCTAGAATACTCAAGGAGCTAATAGAGGAGGTATCTGAGCCTCTAGCTATTATCTTTGGAAAATCATGGGAGACGGGAGAGATTCCAGAAGACTGGAAAAGGGCAAATATAGTGCCCATCTATAAAAAGGGAAATAAAAACAACCCAGGAAACTACAGACCAGTTGGTTTAACTTCTGTGCCAGGGAAGATAATGGAGCAAGTAATTAAGGAAATCATCTGCAAACACTTGGAAGGTGGTAAGGTGATAGGGAACAGCCAGCATGGATTTGTGAAGAACAAATCATGTCAAACCAATCTGATAGCTTTCTTTGATAGGATAACGAGCCTTGTGGATAAGGGTGAAGCTGTGGATGTGGTATACCTAGACTTTAGTAAGGCATTTGATACGGTCTCGCATGATATTCTTATCGATAAACTAGGCAAATACAATTTTGATGGGGCTACTATAAGGTGGGTGCATAACTGGCTGGATAACCGTACTCAGAGAGTTGTTATTAATGGTTCCCAATCCTGCTGGAAAGGCGTAACGAGTGGGGTACCGCAGGGGTCTGTTTTGGGACCGGCGCTGTTCAATATCTTCATCAACAACTTAGATATTGGCATAGAAAGTACGCTTATTAAGTTTGCAGATGATACCAAACTGGGAGGGATTGCAACTGCTTTGGAGGACAGGGTCATAATTCAAAATGATCTGGACAAATTGGAGAAATGGGCTGAGGTAAACAGGATGAAGTTTAACAAAGACAAATGCAAAGTGCTCCACTTAGGAAGGAAAAATCAGTTTCACATATACAGAATGGGAAGAGACTGTCTAGGAAAGAGTATGGCAGAAAGGGATCTAGGGGTTGTAGTGGACCACAAGCTAAATATGAGTCAACAGTGTGATGCTGTTGCAAAAAAAGCAAACATGATTCTGGGATGTATTAACAGGTGTGTTGTGAGCAAGACACGAGAAGTCATTCTTCCGCTCTACTCTGCTCTGGTTAGGCCTCAGCTGGAGTATTGTGTCCAGTTCTGGGCACCGCATTTTAAAAAAGATGTGGAGAAATTGGAAAGGGTCCAGAGAAGAGCAACAAGAATGATTAAAGGTCTTGAGAACATGACCTATGAAGGAAGGCTGAAAGAATTGGGTTTGTTTAGTTTGGAAAAGAGAAGACTGAGAGGGGACATGATAGCAGTTTTCAGGTATTTAAAAGGGTGTCATAAGGAGGAGGGAGAAAACTTGTTCACCTTAGCCTCTAAGGATAGAACAAGAAGCAATGGGTTTAAACTGCAGCAAGGGAGGTCTAGGTTGGACATTAGGAAAAGGTTCCTAACTGTCAGGGTGGTTAAACACTGGAATAAATTGCCTAGGGAGGTTGTGGAATCTCCATCTCTGGAGATATTTAAGAGTAGGTTAGATAAATGTCTATCAGGGATGGTCTAGACAGTATTTGGTCCTGCCATGCGGGCAGGGGACTGGACTCGATGACCTCTCGAGGTCCCTTCCAGTCCTAGAATCTATAATTTTGTTGCAGTACCATTTTGCAGGGGCAAAAAGTAATTTCTCATAGTAATATTCTCACTAGAATAATAAGGGACAAAAGATGTTTCCATGGAATTCAGAGCAACTCCTCAAAATTCGGGATAGTTGGCAATCCTAGAAGTATTGCTCATCCCAAAGATCTAGTCTGGAAGTCAAAGTCACACACTACCAACTATATTCTTTTTATAGAGAGGAAGGGATTGTTTTTATCTGTTAATCTATTTTTAGTCTTAATTTTGTTTCATGTATTTTACTAAGATAACAACATTGTAATTAGGTATAACAAAATTAAAGGTGGTTGTGTAAAGTAGTGAAAATTAGAAGCATGAATATTTGTTGCAAATAGAGTATGATAACAAGAGCCATAATCTGATCTGAAACTGCAAATACCAGTTACACTTGCTGAAAAAAAAAGGGGGGAGCAGGGCTAAATGTTTTAATAATTTAACATAAAATTTCTACAAAATGTATTGTTGAATAGAATATTAAGGTATTCAGAATATGACATGATTAGATTGGCCTACAGTACATCTGGCAAATATTTATTCTGGTGTTATGATGTAATATGGACAAATGTGATTGTTAAAAGGATATAATTGTTCTTATCCTGTGTTTATATAGTTTTTTTTTTTAAAGAGAGACTTAAGGTACCGTAAACTCATTATGATGGGTTTATCAGGAACAATACATCAAGATGTGATGTACCTAAACTAACTGTAGTGCGATTAATTTTTAGGAGTGTTTTTAAAAATGTATCTTGGGTTCCTGCTACATCTAGCACAATTTTTTTTTAAACACACAAACTACGGTCCTGATCATACATCAGGATTCTGTAGTGTTGACCTCTGAGCCCAAGTGGATTCTTATTAACTTAGTAGGACTCTGCATGGCCCAGGAATCCATTCTAGTGGATCCCAATATAGAATTAAGATGATAGGCTATTCCCTTCATTATACTCCCTATTTTAGCCAAGGATTCCACATTTTTTAAAAAAATATAATTTCTCAGTTCTTCAATGGTTGCACATCATGAAACTTTCATTCATGTACTATTGGGACATTTTTAACATTGCTTTTGTTATTATTCTGAATAAAACATTTTATAAAAACAGTAACACATGGCTAACATGCTACAGAAATGATGATGCACTTCGGTGCTAGAAGTTTAGGCTTCTGCTTCCTGTTTGATAAAGCCACTAAGACATAACATTATTTAGGTGATAAGCTAAAAGTATTCCCTATTTATGGGGTAATAACAATCTCATTGGTTAAGTAAAATTAGACCTACTGCTGATGTGTTTATCTGCTGACATCTGCCCATCTTACAGAAATAAGAGTTTACCTCAAATTATTTATTATGTCTGTTATAGCTTTATATCCTCTCACCCTTCACTTTACTTAGCTACTGTACATCTGATAGCAATAGCCAATCAAAGCAGCTCTACGACAGACACAACTGCTTCACCTTTTGATTCCCTATACCATCTGTTCCCCTTGTCTCTTAATACGTAGGGTTAAGCAGAGTAGCAGGGCTCAGAAGCTGACATGGCCATGTCGGTTGTGAGAGTATGAATGGCAAATGCAGAGGTAATCAAATCAGAGGTAGCTAATAAGAGTTTTATAACAGGTAAAGCATAGAAATGTGGGTAATCCCTAAAATTATTTAGCACAAATATTTTACCATAATCAGTGGAAATCCTAGACTTCTACATTGTGTACACACACACATTGAAGTGATTTTTTATTACTTCCAATTTACACTAATCAGTGGATAAAGTGTGAAATTAAGATGACACTTTATTTTCACATTCCATGTGATATAGAAAAATAAAGTGCATATAAAACTTGTTTGCTTCCTATTATTAATTGCAAGAGAAATTGTGTAACATATCTACAAATCCCTACTGTCTGCCACTGGTTAAGTTGGTGATCACTGAAATCACTTTGACAACTAATCTAAGCATACATACCTGTCTGTACTATAACCTTATCTTTCCCTGCAGCTCCCAATTTGCTATTTATTCACCCTGTTGTGTTTGTGTAAATGTTAGATTGTGAGCCTTCTGGGACAAGCACCATGCTTGTGTTATTTGTCTGTACAGCAACTACTAAGTGAGACCCTGATCCCGGAGGGATTATTGCATTGGTAATAAATACAATAGTACATAAATAATAATAAAACTTTTGCTGTGTTTCTGCTTCTCGAGTATGTCCGACCTTCCTCTATTTCTTTTTTGCTATTTGTGTTTGTTTTCTTTCCTTCTTGATGGCTATGGTATATTTTTTCAAGCTTCCTTCAAGCTTCATGTAGTGTTTTCATATATTTTAAGGAGACAAGAAACTATTAAATCATCTGGTCTGACCTCCAGCATATAGGCCATACATTTTTCCCCCCCAGTTACCCAGTATTAAGCCCAATAACTTATCTTTGACTAAAAAACACCTTCCTAAAAGGCATCACGTCCTAATGTGAAGGCACCACTACTTTGGTAGTTTTTTTAGTTTAGTTAATAACCCTCACTGTTAAAAAAAAAAAAAAAAAAAAAAAAAAGTGCCTTATTTCTAATTTGAATTCATCTGAATTTCACTTACAACCATTGGTTCTTGCTAATCTTCTTACTGCTACAGTAAAGAGCCTCAGGATTTTCTCCCTATGAAGGAGTTCAAAGGATGCAAACCCATAGACTCTTACTTTATGCTCCTGTATGGAAACAACGCTAAGGGAACAAAACATCTCAGTCATTCTCTGGCTGGGCAGCATCCTTAGCACAGAAAAATTCAATGGGACATTGAAGTCTACCAGACCATTAGTTTCTGAATGATAGTGGGAAGCCTTTATATGCCTCACTACACACAACTCCCATAACTTTTTGAAAAGTAGAGACATTATATTTAAACCATGGTCTGACAAGATTTCCCTGGGAAAACCTGCTCTGCTAAAAATGATCATTAGGACAGTAGCCACAGTTTCATCTTCTATATTAGATAGAGCTGTGGCTTCAGGGTACCTGGTGGCAGTATCCACCACAGCCAGTATATTTTTCTTTCTATTTTGGAAGGTCTGTGTAGGGGTCCCACAATATCTACAGAAACTCACATTGTTACTGTCTCACATGTGAGGCCAATAGAAATTCTGTTTGAATCTATTACAGGTTCTTTCAACTCCTATGTTTCCAGCAAAGAAACAACCATGAGCTACCTGCAGCAACTCTGTCCTGTACTTACCAGGCACAAGTACCTGCTTGCAAACCTTACCAGGGTGCCTCTTTTCCCTTATGGGAGCCTCCCTGTTCAACAATCCTCCCACTAGGAAAAAATCTACCCTTTTATTTATTTTTCTGAGCCGCATTCCTCTCCTGTCTAGGGAAGGATCAGCATGTTGAGTTTCACTTCAGTTATGAGGAGACTCTGGCAAAGCAATGGAATCTCCAAAGTCTTCTTCTGGTGACAAATTGTTACTTTTAGCTGACAAAGGACTGATGGCATTTCCCTCCCTTCTGTCCACAAACAAGCCAGGTGAGGTAGAGCTATACTCTTCCTGGATGTGAGTTGTGATATTAACCTTATTAGACATGACTAAAATATCATTACCTATTAAAACATTAGTGGAAAGTAGATTCCTAATGCCCACAATAATATCTCCTTTAAAATCCTCCAAGGTCAACCTTGGTTAAAGGTACAATTATAGGGAATTTGGCCAAAGCTAACATATTTAAGCTTTTACTAGGAAGTCTCTCTTCCTCCCTTACCAAACTTCCCTTGATCAAAGTGACTTGGGTATCTGTGGTCCTCCTACACTTACAGTCTATGCCATTTACCTTAGAATTTATTAAAAATGCTTCAGTATCCTCCCAAGGCTCAGTCCTAATACAGTTCACTAAATTTTTCTCCTGCTCAACCTCTGCCTCTGGAGCAAAGGTAGTAGCATTAACTGTGATAGATGAGGGTGCGGATCATGGTGTTATCTTAAGTTTTGGGCAACTTGATTTTATATGGTCAGGAGCCCCATAGGGACGGCAGATTACTTGACTTTCCTCTTGCGTAGTGGTGGTGGGTGGAAGGTTTAAACTCCAGGCTCCTGTGTTTGTTTTTTTTAAATCAAAGTTGGGGTTAATTTATTTCCAATCCCCTCCTAACCTGGGTGACATGGGGATTTGCACCTCCGTCGGTCCTTGATTGAACATATTCATCAGCAATTTCTTTAGCCTCTAAAACAGTGGGGATTTTTTTGTCACACATGCATGCTTTTACCTCATTTATAACTACCCATAACGATTTCTCCTGGGCCATCAGATCAAACTGTTTTTCATAATCACCTTCAGGTCCTATCTCATTATCCATTTCATCATAAAATTACACATTTTATGTAAATATTCCACATAGGTGACATTGTCAAACATTTGGCGGTTTCTATACTTCAATCAATAGGTCTCAGGGGTAATCTTAAATCTTTTCAATATATGTTCTTTACATTTCTTATATAGCTTAGCATCACCCTCCTCTTTATCATTAAAAACTTGTCTGTTGGTGGTCACATACTTTCTTGGCTCTCAGCTACTGCAATCAGGTCAGTTCCATACATCTCCTCAGAGGTGTGTGGGGCAGGAGGGTTCTCTCCTTCCCCTGGCCCTTGATCAGAACTTATGAGCAAAGATCTTGGGTCCTAAACTGACTCTTTAAATAAAAGAGAGAGAGAGAGAGAGAGAGAGAGAGAGAGAGAGAGAGAGAGAGATTCCCCTCTGCAAACAAACACTCAAGGTCTTTTCCCTCAAGACCATTATATGACTGTGGTTCATGCATTGTGAGTATTCTTTAACCTTTAAAACTCACAGTATCAAGTTCAAACTTTAACAGAGCTGGGGTTATGATCTACAGCCTTAACTGACCTGTGGTATGTGAATCCTACCAACTACACCAAAATCAAGCTGCCTGCAGCAACTCATGAGCATAAGTACCAATCTCAGGGCAGACTGTTAGGAACAGGGCTTATACCCCAAATTGACTGTGAGTTCTATACATGGATTTCTCCAGTCAAGTAAAAACTCCTCAGGCACTACAACAGCCTTAACTTGGAGTCACAGAGAATCTCCTTAGGTACTCCAATCTATCTCACCGCCTAGATGAGCATACCTTTGTGATAGATGGTCCCTTACACCAAAGATCACAGCAATACTTAGGTTACTCCCAATCCCAAAGGGCCAGTCACTTACCCCAGGTCAATTGCACCTTACATCTCACACCAAAGACAATGCTTATACCCAATCCTATAATATACTATATAAAGATTTATGAACTAGAAAAAGGAAATGAGAGTGGTTTGCAAGGTTAGAGCAGATAAACATAGATACACAAATAAGTTACAATCTTAAGTTTCAAAAGCTAATAGATGCTTCTATAATATGCAAGCTCTATATATGTCCTTTAGGGCTAACTCAGGCTAAGCAGTTGGGGATCTCTTGCTTATGCCTAGTAAACCTTGTCCCAAGTCCAAGCAGCGTAGGGCTACAGTTCCTCCTTGTTAGGGGTTTTTATCCCTCTACTCTTTTGTGCTCAGAGTTGAAAACTCAGCTGACAGGAGGAATTCACTTGCATGCCTTTTCTCAGGGGGTGGAGTGCTGGCTGAAACAAAGTCTTGGGTCCTTTTTGATGTTCCACAATAGTCCATCTGGTGTTGATAGATCTTTTCTGTTGGGCAGGACAGAATGTCTTCTGTTGGAGACCAGTACTTCACACTTTCTAACGTTTCTCTCCTATTTGGTGATTTACACCATCGTGGAGGCTTACAATACAGCTGCTCAAATATTTATCTTACATTATGTACATTCTTAATATCCTAATACCTATTTTAACAATAATAACAAACAGGTGAACTAGACTGATTCCATCTATGTATATTTCATTATTCAGTTGAGTCTTGGGGACCCTAGCATGAGCTGGCATCTAATCTCTCAGCATCACACCCTCAAGTGTGCATTCTTGCACAGTGCATGCAGCACAGAGTGGCTGACTGATGATTCTTCATTAGGACTGTGAAGGGTGCTAAATATTACTCCCAGAAAAACAAAGTAGTACAGAGTTATGCTGCACTTCTGTGTCACTCATCCAGCCATCTAGATATTAAACCTATGTGCTAGAAGGCAGGATATAGCCCTATGAGGAGAAATGAAGAGAACAAAACATTCATTAATGTGGAAAAAGAAGTGTAAAAGAAAAAGAAGAAAACAAAGAGAAACTGGGAAAATATTTCCTGAACAGAAATCAGAGAAAAGGGAGTTGACAGAATGTAAAGAAATTAAAAATACAGTATGGAGTGCAGATGTCATGGGGCGTACCACCCACTGCCAGACTGCCAGACTGGTGCCTCCTCCTGGTTGGGCTGTGGATTAGCTTTAGGCCGATGCCCATATACACAGTCTGCACAGCAGCACTCTGTCCCTGCTCCCGCCTATGGCTCCTTTCTCAGCTCACAGAAACACAGCATCCTCTTCATGACTCAGCCTTCTGGCTAGGTCGTTGTCTGTGTTTCCCTCTTCTGGGAGTGGGTATCTCTGTCCAACAGTCCAGCCACTTCCCTAGTGGCAAGTGAGGGGGGGGGACCCAGGCCTGCCTACTACTCCATGCCCCATCCAGGGACTCTGTAAGAACTTGGCTACACTTGCGAGTTAGAGCACATTAAAGCAGCCCCGAGCACCCTAGCTCACTACCCGTCTATGCTGGCAAGGCACGTAGAGCACTCTGACTTCAGGGCTAGAGCGTTCCTGATATGCCACCTCGGAGAGAAGATTAACACTTGGTGCGCATTGGCTGAAACGCCCAGGCATCATTGTGAACAAGGTGTTGCATTACTGCGCTCTGATCAGCCTCTGGAAAGTCCCATAATCCCCTTAAGTCAAGTGGTCACTCTTGTCATTGTTTTGGAATTACTGCAGGTATGCCTATATGCCCTTTGAAAGCTCCGTTTCTGACAGCCAGCATGCTTATCTGCTCCGAGAAAAAGCAACCATTACTGTGGCATTCTGTGTGTAAGAGAGAAAGGTGGGGGGAAGAGGAGGAGGAGGATCTGTTGCTGTCTGAACTTACAAGACAGCATGCTGACATGCTCTCAGCCCCTCAAAAACCCACTCCCTCTCCCCCCACATACACACAACACACTCCCTGTCACACTCCACCCCACCCCCCTCATTTGAAAAGCAAGTTGAAAAGCAGCCACTTGCATGCTGGGATAGCTACCACAAAGCACTGCTCTCTGTGGCCGTTGCAAGAGCTGCTAATGTGGCCATGCCAGTGTGCTTGCAACTGTCAGTGTGGACAGATTGCAGTGCTTGCCCTATTGTGCTCTATGAAGGCTGGTTTAACTCAAAGCGCTCTACATCTGCAAGTGCCCAAAATAGCAGCTTCCTGATGCGCTTCTGTAACCTCTGTCAATGTGGTTCCATTTCCCTGTTCCACTTCCTCATGGCTTCAGCACCTTCCTCACCCTTATCTTAGGGCCTCAGTTGTTCAATCCCAGTCACCAGCCACTGCTCTGTCAAAGGTTCTTACAGTCCTCTCAGCCTTCCAGGGATGCAGTCCTTACTCCCTGGGCTCCCAGCAGCAACTGAACTATTCTGCCCAGAAGCTCCTTTTATATAGACCTGCTGGGCCTGGACTGGCTGTTCTTTGCAGCCCCTCTCCTATTGGCTGCTCCTCACACTGCCTCCCCAGTGCTCTACTAACCCCTTCCCTGCCAGTGTGGGCTGGATGCCCTATCATATTAGAAATAAAATGCCAAATACATTTCTACACAATAGAGCCTGCAGAGAGCTGGATCAGATGTAGTGCAATAAAAAACCTGGAACCAACTAAATACCATATATGTCTGAACAAAATTCCTCAAAGCTGATTATAATAATGTAAGTTATCCTGACTCCCTGCCTATTTAGCTTAAAATCAATCTTAGAAAGATAGAAGTATTTTGATTTCTTTAAAAGGGTGCGGGTAGCTCACAAGTTGTAAGATGAGAAGGTCTAATTATACTTCTAGCACTTTCTGACATGTAGCACCTGATTTTTAAAACCAGTCTCCATTTATATCCACATTTTTGCAACCACATACGACTGTAGGAGCACTGAGGCAGGCACAGCTAATCAGGGGTACAAATGGCAGTGTTTGATGTCTTTACAAACCTGCTTGCTTCCATAAATCATAACATCCACTTTGTTACTATTTGTATTATGAATTGTATCTGCATTTTTGTGCACAGAATGAACTGCAGGTGCAAAATTGGAGGTTCTGTAAATATTAGGCCCTTAGAAGTTCATTTAATAATAAAAGGGAATTTATGTATTTAGAAACACATTCTAAGTCTGTTGATGAGCTCAACTAGGGTCAAATAATAGTTTCCGGTATTCTCAATGCAATTTTTACAGTGATTTTGATTTAAGAAGGTCATTTAAAACCACATAAGAAACACATTTTCCTAGTATCAGGAGGTAGCCATGTTAGTCTGTATCCACAAAAACAACAAGGAGTCTGGTGGCACCTTAAAGACTTTATATACTGACACAGGACTGACTGAATAGGGACTGGGAGTGGCTGGCTCACTACAAAAGCAGCGTTGCTTCTCCTGGAATTGGCACGTCCTCATTAATTATTGGGAGTGGACTACATCCACCCTGATCAAATTGGCCCTGTCAACACTGGTTCTCCACTTGTGAGATAACTCCTTCTCTTCATGTTTCAGTATATAATGCCTGCATCTGTACTTTTCACTCCATGTATCTGAAGAAGTGTTTTTCTACCCACGAAAGCTTATGCCCAAATAAATCTGTTAGTCTTTAAGGTGCTACCGGACTCCTTGTACTTTTTCCTAAGTTATTCAGTTTGTAAATTCTAGATTATGATATTTGAAACACAGATTTGTAAACTATTTCAAAACTTATACTAGATTTTTTTTTTTTTTTTAGTTTAAAGGCCTATTGAGTGCAGATGAATCTCATTCCTCAATGAACTGATGTTTCTGCAGGATGAAAAGGTAGCATCATTTAAGCTACTATAAAACATTTACATTGCATTGTGTATTTATACTATGCTTTCCAGAACATAGTAAAGACAAATTCTCTACCTGGAAGAGCTAATAATCTAAATAAGAAAAGACAAAAATATGCACAAGTTAATAAATAACAGTTCAGGAGGGGTAGGGTCTGGATGTTCCTAAAGATGAGTAGAAGGAAGGAAGAATATCCTGAAGAGGAAGCACACTATGAAAAGCTAATCATATGGCTCAGCAGCTGACATAAGTGATAAAAATTATGAAATCTTCTGTAGACTTGAGAATTTATTCCTGAAATAAATCACAGAGAAGCAGCAAATAAAATTGTTAATTACTGAGGATGAAATGAGCTAAGAGTAATATATATTATAAAATGGATATAACCCTCAGTATTGATTGGCTAAAGTTTAGAATGGTGACCTACAAAAATTAAAGTGGTAGAATAATCATTCTTAACTTGTTCCACTGCTTGGCATAGATAGGCACATGCAATTTTCTCTCTCTTTCCAGTTTTTGGTGATAGGAGGAGAATTATCCAATTCAAATCAAGACTAATTAAGAAATAATTCAGAGACCTAAAATCGCTACATCTTTTTGCAGACAGTTCCTGTTATAAATAATACAGAGAATGGATCCTGATAGACTGATGGTATTGTATTTAACACAGAATCATAATGTAAGAGTATGTGCTAATTTGCTAGCATCACAAGAAAAATTACTTTTAATTGGATGGAAGTTAAGCAGTCAGGTGGGACAAGGAGTACGGTTATCATAGGATAATCATACTACAAGATACAGCTGCATACTTTTAATCCTTCTGGAGTGTTCTCATGATTACCAAAAATCCTATTTAGATGTGTCTTATTACTCATCCTCCTCTTCCCCGCCACCCCCACATCTTTATTCCAAGTAAAACACGTATCTGAGGGTTCGAATAAGATGAGGTTAGCAGTTTGAAATACTGAACAGCAGTGCTGAACTGTGTACTTCACATAAATTAATCCCGTCTTTAACATTAATCTACCAGCCAATCAGAATTCTACCTAAATCCAAGCAGTTTTGTAATGCATTTTAAATCATCCAAGTCCAGGCACCTTGTGCTACTTAAATGAAAAGTAACAAGGAAATTTAATCTTAAAATTATTAAGTATTTATAGAAGTGGCTGGGGTATCACCTAGCAACTACATGGCCCACAGAGTAAATCTAATAAACCACAGCTCATCCTTTCTGTCTTCAATGATCAAATAATCAAGACAGGCAAAAGCACAAGTAGTGATGACATTGAGAAAATCTAATGATAAGGTACAAGAGCATTTTAGGAGACAAAGAGGAGGGTTTAATAACAGAATATGGCCTGTACAATTATTAGTATAAAGCAAAATTGGCCCTCAGCCACAGAAGCAGAATGGAGTGAAGAGATTCAAGAAGGGAGGTAAGGAAAACTGGAGGAAGAAGATAAGCGATTAAATGCAGGAGAGATGGGGATGCAGGAAAAAGTAAGCAAAACAAGATGCTGTCAAGGCATCTTTCCTGGGCAGACATATAAAAAGAAGGGTTAAGATTAAAATTTTCTCAGATACTTTAAGAGATGATGTTTGTTGTACCTTATAACACAAAAGCTACTTTGCAGGGCCTCATGCAATGCAGCAGTATGCTGTTGGGTCAGAGCTGATATTAGCAATGTGGTGAGGATAATTCTGAAGTTCCCATAGTGCAGAAGGGAGAAAAAGTTTAGACTAAGATTTACAAAGAAATTGAACTGGGCCTTGCTGTGGATGTAAAACATCACTATTATTATTATTTGCATTTCTAAAGCACATCAGCATTATAGATCGGGAGGCTCTATTCCAGCCTAAGTTATACAAGACCCACCTCTGCTACCATCTCACAATTGGCAGTATCTTACTCCACATGTAGTTACACTAAAAATCAATGGGACTACTCTGTATAAGTTCATGTAACAGAACTGGACACATAGGGCTCAATCCAAGTCCCACTGATGTCAATGCATGCTGGCTTGAGTCCTTTATCATTACCTACATGAAAGCCCAAATGCATATTTGCAGCAAGCTGTGTAGTTTGGAGCTCTCCAAAGTACTGAATTTTTAATTCTTCAAATTCAAAACAAATTAAATGAACTAGGGACAAAGCTGTGTCTAATAATGACTTGAAGAATTATTTGTTCTGGTCAAAATCCTTACTAAGGTACAATGGGCTAGATTCACAAAAGGACTTAGGTGTCTAACTGCCACTTTAGACACCTAAAGCCCAGAATCAGGCCCCAATGGGATTTGCAAAGCCCCACTCTGTTGCTGCCGACCTGCAGGTGCCTAAACTTGCTCGATGCCTAAATTTTTGCAGCAAAAGTTCCCTAGGCTGTTTCTGAGCATTAGCAGTACAGCCCCATGGCAGGCATCCAGAAGCCTAAGCCCCAGAGTGATGCATATACTGGGGGAAGATGTGTTCCTCTGCCTAACTCACCTGCAGGACCCAATCCAGTCAGTGTGCTCAGATCTAGCGGATCAGCTCCCTGTACATAATATGAAACAAAATGGTCTTGGGAGTGAGGGTGGGAGGGAATTGCAGGTGATCCTTCCTCATAACTTTTCACCTAGCAGTTAGAGTATTCAGCTGGGATGTGGAGACCACCAGTTCAAGTCCCTCCTCTGCCTGAGAGAGAGAGAAGGGATTTGGACAGAGAGCGGCTACCGCTGAGGTGATTGCCCTAATCACTGGGCTATGAGATATTCTGATGTGGGGCTACCTTGAAATTGTTCCACTATGGATAAATAATGAAAGAATCATTGGGGTGTGTTGGGGAGTCGCACGGGGAGAGAGAGACAGGCAGAGAGAACACACAAACATGAAAATGATTATGTAGCCTGGTGGTTAGGGATCCCAAGGGTAGCTGAGACACCCAGGATCCAGTCTTCCTGTGCCAATTAATTTTTAAATTAGGACTCAAATTTACAAATGAATAGTTTATGCAACAATTTTTGCCTTTTCTCCTGCAAGTGTTGTATCCATTTACCTTGACTTTATTACTTACTGAAAACTATTAAAAATGTGTGCATCAATTATAAATGGTTCTATTTCTTTAACCAACATCTGGGGATTATGAAGGTATAGACTGTACTCATTTGTGCTTCTACACATGTAGAAAGCTGAGCACAGCTACAAATGCCCCCAAAATCTGGAAGAGTGTTTGTAGTTCCTGAGCTAGCTCAGGAGCTGCTTGAAACCATCATGAGAGTTATCGTTTCTGTATTTTGATACAACCTTGAGGGCTGAGATCAGGAGACCAAGTTTTGTATCAGATCCTCAGCTAGGCTGAAATTGCAGGCTAACACTTTCAGAGTGTGCGGGGGGAGGGTTCCTTGTCCTGTCTGCATGTTAGGGAGCTCTGTAGGGAAGTTTATGATTAGAGTAAATCAGGAAATAAGCAGCCTAGAACAAGATGGGGTGAGTTCTCTCTCTCTTTCTGCCTTAGGGAGCACCTTGCTTTGTCTCTCTCTGCTTTTGGTTACTGAGTGTTATCAGTCTGAATTCTAAGCATAAAAGTAGTGTTATATATTTCAAACTTCCAGCAAAAGTATTTGATGTTATTAATCTAGCAGCACTGTGCATATGCTGTTAACATAACAGTGTCTATGACAATTTAAATCAGTCATGGTACAAAAGGATACACTGCAGCCAGTGTCTAGTTACACCAGTGACTACTATTACAGTAGATGTTCTCTTTGAACTCATCCGGAAGACAGAAGCCAAGAGAAGTTTGCTGAAGTCATGGCTGGGTTTCATATCTGTAGCATTTGGATTAAGGTGAGTGTGTACTTCAGTTTTCACTTAGGAGAAGACCACGTAAAAATAAATTATGGTCTACTATATACCTTGTAGGCAGAGAAGGACTGCTCATACGATAGCTTTTGTCACCTCTAGAGGCTCTTTGGGCTTATGAAAAATTACATTTAACTATTTGATAGTAGCTTTTAAATGGAATTCTGTCTTGGTTAGTGAGGAAAAGAACAGAGGCAGAGCTCAAGGAGATGTGGCTGTTTAAATATTTTGGGCCTATATGAAAAGCAGAGTGTCCTTATAGATTCCTATGAAAATCCAGGGGATAGATTCTGATATGGGCAGATGTTTCATACCTGAAAGATTGTGACTACAGGCAAGATTTTCTGTCTGATTACAGGAACTAAGGAGACTGAGTTAATCATTCATGGGGAACTGACTGCAGCTAGAGAGAAAAGTCTGGTATGTGAATCTTTCTAATTGCTTACAAGACAAAAATTGCGGCTACAGACAGGGCCGGCTCCAGGCACCAGCTTACCAAGCAGGTGCTTGGGGCGGCCACTTCGCAGAGGGGCAGCATGTCCAGCTGTTCGGTGGCAATTCGGCGGACGGTCCCTCACTCCTGCTAAGAGCGAAGGACCTCCCGCCGAATTGCCACCGCAGATCGCGATCGCAGCTTTTTTTTTTTTTTTTTTTTTTTTTTGGCTACTTGGGGCAGCCAAAACCCTGGAGCTGGCCCTGGCTACAGACCAAGAAGCACTGCAGTTTTCATTTCAGTTCTGCAGGAACAATTGAAGAACTCAGGTGACACAATGTATTTAGAAAACACAATACAATAGAAATTATATCTGAAGAACAGATAAGTATGTCTATTACATGTGTGTTGCAGTGAAGGAGGGAAGGTGTTATACTGAGGACCTAAAGTTATGATGCAGATGTTACCAATCACATTTTTAGTCTATAAACATGTATGTTTAGGCAGCAAAGTAGCCTTATGAAAGCCTTCATAGGGAGAATATAATGTTAGCCTTACCACATAGTACCTTATAAAGTTATTTAATAGTAGAATATTATAAGTGCTGTTTAAAATGCTGTTTGTTTTTGATTTTATATATAATAATACTTAGTTATATTTGTATTACAGTAGAGCCAGATCCTCAATTTAAAGATAGGGCATATAGGTGTAAATGTGATTTGCCTAAACTACTCAGGAGATGTGTGGTAGACCTGGGAATTGAATTCAAACCTTTTGAGGTCTCAATCTAGAGCCTTAACCACAAGATTAACTTGAGATCAAGTTGTGAGTGAGTAGTACTCTTCCAAGCTCTGCCTACCAAAATGATCTCCACACACTCCATGAGCTGACACTCACAGTAGATTGTACATATGTTCAAATATGATTGATCACACATGATCTCTAGGCTAGGCTCCTTCTCAGCAGAGTCCATATACATACAAGGGCTCTAATGGGCTCAGCTTCGTCTCCATTAGGCTTACATTTCTTGATGAGTTGCTTGAGCTTGGCTCCCTTTTGTAGTGGGGTGGGCTCAGAAGCCCACTAGGCTTTCCACATCAGTCTATGTTTTTGAGGCTCTCTTGGCAGGTGTAGGAGCTAGAAACTTCCTTGTTCTTTGTAAAAAAAGACTTTGATTCTGGAGAATAAGGAGGCAGCACAGAAAAGATGCTGGTATGCTGTACTCCCATTTACCACTCCAATATGATCCCCGAAACGAACCTTCCTCTAAGCAATAGTGCAGCATCCTCTGTATGAAGGATTTGAGCATCTAGCAGTCATTAATAGAACCCAAAGCTGCAGTTTTATATAGAATGGTTCTGGGTTTGACTTTGTGTGATACTTTCTGAAAAGACAGAACATTGGCATGTGCTTCAACAAACTGAAGGCTGAAGTGCAGCAAGAGAATTGCAGTAGAAATGCTATAGAATTTGCCCCAATACCTCAGTAACATACACAGAAAGGGGGTGCTACCTTTGCTGACCATTTTGGGGGGTATCCACTCAGCTCTAAAAACACACAAACAAACCAAAACCGTAATATAAAATAGGATTCCAATACTGCAAGCAGTGAAGCGATATGAACAGGAGAAAAGCTCATTATTGCTTTATTTCAAATAAGGGCACCACTTCTTAGCCTGGCTTCTGCACTTGGGGAAAGATTTCCTTGTTTATGTCACAAGATTAATATAATGAAAGTAGTCAAGTGTCAAGGCCACAATATATAGCTGATTTATATGTGGGATTTATTTTTTATGTTCACTTCAATTTCATCTTACATGTTTTAAAGTTTTGTTTATCTTCCAATCTGTGCAACAAAATATTTGATTGTATTCCATATAACACATATCCATTGTAAGTATTTTTCATGGATATATTTCAGATTGTTGTAAATATATTTTGTGCTCTCTATGTTCTTGGGTTATAACCACGACAGTTAGAAATCTGGAACTTTAGGTAAAGTGACAGGAATTTATTGCACTTATGTGCTAACCTAACACCCGCTGCTGGCCCTATTCAATAGCAAACGTTCCATACAATTCAATGAACCCTTTCTTAATGCATCTGTTTGCAAGCTACAAAAAAAAAATTATAAACAAAACACATCAAATTTTACAGAAGATTGCATTATTTAATGATAAATATATGCATGCTTCCACATGTTGAGGGAAGCATTGTCTGTGGCTAAGGCACGGGACAGGAACGCAGGAGATCTGGGTTCAATTACCAGCTCCACCACAGATTCCTGTGTGACATAAAAATCACTTAGGCTCATTTCCTCATCTATAAAATTCCTACTCATTCTCAATCTTGTCTATTTAGATTGTAAGCTCTTTGGACCCAGGACTGTATCCTAGTAGGTGTTTGTACACAATGCTTAGAACAACAGTCCCCTGATCTTGGCCAGGGCCTTTAAGAGCTACTGTAATACAAATATTAAATAAAAATAAAATGAGGTGGGTGTGACGGGTTGCCACCTGATGTCTTGGAGTCCCACTAAGCACGCCCATTCCACCAGCCTGGACTCCCTCATCCTGTCTTGCTGTGCCAGGCCCTCAAGCCTCCTCTAGCATACACACACAGGCAGGGACATGCCCAGCTGCAGAAAGACACAGACACTGAAATCAGCTTTGCATGGGAAGAATCAGCTAGGGGATTGCCCAGCACTCAAGTAAACACCCAAAATTGTATTGTCTTGTACTGCACAGAAAACTGTACAGTGTAAGCTCATGAAATTCATTCCCTCCCTCAATGTGAAGGAAGATATGCACAGCTTCGCCCCCGCCCAGTTATGAATTTCACAAAC
Organism: Trachemys scripta elegans; assembly: GCF_013100865.1. Taxonomy (NCBI): domain Eukaryota; kingdom Metazoa; phylum Chordata; order Testudines; family Emydidae; genus Trachemys; species Trachemys scripta. The sequence continues at coordinate 103,936,009 of NC_048302.1, read as the reverse complement.
GGGTTTTAGAATAAACAAAACAAGTTTATTAACTACAAAAGGTAGATTTTAAGTGATTATAAGGAATAGCAAACAGATCTTCTCACCCAGAGTGATAAACAGGTTGGAAGATTCTTAAGGCATGGGTTGCCTTGCCTTTCCCAGGTTTTCATACACAGGCTAAAAATCCTTCTAGCCTGGGACCACCACTTCCCACAGTTCAGTCCTTGCCCCTCAGGTGTTTCCAGGTGTAGGGAGAGTGAGGTACCATCATGATGTCACTGTCCCCGTTTTATATCTTCTTCCCCCTTGCTGGAAAGCTCTTTTGCTGTGACCTGGGTCAAACATTTACCAATGTGTAGTGCTATCTCTGAGAGGTTTCTATTGTACACAGTTTCTGGGGTAATCCTAGTGATTGTGTGCATTTCCTCAATAAGCCATTAAGATTATTCAACCTTTTTACTGTTGTACCTGAAAGGCTGTTTGTGGGTGTTTTCAACCTTACAACATGTTTCAGTAACACATACATAGCCAAACTTCATAACTTCACATACGACGATAACACATACAATCCAATGAGATATTAATGTCTAGCAGATCGAGACTTCTGGAATGATACCTCACAAGACATACTTTGTAAAAAACATATCCTAATTACATGACAGTGGTGAATATTGGGGTGTCAGGGTGTCACAGTGAGGGAAGTAGCAATGTGGCAAACTAGCAGTGTAACAGCATAGATCCAAAGGAGAACAATCCCATGTTTCAATTCCCTTATGTTATTCTTCCCCGCCCCCTCAAACCTATGATTACATTATGAAAAGGCTTAGCACTTATGTAGATGTAGCATTTTACATATTCACAGCACTGTACAATCATTAATCAGTGGAAGGGAACAGGGAGAGGAAAATTTAGGGGACTTTGTGAATCATACTTATTGTTCAATATATACTTCTAAATGCAACATTGCCCTGTATCCTCAAAAATGCATGTAAATTAGAGAGGTGAACCAAATTCAAGACCCGGTTCAGAACTGGATTCTTCAACCTCTAAGTCTTGTAGCACTTAGTCACATGATTGCACCCGATAAAGTTAAGACTACCCATGTGAGCAAATGATACAAGATCTGAGTAAGAATTGGAGAATCAGGCCCCTACCTGTAACTCCCAGATATGTTTCCTAAAAATAACAACCGTACTTCAAAAAGAAAAATAAGGAAAAATTCTGGTCTTCAGCTACTTCCAAATCTTTTCCATACCCCAGTCATAAAATGAAAAATAAAATGAACGACCTCACATCACAGCAGATAACACTAGAGGGTCCCTTATTCATGACCCCTCCATCACAGTTTCTTTTCCAGTGCAGCAACTGCTCCATTGCAGAGAGCACTAAGTATGGAGCAGAGCTACTCCAAATCGCTGACATCTTCCCTGGGGTTCATTGTAATGAAAATTCCATAATGTGCAATGACATTTTTGTTTAAAACAAACATTTCAATCAATGTTCCATGATTTGCAGTAAAGATCCAAAGGCTATGCCAGAATCCATATGAGGGTCCAGTGCAAGGCTTCTTATGTGGAACAGATTGGGAAAAGAAGTTGCAACATATTGGCAATAATGACAGTTACTGAGTTGCCCAAGTGACTGGATTAATGTGTCAAAATAAAATACTGACAGGAAAGCATTCCATGCCAAATTAATCAGTGCTCTCTTCTTGGCCATCTCAAATTCTGAGGAAGAATTGAGAGGTTTGATGATTAGTCTATAAAATAAATATATGACAATTTTCAAATCAAAATGCCCTTCACATTATAGACATTGATGCTTGGGGAGGTGGCAGGGAGTTGGGCACAATTTCCTTTGGCAGATATCAGGCTTTACAATGCTGGAGGATCTTTAGGGTGGGAGAGGTGGTAGAACCTTGCTGGCAACATTCAGAGCCTCTGAATTATAGACCTTAGTGATAGGAAAATTGTTACCATGGGGCAGAATCCTGACCTGGTCTTTAGGGAAAAATCCTGTAGATTTTATTAGGAACCAACAGGATAGTTAAAAAAACCACCTATAAAAAACTTAAAGTACATAACATAAGGCCTTACATAAGAGAAAAGAGCCTGCATGTCCCTCATTTCCACATTACTGAGGTAAGGATTTGGATCATTTTGTTTATAGCGCTAACCGATTAGGAGGTGAACAGAATCAGGAAAGAAGAACCTGGAAGTGGAAAGACAGAGGCTGCATGAATTGATAGCCACATGAACAGAGTATGTCAATGTGCTGTTCTTTAAAGTGAAATGTGGTCAGATAAAGAATAGGTGAAATATTTTTTCCAGAGAAAAATGGGGTTCAAGCAAGATGGTTGTTCATCATGAGAACCTGAATGCATCTGTTTGTGCAGTCACATCTAAGACCCCTCAAACTACAAGGATCTCCTATTATAATTGTTGAAAACATTTGGTTTTTAATGTGGAATAAACTTTTGTAATTATAGAACAAAGTGCTGCTGTAAGCCTCAAATCTGGCACAAAATATTCCATTCCCTGGTTGCTGTCAAATTCCCCTCCATTCAAAGAATGACAATAAAATAAGCAACCTGGGAATATGAGAAGGGTTACACAAACATCTGTTTGGCAATGGAGTGCTGAAGTTTCTTTTGCATGAATTGACAGACTGGAGCTTTACCCTCACATCCAAATATATTTTAAATTCTAAATTTCAGAGCAATTATTACATATACCACTGAGAATGGGAAAAAGATTCTGAATATTTTCAGCCTGAAGGATTGATTAGGTAAAGGAGGCAAGACATAAAACTACTGGCCCAGAAACAGCAAAGTGAAAATACTTTATTCTGCCAAGTTAATGGTGAAATACAAAAGGACTTGCTCTGCCTATTATGACTGACTTTGGACAGTTCCAAAGTGAAGAATTTTTCTTCTTTTCTATTTGAACCTTCAGACTGCTACTCCTTACTAAACCCTTCATTTCAGAACAAACTTTTTCACTGCACTGCAGAGAAGGATGAGACTCAGACATATAAAACAATAACATTTTCTGCATCTCTCTCCTCGAACTCCATTTTGTCCTAAAATAACCCTTTATATATAGATTCTGATTTCGATACTGATTCTGAGATGTCATCTATGCATTTAATTCATATCATGCCCTTTACTTATTATTCTTTATACTGTTCCTTTTCAGTGTCTTTATTCAGTAGAAATTGCTGAGTTGTAAGTGAGGAATGGCACAGTTTTATTGGCATTATTACTTTTAATTGAGTTATGCTTTCTAAGGGGTATACTGGTAATTAATATCCTCCCCTTCCTATTTTTCATGTTATTTCCTTAAATTTATTTCTGAACTTTTCTGTCTTGAGCTGTGGTTATATCTTACATTCTGGCTTGCTTTTTTTGTATACAAAATAAGTATATTTTCTTTGTGTAACTTAGGGACTGATTCAGAGTTAATTGAAGTCAGTGAAAAGACTGCTGTTCACTTCAATGGGCTTTGGATTTGGCCCTTAAAGTATTGATTAGAAAAATTCAGAACATGGATAGTAATTGTTTTGCAAATACCCACGACTAATAAAACAGATTACAGTTACAGTAGCTAACTATTTTTGTCTCCTTTTATATCCGTTCAGTGATGTTGACCTTTCATTAAAGGGTCCATCTTCTGATGAATGCTACAAAAATAAACACAGTCAGATGTCAAAGAAGCCCTCCTTTGTAGTCTAATTACAAGCAAGTTGTTTTCAGTGTAACAGAAACAATAGCAATTAATAATTTGTTTGCAGAATTATACTGTTTGCATTCTCTATAATATAACAGCAATGGTGATATAACAGTATGATTTATCAACTTAAATGCAGCGAGTAAATTTTTATAGTTACATCATTTTAGTAGCAAGTGCTGTGACCCTTCTGAAGAACTATACATCACCAGAATCCATAGAAATAAGCAGATTGTCACGTGACAGCTTCATTTGCTTCTGGGAATTTGATTGCCTATATACATTTTGAATACTACAGTCTTAGTAGCTCAGTCCCTCATTTAAATACATATAGAGACAAGTCCACTGAGGGATTAGGAAGAGCACATTAGGCAATTTCCTTTGCTGAATTTTCAGACAGACTATTTTCCTAAGCCCTTTTGCAGACTTTTTGAATGTCTCCTGCTATTGTGAAATATTTAGGACCAAATTTTGATCTCACTTACTCTGGATCTAGTGTAATTCTACTGAGTTCAATAGAGAGTTTCCTCAGAATCAGAACTGAGATGAAATCGTGTTCTGTACATATGGAAGTATTATGGTGGAAGCTGGTTAACCTGTATTACAAATGGAAAGCCCCTCAAAACTGCTCTCCCCCAAAAAAACAAAAAAACCCTAAATTAGTCATGGATAACATGTATGTAATAAGTTTCAAGGGAGGATCTGGCATTAGAAAAAAAATCTTCCAGGGCTTGTTTTCACTGCAGAGTTAATTTGAGCTGTTACTCAGATGTTGCCCCTAAGCCAGCTCCCATCCACACACAAAACCCTTGTACCTGAGTGTGATGGTGCTTTCAACCTAGGCTAGCTGGCTCATGTGAGGCAACAGGCTAAAGCTTGAGTGATACTTTGCAGTGTGGACACAGTCTAAATCACTTGAGTGCTGACAGTCCTTCAGTGCCTTCCCATAATTCCCCCTATGCACCCTGAAGGACAAACAAGATCTCCCACAATTCAATGGGAAAGGAACACAGAGCAGCTTAGTTTGCTCAAGTGCTATGAACTATGGGATATGACCCCAGGAATCCTGGTGCCATACATGAGCATGTATGGTACCAGCATGGAAGGAGTCAAATAGACACACTCACATTTGGGTTTGCAATGTGGGTGCTCATATGCATGCTAGACGAATCCAGGTGCTCAGACCCACATTAACTCTGCAGTAAAGGCATCTCCCTAGTCTCCTAGTGGAGTTGTAACTAGAAATGTTGCCTTATTGTTTTGGATGCATGGTAGAGGAATAATACATAAGATATTTGGGGCTTACATTTTCTAAATAGACACAGGGCGAGATTATGACCTATCCTACACACCTAATTAGAGCAATAATGAGACAAAGGGCACCCCCTTATTCACATGTATCAGGTACCTTGGTGAACTGGGGGAAGATGTTGTTCTACCTCTCATGCACATGAACCGGGAGTGGGCAATGCCTCTGTCCCATCCCCCATTGCTCTGTTGGCTCAGCTATGCTGCCTGGCATTCTAAAGTATGTACACTGTACCAGGTATAGGGCTGGCAGAGGGTACATTGCCCCCAGAGCTGGTGTGCTTCCCAGGCAGTTCAGTTTGCTTTCCACACTATGGAAACTGTAAAAAATCATGGCCTAGGAAGAAAGAATATAGCATCCTTGGCAATTCCAGTTCTTAATTGGTAACAGGTAGAAGATAGTCTTTTAAACCTTTATCATTTGTGCAATCCATAAATTTTTCCTTTTTCCCTTTGACATCTTTAGGACTAGATGTTCATCCCATGCAGATAAAATAAGAGTGGAAATACTACTTTGCTCACCTCTTCAACCCAAGCCTGAAACTTTTTGTAGAAAAACTCTTTAACTACTACACTGCTCTACAGCCAAAATGCTTCTGAAATAAATGTAGTCAAACTTTACTAATTCTGGGTCACTGAGAACGAAAATGATGCTTAAAATTGTTGATTGGCTCTAGTTTTCAAGATATGCTATTGGGTCAGTATATACGACCCTTGACTTGGGAATGGCGGAGGATAAGTGAGTTATAAAGGGAAGGGATCTCAATTTAAACTAGAAATGACTAAAATACATCTTTGACTGGATCTATGAATAAATCTATGACTGGGTTTGGACAGTACTTGCTTTTTAGGCAAAACAATGAATGATGCAATCTGAAGCTGGTATTGCGTCATATATGATATGAATTGCATCATGTTATTCCTAGAAGTCATGGATGATGCAATCATAACGAAGCTTACATCACTCTGCTGAACAAATTGCCCTATATCACCTCTAGAAGTCATACAGTGTCGTGCTCACTTATTTGTCAGTGTTTGATTTTGCAAAGGGACACATTTCTGTTTAGCCAAAGTGAGCAGAGATGCCTCGTACTTGTGTGAACAGTGCAGATAACTTCCGCTATGTTTTTGCATCACAAAAGCGCGGTATAACCACTATGGTTAAGAAAGCCTATCACCTTTATTTTGGCTGCAAAACTGGAGATCAGGACAAGAGGTGAGCCCCACACATATGTTGCAACACCTGTGCAACAAATCTTCGTCAGTGTTTGAACAGGAAAAGGAAATCTATGCCTTTTGTAGTGCCAATGATTTGGAGAGAGCCAACAGATCATACCAGCAATTGTTACTTCTGCATGGTGCCTCCAGTTGGGAAATGTGTGTCAAAGAAGAAAAAGTGGACTGTGCATTATCCAAACATTCCATCAGCTATACGCTATATATAACCCTTTTGCTGATTTTTAAAGTGTTACATAAACAGGACAGGTGAAATATTATCATGTAAAGCAACCATAAACACATGAAAAAACCTAGGTTTACAATGTATGATTAAAACTCTACTATCTACACAATATACATAGACATAACATGTAAAAACTTAAATATCTTAGAAACAGTAGCCAATCAGTTGTTTTAATTGTCATATTTGAATTCAGCACATCAAAATACATAATAAATAACACATTTTATCTCTGAAGCAGACGACTTCTCAAAAATTGTAGACCAGTGCTATTTGTGCAATATTTTCAAGATATAAAGTGTTATCATATAGTTCATATATGTACAGCCTCCGTGGCCATTTTTTGTTTTCTTTAGGGATAGTAGAAATTGAATTGAATTTCTACTGTGAGTATTCATATCTCAGATTACAATCAAGACCTCTCATATATGGTTCTGTATTGCACTATGGAGTCTCCGCATTCCACCTCAAAAATCACTATTTGCAATAGTAATGTAGCAAAGCCAGTAGTATCTGTTCGTGTTCTTGTTGTTTTTCTGATGGACGGGTAGGAGAGGAGGGACCGGGGTTGGGGAATGGGAAGAGAAATTTAGTAACCCTTCCCACAATAGCTGGCTGAGGTGAGTGGGACCTCCATAAAGTTTGTCTGTACAGACACTGGTGGTAAATTAGCCACTCCATCATTATTGACTCTCAATTGTCCTCATGAAAGACATCAACATGAATTTGTAGCAGCTCTCATTGTGAGAAAGTCAGCTTCTATTGAGCATGCTGGGATGAAGGATGCATCTCTAGAGTAATTCCATTTAATTCCATTCCTCACTCAATGAAATTACACTGGATTTCAATAGGTGTAAGAAAGACCACAATTCAGTCCTCTGTCTGTAATATCACAAATCAGAAAACAGTATGTATATGTATGACCATGTATGTGGAAAAAGAAAAATGTCTATCCTATTTTTTAGTGTGAACAATGTAGTAGTTTGGGGATCCAAGGAAAAAAGATGCCCTCTGAACTAAATAAATCATTACTTACTAGTCACCAAGAGAAAACAAGAACAACTCTTTACCCCCTTTAATACTTCCTGGTCTTATGGTATCAGTCTTGATCAAAAGCAACCGACATCCCACACTGATATAAAGATTTCTATGACATTATCAGAAAGCCTGTCACTTTAATTTTAAATGTATAGTGGGGATTACACATCTACAGCATCAGATATATAACAAACATTATAAGGCTCAACAGAGCTTTGCAGGAAAACATTGAGCTGTGGTGTTTAGATGATGTTTTGTAGCTGTGTACTATTGATTTCCTCACAGCATACACATTTAAGGAAGAATAAAAGAAAGGAAGAAAAAAGGGAAGGTCTGGAATGGTGAAAAGATGTGCTTTCAGCATTCAAAAGAAAAAGAAGATGAGTTTATAAAACAGCTGACATTTGCAATATTAATCCACTGATTAGTTATTCCTCATTTACCATTGGCATGAAAACATTTAAACTCTGTGGATCAAATTCTGGCCTCGCTCACACATTACACATTGATTTCAATGGGGCAGCATGGAAAAGAGTGAGGACAGCATTTGGCTCACTAGTTTTAATTAACAAGTTCTCATAAAGTATAGGTAGATGTCAAAGTGGCACAATGGAAAATGTCACAGGTCTTTTTTTTTGTAGAGGTCTGGGTTAGTGTTCTGACTTAGTTAATAAACTAGCACATTTACTGATCTTGTCTTAATTCTCTATTTAATGTTATAATACACACCCACCCCAGGAATGGCAAAAGGGTAAGACAGTCATCTTAGAATAATGTAGTTTCGGAGACTTAAAAACCCCATCTAAACTGAACCTTAAGTTGTGTAGCATGATGGATGAATGAAAGAAAAACATGATAGAAGTGGAGCTCAGGAAAAGTTCTCTGAAGCGGAGACCAGTGTGGGGGAGTTATTGGCAAGGGGGCAAGCCAGTCCACACACACTGGCAAGCCACAATACACTGTTCAACTGGCATAGTGAGATATAACTGTTGCTCTAATCCATAGGTGAAAGTAGTGACTGCAGAGAGTATGGGGAGGTTGTGTGAATCCCTATGTCCTATCCATAGGTTGAGATATGTCCGAGTTCCATCTTCCCAGCCTATACACACATATCCCCTCATATAGGTAATTATTTTGGGTGAAATTTACATCACCCTCATAAAGCCTGTAGGACAACTCCAGTACCGAACTGAATTGGTCAAAAGGCCCATTTAATTTATGCTGGATTCTTCTCTCTCTCTCTCTCTCTGTATATATTTCATGCAGTCTTTCTTTGTAAAAGTCAAAAGTTGTGAAAGAGAATGTGTTTTCTATGTATCTTGAGTACTCGTACATACAGCTCCAGGGTCAGACAAGCACATCTGAGAGCAAACTATTTTAATAAATGAAGAAAACATTATCCTCTTTGTGAAATTTAACAATTTCTATTTGATCTACAGGATTGTCATTAATTATATCTCATCAAGCATAAAGCCATGAATGTGCTGTGTGAAATACTTTCCAGTTCTTGCAGTTTCTGAAATGTCTGGACAATTTTCTGATATATCAAATATATTTGAACTATAAGTTTATCTGGAACTACTGTTCTCTGCATTCTGTATTCCTTATCAGACTCATTTTGAACTTTTAAAAGACATATCCTTATTTCATATAAGCTCAGCAGTTATTCCAAAAGAGTGGTGCTGCAGGCTAATAAGATTGCCTTCCATTCTGCATTCCTTCAGGACATGCAGATTCAAATTAGAACACACTATAGTACATATGAATCCTGTTGTTTATGTGCAAATTTGTAATAGAATAAGGTTAATTGTCCACCTATCGTGTTATGAATATATTCCATTTCCAGTTGCTGTCTTTTCTGAAAGGGGAACAAACTTATAAGCTGTAGTATTGTGATGTGTTCTGATATCAAAAATTCAAAGTAAGCATTTTTAGCACATTATATGGAATATCTAATTCTTATAGTATCCTGGCAAAGCCTTCTTTTACTATCTGTATAATCCATTATTGGTAAGAGGATTATTCTGAGACACCAGCATTAATATGCTGTAAAGCATTTCATGAGATGTATAAGTAGTGAACTTGTGTTTCACATGGTTTTATACATTAAGAGAAACAATTTTTCCCTAGTGGTAACTGCAATATTTGGCCTTCATTGCAGTAGGGCAACAAAAATACCCCATGCAGTCATTCTAGACTTTTGTGTCTTTTATCACTCAAAATCTATGGTCAGCATTACAGGGTGAATTTGCCAATATACAAATTTAAAGGGGCAGTTATTTGCACAGAGTCTACAGGTGCATTGATGTCCCAATAATTTATTGAATATATTTTAAAAAGTAGGGAGAAATTAGCAGTTGTTTCTTCCAGACAACACATCTGTACGTGAGTGCAGGGAGAACTATGTAACTGATGTGTATCCATGAACCCAGCAGATTTTCAAAATAGAAGCAGTATTAAAGCACACCATAGTAGGAAATACGTCAAAGCAGAACAATGAGCGAAACAGTCCAAGAGGAGAAAGGCAGGTTACAGGAGACCAGACCACTGCTGACTCTACCAATTGGTGGCATCCCCAGAAGTAGTGGGAGAAAACTGGAGGATTGAAATACACAGGAATGGAAGGGTGATCCAGTCATCTCAGCTACGCTCATCCTTGTTAGACGTTGCAGGAATGCTGGGCAAGAGAAGGAAAACTGCCCCATAATACACTCATAAATAGTGTCACCACAGGCTTCCATGTTACACAGGCAGGATTACAAGATAGCAAATCATCTCAACTCTCTTGTTTCTGTTCACGGTAGTCAATATGCCTGGTCAAATACAGACTAAAGATTCTGTAGAAGGAGTGTTGTCTGAGGAGAAAGCTGTGTGATGTACTGAAAAACAGATTATGGATGTTTGTGCCTTTCTAGGGGCCTGACTGGCCCAAGAAGTGCAGGTGCACAAGTCCCATAGAATTCAGTGGCAACTATATGTGCTCATTTTCTGAAAGGTCAGGGTTCTGTCACTACAGAAACTGAAAATAAACCATACAAGTATTAACACATTCTCACTGGAATTCAGTGATTCATTTACATTGATGTTGGGCAAAAGAAAGAAAAAAATTCTTCAGGCTGGCAAATAAAAAACCTTAAAGAAGCTTTCTAAATTTAAGTTAAGTTATATGAGAAACAAAACTGTAAAGTCTTTTCACACAGAGAGCTCTGACATACTGCCACATTGATGGTCCCCATTAGCATCACTGGTGGTGGTCCCTTCATTAGAACACTGGCAAACTGTGAATGCTACCTGCTGCTTACAGAATTTTAAGAGGTTAATTTTTGCAGTGCTAAAAAATCTTAAACCATGTCCGCACATCCCCCAAAAGACAATGAGACTGGGTTTCTGAAACCAATTTAAAGTTTCTTGGTCCTGTAAGTTTAGATTTATGACACTCCAAAAAAGTGTCAATACTGTCACAATAATGGAAGACCCCTAATTTTTAAAAGCTTATCTTAAAAATACTTTTCTAATTTACTTAAACCTCCCACATATAAAATTCCAGTGACATGAAAGTACAAAATTGCAGTAGGAGCGTAGGTTTACAAGGAAATTTGAACTGGGATGTGGGAGTCAAAATCAGGTTCATACTGTAAGTTAGTCACAAGTTTAACTATAAAGATATTACTTTCAATCTGCAATAATGTGTGCATTAGAATGTTCTGAGCCAGAACTTTTGTGTTAACAACATGGCTTACCTGTAATTCTTTGCTTGTTACCATGGATTTTAGGAATGGTTATTTTATATGATGTCTGCACATAAATGTATAGCATTTTATTTCCTCTGAACACATTGCTCATAATAAAGCCCAATAAAATTCAAATTAAAAAATGTATACATATTACTAAGCATCTAGTTACTGTAGCATTTTTGTCAGTCGCAAATTCATTCAGAGTTTGCAAATCTAGGCATTTATCATGTGGATAATATTCAGGTGAGAACAGTAACAGTTAGAATTAGAGTTAGAATAAAACCAAAACTTGGCAATTAGAGAAACTTTGTGAAAGTAGCTTGCAACAGAAAAAAAAAAGGGTTTTTTTTAAGTTATAATATTTTGGAACCATATTTAAGTCTAATAGTGAAAGCCAGTTTACATTGTGTGTGTGTGTGTGTGTGTGTGTGTGTGTGTGTGTGTGTGTGTGTAAGATTGATGTAACAGTAATTGCTTTGGAAGAAGTCCAGAAACTTGCCATCTAAGTAAGAGCACATTTTCTGTCCCCAGTAATACAATGGCATAACAATGTAATATTGGTTTAGGTATAATGACTTAAAGAGCATTTCCTCCTTACATAATATTCATTAAGCTCCAGTAAGTATTTAAAATGCACATTCTGCCAACAAAACTATATAGAAAAACATAATGCTTAAAGAAAATAGGAGGATTCTAGCTAAACTTATTTAATATGAAAGTCCTAACCACAACCCAAGTGTCTTAATTAGTCAGAGACCAAAGGTTTAAATTTCTCACTCTCAAGAACAGCAATACATCTTTCTATGCCTGCACTAAAAAGTACGAACTAGCCACTTGAAAAAAAAATCACAAAAGCCAACTACAGTATTATATCAGAGAATTACAAATTGAATATCCTTGCACCATAAGAGGTATGTCGTGGTTTGTGGGTTAATTAATTGTTACTCAGTGAGTGAGGTAACCATCTATAAGGCCTTGGATTCTTCAGTATTTATCCCCATACAGACTACAGGTCTGTTGATTCCATTGTCATAACAGTTCTCCCTTGCAGGTTATAGCTGAGAAACTTTGGCAGGGTGATGTTGAAGAAAAGATCGAAATATATTAGTGGGGCAGTGTGAGGAAGATTGCACTGCTTTTAACTATACGGTATCGAAGCTGTGAATAAAAGTTCTTAACACAGAGAGTTCAGAATATGTTTACATAATCTGTTACCAGCACTCCATACTCTATTTGCCCATCGGTCCCTAAGACAGGCTATTAATCAGCCTGCTGAAGAAGAGTTAGGGAACAACTTGCATCCAGATGTCTGACAAGTTTTTTGTACAGTTTTGAAGGTTAAGCCACTTGAAGATCAGAGATGCCAAGCTGGAAGCTTACACACATCTGTAAACTGGCAGAAAGTCTTCACTGTAGAGGAAACTCTTCAAACACTGAGTGGGAAATATTATTTAAGTCACAATCTGGACAAATGCTAAACAGCTTTCAGCTGCTCTAATTAAAGATAATGCTGCTCTCAATCACAAGATGAACTTAAGGAAAATCAAAAAAGTAGAAACTTGAGACTGAGTAAGCTGGGGAGTGCAGGGTGTTGATACTGTTGCTAGGATAAGGGTTATTTAGAACCAGTACTGGATATAGAGTTTGAGCCTGTTTTGCAAATGAAAATTATATCACACCCAACTGTTTTAAATCATTCCACATCATTGACCAAGATCACCCTAACAACATACACACAATTAGACTTATATTTTGCTATTTAGAATCATGGTCATGTTTTCCCACTTATTTGCTTTCTATTTATTTTTCATTTTATAAAGTGTGCCCATTCAAATCCAAAGTACAAGTGAAATAAAATGTAACTGTATACAGAAAACTTCAGATTGGTCTGTCGTCAACATTTGAGTCAAGGAAACCAGCAAAACAAGAAGGACCATTGTCCCTTAATACATTCACCCCACCAGTTGCATGGTCCTCAGAGAAATAATGAAAATAGATGACTCACGCATCGTACCCTGATAGTCAACATATTTAGGTTCAGCTTGGACTAGGTGGAGCAATTATGAAGTCAAGAGCCTACCATTGAAGATACCAATTGCCCACATTAACATATCTAAGCTCACAAGTCAATCTGTTCTGGGGTAAAACACAAAAAGGGGCCAACTCTTATGTAGCCAAGGGTCAATTTACTTACAGATTTATAGATTAATACCAACTATGCGAGTTATTCAAAAAATATTCCAAAGCCTAATATAGGCCAACAACACTTTGAAACTGAGTCCATGTGTTTCCGGATCTGGCAAATCAAAGTCCAAATCATACACTGAAGTATCATATTCCTGAATTTCTGGAACAGATGCTCAACCTTCCCTGTTGTATCCTGCAAATTGTGAGTGATTTTGGACGGAGTTAAATACCTGGATTATTATACCTTGACCTGGATTATTGATCCTCTTCTATGAAGAAAAGGAAGGGGAGAGTCAAAGTAACTTTATATTTGGGATAACCAACTACCTAGGGATTTGCTGTGCCATTTGACGAATCCTCAGGTGGCAAAGAGTTAGTAATACTGTCTCTAAACCACCTGCCCCCATACATTGTAGTGGGAATGGCTAAGGAAAGGCGGTATGGCCCAAGTGCTCCAACAATCCCTGACTACTAATATAGCCCCTTGGGGAAGTTGCTTCTTGGGATGAAAGAAGAGTCCTGAGATTTAGTCCAGATGCTGTGTGGGGCCAAACAGACAGTCCCTAAATTCTGGTCCTTTCTCTCTTTCATCAGATAAAGACAGTACAGTTGATAGCCTTTCCCAGTGTCTAGCTGAGTTTGGGACTTGTCTAGATGGGAACAGAAAAGCTCAGTGGAGTAAAAGGGGCAAGCTCTGGATCAGCTATACTTATAAATAGTTTTTATGGGCAGTAAAAATGTGTAATTGTAGGGACATGGTGGGAGCAGTGCTTCCTACAGACCTTCTGGGAAACCCAACCTGTTCCCAAGTCTCAAGATGTCTATTTCCAGTTTCTAATGACATAGGTTATGGCCCATCAGCTAATTGTTCTGTCAGTTTTATCCCCTTCTAGGTGGGATTGAGGGGCTCAATGCAAAAATGTTCTACAGCAAAAAGCAAACAATTCAATACTGGGCATATTTCCCAGGCTTCTGGGTGAGTATTTCTGCCCTTTTCTTTGGGCTTGGTTCCCAAACAGTCTCTGATTCATACATCACTCACTTCTTGGGGTCTAACTGTTCCTTCCCAGTGGCTGCTCCAGCTATCACACCCATCCCTCAGCGGCTCCCGAGAGGCAGAGCTCCATCCTGACAAGTAAGCCCTTAACTCACCCAGATTTTCTCTTTTTACTCCCCCACCAGGTTCGGCATTGAATGCAATTATAGTAGAGCAGGTCTAGATAGGCCCATAGGCTCTCCATAACCACGTCTCTGCTATTGTGCGGCTCTCTGGCCCACCACACACATTTATTTTGCCCCTTCCCTAATCAGTCTTTATCACCTTCTACCTATTTGTGGTAAAATGAGCAGTGATGTTTTTGATATTTCCTTTGTTGGAGATGATTTCTTTATTAGTAATTTTAATCTCTTTAAATACAAATCTTTGAAATTTATATTCTGGGGAAAATTAAATAGCTATGCCATGCACAATCCCGTACTACAACATGCCTGCCTATTTTTAACATTCAGAGAACCAGATAATATAAGCAATATTCAATAGTTAAACTTCATAAAAAATAGACAAGGACATAGGAAAAAGTCCTATGGCATAGACAGTGGAATGGGCATTATAGCTCCAGAAAATATACTGTAGCCAATAGTCTTGCACTGGCTATTTTCCAACTCTTGTTTCTAGAATTAATATGGAATGTGCATATATCAAGAACTCAGAGTATGGCCCTGAATGGTGAGGTAAATTAACCTTGCAGTTTAGAGTCATAATTATGGCAATTTGGGTAGAGTTTGAAGTTACTTTTAAGCTCCAGAACTAATTAAAAAGCCACTAAATAATATTTGTTTTCGCAGTTTCTTTAGCCTAATTGAATGAATTCCATTTAATTTTCAAGGACTTTTAACTGCTGTCCCAGCTGAGAATTTGAAAACAGCTGCTATTGTGCCACAATCTGGAAAGAGATGAGACATACTCCAGTTGATCAGGAAAGCTGTACATGTAAACGATTTAAATGTACAGACTTATTGCCCTGCTGGAACTAATTGGCTATAATGTTTCTTAGCTGTATTTGAAATTAAACAAATTGGTAAATTAGAGCTGCACTGAGATGTACCCCAGAGATTCAAATTCAAACACATGAGCTCCTCATTCTTTAGCCATTAGGCCTCTGTCTGGCTTGCCTTACTCCTTTGTGCTGTTTGTATTCATCTGGCTATTTCAGTCAGGTGCTGGAGGGAGAAAACGTTGCTTGCTGCTTTCAGAATTAGACACTGTTCTGTACCAAGGCTGCAGCAGTCAGCTGAATTTGACAGATATTGAATTTGCTGCATGCTGAATGATGGTTTGTAGCATGCAATAGTTACAGCATATGATCTGAGATTAAAAGAGAGACTGGAATAGGACCTTTGTGCTGTACCACTGCAATATTTTGGCTTTTCATTTACCAGGCATTTAAATATAAGGTTTTAATTTGCATGATGTTTCAGGTTGTTTCCCCTCTTAGGATTATATCTTACTGAAGGTCAAACATTTGTCACCTAAATGATTCATAATGATTAGGGATAGATACAGATTTTACATTACAAACCACTCAGGAATATTGTAGTGAACTCTAGTGCATATGTGTGCTACTGCCCTCTATAGAGAGAATCAGAACTAGCCATAGGACCCTTGCTGCTAATAACTAGAGGACATTCTCCTACAGGGGAAGTGGCATTGTATGTATGAAATAGGACAATATGAGTTTCTGTCTGCCATGGAGTTTTCCAACTTTCCTGTAAATGGCTGTGGTGTCCAGCAAAGTTTGGTAGAGAGATAGACTATATGGCCTAATTTCCATCTTTAATTTCTAGGATTCCTTAATGCTATAAGAACAGGAGTACTTGTGGCACCTTAGAGACTAACAAATTTATTAGAGCATAAGCTTTCGTGGGCTACAGCCAACTTCTTCGGATGCATAAGGTGCATCTTAGGTGCCACAAGTACTCCTGTTCTTTTTGCGGATACAGACTAACACGGCTGCTACTCTGAAACCTGTCCTCCAGCCCCTTCCAGGCTCAGCAGCCCTTTCCCAGCCTTCTCAGAGCTCTCTGATTCAGCAGTCCTTGCCCTCTTCTGGAAAGGGTGTTACCTCAACTCCTGTAGGTGGCAAGCTGAGGTGTAGGGCAGTGGTTCTCAACCTTTCCAGACTACTGTACTCCTTTCAGGAGTCTGGTTTGTCTTGCATACCCTAAGCTTCATCTCACTTAAAAACTACTTGTTTACAATCTCAGACATAAAACTACAAATGTGTCACAGCACACTATTACTGAAAAATGGTTTCCTTTCTAATTTTTACCATATAATTATAAAATAAATTGGAATATAAATACTATATTTACATTTCAGTGCGATACTTGATCCTGTTTTTCACTTGTGAGCCTTCTCTAAAGCCCGAGCCCCAGGTGTCAGGGCTGAAGCATGTAGCTTAGCTTTGTGAGGCCCTCTGTGGCGTGGGCCCAGGACAATTGCCCTGATTGCCACCCCCTAATGCCAGCCCTGCACTTGCAATCCCCCTAAACACGTCCTTTGACCCCCATAGGGGTCACAATCCCCAGGTTGAGAAACTCTGATCTAAATGAGTGGCGTACCCCCTGGAAGACTTCTGCGTACCCCTAGGCCTATGCGTACCTCTGGTTGAGAACCACTGATATAGGGGAGCTCAATCTCTCTCACTCCAGACTATGGCCCATGAGCCCTAAATCTACAAATCATGCAAATCACTCAAAAGCTGCCCTGCCTCACTATTTTCCAGGCCATTTTTTACACAGCCTTTCCTCCTACTTCTTCCTCAGTTCCCTTTTGCGAACCCTTTGAGGCATGTTCTCATTTCCCTATCCACGGGGAGCTACTGGCAAGCTTCTACTCAACCCACCATTGTCAGTGAAAGTATATGGCAATAAAGATTGTCTCCCTTGTGTTTTAAGGCAGGCATTGTTCCCTGGGAACAGGAGGTGGGAGGAGGCCATATCTTATACTGACATGTTTCAACCTTTCATAAACTTAAGGTTGGATGTGTGGGAAGAACTTCTCCCTACAGAAGAAACTAACACAATAGGAACAGGGATTTTTTGTTTAATTTGCAATTTGAATCAAACAGAATTATTCAATTCTCAACTCTAACACCTGGCAATTTGCTGACTAGGCTTATTTTAGCAAAACAAGATTATCTGTTTACCCTAGCTTTCTCTTGGCTGATCACTATTTGCTAGGCCTCTGGTCTCTTGACCAAACTCTGGACTTTGGGCCTGGAAAAGAGCTGGCACAATCCATATACCAGGTTGTTATATAAAATGCACATGAATTTTAACCCTTCACTAGGCCTCATACAAATATAGTTAGAGAGAGTTTCTGCCCTAAGGAGCCCTGCAGTCTAAACAAAACTGAAAAGATGGGATGGAAAACAGAGGCACAGAGAAGTAAAAGACATGACAAAGATCATACAATAGATCTGTGACAGAGCCAGAGAGAAGTCTCTTGACTAACAGTCCACAGTTGTACCCAAAGGCTCACTCTGCCTCTTATTCCTACAGAGCTCAAGTTGTGGGCTATACTTGTCTCATGTGATTGTCTCATTCAATGGATTATATATATACACACACACACATCATCCTCACTTTAATGCTGCTCTGTATTTTAATACACATTTTGAATTATTGTATGGTATTATGTTCGATTGTTTTGCATATACAGCTCACAACCAATTTGTATTATTTTCTATCATGGATATTTCCCTATTATGTAAAGCCTATTTTGCTTTATATGACTATAGCAGAAGTGCCACATTGGATTCTGTAAAGCAGAGCTTACGCTAGCTGATGAGGGCATTAGGGCAGAAAGTACTTCTTTCCTTAAAAAGCCCTTGTCAGCTAAGAAGGATCCTATTAATTATAAATCTATCTTCACTTTATTCTCCTTGGCTGAGGTGCTTGAAAGAGTTTGTTTAAGCAGTCACAACATAAAAATCATTCATGAGAGAAGGTTAGGTCTGGTTTCTGGTTAGAGATCTGAAGATAGTGGAAAGTTGTTTGCTAGCACTTCTCATGGTGATGAAACCTTGCTTTGACTGGATTTGTATCAAATTTTATTTGCTTTCTTGAATATTCATGTAATTGAAATGTTTTTTAAACAATGTTTGTGGAAAGGAGAAAAAGGATTTCTATTCATGTTGGAAGTGTGTGCACTGCTAACTTGAAAGGTCATCATGGCATTGGGTGTTAGAAGAGGAAAGAGAGATGAAGAGCAGCAGCAGGAAGGAGGCAGTCCTATGTAGTATGCAGTCAGACTCACTACCACCACAAGAAGTGGCATTTCTTCAACTCCATATGTTATCAGGTTATAAGGTGGGAGAATCTATGCCTTGACATGGATTCTCTCTGTCATCACTTTAAGTACTTTGTCACTATGCATCACAAAGGGCTGCCACATCACAGGACCTATATGGACACTTTAATAGTTTCAGGAGATGTCATGTGGAGGTGTGTAAAGTAGAACCAGAGGAGAAAGAGGTACTGCAGCAATACTGCAGAGGTACCATGATAATAGTTCCAGTTAAACAAAATGGGGGTGGGGGGGGGGTTAACAAAATCTGATCCCTCACATTTTCCTTCTACCATCCTCCACCCCCATTTCCTTGAACCTGTCTTGGTCTCCTTTTCAGTTGACCTCCTATCCCTTCAATATTCCCCTATCCTCCCACATTCTGTCATACTCCTTCCTTCACACTCCTCCCCTCCAAGTCCCTCTGCTCCTATTCAGGTGGTCTCCTGCTTCTCACATTCCTTTCACTTCATAGTTCCAGGAGCACAGCTGACTTCCAGCTTCGTCTCTAGGCAACTCAGCAAGCCCAGCTGGGCCAATGAGTTTTCTCCAAATGGTTGTGCATTCTAATGGGGCAGAAGAGCCTGTGGCCTACTACCTGAGCATTGCAGTAGCAGCAGTACAGCAGCTACTAAACATGTACCATGTCTGTAGCTGTGCTTGCCCTGCTCCTGCCTCCAATCTTTGCTCTAGCCCCTTGTTCTAGCTGCTTCCACTCCCAACTCCAGCCCTGTTCCAGCCTTGCCTCCTTTACACTCTAGCCTAGTCTTTGCCTCTTTGCCCTTCTCCCGATCACACCTCTGGTGCTGATCTTTGGCTTGGCTCCTTAACCCTGATTTCAGCTTCACCCTGTAATGGGCCGCCGACTCATCTCTGCGGCACCTCCTGATGGTCGTCCAGGGAATTAGCTCTTTCCACTCAGGGGAGCCCTCTGCAGGCTGGTGTCTTGCCTTGCCGCTGGCCCCCGTGTCCCTCCCAGACCCTAGTGTCCCTTCTCTCGGAGTTCTGCCCCCTGCAGTATCCCACTGGGTCTCCCCTCCCCGGGGACCCCGCACCAACCTATCCCCACATCGCCTCAGTCTTTGGCTACTGCCAGTCACCATCTAGCTCCCGCTCACTGGGGCAAACTGCAGTATAATTGTCACTCATCATCGGCAAGGAGGGTTTGGACCTGCTGCCTCTGCCTACCCTTGGGCTGCCCCTCTGCAACCCCAGTATCTTCTCGGCCTTTAGCAAGGCCTGCAGCCTGGGGGTTTTCCAGGCTGGAGCTCCCCATCTCCTCTGGCCTTTCCCCAGCCCTGCTCCAATCTAGGTACCCTGCTCAGCTCCCAGAAGCCAGGCCCCATGCCTCTCAACATCTAGAGAGAGACTGCCTAAGCTCTGGCTCCCAGCCTCTTATAAGGTCAGCCACAGCCTGATTGGGGCATGGCCCCAGCTGTGGCTGCCTTCCCCAATCAGCCTAGCCTAAGGCTCCCAGCCCCAGCCCTCTCCAAGGGCTGGCTTTTAACCCTTTCTGAGGTGGAGCAGGTGACCACCCCACTACACACCCTTAGACCAGTACTTGACTCCTGGATCTATGCTCGCCACTACTCTACATTGCAACCACCAGACCAAGTCCTTCTCCACCCAGTAGGTAGGCCACCCACATCCCAGCATTTTACAGTTTGAGCAGCTCACAAAGAACGGATTAAGGGAGGGTTTAAGTTTAATGACATGGAGGTCCATTCTGGAACAACCATGGCAGGAGCCTAGCTCCCCCTTGCAAATTGCAGGCCCAGGTTGCTCCAATTTGAGATCAGAATACAGTCCTCCAAGCCCAAGTGCAAGCTCAAGAAATGTAGGCACAGACTGCCATGCTACAAGGCAGGAATGTTATCTTCCAGGCACAAGCCCATGAAGTGTCTGTGGGCCCCTGAACCTTCACACCTATTGTCCACAAGCTCAAGATCCCCCTACCTGATAAGTTCACTGGAGACTGTGACAAATTCTGGGGGTTCTTGAATCAATGTCTTCTGTTGTTCATACGGAGACCGCTATCATACCCCCCACACTGATCCTGAGTAGAACTCATGATTAGCCTGCTTACCGGCGAGACCAAGGCATAGACTTCCCTACTGTTGGAGGGGCCAGACCTCTTCTCAAATGCTTTGAGGAGATTGTCCAGGAAACAGCAAGCATTTCGGACGATGTTAACAGAGAGCACACCTGCACTCCAAGCCCTCTACCAAGGGTCCTGGCTCATTGTCAGTTAGGTAGCTCTGTTTTGATGCCTGGCAGCTAATCCCCACTGGAATGAGGTCGCACAACCACATCACTTCCGGCGAGGACCCAGTGATCCTATTAAAGATTAATTAGATGAGGTGGATCCTCCGCCTAACCTCAGGGCCCAGACTACTTGTGCATTCAGATTGATAACCAGTTAATGGAATGAGGCCTGGAAAAGAGGCACACTGCCTGACCCCCATTGAGTCGGACCCTTCTGTCCTATGTAACTCAGAACAATCTACCAGACCCCAACTCAGAATGTATAACTTGCTCAGAATACAGCAGGTGGATGAGTGGAAGATGGAGTACTGATCCAGATGCGGCCATTTTGAATGTTTGGTCATGCAGTTTGGCCTCTGTGACACACCCAATACCTTCCAACTTTGACCTGGAACTGGTGCTAGGTTCTAGGACTCTGCATGTACTGTGGAGAATCCAGGCATTTTGCAAGCAGGGTGCCCAGCCAAGAACCGATGCTACTCCAGGTCAGGAAACATCAGGACCCATCCTAGCAGTGGGACATGGGTCAGGTTAGTATTTCACTGTGCCATACAGTGAACTTTTCTGCCACCATTCCATCGGAACCCCAATAACCAGTATACCACTCCACTTCACCTTCCCCTCCACCTCTGGCATCCCTCGATTCCTGACCTCTGCTTAGAGACTTTGATCAACTCAGGCATATCTGGCAATTTCATCAACCAAGAAATGGACAAAAGTCATCAGATTCCTACCTTCTGCAAAGACTCTCCTGAGTTCATTGAGACCATCAGTGGGTCACACCTCTCTTTCGGACCCATCACGTATCAGATAGCTCCCAGGAGGGCATTACCAGCAGCAGCCATGGGAAAATCACATAGTTTGGAGTGATCTGGGTCCAGCATTTGCCAGTCATCCTTGTTTCCCCTTGTCTCATCACTCACAACCTCCTAATCCACTGGCAGTCAAGGACAACGTTCTTCTGCTCCCTGCAGTTTCAACTAGAATGCCTCCCAAACCCTCATTAATGGCTGATCACACTCTGTGGTGCATTCCAACCCCTGGGACTCTCAGAGAAACAAACAGAGGATCCAGCCACACCTAAGAGTCCAGTCAAATACTTGAAGTTCTCCAAGGTGTTTGACAAATAATAGGTGGACACCTTATCATCCCACCACAGTTATGACTGCCTTATTGAAGATTGCCCAGGAATGGAGGTTCCTTATGGGTGCATTTATGCTGTCTCCAAGTCAGAGAAACATGCTCCTCTTGAAGTACCTAGAGGAAAACCTGCTGACGAGATTTATTCATCCCTTTACCTCCCCAGCTGTACCCAATATTCTTCATAGACAAGAATGATGTTTCTCTTTGAGCTTGTGTCAACTACCAGGCATTAAATCAAATCATGGTATGAAATTGATATCCCCTTCCCCTTATCAACAAGTTCCTGAAGAGACTCCAATCAGCCAGATCTTCACAAAATTAGACTGGTGTGGAACATATAACTTGATCAGAATTCAACAGGCAGATGAGTGGAAGATGATTTTCCGAACTGGGATGTAGCCATTTTGAATATCTGGTCATTCTGTTTGGCCTCTGTAACACACCCACTACTTTTCAACGATTCATGAATGACTCAGAGGGCCAGAGCCATCTTCATTGCTGCAAGGAAGTGAATAAAGCATACACACATACTGCTTCACTAGTAGGGCAGTCGATGCCAGCAGGAAAAAAGGAGGTTCAGAGAAGAACCACAAGCATGATTAAAAGATTGGAAAACATGTCTTATAGTGAGAGACTCAAAGAGTTTTATCAAAGAGGAAGTTGGGAGTGATTTTATCACAGTCTATAAATAATTTTTTATTTAATTAATGGAGATATCCCATCTCCTAGAACTGGAAGGGACCTTGAAAAGTCATCAAGTCCAGCCCCTGCCTTCACTAGCAGGACCAAGTACTGATTTTGCCCCAGATCCCCAAGTGGCCCCCCTCAAGGATTGAACTCACAACCCTAGGTTTAGCAGGCCAATGCTCAAACCACTGAGCTATCCCTCCCCCCAAAATAAGTACTTGGGGAACAGAAATTTGATAATAGGAAGTTTGTCAATCTATCAGAGAAAGCTATAATATGAGCCAATGGCTGGAAGTTGAAACCAGACAAATTCGAACTAGAAATAAGGTACAGATTTTTAACAGTGAGGGTAATTAACCATTGGAACAACCTATACTGGCATTTTTTTTAAATCAAGATTAGATGTTTTTGAAAAAGATGTGTTCTAATTCAAAGAGAAATTAATTTAGGAAAGGCCAATGGCCTGCATTATGCAGGAGGTCAAACTAGATAATCAAAATGGTATTTTCTGGTGTTAAAATCCATGAATTTAAAGACTCATCCCTGGGAAGGACTTGGTTTGCCCAGCCACTTCTCTTGAGGGTTCCACTAAAAGATGACAAGTTTAAATAAATTAGCCTCCACAAAAACATCTCCATAGAAGACTCTAGTTGCTGCCTGCTCTCCAACCCCACCCATTTTCTGGACTGCACTGGCCAGAAGTAGGACTCCAGTAGAGGGATCAGGAACTAGAATTTCCATAATTTCTGACTTTTGAAAAAAAAATTGTTCGAATTTGGAGTGAAAAGCCACTAAATGGAAAAAAATGGTTTGGAACTATCAAAATGTTTAGTTTTGATAATGGTTTTGAGTAATTTTATTTTTATTTTTATATTCTATTACAATATTATATATAATGTATAAACATAATAAATATATAAAAATATAATAAAATCGTCAAACTGACTCTCCGCCTCAGAAAATTTTCACAATTGACCTGTTTCCATGAAACAATTAACTTTTCCCAAAACTGCAATTATTGAAAATTGTTCCATCAAAAGAATTTCAACAAGCTCAAGGTTCTGGAGTTGCAATGGTTGCTGGCACTTTGTGCCACTTAACCTCCATATCTGTTCCATTGCCAGGAGCCCACTCTCCAAGCTCTGCTGGCTTCTTCCAGGAGAAGACAGAAGATAATAGAATCTGTTATGTATCAGGAAATACTGGTGTAGATTTTTAAGAGTAGCTAAATTAACAAAGGAGGAAGTTAACAATAGAACCATGATAATGGAGAGTTGTATCAAAATAGTGAACATGGGGAAAAACCACAGTTTATGAAACTTGGCAGCTTTGAGGGCATTGACATACTTTCTTGGCATATCATATTTGCATATTCTCCTTGTGCTCGTTAAAAGATTGTGTCTAAACAATACAGCAGCCTATTAAGAAATACTATTGGGGTGAATTAAAATCAAAGTGACAACTGAAGTATTTGTTTGGTAAGTTAAGAATGAAGTGAATGAAAACTGTGTGGAGTTCTCACTAGAGAGTTAAAATTGAATGTTTATCGATAAAAGAAAAAAAGGCTAGATCAAATTTTATGACATTTGGCAGTTTTCAAGGTAATGACATTCTCTGCTAACATAGCAAATGTAAAGATGATACTCCCGACACTTGCTGAAACACAAGAACATTGCGTCAGGAAACACTGAAATGAGTGAAAGTCAACAGGATTTTAGAATCAAATTGACTTGACATCAAAGTGAGTTAAAATCAAAATGAGTTATCATCAGAAAGTCAAAATTGGGTCATGTTCATAAAATGAAAAAGACTGAAGCAAACCGATGAAACTTGGCAAATTTCATTATCACAAACATTCTCTGCTAAGATACAGAATTTGACAATAAATCTTAGTGTTGAGCTAGTATGTGAAAAGACAATCATGCCTTGTTAGAAAACAGAGTGATAGCACTCCATATTGACCACAATAAAAATTACAAAATGACTAGGATATGCTATGATCGACATTTTACTGGGAAACAAGTACACTTTCACTGTCCCATGACTGAGCACATTCTGCAGGCTGTATTATCCTTTTACTTTAGCATCTACAAATCAGCAAACCTGCAAATATCATGCATGAATGGATTTTACAAATCTGTAATATAGAACATCCTTAACTAGATATTATCCATATGTAATACTTGGACTTTTGCCGGTATGGCTATAATTATGGATATAAAGATATTTGGTATTGTGGGGCTTTTCAATCCTGAGGTATAATAAGACCCAGTAGCTAGAAGTTGAAGTTAGACAAATTCAACCTTGAAATAAAATGTAATTTCATAGATTCTAAGGCCAGAAGGGACTATCCATTGTGATCATCTAATCTGACCTCCTATATAACTAAGTCATAGAAGTTCCCAGAATTAATTCCTGTTTGAATTAGATAATCTCTTTTAGGAAGATATCTAACCTTGATTAAAAATTACCAGTGACGAAGAATCCACCACAACCCTTGCAAATTTTTTCTGATGGTTAATCTCCTAGCAGTGAGGGTAATGAGACATTGGAACAGTTTACCAAGGGAGGTGGTGGATTCAGCATTGGTTGGAATCTTTCTAAAAGATATATATTAATGTTATTTCTGAGAGAAATTCTATGACCTGTGAGTGCAGGGGTGTTGGGCAGGATGGTTGCTGTGGTCCCTTCTGGCCTTGGAATCTGTGAATTTATTAATCCTCCCAATTCATTCCCTTCCTTTATGGGCCATGAGGAAAGTAATGCAGGCAATCCCATTCTCAACATGCCTATAATACCTGCAGCTCTGCATTAGCATAATAACTATAATCAAATTTCATGCCTCAGGGCTTCAAGTTGGTCTCCTGCATGGGTCAAAAAGGAGCCCTCCCCTCCCAATACACAGTTGACCAGATGTATTCCCTCCTCTCCTTCCCCCACCCCACTTTACTCAGAAACATCAGAGATTGGCCACAGATGGAGGCGGGACACTGGCTGGCATGGACCAGTGCTGATGTGATATAAAGAATCCTCTTTCTTAGATGCCTGACTGGTGTGTTTTGTTCACATGTTCAGGGTCAAACTGATCACCAGATTACTGATCAGAAAGGAATTTTCCTCCAGGTTAGATTGGCTTTATCTTTTTTTCATCATCCTCTGCAGCATGGGAAACAGATTAACTGCTAGGATCATCAGGGCATAGATCACCTATTCAGCTGCCTGTTATTGCAGGAGCTATGAGGCATTAGTGGTACATTGGCCTCTCCTGTTTTGTCTATGGCACACAATAGTTACGTTTCCTGAGGACTGAAATACTTTGATCTAACTAAAGTCATTGGGTTCAATATAGGGGTATCTGGATGACATGTAATGACCTGTGACAGAGAAAGGAGGTCAGACTAGATCAGGGGTCGGCAACCTTTCAGAAGTGGTGTGCCGAGTCTTCATTTATTCACTCTAATTTAAGGTTTTGCGTGCCAGTAATACATTAACATTTTTAGAAGGTCTCTTTTTATAAGTCTATAGTATATAAATAAACTATTGTTGTATGTAAAGTAAATAAGGTTTTTGAAATGTTTAAGAAGTTTCATTTAAAATTAAATTAAAATGCAGAACCCCCCGGACTGGTGGCCAGGACCTGGGCAGTATGAGTGCCACTGAAAATCAGCTCATGTGCTGCTTTCAGCACACATGCCATAGGTTGCCTACCCTGGGACTAGATGATCTAATGCCCCCTCAGAAAATATTAATGTTCAGTGACTGTTTACCTGAATCCAGTGAGGTTGTGAGGTTCAGCACATCCATTTGCTTAAACTTCCAGGGATTGGGGTTGGAGACCCACAGGATACCACTAGCAGAGATTGTTTCATAAGGGGGAAGGGATAGCTCAGTGGTTTGAACATTGGCCTGCTAAACCCAGCATTATGAGTTCAATCCTTAAGGGGGCCACTTAGGAATCTGAGGCAAAAATCAGTACTTAGTCCTGCTAGTGAAGGCAGGGAGCTGGACTTGATGGCCTTTCAGGGTCCCTTCCAGTTCTATGAGATAGGTATATCTCCATTATTACTGAATGAACTATCCCTTGAAATACCAGCATATTCCATACCTGTGGGCTTTCCCAGTAGTGGGGGTTCCGGGTGCTCTGCACAACTGCAGCCACTCTAGTATTACTGACCAGCTTGAAGGCCTTCTGCCCTAGGTTATGAGGCAGTAGCTTGTATAACTCAGGTCAGAATCACACCCATCATATAAATATGAGCCATGTATGTTACTGGGGTTGTGGTGATTCCTGTTTGATGAATGCATGGAAAAGAAATGCAATATGAGGAATCTATTGCTTGGTACATCATAATGCTGCTCTGTCCTCTATGTTAGTTCCTATCCTACTTTGGATAGTAATGTGGACACTCACCTCTTGAGCACGTCCTTGCAGCTGGGTGCAGTACTTTTTCCTTTTCCTATTCCAGATGCCTCCTGTAGGTTGCCAGCTGATATTGGTGGGGTCTTCAATGGTTTGGCCTTCCAGCCAAGTTACAAAGTCCAAATGAACCCCTAGTGGGGTAATAAATAGTTCAACGAATAGACAGTCTATTTGCCCTCACTAGGGTCTTCAGACCCTGCTGAAGTTCCTTTAAACTCAGCCCTTGATTCAGGCTCCCAATTAAACCCTGTCCCATTCTTGGACAATACCACTTTACCTGTGGCTGACAGAGGACCAAGGCCAACCCACTACTCAGGGTTCAAACCTAGGGATTCTATAATCAGCAGCCACATACTGCTAACTCCAATCTGTTGCTGCTATTTCCCTGGAACTCTTCCTACCAGGGCCAGTGTCATAAGGCGCCTCTCTATCTCCAGGCCAGAAAGGAGACCCAGCTCCTTTCATCTCAGCATGCTCGGCTCTGATTGGCTGCTTCCATGAGGCCTCTCTGGGCAGGCCAGGAGAACCCATCTTTGCAGCTCCTTTGCTGTCACTTCGCTGCTTTCTGGGGTGTGGTGTAGTAGGAGTTGGGGACCTGCTGTAGGGAGTCACAAAGGCCAGGTTCACCCTGTCACATGGGGATCTAGTAATGTCCTAGTTTTGAATTTAAAGTTATCAATGAGCTAGGGTTTAGCAATCTCAGAGACTTCATCACCTAATACATCATTAATTGACACCTGCTTTGTATCAATAACTGCATACAAAAGTAGATGTTACTTATTGGCTACAGATGTCTGCTACTCTGGGTTTATAACTGCTTTGTGTCATTAGAGTGGCAAAAAGCAGCCAGAGCATAGCAGTGAGTTTGGCTCAATGTATTTATAATGTCTAGAAATCAGAGTTGTAGCCAGAATTGCAATAATGCTAAAAAAAATTCTCAGTATGAATTTCAGTTTATCTACAAACTTTGGGATTGATCTTCCAAAGCCTTACACACATAAGTAACCCTTGACTTCAATGGATTACACACCAGAGTTAGTCTTACGGAATCAGGAAGATGGATATTGCTAGACATTATATATTGTGGCTTTAAGAATATGAAGACTTGCTGAAATACTTCACAAGGAACATGGCTTAGAATTACTACAGACTCTGCCAAGAACTAATTAGAAAGAAGCTATCTTGAATAAACTGGATTTCAAGAGTGGTAGACATGGCCGTCAAGTTAATTATCTCATCAACTTGTGATTTTGAAAGTACAGTGATAGCATATGGGCAGTATTACATTTCAAATATTTTGATATGTATAATTGGACATTATACACTGTAAATTAGCATTAATCAGTAGAGGGCCAGATGGAGACCAGCCCTTTCTTGAGTGCACTGTGGGCAGGAAGGGCACAAGGAGCCTTTCTTCACATCTTGCACAGCCCACATCAGAGCCAATCATGGTTGCAGTGTCTTCATTCACAGGAGTGCAGGAACTGCTCCCTCTTTGCTGTCTTGGGAACACAATGTATCCAGAAAGGGGCAGGTAGTGATGCAGAAGAAGTGGGACCAGAGGCGTGCATCTCCACCCTGCCCCAGCCAGTGGTGTGAATTAGTTATAGGATGAGTTTTCTACATATCATAAAGGGGCGGGCAGTGTTTCTCCTGGTGTAAGTCTTGGGTTTTTCATAAGTAGTATCTAAGCATTTCTATACTGGCCCCAGTAAAGCCAAAAGAAAATACTTCAGAGAAGTAGTCACTCTGCTTCTTTCCCTCTGGTAATTCTAATGCAATGTTCACCTTGGTATTTAAGTGTTGTTCTTCATCCCTGATATGCTGTATAGACTTAGTAGTGTCACTCATGAATGCTTCGGAAAGCAGTTTAAACCTCAATGCTATAAGGAAAAATATCTTTCTAATCTAAGTGGTATACGAAGTATGAGGTTTATAGCTTTTATAAGTTTTTTTTCTAGCTTGTGTGACTGCATATGCTAGTTTCATTTATAAACGCTTCAGCAAATAAACGTATCGGCTCCTCTGATTTAGAAATGTTGGTAGAACCAAATTTAGGTGTTGTAAAGTGTTTCCAAATCTCACGATAATAAGCATCATGTTAATGTACATTCATAATAATGTATAAACTTCCCTGTATACTAAAAGTCAGATAGTCACCTGGAACATGTGCCTGCTCAGGGGCACTTTTGACAGTATGTTTCCCGCTCCCCCAAAACCGTCTATGTGTGAGCTCCTCAGAGTTTGGATTCCTCTTGAGCAGATGGGTGGAGGGAGAGGCAAAGAGTATGTGGTTTTAGCTGCACTCCCTATATATCAATCAGTTTAGCAAAGACCAATAGCAGATTTACTACCCTTCTGGAGCAAGAAGATAGAAGAAATCATGTCTATTGGAGCACTACCCCAAACTCTGGGCACATTGCAAAATCACAGGCTATCTACTTGTCCCAATATTACCTTACTTCATTGAGTTCCTAAGTTTAATATTAAATTGTAGAAAAATCCTTTTATCAATTTAAAATGCTTATTCATTTAATTGAATTGTGATTTACATTATAGTATAGGATAACCAGCATTCTTAAGTTGGCCTTATTTGTACCACAAAAACTCATGAATTCTAGTGGCATATATTGCATTAAAATTCATAGTTCCACATATGTAATTTACGCTTTATTTTGAATTTTTTCAACAAAAGGTTCCATTATAGTCCAAGAAGGCAGATTAGTGAATCCATATAAATCTTTTGGTCCTCTTCCAACTTTCAATTTGTATTCTATGAAAACAAGTCCCAGTGCTCAGATAAACAAATGGTCATTTGAATGGCTGACTCCAAAAAGGTGGTCTTGTGTGGTAGAATTAGGAAATCTGTCATTTCTTCTTTAACCAGCATAAATCATTCTGTCAGCTGACTCCAAATATTCAACAGAAAGATTAGTAGCTAGGAGCTGAATTTAAAGTCTCAGCACCAACAATTTTGAAGATATACTCTGAATGGACAGCAGCTAAATTCTCCTCTCACTCAGACTGATGTAAAACTGGAGTCACTTCAATGGAATCAATAGAATTATAATGTTGTAAAATTGGTGCAAGGTCAGAACCAATACCAATTTAAAGTGATCACACACTATTTAGAAAATAGAAGACGGACAGAGCAGTCATTTGAATTTTTCCATCTACCTCATGATATTTCTGAATATCTTACTATTTGCCCTAGGATTATTGATGGAAAAAACAGCCACTGGAGGGACAGTTGGGGAAAAAAAACAACATACCCCCTCAGCTACCGTCCCACTGCATAAAACTTGTTTTAAAAGGAGAAAGGCCATATAAAATAAGAGTGTCCATAAGGGATTTTCTTCCTTCTGCACAGTGACGTTTTATTGAAAAGACATGCTCTGTATGAGAAAAATATAGCATTTTCAGCAAAAGGCCCAGCATTGTCAGCCTGGATGCAAAACATAAAATTGGCCTTGACATCAGACAATGAGCTCCTGGCAACATTATGTCTTCTCCTTGCAGTTGTCTGTACAAATCACATACCTTAAAAAAAGCAATGTGCATTATATCTAGGTTTTGACCGAAATCAACTGATTACTAAACCATTTCTAAGTTTGTGGGACTATCCAATTTTCCTTTCCATCTGTAATTAAGTGACGAAGAATCAAATCCTTCTGCCATTGCAGACAGTGGAAGTTTTGCCATTGACTTCAGTGAGACTGGGATTTGTTCCCTAGCTCATAAATATAAGCTGTTTTTCTTCAGGTGTAAATGTGTGTGCTGGGCAGATTTCAAATGTTAGAAAAATAGAAATATGAGTCCAAATTGTATTCTCGGTTACACCATTGCAACCCCCAATATAGGATGAATGA
The DNA here is from genome assembly GCF_013100865.1 of Trachemys scripta elegans. Classification (NCBI taxonomy): domain Eukaryota; kingdom Metazoa; phylum Chordata; order Testudines; family Emydidae; genus Trachemys; species Trachemys scripta. The sequence goes on along the minus strand of NC_048302.1, from coordinate 103,904,839 downwards.
TTTGTCAAGGCACTACATTTATTAACCAATTAATAACAGACTAGGCTGGACTTTTAGCATAGAGCACAAAGGAAGGAGCAATGCAGACATGCCCAGCCCAGAGGGAGGACTGGGAGGAATTTTGCTTCAATTCTTCTCAACTGTGCTTGAGGAGGGCCGTGTAATTTACTACCCCCATTAGAGGATATAGTATTCTCTTGTGCAGCCAGCCATTTGTCTGTGCATGTTAGGGACACAGTCATGCATCTGTCCCATCTTAGTGCCACCCTGCCAGGTTGCTCCCAGGGAGAAGGATCTTGGCTACAACCCCTTCTTTGCCCTGAGTGCTAGACCTGCATTTTTAATTAGTCTTTATGTGAACTATGCAATGGGATATGAGGAAGAGTTCTTATGCTCTCTCGTGTCCCTGTGTGACAGCATAGTGGCAGGGCATAGCTAAGACAAATAATACTTTCATATGAGGATTTCTTTAGGAAAACAAAGAGAGGATTTCAAAGTGCTCTGTGATTGTAAGCAACTGCAGATAGGGACTGTCTCATACTCTGCAGTTGTACAGCATTTAATGCAATGGAACCTGATTTGTAGTTTGTAGTTCAAAATGCATACTAAAGAACAAAAAGAATAACATGTTCTTGCACATTATGCTGTCTCATACTAAATGAATCAAACCTACTATTGACTTTGCTTACTAAAATAGTATTCTATTACTATAGGTTGTGTCTGTAAAGAGTAAAAATGGCCCCACTACACCAAGTATTTAGGCCCCAAGGCACTTAAGCATATACTTATGCATGTACCTACCTTTAAGTACATGGGTAGTACCACTGAAGGTAATGGGACCATTCACATGCTTCAAGTAAGGCAGGTGTGTCAGTGCCTTGCTTAATCAGGGCCTATAGGAGAAAAGAAAGCATTTTTTGTTATTTTTAGAAATATATTTGAACTACAAAGGTTTAAAGTTTGATTAAATACCTATATCTCTGAATAGGTAGAGGGATAATATAAATACACTTCTTCTTCTCCTTCTTCTTCACTTTTCTGCCTGTCCTTCTCATTCATAACCTCACCTCAAAAGAGAAAGAAAGGTCATATTCCAAATGGATTGATAAGAAAAGCCTATTTGAAGAGGTTCTCCTTTAAGCATACCTGGGGGTGGAGTAAGGCTCAGAATCAACCTCTTTTCCAGCAGAAGCAGTGAAGTAGTTACACAGCCACTAACTATCTGCCAGAAATTCTGTTCCCCTTCACAGTGAAGTGTCTTGGCCTCCACGCAACAGCTATCTAACAACTCAGCAGATACTTTACTGGCCATAAAAAGATAAAACCTTTTTCCCCCCAAGACATAGAGACTTAAAAAATGTACAATGACATAAATGTGTGCAGTGACATTATTATAACATGCAGTCACGTGTTAGGGATACAGATGCTGAAAGCAGTATTATCAGATCCCTTCCACAGTCAGAACGAGGCCCAGCATTTGATTAATCACACAAGGAGTTTGCTGTGTGTTTGGTATGAGGGCGGGCTCAAAACACAAAGGGTATGGCTACAATGCAAAAAACAAACAAACAAACAAAAAAACAACCTGCAACAGTAAGTCTCAGAGCCCAGGTCTAGAGATTTGGGCTTGCAGGGCTCACACTATTAGCATGAAAAAAATTGCTGAGCAGATGTTTGGACTTGGGCCGGAGCTTGAGCTCTGGGACCCACCTTCATCTCTGGGTCTCAGAGCCCAGGCTTCAGCCTGAGTGGGAACAGCTACATTGCTATTCTTTAGTCCTGTGGCTTGAGCTCCACAGGTTGACCCAGGCTCTGAGACATGCTGCCATGTTGTTGTTGTTGCTGGTTTTTTTGCAGTGTAGGTGTACCCAAAGTGTTTCATTCTGCATTCAGTTACATTAGTTTTATGCTGATATAACTGTGGGTAAAATTTTCAAACACACCTAAATCCCATTGTCCAAAAAATGAAAGGCGATGGGAGTTAGGCACATTTGGCCAGATGTGTGTTAGGCATCTAACGTGTTTAGGCACTTTTGAAAATCCCACTGTCTGCATCTTTATGTGCCTAAATACTTTAGAAAATCTGGTCCTATGCGCAGAGACAAAACTAGGTATTTTAGTGCCCATGGCAGGGTTTTTTTGTCATTCCTCCCCTCATTTTTCTGCCTCTGCAACTTTGCGCCTTGGGCAGCTGCCCCCTTGCCCCATCTTGATACCGGCCTTGCCTAACTGCCTACGTCATTTAGGAAGTGCGGCTTATGCTCCTAAGTCACTTAGGCTCCTTTGAAAATGTCATCTTAAATGTCAATATCTGGATGTGTTTCCAACTTAAGCTTCTCCAAAGTTCAGTAATATTCAAAGCTGTGGTTTGCTTTTTGCTTATAACAGTGACAGAGGCAGGCACCAAACTCAGATCTGAATCCTAAACTTCCTTGAAGTATAGGAATGTTGGGTATGGGTTTTCCTGGTTCAGGCCCATGTATTTTGGACATGTTTTTGTTTACTTTTTGCCAGCTGATGCTCCATTCTGTGACTTCAGCCAATATACAGTCAGTTATTCAACATCTCAAATTAGCAGAGAGAGGAATCATTAGGCTAAACTATTTTTGAGCATCCATATCGTTTCACCAGTCTCAAAGAAAGAAAAATGCAAATGTGTTTTAAAAAGTTTTCTTTTCCTGAAAAGGTCACTGATATTTATATTCTAAGTGGAGTCATAAAGCAATATTAAAATGTTCTGGGTTTTCAGAATTGTATGACTGTCTTTAAGTGTTCCTGCAGTGCATGACAAAAATGCTGACAGAGAACCCTCGGGCCACCTGCTAGGCACAGCAGCATTTACTACGTGCCACATTAATGGCTGAATGGCAAGTCTGACACCGAGTTGTGGAATAAAGCAGATTCTTTCACATCCTGCTATAAATGAAACTCTAGTGTTTCGGGACAAGCATCTATAACCACTCCAGAGAGCACTGCAATATTTATACTTTATATATATGACTTCAGTCTTCTATCTTCCTCCAACCCCCAGCTGAGAATAAGAAAAAATCGAGGAGTGAAATCCAAGAATTTAACCAGTGTTGAGAGGGGGGGCTTCTTGGGGGGGGTAGTTACTCCATTTTTATAGTCATATTACATGCTACAGATACATGACATTTTGACATTAGCTAAACTCTGTACTTGAATATAAAGGCAGTTGCTTCATGGATTACACAATTGCTGTTATAAAGAACTGTTGTTTCACTTTAGATAAAATCTACACATCTCACTGATTATGGTTTTGTTTTAATTATTTTACCTACTTTTTATTCAACTCTCTACTCTGAAGAAGTGGTTAAACTGGTTTATTTCTAAACCCACTGAAGATCTGATACTACTCTCCTGATTAAGACCCCAGTTCTACAAGCTGATCCATGTGTGTGAATCCCTATGCCCATGTATTCCCCCCCCCCAGTTGAGGGCTTCAGGGAGGCTGTGCACATTTGTAAAGGTTTAGCCCCATATGAGTCTGTTTGCAGCATAGGCTGAAACTCCTATTGAAGTTAATGGTGAGGAATATAGAATTGGCAACAACTGCCCTAAGGAATATATAATATATACAACCAGAAAATAACGTTGATATAATTTCAGATACTGAGTGACATTTTTAATAAGCTCCTTTAAACATTTTACTCACTCAACACAATGAAAAATTTTAATGTTAAATAAGTATGCATGCAGGTAGTACCTGTTTGGAGGATAAGGTTCTAACTTAAATGCAGTAATGGTCTAATATAATGCAGGGAGAGATTGTATCAGACAAGAGGAAAGGAGGGAGGTTTGCAAAGACAAGGCTAGGAGTGTGCCTATTTTTGCGGGTATGCACCAAGCTAATTACTTGAGTTTTTCTTATTTTTCTTTTATTAATTTATAATTTAATAGATTAGCCTGGGAGTGTGGGTTGTTTCGCCATTCTCCATCTCTATTCCCCACTTACTATAATCAGTTTCTTGGGTATCAACACATCAAGTCTGAAAGATAATTCTCAGCTGGAAAAGGAGATTGTATGCCACATACTGCTAGATGGGGCCAAGACAAATCCATGGTACAGCATTCATGGTACATACAGTTTCAGGTGTCTGCACAGAGCTGGGAAAGGTACCTTACTGAAAAGAGAACTCTTTCCGCTATTTCTCAACCCTACAATTACTTATGGAGATCAGCTCTGAAGTATTTGAGCATGCAGAATCCTTCTGGAAACAAAAAATATTTTCAATAGATAAAAGCCACAAAATGATCATGAAACATGTTCCATTTCTTCTAATTTATTCTAAATCAAACACTCAATAGTACAATATGTTTTAGGTTAATTAGTTTAATCCATTTTTAATTAAGCTGATGTTTCCATGCCAACAAATGGTTTTTAAATTGTTGAAATCTTGATGATTCAGAGTGTGACTAAAAAATTAATTACCTAAAGCATTATTTTGTTTAATTCTTTTAACCAAGATGTGAAATGTCACATTTGTAGCTAAGGTTCAGCTAATGGCTACAGTTCTGGTTCTGTGAAGGAAGTGTTAGATTAAACTATGCTCATACATCAATATGGCACCATGGTAACAGCTTTTCTAAAAAAAAAAAAAAATCATATTTAAGTAAAGGTGAAGTAGTATGTAAATATCCACAAAGAGTGAGTACCCCACAGTTTCTTAACTGATCACTAACTCAGAAAACTTTAGGTCATCTGTTTGGTATTCAAATAAATTACCTCCGAATTCCTGATTAGAGTCTGAGCAAATGTTGTGTCATTAGCATTCCACACAACAACAACAAGATGGAAAAGAAGAAAGTAGAGGCAGTAGTGATGGACAAATCTCAACTATGGTGCAGAATTTTATTCCTATTCATAGTAAATCAAAAGCAAATATGGCATATGATATGTGCAGCACATGGATCACATAGCACACAGCCAGCATGAGAGATCCATAAATGTAATATGTATCCACAATGTGAGACTTGTAATTTCCTGGAGAAAGTGTTTAGGTAGGCATAGATTGCAATGGTCACAGGAATATTATCAACAGGCCCTGTGTTGATAGATAAGATTTGGGAGAAAAAGATGGGACAAGGGACCAACAGTGTTGATGCCTAGGCTGGAAATTTTTCTTTAAAAACAGCCTTAGGAAGTTAGGTGCCCAAGTTCCTTTTAATTTAATTAAAAAATATGGAATGTAGACACTTAACTACCTTAGGTTCCTTTGATAATCCCAGGCAAGTGCCATTAGCTTCCCAAAAGGAAAAGGAAAGGAGCAAATACCATGTTCACTCCCAAAATAGCAATGATGTATCCCCAGGAATCGCAAAGGAGGAATCAGGGATGGTCTAGACAGTATTTGGTCCTGCCATGCGGGCAGGGGACTGGACTCGATGACCTCTCGAGGTCCCTTCCAGTCCTATAATCTATGAATCTATGAATCTATGAATTCTGGCTGTGTCAACTAACCACTTGTTAAATTTCCAAACAAGCACTTTTGTGCTTTTTCCCATGTTGCCCCTTGCCCTTGGGAGGAGCTCCCCATAAACAACTGCAAAACTACGTCATTACCCACCTTCAAATTCTTCCTCAAAGGTCTTCTTTGCCATTATGCCCACAACAAACTTGACAAGAGTTAGGCTATTAGGCTGCCTGCTGTGTTCATGGCATACAAACAGAATTTAGATTAAAAAAATAAAATACTTGTGCTTGAAGGTGCCAGTGTAACAGTATTTCTTAGAATCCAGAACCCACACAAGAATCAAAACCAGAGAAAGACAAAGCAGACTGTTTCCCAAGGCAGCAAAGTACAACTCAACATGCCTTGCTCTAGGCTGGCTCTTTACAGACTGAGAGCTGAAGACCCAGATAACATGCTTTACTATAGAGCTCTCTGGCCTGCAAGCAGGATCAGGGAACTCCTTACACTTGAAGTGATAACTTGTCATTTTAACACAGTTTTCAATATGCCACACTGACCAATATTGTCTAATGGATCACTTGTACTCCTCCGTTCGTCTATATCCATCTGTTGTCTCTTGTCTTGTACTTAGATGGCAAGTTCTTTGGCACAGGGGCTGCCCTTTTGGTTTATGTTTGTACAGCAACAAGCACAATAGGGATTCTAAGCACTATGGTAATGCAAATAAATATATACCTCTACCCCGATATAACGCAACCTGATATAACAAGAATTCGGATATAACGCGGTAAAGCAGTGCTCCGGGGGGGCCGGGGCTGCGCACTCTGGTGGATCAAAGCAAGTTCGATATAACGCGGTTTCACCTATAACGCGGTAAGATTTTTTAGCTCCTGAGGACAGTGTTATATTGAGGTAGAGGTGTATATACTTTGCCACTTAGCTCTCTTCATCTGAGGATCTCAAAGAGCTTTGCAAGTTCTGGAAAAGGCACTATATTTGGGGATTTACAGTCAAAAATGTGAGTGACAGATTGTCACCCTGGGGTGCAGTCTGGGAGCTCTGGGAACCACTGCACCCCTCTAAGACACACAGCTGGCTTGGGGACACAGCCAGCATCACTCAGGCCCTGTTATCACCCAACACAACATCAGGTGGTGCCACTCACCCACACTGGGCTACCTGAGTGCAAACAGCAGACACCAGCCAATTTCCCAGCTCCCCAGGCATGTACTCCTCTCCGGAGTACAAACCCAAAATTATACCATCTTGCAATGCACAGGGATCTGTACAGTATAAACTCATTAATAAAGTTTGCCCCTCCCTCAATGCGGAGAGGACAATGCACACTTGTGTTAACCAGGCTGAGATTTTTCCCTAGACATTTTACTTAAAGGCACACTAGTTTAGGTTAAAACATAAAATAAGTTTATTAACTACAAAAAGATAGATTTAAGTGATTATAAGTGACTGCAAACAGATCAAAGATGATTACCTAGCAAATAAACAAACTCTCAATCTAAGCCTATAATTCGAGAAAGATTGGATATGAATTAGCAATTTCTCACCCTGATTGATGATAAAAGCAGGCTTGCAGATGCCCAAGGTACAAGCTGCACTTGCTTTGCAGCTTGGGATCTCCACCCCCATTCCAAGTCCTTTTCCTTAGGAGCTTCTCTTAGGTGTTGAGTTGTGGGGGAATGAAGAAAAACAGATGATGTCACTCCCTGCCTTATATAGCTTTAGGATATGGTGGGAACCCTTTTATTCCAAAAATAGTTCCCAGCCCAGTTTGTGGAAAAATACCCAAAATGGATTCCAGAGACATGTGGTCTAGTCACATGCCCTTGCGGAGTCATGGCAGCCCTTACTTACAGGCTGGCCCAAACATCCACAGGAAGGCTAAGCTATTCCACAGCCCATTGTCTTTGTTAATTAGCCATTAGCACTGTCTGGCTTCTTTATTGTTGTACCTGAAAGGCTGACTGTGGGTGTTTTCCAGAGTATGCCCATTTGAAATACAGATCCATAGTCAATATTCAAAACTTCAGATACAAAAATGATACATCCATACAAGTAGGATAATCATATTCAGCAAATGATAACTTTTCCAACGGCACCTCACATGACTCATCTTGTACAAAATGCATCATAATTATGCCATAATCATATCATAATAATATTACTATGATGAATATGGGGTATAGTTTCACAATGTGCTCCTTCCTTCAGAAGCTATCCACATGTGATACAAGTTTCAGGTTCACACCAAAGTAAAGAAGCCTGAATGAACCTAACAGCACTGTGAACATGAAACCATGCCAACCAACCTACTGGGAGGGTTTGCTGTATCTTGTGGTCACTGACATTGTCAGGTATTGCATTGATGTAATGAAAATATTTCAAAGCTTCTGGGGCTATAGTGTAGTGAAAAACTTGTTCTCACTGTGGTTGTGATATGCCACTCTTTTACAGACAACCCTGATTTTAAGTCAGATGTTTTATTTATTCCTCCTCAAGAATGGGCATGAAGAAAATAAAGATTATCATGTCATGGTTAAAAGTAGCAACTTTTCTACCTTTTAAAATGCCTTATTAAAAACCACTAAATTGTACTTCATATTGAATCCTTAACTTTACAAAGACTGATACCAATTTTGATGCTTGTTTTCTGATTTTAATGAGCATATCTACTGATATTTATTTCAGAGGGTGGAGAGGTATGGTTCTTGGTTTCAGGCTGCTTCAATTTGGGAGATGATCATTACTGTGTTTAAAGTCTAACATCTCTGATTAAGCCAGAGTATGACACAGAGCAAACATTTATTGCCATTGATTTAAAAGAGACAGTTATAATTACTGCAGATGGATAGAAGTCAACTGTTTAACAACAGATGAATTGCATTTCTGAGGGCGCATGCCACAATTTATCTTCATTTTTCCTGATGTTCTTCCCATCAAAGTGCATATTTTTGAGAGCACAGAAATAAATAATCTCTTCAAGAACAAAGTGAGAAGTGAACAAATTCAGACCACCTAATCCTGCTATCAAAGTAACACAAACTACAAAATGATGCAAAGCTCCAAAATTATTTTGAGACAACTAATCCATTTTGTTGTTATGGGAACAAGAATAAATGGCAGCCTTATTTTTACACCAGAAATTGTAAACATTATTGTCAGTCAGTAAAACTAATTAATTTTAATTACAGATGTCACATGAAGATCTGGGAACTTACAAACAGAAGTATTAATTATCAGAGCTGTATATAAAAAATTAAGAGTTGGAAAAAGTTGCAAAAGTGAAATGTTTGTGATTACAACAAATTTGGTGTCACTAACAGCTATGACATAAGGCATTTTTTTCGATCATAGGGAAAAAATGCTTTTTATCTTAAAAATGTACTGCAGACTACCATTTTGTTAGCTTGAAAAGCTTAATCACAAAGACAGCAGCAAATCATAACCAGTAAAAAGTTTATGCAAAAGAATCATGTAAAATTAAAATTTTGTGACATTCATTAGAATTAATGAAAAAGTATACCCTGGCCAGAATATGTCAACTTTGGGTGAAAATCTGTTAAGATGCTCGTAAATGTCTTGTAAAACAATACTTAGGTGCTCCACACAGTTTTAGTAAGCACTGACCTCAGAGCTGTATGGTACAGACATACTAGAATACTGTGTTCTGTTTCAAGGGAATTCACAAGAAAATCTGTCATTTGTCATGACATTTCTCAAAACGTGAAATTTAAGAATGTATTTTCACCCAGAGAAACTAATTTTCAGTCCAAAAGCATTCCCTCCTCCCATGTTATTCAAATTATGCAACAACCCAAAATGATTTTACCAGAAGTAACCCTTTTGGTAATCTCTAATAAGCAAGGTACACATAGCTAGTGAGCTATCATCACTCCATGTTAAGGTGACCAGATGTCCTGATTTTATAGGGACAGTCCCGATTTTTGGGTCTTTTTCTTATATAGGCTCCTATTACCTCCCACCCCCATCCCAATTTTTCACATTTGCTGTCTGGTCACCCTACTCCATGTACACAATGCTTGATCAGTTTTGAAGAGAATATGTCTTTCATGGGAGGTGACATTTGAAATCATACTGAAATATTGATGTTCAAAAGAATGCTACTGCAATCTATCACAGCAGAGATGTTATGGTGGTTTCCAGCAACCCAGGGATTAAGTTTCCAGGATGTGGGATGTGGATGGTATTCTCTCTATTTCTTATTTTGTAGGCCTAGCCATATCCGCTGGTTAGTGAATCAAATTGTATTGTCTCATTTGCTGCCAGTATATATTATTTGAGTTTTTGTGAATGCATGAGCATGAATACCCACAACCACATAACTTTCGGACAAAAGCATGAGCTTTATTGAGACTGGAATAGCCTCTAAGGGCTAGGTTCACAAAAGTACCTAGACACCTAAGTCCAACATTTCAGCACCATTCTCAAAACTGCTGCCCAGCAGCAGCCTAACCCTGTATGCCCCTAAGTTTCTAGCAGTTGTCAGGCTGTGAATAAATCCTGATACTGGCCCACAGCTAATGAGCTGCTTGAAGCTCTAGTCATGCTGTCTGGAGTGATTCAGGAGCGATCTCAGGGCAGACTGTCTGAAAGCAAGGCAGGCACCCCAAACTCATGGTATGGTCTACAATTAGATTTCACCAACCCAGTAATAAATGTGAACTCCTGTATCACCATAATAATCTTACCATGGAGTCACAGACAGTCCCCTGGACTTAATGATAAATGGTCACTTAAACCAAAAATCACTAAATATTCAGGTTGCTCCCAATCCCATGTGACCAGTCACTTACCACAAGCAGGTGCCTATTTGTGTCCCATGAGTCAGGTGGCTAAGGGCCAGATCAATAGGAGAGTTAGATGCCTAAGAACCTTTGTGAATCTGGGACCTAAACTCTGCCCCTTTCCCCTGCATTTCATTCCTGGGTAGCTCAGATGGTTATCCAATCAACTTGCTACCTTCTGAAAATTCCTTCTTTCAGTGCCAAACTCTCTCTGTGCATTGTGTGGAGAACCTGGGCACCTAACTCAGTGCTGGGAATTTCACTACGTGACAGAGTGAGTAGGCGGTAGGCATTATAACACCCAACTTACTTATATGAATCTGGCCCTGAAGGCCTATGAGCTCAAAGTCACACAAGACTTTGTCTCCCTGGTGTACCAAGACTCAAGAAACATCTAAACCACAATCAAAAAGTGTGGTTCTGCTCTGAAAAGTCAGTCTGTAATCATGGCATTATGGGACACTATGTTTATTGGCTGCCAATGATTTCCCTATAGCAAATGGCTTAGATTACAAGTAAAAAATAATTTCTAAATTTCTAAAATGTGACATCCCTGTGAACTCAACATATGTTTTCAGTGCTGGTCTGGGTTCTTTCCTTGTGACACATCATTACTGGTTAAAAAAAAAACACACACACATAAGCCAGTGGGTCCTCAGTAACATCTGTGGAACCCATGGGTGTAGGGGCTAATGACCCTGCAATGTCAATATTGTGGGGGGTGCTGAGGGAAAAAGCAATGGAAATTTATTTTTCTCACCAGATCAGATTTGAACAGGGAATAGATTTGTTGAGTAAGAAGGTGACATTATTGCATAGTCACTTTTCATAGTAGAGTCGCACGTGAAGGCTTGGATGTTTGTTAACCAAAGAGTATGTGGGCAGCCATGGGGGGCCTATATCATGATCAGTGAAACTGGAGCCAGGCCCTAGGGACAGTTATTGAGGGGATACCAGAAAAACAGGGCATGTGGGGAGTTAGGCTGGAAGCAATTTAACCACATGGACAAGAACAGCCCACAGGGTTTAATAATATTCCATTTCTTCAACTGAACCTGCATTCAGCTTCACTCTTTCTTAATGAAACATGGTGGCAGTATCAGAGTGGTGAGTTCTCTGAAGCGCAGCAGCTGACCGAGTGAGCCAGGGATCTAAGTCTGAAACCCCGCTGGAGCCCTGGATTTTGTGGACACAAACCTAGCCAAGAGATGGACCTGGTGGAAGGACAAGTTTAAGCTCTACACAGACCTGACCATGCAGGAGGATGATAACAGCGGGAAAGTAAAACTGTTATTTTCCGTTATTCTGGTGTGACATTCCCCTCTGGTGTTATCTGGACCACTGATGTGCTAGGTCACTCCAATCTTTGACTCTGGGAGCCAGTCTTACCCTATGCTGCTGTGAGAACTCCCACTCCTGGGCTGTTCACGCACAGCCCCTGGCATGTAAGCTGCTCCCAGTTACTTGCAACCGAATGACACTAGCCAATATCTCCAGTCCCAGACACAACCCTAGGAATCTCCGTCTTGCAGTGTCCAATTATGCCCTCTGGATGTTGCAAGCTTATATGAGTTCATCATTTTAACAAAGAAATTGATATGTACCAGGCTTGTTATCCCAAGGGGCACCTCTGACACGCTTCAAACCAAACACACTGCTTCAGGTAGAATAAACAAACATATTTATTAACTATAAAGATAGATTGTAAGTGATTATAAGTCAAAGTACAACAAGTCATATTTGGTCCAATGAAATAAAAGCAAAACGCATTCTAAGCTGATCTTAACACTTTCAATGTCCTTACAAACATAGATGCTTCTCACCACAGGCTGGCTGGTTGCCCTTCAGCCAGGATCTCCCCTGTGATAAGCACTTCAGTCGCTTGGTGTGGTGTCTGTAGATGTAGGTGGAAGAGAGTGGAACAGCATGGCAAACATATCTCTCTTTTATCATGTCCTTTCCTTCCTCTTGGCCTTGCTCCCCCTCCTCCCCCACACACCTTCAGAGTCAGGAGAGCATTACTGAGTCTCTCCAAGCAAGGTTGAGCAATTCCCCGGGTGTGGCCTCATGCAGGTGAGTCATTGCATTGTAGCCCCCTTGCTGGACAATGGTTGTTGATGGGTTGTTTGACACCCGACTTGGGCATTGGTTACTTTCCTTGCTGTTGCCTCTGGGGAGCTAATATCTGGCTATCAGAGGGGTAGTCGTGTTAGTCTGTATCCACAAAAACAACAAGGAGTCCGGTGGCACCTTAAAGACTAACAGATTTATTTAGGTATAATATCTGGCTGATTTCTTCAATTTACAGCATGTTTTAGTGACAACCATACTACACAATTCTTATAACTTCATATGCATTAATGATATACATATATGGATAGAGAAATGACTTTCAGCAGATCATGACCTTTCCCCTGATACCTTTCAAGGCATGCTTTATATGTAAGATCACAATTATATGAAAATGAGGGGCTTACAGCATGCTCCCCCAAGGCATAGAATGTCACAGGGAACAAGGCAGAGAGATCTGCACCACTCTGAAACTTGCCACTGCCTCAAGCCTCACAACAGTCCTAGGAGCCTTGTGAAACTATTGCTCCCCAATGCAAAACTAAATTGCGGCCCAAGTTTTTTACAAGAGACCAATCTGAAGTGAAGGGGCTAGACCCTTATGATACAACCTTATGCACACTGGTTGCTATGTGCAATTTTGGGGACTTGGCAGACTCCCTGATTTGGGACAGGATAGTCTGTGGCACTTAGAATCATCACCTACAGGAGTCCCTGTGCTGGGAAAGTGGTCACACACTAGACAGATGCTTATACATGGTGCAAGCAGTAGAAGTATCAAGAGAAAGGAAGAAAGCCCTAGAAGACACAAGACCCTCAGAAGTACATACAGTGAGACAACAGCAAAGGAGAGCAGGTGGCCAGGGTTCCATACCCATAGTGAGATGAATTTACTGTGGGAGACAAAGTGAGTAAAGGAAAAGTACCTCACATTTGACCAGCATTGCAAGGAATGTGGCAAGTTGAACCATTTTAGCAGTGTGTGCAAGAATAGAGGAAGGTCCCAGAAAGATTTTGTACAAGAGGGAGAGGGCATCGAACAGTGGTGATGACATCATGATGCTCTCCTTGAGTCTGGGAGCATATGAGATTCAGGCTGATGGGACAAGAAAGCAACAACACCACTTTCCGTGCATGCAAGAATGTTAACAGGGAAACACCATGTGTGATTTCAGCTGGATAGCAGGGCCTCCAGCAATGTGATTTCTTGAGGTGAATTGGACTCAAACACACCCATTACAAGAGCAGAAATATTCTAATAATGTACAATGAGAGCATAATGTATTCCTCAAAGAAACGATCCCATAAAATAATAGATGGCATCAACCGAAGTTTGTGGTGGTGGATGGTAAGCACCATAGACCCTTCTTGGGGAATACAGTTATACAATCCATGGACCTGATCACAGTGCAGCATCAGAATGTTATAGCTGCAGTGCAAGAAGCAAAAGGAGAAGGCCCAATGGGCAATAGAGACTATTTTAAAACAATATAGAGATGTTTTCAAGGGTGATGGGTGCCTCGACAGAAAGCTGTGATTGGAAGTAGAACCCATAGTGGAACATGTGTGCCAACACAAAAAAAATTCCAATGGTACTATGTAATCTAGTATGCATGGAACTCAAAAGTCTGCAGAGTAGGGTTAAGCAGCACTGTGATGGTGGTGATAGTAAAGAAACTATCAGGCAAATTACACCTATGCATAGACCCAAAGCCACTGAACCAGCCATTACAAAGATGCCACCATCCACTCCCACAATTGATGACATCTTGCCAGAACTTTCCAAAGAATCTTTATGGTCTGTGATGTAAGGACAAGAACATAAAACTCAGCCTAGAAAAAAATGTGACATAAACAGCATGAGGTGACATGCATTGGATGCGTGTTTAAAGCAGGGAGAATGAAAGCAGACCAACAAGACCAAGGCAGCCAGAGAACTGCCAGCTCCAAAGCATATTAAAGGAATACACTGCTTCATAGGAATGATATTTTTTGTCCAAATTCTGCCCATACCTTGCTGCAGTAGCAAAACACATATGTCAGCTCACAAGGCAGGATGGTGAGTGGGACTGGGCAGGTCCCCAACAGCAACCATTTTACACACTGAAACAAACAATAATGCATGCCCCTGTCCTGAAGTACTACCAGCCAGGAGAGCCACTGACACTCTTGTGTGATGTATCAGAGAAAGGATTGGGTGTAGCTTTTTCAGGGGAGCAGCCAGTCACTTATGCCAGCAGAGCCCACATAGGAAAAAAAGCTTCTGGCTATAGTATTTGGAATGACGTTATTCCAGCAGTACACCTATGGTTAGCAAGTAAGAGTGCAATCAGATCACAAACCCCTAGAGACAATCATGGCAAAGTCCATTTTGGCTCTCCAAGGAGAACAGAGTGTTACCAAACAGAGGTCAGATATTGTGCAGGATTACTACTGGTGTTAGCTGACACACTTTGCAGAGTATATGTATCCAGCATCAGCAAGTTGGGGGAAGGGAATCAGGACATTAAATCCATTAATATGCTGTTCTATCTCCCAGTTTGAACAGCAAAGCTGATGGAAATCAAAGAGGCTCTGGAAAAGAACATCCAGCTACAGACAATCAAGAGATTGTCTTGATACTAGCATGGTGCCCAGAAGACAAAAGTCAAGTACCAGCAGTAGCAGAACCTTTAAATTAAAGATGAGTGGAGTGTGCAGGATGGAATCATATTTTGAGGGCAGAGGGTCATTGCCCATTGCCTCTGCCTCATTACGTGAGGATGTCCTGCAAAAATTACATGCCTAACACCTGGGTATTGACTTCTGTCTTACATGGGCCCAACAGTGTGCTTGCTGGCCAGGAATGAATAAACAACTCTGCTCCTTGATAGAAGTTGTGTCATAACTGCCAGCAGAAAGACTATTACTACATGAGCTGCCCACTTGACCGTGGGTGGGAGCAGACTTATTTACATTCAATGAAAAGCAGTTCAAGATTATAGTGGACTATTATTCAAATTTTTGGGAGGTTGGTGCATTGCCTCATACAAGAAGCAAGACAGTGACTAGCAAACTGGAGGCCCACTTTGCAAGATATGGCATTCTGGATACTATATTAATAGATAATGGACAGCAATTGGCCTCAGAAAATTCAAGGAATTTACATGTGTATGCGAGTTTGATCTCAATGCTAGTATACCCACAGAGTAATGGTAAGATTTAATCAGCTGTGAAAACAGCTAGGAGACTGTTACACAAGACTGTTTCTTCCAGTTCATACCCCTTGTTAGCATTTGTTGCACATAAGAATACCCCATCACAGAGAGGCCAAAACAGTCCATCACACCCATTGACAGTGTGAATGACCAAACCCTGCTACCAATGAGGTGAGATCCGTTGCAGCCAGAAGGCTGGAAACATCATTGAGAGGAGATGGGTAATAATCAGATAAAACATGCATTAGAGTAGGCCAGGTCAGCCAATGATCTACTGGACCTGGAAACAGGCACTCCTATGAGGATCCAGCCATTAGAGAGATATCAGAAGGCGTGGACTAAAGGCGGCATGAGGTCATACAAGGTGACTATGCAAGACAGACAAGCGATCCAAAGGAACAGGAGGCAGTTATGGGCCCCAACACACAACACCCAGAGAAAGCCTAGAGATCATGGAACAGAGAGACAGAGAACTATCCATAGGCAAATCCGATATGGAAGGAGGAGACTCCACAGAAAGATAGCTTGCTAGAGTTGGAGCAAGATGACACGTAGGCAGAGACAGGTAGCTCCTGGTGTGTCTGCCTGTTGAGGAGACCAAACTATCTCAATGACTGTGTAACCAGCTAAGCCTAAGGTGAAGACAAGACTCCAACTTGGCTGTGTGTTAGCAAACTCTGGCCAAAGAGACAGGGACTGGGTGTCAATTATTTATATTAAAAGGTTTGTAAAATAGAGAAAATGTATCACGATCAGTGGAACTAGAGTCAGAGAGCCCATGTTCCTTGGACGGACTGTCTTCGATGGGACACCAGGAAAACAGGGAATGTGAGGAATTGGGCTTGAAGCAACACAGACACATGGATAAAGCAGTGCATAGGGTTTAATAAAGTTCCACTTGGTTCAACTGAACCTGCATTCAACTTCATTCTTTGCTAATGAAACAGGGCCCACAAGCTGCTTAGGAATGCTAGGGTCAACACATATAACCTGAGTTGTTTAGAAGGTGGAATACTGTTATAGTCAGCACAGGGGTTCTAAAAGCAATTTTCCTATGGCTTTTAATATGTTTTGGCCCATAATGCTCTTGCCAGGCCTTTTTAAAAGGGCAGATATAATTTTTATATGTAACTATTTCATACATTGATTTCTTTGGACTCTCAGTAGTTTAGAGATGAAGATGTACTCAAAGCAGAAAAAGAGAGTTCATGGACCTCTAAGCTAACACTAGGGTTGCTTATAAATCCTGCAATTTGTATTTGGGAATGTAACATTTGGATGTATTCATATCTGGAAGTGGCATAACATTAAAAATAGCATCAAATCCATTAAAATGAAAAAGAAAGCCTAGTGCTGTGTTTTAATTAATGTTAGGCTAACCCCGGGCTATGGGAAATGTCAACTGCAATTGGCTATGTCAAGCTCAGCCGCAGATGTGTGCAGTCCAGTAACAAAAATGATAATTAGAGGAAAGCAGAAAGAAAATAAAGCAGAGACCCTCTCACCAGCCCATGTAAAACTTAAGAGAAGCAGAAGCAGCTGCTCTTGTGCTGGATTGGCACAGCTACTGACACTGGCACTAAGCGATAGCTGCATGCAATGTTGGACTGGTTTTGCCAAGGAGCCTTCAGAAAAATAGAACTGTAAGACATATTTTTCAATGTATAATTTTAATATTCCAGTATTGGTTTCTTTTTGACCGTCCTTCTATGCATACAATGAATATAAATAGTAAAAAAAAAATCTCTTTCTCCCTCCTTTGTGCAGGAGATTGGCATCTGAAACTTAACTGTAGCATGTTCATTTTCTACAAATAACACTATCTGTTGTGCACCATTCCTTAGCAGAAAAAAATATTATTCAAAGCTCTCTGCTGATTTAAGAAATATTTGATTTATTCACTAACATTGCAGCTTCCGCCTTCCTCAGAGCATGGGACATACACAGGAAGGCAGCTGCTGGAAATCAGAATGTTATCTTTTAAATAAAGCATGCATCGAACTTCTGAATAGCATTTGCTTGCTGAAAGCAAGATGTGCAGCAGGTATATACCATTACCGAGGAGTGCACTCTATGGCAGTCTGTTTTCCCTATACTTTCAAATTCATCTTCATAAATACATGGTCTCACTGGAACTGGGAAAGCCCCCTTCTGTGCTGAACTCCTACTCAAATGGCCACTGTTTGGAGGGAATGTAATGTACTAAATTTGTTCTGGACACCTGCAACCACAGTCCAATTGCTATACAAAAAATAATTAAAAATATTATTCTATGAAAATGGACGACTAGACCGTTTTAGGCATGGCCTTGAATAGGGGGTGGAGTCTATCTATTAAACCTCTGGAAGAACATTGCAGATATTGTTCTTAAAAAAAGACTGCAAAGCCGTTGCAGAGCTGTTGTGCAGAGACTCTGCAGCTATGTAGGGATGAGTCATTCCCCTCTGCCTGTGGAACACTCCAGTGTACATCCATATCCAAAATGCAAGACCTGATAGTAATGGGAGACTCTGACCAGATATCTGTTGGAAAAGCAATATGGCAAAACATAAAATGTCCAGTAATTTCTTAGACTGTGTTGAGGACAGCTTCTTGTTTCAGAACATGAAGGAAGTAACCGGGAGGGCAGCCATTTTAGACTTGAGTCTGAAGATGGAAGG
The DNA here is from genome assembly GCF_013100865.1 of Trachemys scripta elegans. NCBI lineage: Eukaryota > Metazoa > Chordata > Testudines > Emydidae > Trachemys > Trachemys scripta. The sequence continues at coordinate 103,886,654 of NC_048302.1, read as the reverse complement.
CAACTTGAGCGAAAGTGATCATGAAATTATAAGATCTCATGATTCTAAGGAAAGGAAGGAGTGAGAGCAGTGGAATAAGGGCAGTGCATTTTAAAAAAACCCCAGACTTCAACAACAAATCAGAGAACTAGTAGATGAAGTCTGGTGTATTCATTTAGATTAATTGAATGGGTCCAGAGACCTAAAGGCAGTAACATGACCCTGTAACTGTCCAACATTAAACAATCTTAAACAATGTTCAGGAATTGGTATATAGAGACTGAAAACTGCTTAGTGCTATGCCAAACACATTAGGAAATTCATGCCAAAGGTTAGAAATTTATTGATTTATTGACACAAAAGAAGAAAAACAAGGCAAAAGGCACTGAAACTTAAATTGAGTGATTATGCAAAACAATCAAAACGCCTTTTTGGAGAGGGTAAATATTGGTTAAAGTCTCTTATTTGGTCAAATAGTTCTCATTGGTGGGAAAAAGAGAGAGAGAAAAGACAGGAGTAAGATAGTCAGGGACAGAAAGGAAAACACAAGGGAGGGCAAGACAGAGCAGGATCTCACACGTATCGGGTTGTGGTCCTTGTTGGTGCAGTGATGATGGTCAAGGATCCTCACTAGAGCATCAAGGTCTGGTGTTACAGCAACACAACTTCCCACAGTGATGGTAAAATTTTGGTTTTCTTCCCCAAAGTCTTTTTAATTGCCCCAAAGGCAATGGGTAGAATTGTGATGAGGTGTCTCTCCACACAAGACAGGTAAAATAGGCCAATTAACTGACAGACTGTACCTAAAGGAAAGCCAAGGACTGATGAGGCCTAATGGCTGATGTAGGAAGTTGGTGGTAGGAGAAGGGCTACAGGGAGGAGCTCAGCAGTCACTTCCTAGATAGCAGGGATTTGGATAGGTATAAGAAGGATGTCAAGGGGGAGAGTAAGATCTTAAATCTGCCCTTGGACTATAGATTCTGACAAGAACCCAAGATGGGGTGAAGTAGCCATAGGGAGTAGAAAAGCTCAGATGGTAACCCATAGAGGGGGGCAGAAGATAGGGAAGAAAGGTAGGAAAGACCCCAGGGAAACAGCAACAGGGTCAGAGCAAGCAACCATGTTCGCTGGGCATAGGGTCCCTAGGCTGGAACCTGGAGTAGTGAGTGGGCCTGGGTTTCCCTATCAGCCACTGGGAAAGTGGCAAAGAATGGGCAGTGGATCAGTTTGTCGAGTGAGACTTTGTTACCCCAGAAAGGGAGGATTATAGTGGAGGACTGATTCATAAAGAGGAAGCAACCTGAATCCAAAGAGAGAAAGGGACCACAGAGTGAGCAACCAAAGGGGGCATCAGACTGGTCAAGAGCTAACCCCCAGATGAGCCACAAGGAGATGCTACAGTAGTGAGTAATGAACCCTGTGACAGGAACAAGTCACCCTCTCATTATTTTGCCCACCAGTTAGACTTAATTTCCAAAACATCAATTTTGGTTAATTGATTTTCAATTCTCTACTTCTCTTGTTTATCAGTCATAATCTTAATACAGTCCTTGAGTGGTTCAATAAACCCTTTCTGTTTAAATTAATTCTGTCTTTCTGTTCCCTGCTCACATCTTCTCTCAAACAATTTTATATAACAGGTCATTGTGACAATTCATGAACCATTATTCACTTTTCCCCACTTAGGTCTAACAATTAAAGTAGGACTAATAATCCCCAGTTACTACATCAGGTCCCATGGGAAGAAAAATCTAAGGGGAAAAGGTGTTCAGGAGAGCTGGCAGTTCCTTAAAGAGAAAATATTTTAAGCCACAACAGCAAAATGTCCCAATGGAGAGGAAAGAAGATAGGAAGAATACTAAGGGGCCAATATGGCTGCATCGAGAACTCTTTAGTGACTTGAAAATCAAACAGGAATCCTACAAAGAATGGAAACATTGATTAATTGCTAAGGATAAGTACAAAAAAATAGCACAAGTATGTAGGGACAAAATCAGAAAGGCTAAGGTGCGAAGTGATTTACTCCTAGCAAGGGACATAAAAGCAACAAGAAGAGGTTCTATAAATACATTAGGAGCAAGAGGAATATGAAGGAAACAGTAGATCCTCTACTTAGTGGGCAAGAAGAGCCAATAATGGATGACATCAAAAAGACTGAGGTGTTTGATGCTTGTTTTGCTTCAGCCTTCACTAAAAAGGTTAATTGTGACCAAAGGCTTAAAACAATAAGTATTAACAACAAGGGGGAAGGAACACAAGCCATAATAGAGAAAGAACAGGTTAAAGAACAATTAGATAATTAGATAAATTCAACTTTGCAGGGCCTGATGAAAGTCACCCTCAGATACTTAAGATACTAGCTGAAGCTATCTTAGAAGCATTAGCAATTATCTTCAAGAACTCATGGAGGATGGGTGGGGTCTCAAAGGACGGGGGAAAGGCAAACATAGTACCTTCCTTTAAAAGGGGGAATCAAGGAGACCTGATGAATTATAGACCGGTCAGCCTAGCATAAATATCTAGAAAGATACAGGAACAAATTATTAATCAATTTGTACATACCTGGAGGACAATAGGCTTATAAAAGATAACAGCTAACATGGATTTGTCAAGACAAATCATGCCAAACCAACCTAATTTCATTTTTTGACAGGGTTACTGGCCTAGTGGATCGGGGAAGCAGTATATGTAAATGTGGCCTAGAAGAGGTTACTCTAAAGTGGGTACACAACTGGTTGAAAAACTGTACTCAAAGTATACTTATCAATGGTTCACTGTCAAACTGAGAAGACATATCTAGTAGGGTCTTCACGTGTATCTGTTCTGGGTGTGGTGCTATTCAATATCTTTGTTAATGATTTGGACATTAAAGTGGAGAGCATTTGTGGATGTCACCAAGCTGGGAAGGGTTGCAAGCACTTTGGAGGACAGGAGTAGAATTCAAAGTGACCTTGATAAACTGCAGACTTTGTCTGAAAACAACAAGATGAAATTCAATAAAGACAAGTACAAAGTATTACACTTAGGAAGGAAAAATTAAATGCACAACTACAAAATGGGGAATGAGTAGTACTGCAGAACAGGATCTGAGGGTAATAATGGATCACATATTAAACATGAGCCAGCAATGTAATACAGTTGCAAAAGAGGATAATAGCATTTGGGGGTGTATTAACAGGAATGTCATAAGTAAGACAGGGAAGCTAATTGTTACACTCTACTCAGCACTGGTGAAGCCTCAGCTTGTGTGTTGTGTCCTGTTTTGCGTGCCACACTTTAAGAAACATGTGGAGAAATTGGTGAGTCCAGAGGAGAGCAACAAAAATGATAAAAGGCTTAGAAAACCTGACCTATGAGTAAAGGTTAAAAAATGGGTATGTCTTGAGAACTGAAGTCTTGAGACTAGAAGACTGAGGGGGGACCTGATCACAGTCTTCAAATATGTTAAGGGCTGTTATAAAGAGGACAATAGTCAATTGTTCTGCCTGGTCACTGAAGGTAGGACAAGATCAGCTTAATCTGCAGCAAGGGATATCGGGGGTGGTGGGAAATGTTAGATATCGGGGGTGGGGGGGGGAAATGTTTAATTGTAACGATAGTTAAGTACTGGAAAACATTTCCAAGGGTGGTTATGAAATCTCCACCTCTGGAAGTTTTTTAGAACAGGGTAGAGAAAAATCTCTCAGGGATGGTCTAGGTGTACTTGACCAGGATTTGACCGTTTACTAAACATGTTTTATACGGCATAATGGAATTAGCCGCACTGTATCAGAGCTATTATGCATGCAATATTTTATCCTACTTATGGCAATGGCACATACCTGATGTTTAACATGACAGTGACCTCCTTTACCCCATCCCCATAACTGACCTAGCCAGTTTTGCAATGGAGGGCAGAGGGGCTTCTTCCTGATGCCTGTAACAGTTTATACTCCAAAGCATGAGATTTGAGTATCCTCATCTTAGCACATCTTATCTTTCTACACACAGGATTCTTCCTTTCTCTGCACATTCTTTTCAAGGTTTGGATGTTCTACCCTCCACCATCTCTTCTCCTATTAAATATTCTGTTAAAAGATTTCATCTCAATGTCTTATAGAAAGAATTGTTATTTCCCCAGAATAGATCTTCAGCTGACATGGAAAAGTGTTTGTATGTATAAGAGAGAGATGTGGACAGCACAGAAAGAAGAAAGAGAGAGGTAGAGCAAGGTTAGGCAATTTGAAGATTTGAAGATTATACTCTTTCCACAATTTGGTAACAAGATTGTCAGAAGATCTCATTGTCCCGTAAGGTTTCATAATGTGGCTTGCAAATATAGGCTCTAGGAAAATAGATGCTGCTTCTTTTTACATTTGGCTAAAAATTCTCACCATTTAGGTTCTGTTACAAGACATTTTCAAGAACAATATTTCCTGAAATGTATATGTTCCTATCCAGAGAATATTACGCTCCTGACACACACACAGAGGAGTTAGAGTATTGTGTTTTTTATCTTTCTGGAAGGTTACAGTGTAGCACTATTTTATTTTTTAGAATCCAGAACCCTAAAACACAAGAACCAAAAAAACAAAGAGCAAGAGAGCAGGCTGCTCACTAAGGCAGAGAGGCATAACTCAACCCTGGCCTGGGGTCTTTGCAGAATGATGGCTAAAGGCCCAGATTGCATATTTCCATCAAAGCCCCCTAGCAAGCAAGCAGGGCCAGGAAACTCCTTACACTCAGAGGGAGTCTGTCATTTTAATACAGTTTTCATACTAGTCAATCTTGTATTACCTTCTACTTCACTCAAAGAAGGCATTTAACCAACAAAAATGACTAGAGTTTACAGCTCACTTTACAGCCCATTTTAACAAACACATAGGGCCAAATCTTAGTCCCAGGCACATTCAGAGCAGGCTGTGCATTTCAATTTTACCATGCAGGAAGAAACTGTTCCCCTGATAATCATAAAGAGGCAGCAGATGGACTCCTTAACTACTGCTACAGACTGAGGGTTGCAGTAGCCCCCTGAAAGAAGGGGATGGGGTGGATTTGTACAGTAAACACTATACTATTCCTTCCCCAGCCCCATTCATACAACTCTCCTCTATGTGCTATGAGCCCTGCAGCATCTTCCTCCCCCCTAATGCACAATGGAGTGGGTGTGTCATAGTCCTCTGTGCCCACAGAGAGGGAAGTGAATGTTTCTTATAAAAAAATTCTTTCAGTCATGAGGCTCATTAAGAGTAATCCAAAAAACACAAATTTGCAGGTCATTAATATTCTAATCTATATGTTCTTATCTGCACTCACCACAGTCATATTTAAGCACCTTTTATTAGTGCATTAAGCCATGTGATTACACAAGGGAAGAAGTATGTGCAGTGGAGTGTCTTGTTTATAGGCTGTCAAGCAACTAAAACAATTCGGCACGATTAATCGTGCAATTAATCACAATATTAAACAATAATAGAACATCATTTATTTAAATATTTTTGGATGTTTTCTACATTTTCAAGTATTTTGATTTGAATTACAACACAGAATACGACGTGTACATTGTTCACTTTATAGTTATTTTTGATTACAAATAATTGCACAGTAAAAATGATAAATGGACGCTACTTCCCGCAGCTCCCGTTGGCTGGGAACGGCAAACTGCAGCCACTGAGAGATGCAGGGGTCCGTGCCTGTGGACAGTCAACATAAACAAAATGTCTCATCACCCGCCAGCGGATTACCCTGATGGGCCATGTGCCGAAGGTTGCCGACCCCTGCTATAGTGTAATTGTTGGTTTTTATCATGGCACTCTTCGGTGCATGACACAGATACTAGCTGCATGAATCAGGCACCTTACTGGTGGACTTTTCTTGAGTTTCTCCGAACGTTCTGGGCCAGATAATGTACAGCTCCATTGTGCTTCCTGTATACTCAGTAACACTTTGGCAGAAATTTCATTTCCTAGCATAAGTCAGTCATTTATCCCCATCATACATTCATTTTAATGGGTAACCCTTAAAAACTGTAAAAAGGCATAGGTTCAATCCAATATGATGTTCAGGTTACAGCAAGTATTCCCTTGGGTTCAACCACCATTGAGATCTTATTCACACTCTCAGGGTCCAAGAACTAAAACTCCAGTCTTCTTTAATGGTGTTTCTTCCACACTTAGCAAGTGTAAGGGAGTCTTTTGGGAATCCAGTAATACAAGTACTTGTCCATTTGGGGAAAGGACAAACATTTTAGTAAGTAATAACATGAAATTATGTAGAAACCACAAAATGTAAGTGAGGAATGACCGAATCCTCAGTCTCTGTTAGTACTTATTGGTTGGCTTGTTGTGTGTCCTGAAATTCTGGCTGAAAGCAAAATCCTTATCCAAGTCTCACTCACAAATCAAGATAAAGTCTGCAATAGTCAAAGGTGAGCAGGCGCTCTCTTCAATTTGCAGTAAATGTCTGCTGTGGACTGTTCTGGTCTGCTGAGGCTACCTCCAGTAGATATGCTGCAAGCCAACCGGCCTGCTCCTGGCTAGCTCCAGTTCACTGTTGCCACCCAACAAGGTCTACTCCAGCCCATTGCTGCCTACCTACATCAGCTCCACAACACTGATTTCAGCTCTGATGGGATACCTGATTCAAAACTCCAATGTAGTGCAACTTCTAAACTGCAGACTCTTTCATGAGGTCCATATCACAGTAAGATGGTTAAGCACAATGTCCACTATCCCCTCTAACTTTCCGGGGGCTCAACTAGCCAATGTGAGTCCACCAACTATTAGATGAGTGTCCAACTTTCCCCAGGGTGTACCTTTCAATATATTCATAAACCCATCTGCCTTTTCATACACTCAGTTATATAGCCAAATTAACACACATTCTTATTAACAGAACCTAATGATACTCCAACTAGAACAGCTTTGAACACATTCTTATACTACATTGAACCAAGTGACAATTATGCAATTAAGGCTGCTAGCAGCTAGATGCCCCTTCGTCTTCCTCTTTTTTTCTCCACATGAGGATCTGGAGAGCTACTATTCCTTGAAAGCCTCCCAGTTCCAGGGCTAACAAACAAAGAATCACTTTGTGGGGTTAGAATATTGTTTCTGTTAACTGGGTGTACCAAGCTGAGGAGAGGACAGTCTTTTCTGTCTTAGTCCGTAAATTTAAATATTATAGTGAGATATAGATATTACAATTTATCAGTGAACATACATGAAGAATTAATACCACTACATACAACATAAGTGAAGGCAGACTCTGTGCAAGCCTTTTCATATGGTTTTTCCATATCTGACCTGCAACATCCTTGCTATTCCATTCCCATCTGACATTCACGTAGGTAAATGCTTTCAACAGAGATAATCAAAAATGGGACATTTTTTCTCTGATATTTTTGCAAAAATTAGTCCCTCCTTTATGTGTTGATAGATAGATTAGATAGATAGACATAAAGCACTTGCTGTCAGTTTTGTTGAATCAAAGGTCAGGATAATTGTCTGAACAACTTATGAATTCCGGTTGATACTGTGAAGCTGTTTGCTATAAAGACTGTTGTATCCTGAAATGTCTCTAGGTTTGTGTATCCACATTGGCTTACAAGCAAGAAAGCAGATCCTCTCCACACCAGGGAGAATGGGGTGTACTTAACACTTAATGACTACTCAATAGTTATGTTAAAGAGTAACTGCACCCTGGGGTAAACCAGTTTTCCTTTCTGAGGGCCTAGAGGGCAAGTGGAGAAGAAAGTTAACAAACAGAAGAAATATGCTAAAGTGTCAGTAGGGGAATATTTAAACAGATTCACAAAGTTTCACAGGGATACTTAGGGATGAGACACAGGAAGTTTGGGCATGAGGAAGACAGGACACAGACAGCCAAGGTGAGAGTGGACAGGCTGAGGGGGAAAGACTTCATGTTTCAGCACATAAGCAATGCTCTGCAGCAGAAGGTCCTGGACAGCTACAGGGGACTAAAACCTAAAATCTCTCTAGCGCATCATCAAGGATCTACAACCTATCCTGAAGGATGATCCCTCACTCTCACAGACCTTGGGAGACAGGCCAGTCCTCCCTTACAGACAGGCTCCCCAACCTGAAGCAAATACTCACCAGCAACTACACACCACACAACAAAAACACCAACTCAGGAACTGCAACAAACCCCGGTGCCAACTCTGTCCACATATTTATTCAAGGGACACCATTATAGGACCTAACCACATCAGCCACACCATCAGGGGCTCATTCACCTGCACATCTATCTACCAATGTGATAGATGCCATTATGTGCCAGCAATGCCCCTCTGCCATGTACATTGGCCAAACTGGACAGTCTCTACACAAAAGAATAAATGGACACAAATCTGACATCAGGAATTATAACATTCAAACACCAGTAGGAGAAAACACTTCAGTCTCCCTGGTCGCTCAATAACAAACCTAAAAGTAGCAATTCTTCAACAAAAAAACTTCAAAAACAGATTCCAACATGAAACTGTAGAACTGGAATTAATTTGCAAACTGGACACCATCAAATTAGACCTGAATAAAGACTGGGTCATTACAAAACCTAAACCTAATTCCCCCATACTAACTTTCCCCTACTGTTACTCACACCTTCTTGTCAACTTTTTGAAATGAGCCACTCATTACCACTACAAAAGTTATCTTTCCTCCCTTGGTATCCTACTGTTAATTGAATTGTCTCCTTAGACTGACCTCACACTTGGTAAGGCAACTCCCATCTTTTCATGTATTTATATCTGCTCCTGTATTTTCCATTCCATGCATCTGATGAAGTGGGTTCTAGCCCACAAAAGCTTATGCCCAAATAAATTTGTTAGTCTCTAAGGTGCCATAAGGACTCCTCATTGTTTTTGCTGATACAGACTAGCATGGCTACCACTCTGAAACAGGGGACTCTGACCCCAACCCCAGCCCAAAGAATGCCCTGGAGTGGTAAGGAAAATGAGGCAGGAGAAATGTGTGTAGGTGTCAGGGGGGGTGAGTGTCTTCTTCTTGCAAAAACTGCACAGGCCCCATGGCTATGCCTGCATAGTGTCTTTTCATTTTGTGTTCCCTACACTAATCTCACAACTGTCCCTCTGCAACACCCTATTTACACTATTCAACTAGCTTTTGGCCCCCTCATCACAATCTGAGGGTAACAGAAGACTTCCTGCTCTGTTCCTCTATCTGGTGAGGCCAACCACTTCCTTTCTCCTTCCTTCCCACACTGCACTTCCCTCTGTGCTGCCTCTTATTAGCCATGGGCTGATGGGGTAATTGGTTCAGCCAGACAGCCTGATTGAGTTATTACCCCCATCAGCTTTCTCCAAGGGAACTAATTAATATTAGAGTGATCAGAGAGCAGTCTCACCTGTTTCTGCTCTGCACTCTGTCATAGTAGGGTTTATTATTTTTGTATATAGCTGAGTAATTATTATGCTATTAAAGGGCAATACTGTGTTCTAGTCCTGTGCAAGGTCTGTATGTGTTATATGCTACACCTGACACCTGGTGCCTTGAAGTGTAAGCCAGAAGGCTCACATCTTTGGCTGCAGTTTTAGGAAAGGGTATATTTAAGCTACAGGAGTACCTTACAGGACATTTGCTGGATCTTTGGCCCTAAGGCATATGGACTTCATTTTCATGAAGAGATTAGACTGAGAGGAATCACACGCCAGGCAACAAAGCATAATCACTTTATTCCTGCAGTAGTTATTGCTTTGGGCAGAGGGGGGTTATTTCATGAATCTACGATGAAGTACAGTAACATAGGATCTGAGCCCAGCACCTGCAGTTTGTTTTAAAAATGTTAAAACAGATACAGGATACAAAGGAAGCAAATCCTATTGGAACCCCAGTGGTTTTGAACTAATAATCAGATTATACACTTAGTATATTTTCTGAGGTAGCCTAGGTTTTGGATTCATTTATTTACATAAACTTAAACAAATAAAAACACATTTCTAGCCTAAGTTTTGAGAAGTGATTAGTGATGTTTGGGAGCCAACTTAAGACAATTTACAAGGGCCTGATTTTCAGAAAATGCTGAGTATCAGCCCTGTGAGAGTCAGAGTCTTTTACCATGTCTCAAATTGAGGCACTCAAATCTCAGTTTTGAAAATGCAGGCCTTCTAAACTTTTTTTAGTATTACTTATTTGTTTATGGTAGCACCCTGTGATGCTCTAGGCACTTTCCAGACATTCAAGAAGGCACTGTCCCTGTTCCAAGGAGCCCACAGTCTAAAGAACAGGTATGTGTCAAATAAAGAAAAACAATGACTACTTTGCAACCAAGAGAAAGAACCATTGTGGGACAGATTTTATTGTATGCTAAGGCCATTTTGCACTCTGTAAGCACACAAAGGGGCTTTCAATCAGCTACAGGTGGCTAGTAGAGAATTCCCCCTGTGTACAGGAATGTTGCCTCCTGTGCCAGCTGCCCTTTCTCCACCACCCAATATAAGAAATGTCCCTCCATCCCCTGGGACAGAGGTGTCATAGGGAAGGAAGTGGCAGGGCAGGGAAGAGTGGAGCAATGCCTGAATCTTCCCTGGCCAAAAGTAAACAAATGATATTAAACCCCAGGATCAGATGGCCCTTAATCAGGGAACTGCAACTTGTCCCCCCACTTTTCTTTGCTCTGTGGAAAAACAAGGCCCAGATAGATACCTTTTGAGTTCTTGCCATTACTTATGGATGAGACTTTGAAGGGCTACCATTTCTGATCATTTGTTTTACTGGGCTTTGATCTTTGGATATGAACAGGTTTTCCATGATTTGCAAATTATGCTGTATGGCTTCAAACACAGCCCAAAGAAACTAGAATGAAGGAGTTTAGAATTCATTCCACCACATATTTTATATTCCAAGAACTCTTCCCCATAAAGCAATCCCAGACCATATGAACCAGGGACTTTACTATACTGCCAACATTTTGCCTGTAGTCTAGTTTTCCATCATTTTATAGACAATTTCTTGTACTTCTCCCATATAATCGATGTGTGGTGATCACCCTTTAAAACAAGAAGGGGCCCTACAGTTGTATTTAGGTTATTATTTAACATTTCTATATTTTTAACTGTAACCACACATTTGGAATGTGGCATACAAGAACAAAAAACACTAAACAGGACATTACTGTAAAGAATGTATGATATTTGTTTTCAAGCATTGACTTTTTAATGAGAATACTGTGGGTTCAATTTTCAAGCCCACTATGGCCCCTTAATTACACCTCCCGTGCGCCCCCAGCCTCAGTGTGCCGGGGGGATGGCATGGCCGGAACGCACCCAGCCACTGAATGCCGGGCTTATATAGCAGTCACAGCAAAATGACTGACCTAGTATTATTATTTCATCAAGTACAATTGGTTAATAACATAGTAAAAGATTCTGATTTGTTAATAACTTAGACTAATTAATAATTAAATCATACAGTGTTTTAATATCATGTGCTGCAAAGAGCCGAAGGAGACACATTAAAGAGCCACTTGTGGCTCGTGAACCTCAGTCTGAGTATCACTGCTCCAAAGCATTATCACAGACCAACCAGATTTGCAGTGCCATTTCTTACCACACGGCAACAATTTGATGTTTCCTGCATGACAAAAAAAAGAAAATGTCAAAAAGTGTTTCTAAAGATGGACTAGGTGGACAACTATTGCAAAGAAAAGACAATGACTGGAGACCTGTAGCATATATATCCCGAGTCTTCACAAACAGACATTTTAATTTCACTGTTTTATAAGGGAAAGTTGTGGGGAAGAGCTGCTATTACTGTGTGTGGCTCTTCAACATCATCACCAGGTATTCATCTGGTGCAGAGCCATGGATTTTGCCCCTGTAACAGGGGAAGGACTTTGCTGTTTTATAAATTTTACATATCCCCCTCTGTATAGGAACATGAAGGGGTTCTTTATTTCAGGAAATATATAGGGCATCTGCTGAAAAGGGTTATACTTTCCTAGCATTCTTGAGATGCTGAAAATACCTCAGCCTCCCTAGCAAATGCTTTCTATTTTTGCCTGCTTTGTGGGATTAGGGACAATATGAGGAATTGCCACTTCTCTTGGTCAGGGAAACAGGAACAGCTATGTGATAGTGACAGCAGCAGCAGCATAAAACTCAGAGAGACTCCTAGAATTTCCTGGAAATGAACCATCTGAATGATCAATATTGACTTCATTTTTAAATTGGACATAGTTGACATTCTGTAAGAAGAAACATTGAAAAAAACAATGTAAGACATTACATGATATCCATGCCTTAAGGTCTGAGGGTTCATGACTAGCCATGGCAGGGGAGCGCTTTGATGAGACCACAAGAAAAGTTTTCAGAACCATCAAAATGCTCTAAATAGAGATTCTGGACTAATTAGCAGAGAGAAATTTTCAGTCCCAGAGTTCCACTGCAGCTCCTCCACCACCACCATTAACTTATACCCACTAGACACAACCCAGTCACAAACCCCATCATTACCCATCACAACCACTCACCATCACTTAGGCCCCAACTGAACAAAGCCCTCTAAGTATGTGCTTAAATCCCATTGATTACAATGAGACTCAGGCACATGCTTAAACTTCTGCATAAGGGCTTTATTAAGTAAGAGCCGTAAGTTCTGCCTATACTGTGGGGAACAGGGAGATAAAGCTGCTTGCATTAGGGAGCATGCATTTCAGTTGCAGCTTGTGGCATGGCATCCTGGCCCATGAGGCAGCTACTCAGTCCCTGACGTACAGTCTGGCCAACTGGATTCCTTGCTACGTATACACCAGTATAAGATCTTAAATGAAGATGGTATTTCATAATTCCAGAAACTGATTAAAACATTCAAATACCAATTTAACTCTTCTTTCTGTTAATAAAAGTCCAGATTATTTGCCTGTTGAATTAGTATGACAGTAATAGCCCGGCACTCAGTGCCTAATATTTTCTGAGTTGGTTTGAATCTAATTCTGGAGGCAAAAGTTTAGACTGATGAACAAAGCTAATGAATTACTCTTGGGCCTTGGTACTTGAGTGCACTATAATTGTAGCATAATGAGATAATGAAGAGACTGTCAGTTTTTTTTTTTAAATATATATAATGTAGAGGGACTTGGGGAGGCAAATACTTGAAAACAGAGACTAGCAATTATTTTCTTTACTTACCCCCTTCCCGTTATCAGGCCAATTTCAGAGTTACAAGTAGCATATGCGATAGTGATGTGAGCCTGTGTATAAGGAACAAAACATACCACATGTAGGATATTCATGTTGAATGTGTTATACACAAAGCTAGCATTGCAGAAACAAGTTAGCTATGCAATGCTAACAGGATTTCAGTATCACAAATAATGCCTCTGAAATTATTTCTGTTTTAAGTTTTGTAGCTCAGGAAGTAAACAATGTTGCTGGAGACATTCCACAATTGATATCTGATGTTATTCCACATCTGATATTTATCAATAATACTACAACAACATTCTAATGTCATCTCAATTTAATTGTCATTATATTCATGCTCTCTTTAGTATGCTCTAAAGCAGGCCTGGGTGGACTAGTAAATTGCATGTAAGCTCAGTACACTTTGCAGGTGTCCAGTATAATGAACATTTTAAATAGTTATGCTCTAAGGTTAATTTTTCTGTAAAACTGCCCAGACATCTCCAGAGTATTCATTAGTAGAATAAAACAGAGACCTAATCCAGATAGATGCTAAAGGATTATCATTATTGCTGTAAGGATGACTTTGATAAAATTCTAATTGGTATTGCCGCATGGGGACTGAACAAATGAAGCAGATTATGATAAATACTAGGTTTCGTACCTACCCAACTGCATTCAGAGACTGGGGTAAAATAAATAGATCAAATTCATCTGAAAGCAGATAGCTACTGCAATTTATTGTGGAATTTCTTTGAAAAAATAGAATTATACTGAACCAGAGATAATTATGCCAAATGTCACACAGTAAAATTGAACTAAAACACCACGGGATCAGTCATTTTGCTTTTAACAGCATCTTCACTGAAAATGGTCTTTTTTTTTTTTTTCCAGTAATCTGGGACTGACAAATTTATAACCTATAGTTAAACAGACTCATCCATAATAAAATCAAATAGTTCATTGACTTTTCTTTTCTACTCACATTACGGGTAGGTCACTTAATCAAACATAAGAAAAAGTTTGTCATATTAATCAAATAAAACCCTTTAAACTTTTTTGTTTAAAAATCTACAACAGATAAGATTTTTATCTCACTACAGCACGTCTTGTAGCTAAGCATTCTACTGCTTCATAGCATCTCATTATAAAAGAGTTCATTTTTTTTTCTCTCAGCAAAATATATTAATAGCTTGAATATTTATTTAGAAAAATATAATACTATCATCCAGTTTCTGTCCCTTTGCTTTGCTTCAACATGAGTAACGGTAGCAGAATCTAGCCCTTTAACATTTTTATTGGAGGATAGTTACTCTAAAATATTGCATTCTTTTTGTACTGTCTAGATGTAACATAAAAATACTATATTTGCTGCATTTCTTTATGTGCAATATCCAAACTGATGGACAGATCTAGATTATTGCCTACATTGGTAATGGCACTTTTAAGTTACCTTTAATTTCAATGTGTATATAGCAACAGAGGGTCCTGTGGCACCTTTGAGACTAACAGAAGTATTGGGAGCATAAGCTTTCGTGGGTAAGAACCTCACTTCTTCAGATGCAAGTAATGGAAATCTCTAGAGGCAGGTATATATCAGTGTGGAGATAACGAGGTTAGTTCAATCAGGGAGGGTGAGGTGCTCTGCTAGCAGTTGAGGTGTGAACACCAAGGGAGGAGAAACTGTTTCTGTAGTTGGATAGCCATTCACAGTCTTTGTTTAATCCTGATCTGATGGTGTCAAATTTGCAAATGAACTGGAGCTCAGCAGTTTCTCTTTGGAGTCTGGTCCTGAAGTTTTTTTGCTGTAAGATGGCAACCTTTACATCTGCTATTGTGTGGCCAGGGAGGTTGAAGTGTTCTCCCACAGGTTTTTGTATATTGCCATTCCTGATATCTGACTTGTGTCCATTTATCCTCTTGCGTAGTGACTGTCCAGTTTGGCCAATGTACATAGCAGAGGGGCATTGCTGGCATATGATGGCATATATAACATTAGTGGACGTGCAGGTGAATGAGCCGGTGATGTTGTAGCTGATCTGGTTAGGTCCAGTGATGGTGTTGCTGGTGTAGATATGTGGGCAGAGTTGGCATCGAGGTTTGTTGCATGGGTTGGTTCCTGAGTTAGAGTTGTTATGGTGCGGTGCGTGGTTGCTGGTGAGAATATGCTTAAGGTTGGCAGGTTGTCTGTGGGCGAGGACTTATATACCTCCAGACCAGTGGCACCGCTATGGGCACCCGCATGGCCCCACAATATGCCAACATTTTTATGGCTGACCTGGAACAACGCTTCCTCAGCTCCCGTCCACTCATGCCCCTTCTCTACCTACGCTATATTGATGACATCTTCATCATCTGGACCCATGGGAAGGAGGCCCTGGAAGAATTCCACCATGCTTTCAACAGCTTCCACCCCACCATCAACCTCAGCCTGGACCAATCTACACAGGAGGTCCACTTCCTGGACACCACCGTACAAATAAGCGATGGCCACATTAACACCACCCTATACCGAAAACCCACCGACCGCTACGCCTACCTTCATGCCTCCAGCTTCCACCCCGGTCACACCACACGATCCATCGTCTACAGCCAAGCACTGAGGTACAATCGCATCTGCTCCAACCCCTCAGACAGAGACCAACACCTACAAGATCTTCACCAAGCATTCTCAAAACTACGATACCCACACAAGGAAATAAAGAAACAAATCAACAGAGCCAGACGTGTACCCAGAAGCCTCCTGCTACAAGACAGGCCCAGAAGAGAAACCAACAGAACTCCACTGGCCATCACCTACAGTCCTCAGCTTAAACCTCTCCAACGCATCATCAGTGATCTACAACCCATCCTGGACAATGATCCCTCACTTTCACAGACCTTGGGAGGCAGGCCAGTCCTCGCCCACAGACAACCTGCCAACCTTAAGCATATTCTCACCAGCAACCACGCACCGCACCATAACAACTCTAACTCAGGAACCAACCCATGCAACAAACCTCGATGCCAACTCTGCCCACATATCTACACCAGCAACACCATCACTGGACCTAACCAGATCAGCTACAACATCACCGGCTCATTCACCTGCACGTCCACTAATGTTATATATGCCATCATATGCCAGCAATGCCCCTCTGCTATGTACATTGGCCAAACTGGACAGTCACTACGCAAGAGGATAAATGGACACAAGTCAGATATCAGGAATGGCAATATACAAAAACCTGTAGGAGAACACTTCAACCTCCCTGGCCACACAATAGCAGATGTAAAGGTTGCCATCTTACAGCAAAAAAACTTCAGGACCAGACTCCAAAGAGAAACTGCTGAGCTCCAGTTCATTTGCAAATTTGACACCATCAGATCAGGATTAAACAAAGACTGTGAATGGCTATCCAACTACAGAAACAGTTTCTCCTCCCTTGGTGTTCACACCTCAACTGCTAGCAGAGCACCTCACCCTCCCTGATTGAACTAACCTCGTTATCTCCACACTGATATATACCTGCCTCTAGAGATTTCCATTACTTGCATCTGAAGAAGTGAGGTTCTTACCCACGAAAGCTTATGCTCCCAATACTTCTGTTAGTCTCAAAGGTGCCACAGGACCCTCTGTTGCTTTTTACAGATTCAGACTAACACGGCTATCCCTCTGAATGTGTATATAGTTTTGTATAGCCTGAACAAAGATATATGCAGCTTGTGTGTGTGTATATATATACATAGTCTGCCTCACTGCCCTCCTCCTTTTTTTTTTTAGCAGTACTGAGTTGAATAAACTCTAATGTAAGTAAATTTCATTAGCAGAGATGAGTCAGAACCAAAAAAGTTCAGATCTGGATCCAGACTTCCCTAAAATTGAGGAGTGATCAGACTGAGAGGTTTGGTTTAGAACCTTATAAAGATAGGGTCATCCCTGTAGTTCTGATCAGGTTCTGAATCTAAACCCAGATTCAAGTGTCCCCAAATTCTGGGGTTGTCTGCTCTGGGGTTTTAGTTAGGTCCCATCTCTGCCAACTAGGGTATTTCCATTAAAGCATCTTAGGCTTTCAGAACATTCAGGTAATGAATATATAGAGTATATTGTAAATCAATGTAAATATTGAACACAAATGTAGGGAAAGAGGGAAAAAGGAGTGTATACACTGTAGGAGTTAAATCTATTTGTTTAATATTCAGGATCTATCTACAGAGCAAAGCAATTGATGAGATATTAGTCAAACAAAGGTAAATAATGAATACATTCAAGGATACTCACAGATAGTCTGCAAAAAGGTAAAATATCAAAATTCTTTCAGCATGTTGTTGACTGACAGTTATTCACTCTACCCTGTTCAGGATTATAGTTGAGCAGTAATTGAAAAAGTGAGGCCAAATTTCAAAGCGACAAAGAAATGTTACTTAGATTAAGGTATTGAATGATTGTGAAGAGAGTTTCTCACCATAAACAGGTTCTTGGATTTAATTGTTTTTAAATAATTTGTTCTATGACTTGTTCTATGGTTTTAGGCAGAAAGTCCTCTGTCCCTTTAAAACATATTGAAAAATCATAAAAGAGGATACATATGACTTATTTAAGAGACCTGCATTATAAACCTCCCCAAGGGTGTCATAAGGTTTTATCACCTACAGTATATGTAAGCAGTCAACTGAACTACAATCACTCCCATCATAAGCACCTTTAATATATGTTTCTAACAGACTGTCCCAGTGCAAGCTTTTAGTTGAAGAGCTGGTGTTTATGATTTTAGGTATACCACTTTTCTGTTTGTGGCTCATCACATTACTTGTTCAGAATGGTCTTTTTAAATAAGAAGATGTATTGATTAGGAAAGGCATCACACGTTCATTTCAAATGCTGCTAATTTAATCTGTTTATTCATGTGTTCGGGTATACAATGAAATAAAATAAATACTGTTTGTTTATTTAAAAATTACATTGCACTATTTGCAAATAAGATCATTTGGCAAATATGCATAAGATCATCCCTTCCGGGGAGACACGGGACACTGAAAGGGATAGAGAGCGAGAAAATCTTTACAAAGTTCTCTCCATGGAGTTCCTCCTGAATCCTCTTTTGTAGTGAGCCACAAGTCTGGTCCTAAGCCCTGCAAATTTCCTGGGATTCACATTGATGCTTTGAGATCCAGCAGAGTTATGGGGCTGTCTGTGCAGAGGTCTCATGTAGAGCTGTCCAGAATTTCAGTAAAGTGAAATATTTCTCTGAACCCCTAATAGCGATTCAATGAAACTTTTGTTGAAATGCAGGCAGGTCTCCCTGCTTCTTTCCCCTAGCTCCAGGAGACACAGAGGCACAGAAATGGGGTGTTCTGCCTCCCCGTCAGCTCCAGAGAACATGACAATTTTCACAGAAAAGGTTTTCCTTTTTTCAGTAGCTCTAGTCTCACATCTCTGTGCCGGTTCCGGGACACAGACCATCCTATCTTGTGCTCTGTCAACCCTACTCCAATGGAGCCATGCTGTCAGGGATTACCCCTCACCCCAATCATTCAAGTCCTTTTAAATGAGGTTTCCCATTGTTGAAGGACTATCTCCCCATCCCCACCCATGCCCTCTCCCCTCCCCCCCCCAAAAAAATACAAACCTAGGATGTAATATCTACCTAATCTCTGCAGAGCTGGTCATGATATGATGTGCCCTGTCTGCACCCAGTATGGGCTCACCTACTCCCTGGCGTGGATCCCAGCTCTCCAGGAAGGGGATGGCTATCCCTTTTGGTTGCAGAACAGGGGGAAATTTTCTGTGCTTGGACCTCTGTGGCACCATCTGGCCCTATGATATCACCTAAGGATTATGTAATCTGCTCCCAATTGTTCTATTGCACTACTAACAGCATGAACTCCATATGCTGTAAATCATGTACTTCAGATATATTCAAACCTAAAATACGTCTAGTCAGCAATGTTTATTCCTCAGAGTTTGAGATGTCACAATTGCTAGTTGGAGACATCTGAGTAATATTGAAATTCATTAAAATTATAACGTAGAGAAAATTAGATTCTTGAAATATTAATAACCTTCATATTCATACTGTTGCATGATATTAGTGGATGCAACAGACTGTTTAGATTACTTAAAAAGTATGTCTATTAGGTCCCTGATGGGGAGAGAGAATTTTGCAGTATTCTTGATTAAAAGGGAATTTATCTGGAAGCCTTTCAAATAATTTTTGGAGGATTTTTAGCTGACTAATTGAAATAAGTCTAAAAGTATCCACACCAAAAAATTTTAAGTATTACAACTTCTTTACTGAAATGTAGATAAGTGAGGGAGACCAAGTTAAATTATAGTTTGATTTAATCATTTATTTGAATGAGTTCAAGCAAATTTTGTGGCATTTGAAATTAATTCTTTTTGAGCAATTGTGAAGATATCTTTATTAGAACAAATAATTTCATTGGGAGAATGACCTGACTTGGTGGAACTAAATGAAGTGAAATATATGTCTCAAAACGACTGCTCCCAGCTAAGACTACTGTAAAAAGTAGGGAGTGGGAAAGAAAGATAATTTTGTGATTAAGCCACAAGCCTGGGGCTGCAGAGTGCTCTGCCTTTCTTGCTCTACCATAATTTTTTTGAGGGTCCTTGGGTGACCCTTTAAATGGCCTGACTTTAAGAGCTGCTGAGTATTCATAACTCCAGGATATTAAAAGGAGTTTCCAGTGCCCAGCACCTATGAAAATCAGGCTCAGTTTACAGTTACTATACCTCAGATTCCTCTTTAACTGCCAAAATACATTACACAAAATATTTTTAAAATGCTCCTGGTTTCTCTTTTATCTATATTTACAATTTATACATACACAATGTTCCTACTCCACACACATTAGCTAGAAAACCCGTACCTCCTGCTCTCTCAGAAATAGGATTCTAATCCAATTTCTGTTTTCCTGCTTCTCTCACCCACAAATACACACACAGACATAATCCATCTGCATGCTTCCACCATCCCCTCAACTCTCACATCCAACTCCTCACTCCTTCCTGCCTCAGCTTCTCTATATCCTGGCCGATTCCCTAGCCTCCCATAAAAAACTTCCATTTTGTCAGCATAGCAAACCCCCAAATGTTCATCATAAGGTTGTGTCCCTGACCATTTTGGCTAATAGACTTTGATAGACCTATCCTCCATGAACTTAACTAATTCTTTTTTGAACCCAGTTGTACTTTTGGCCTTCACAACATCCCCTGGCAATGAGTTCCACAGGTTGACTGTATGTTGTGCAAAGAAATACTTCCTTATGTTGTTTGAAACCTGACCATTAATTTCATTGGATGAGTCCTGGTTCTTCTGTTATGTAAAGGGGTATATAACATTTTCTCATTCACTTTCTGTACACCATTCATGATTTTATAGACCACTATCATACCCTCCCATAATTGTCTATTTTTTAAGCTGAACAGACCAGTCTTTTTAATCTCTCCTCATATGGAAGTTGTTCCATTTTCCTCATAATTTGTGTTGCCCGTCTCTGTACTTTTTTCCAATTCTAATATATCTTTTTGAGATGGGGTAACCAGAACTGCTCACAGTATTCAAGGTGTGGGTGTACCATGGGTTCATGTAATGGCATTGTGATATTTTATTTCTTATTATCTATCCTGTTCCTAATGGTTCCTAGCATTCTGTAAGCTTTTTGACTGCTGCTGCACATTGAGAAGTCCATCAGCTTGATTCCCCTCTCTCCAGTGAATGTTCAGTATCCAAATGTCCTCTTACCACATCAATTCTGTTGCTCATATCTGCTAAACCCTACTCATGGTTTGGTGTCAGTAGGAAGCATTTTTCCAAAGTCCTGAGGTGCATTTGGCAGGCATGCCTCTACTGTCTTTGAAAGTGCAGCCTGCTTCTGTTTTGAGGCTCCATCATCTGACCCAGCTACATAGTGATTTTAGCTTTATTTAGTAGCTGGATTGGTGAAGCTTCACTGGAGTTCACCCAGCTCTATCACTCTACAGTTTCTGCAGTCCTCTACAGTTTCAGCAAGGAACCCTCTCTGCATTGCACCCCCTCATCTTTTGTGGCAAAGTCCTCAGTTTGAGTTGTCTCTCCCTGTGAAGTCTTCTCACCAGCACAGAATCCTCAGAGAGAGAAGCCAGTACACTTGATCCCTGAGCAGAATCCTTGCTACAAATGACTCACATTTGTCCTTTTACCCTTCTCACTCCATTCAGTTCAATTAGCCAATAAATTCTGAGTTTGTACACAGTTATGGTGGCTCTCAAAGTGTCATTGGAGGAATTCTGGGTAGAAAATTTATGCAATTGAGGCTCTCTCTGTAATAGTACTTCCCCCTGTTCACCAACGGATGGGAGCAGAGAGCTGTGAGTCCTTAACCATCTAGCATTTCAGGCCACAGGTCTTACAGTAATTATTCATATTTATTTATTCTCATTAATACTCAAATAGTGGGAGTGACCACATCTTTTTTTTCCCCAGGTACATTAGGTCAGGACGTGATGGCTTATTCCTCCAGACAAAAATGTCATCACCATCATTCATGGTTTTTTCACCTCTATACTGGAGGTTGCTATAAATGGGCTACATTTCATATCCATAGAGGCTGCACCCAGTGTACAGTGTAGTACTTCTCTTGATAGGCAGAGT
The DNA here is from genome assembly GCF_013100865.1 of Trachemys scripta elegans. Lineage (NCBI taxonomy): Eukaryota > Metazoa > Chordata > Testudines > Emydidae > Trachemys > Trachemys scripta. Next base: position 103,864,901 of record NC_048302.1, on the reverse strand, counting down.
CATTACCTCTCTCCCTGTACTAAGCTGAGACAGTGGAAATTAGTAGCGGCTCAATCAGTGGTGGATCTGCTTCAATAGAAAAGGGAGGGAATTGTACAGCATTTCTTCATGAGTCCTTTCCTTTGGGATATACTCCCCCGCAGCCAGTCTGAAATAGCCCAGATTTGTTGACCTTCCAGTAACACTGCCCATCTGCCCAGCTTTTGTTGCCTGAAAATGTTTGCTTTCAAAATGGAATCACCATCGGAAATAAATGAATTTATTCCAGGAAAATATAGTTTATGAATGCAAACAAATTTTGTGAAATCCATAAATCCAAAAGGATGTGCTATATTTGCAGGTGCTCACACACATCAAGAATTCATTCATAAATACTTAGGATTAATTTGCGGCTTGGGCACAAGCCCCTAAAAGGGATGGAAGGGGAAGTAAGAACACCCCTAAGCTCCATGGGACGGCTACCCAGGCCTTGGGTCATTGAACACTGCATGCCTGCATACACTATTTCAGAGCAGGTGTGCAGGGAAAGCTGGGGAATGGGTGAAGCCAGGAGTCTGCACTCACAACATGCCAATCAGCACACCTGAGCTGCTGCAGGGGGTGTCTGAATTTTCTTTTGGCAAGTCAGCAACAAATTGCTACCCCACTAGAGCACGGGTAGAAACAGGAAGGCAATGGTGCCTCAGAGGTGTCTCTGATGAGGCAGCATGCCTTTCAGGGCTACTTCTGGTGTGGTAGCAGTAGCTTTCCCAGTACTTCCTGCTCAGGTCTGTACATAAAGGCACAATCTAGCCCTTTTTCCTGCAGTTTTCCTGCTCCCTTTGTGCATGCACTGCCTACCCTTCACTGGCTGAGTATCCCTTTGTATGGTGAAAAAAAATCCACATGACAAAATGCCAACTGTCTTATTCAACTAGGATAGCTCTGTAATGCCATGTGATATGCAGAATCTACAGTAGGTCATGCTGTAAGTCCTGACAAAATAGAGTCCTGAAGCACAACAACTCAGGAAATTAATAAATGTCTGCACCATTCCAAAATGTTTAATATCAAACCCATTTATAAAACCGGTTTTTATTGTTACATTTATTCGTAGGAGGTTTATCAGTGCAATACAGATTCTCTTAAAATTGTTTATTACTAAATGGCTAATGTGTTCAGATGTTAATTACTATTTCTACTGGAGATTTTTTAACCACAAAAATGGTCATTAACTACTGACAGCATTTGATTGGCGATTATTGCATATTTTATCAAGGTTACTGCAGTGAACCAAAAGATGATTCATCAGTGAAATTGGCTGGGAACTGAAATCAGACAAAGTCTTAAATGTAGCTGCTGCCTTCAAAAGAGTACTAACTGCAAATGAGATCCAGGCATCTAATATGAATGGAAGGGTCTCTGAAAGAGGCGAGGTCAAAGCCTGCTTAATGTCAGCCGTAAAGGCTTTTGTTCAAAATATGGTATTAACATTTTAATTCCAAATACACCCCCACGCTGCTCCATACACACATTTTGAAATATTATGTAGGGATAGATTTACTCAGTCTATTTATAAAGAATGAGGGTTGCTGGGGCAGCTAGAAAATTGGATGTTGAGCTTGGCTTCAGACTTCAGGTTTTCACATTGACTTCCATCTCAATATATAGCTCCTGTCCAAGCCTGAGTTTTGTGACATTTGATATGTGTAGCAAACACACAATGTAATTTGCAGCCTATTTTACACCATTGTTTAATGTGCCATAAAAAAATCTATGTATAATGAATGATTTAGTGTGCATTCCAACATGATAAAACACTACAAATCACTCATATCTTTTCTCACTGAAACAAAAGAACTACTCCTACTGCCTATTTTTTCTCCAGGTCTTTCAAGTTTTTGGTTCAAGGAAGATATTATTTGTTTGTATGATATAATTATCTGCTGTTAAGTTTGAACAATCTAAATGAACAGAGAATAGGGAGAAAATCTTGATAAATTTCTTAGCAGTTTCAACTCAGTGCCAAGTTAGTAACCAGCCAGAGAAAGGTTTCTTACTTTCCTCCCCAAATGGAGAATCTCTCCCCCAAATCAAACTGTCAGAAGGCTTAAGACTATCCATATTCGGTCCCAAACCAAAGACAATTTTAATGGATAATATCTCTCAACTCCCCACGCCTAAAAATGAGTGTTCTGTACCAAACTGAGGTCAGAGTGGACTCAGTCCCCACTTGCAATAGGATAAGACATGCATTTCCAGCCTAGTAACTTAACATTGTGTTATTATTAAATATGGAAATGTTGTTTTATTTTTAGAGATGTCTAAAATTTGATCTAACACTTTCATCCTCGGTGTGGACAATCTAACTCGTGGTATCAAGGCACAGAAAGAATAAAAGAAAATACAGCTTTTACATAATGCTTTTCATCACTAGATCTCAAAGCACTTCACAAATGGATGAACTCCTGAGTCACCACCTGGCACGGAGAAGTGGAACTATTGAACTCTAGAGCCATCCACCAATATCCATTTCCATCTGGTGTCTGGGGCCTGTGATGGACACCCCCCGTAAGGGAATAGATATCCCAAAATCTCTGGAATGTCAGCAGGCAAATATTTGACTGCTGTGGACTCTGTGAATGATGAAAAGACAAGGAGAACAGAGACCTTCACTCCCTCAACAAGATGGTTGATGACAGCACTGTCTGTGATGGCCCTGCTCGAGAAAGCTGCTGCAGACATTCAATACCAAAGCCACAACAGCCACAATACAACTATGTGTTATCTTAATTAGTTCCTGTCTGCAAGTGCTGACAAGATGGGTGAAGGAAGCAGAAGGGCAAATATCATTGTGGGAAGATCAGGTACAAGGGCTCTCTGCCAAGGTGCAGAGAAGCCTAACTGACTTATCTTTTCCTAAATCTAGAGTGGCAAATCTCAAGTGGAGTTCTTGAAGCAATGATCTGAGAATTATAGGAGTACCCGAAGGATCAGAGAGAGGCCAACCCCCAGAATTTGTTCCCCAGCTCCTTCTCCCCAGCAAAAGTGCTCAGCCTGCTGGATGATTTTACATTTGATTTAGGAAGAGCACATAGGTTCCTGGCTCCTAAGCTGGCCTCACATGCCAAACTTAATGCACTGATTATCAATCTTCTGAGATTTATTATAAACAAAGAAATAGTGCAGCTAGCACATGGAAAAAACAAAATACCCCCCAAAAATGTTTTTGGGAGCCCACAAAATAAGATAATGATTTTGCAAGATTTTTCAAAAGATGTGGTTGACCAGCGATCAGCCTTTGGAAGAACTAGGGAACTTATCAAGCAGCAAGGGCATGCATATTTTGTGACGTTTTCAGCTCAGTTTCATGCCAAGATTGGTGAGGAAGACCATCTGTTTCAAAAGCCACTTGAAGCAGAAAGTATTTTAAACAACCTATGGTGAACTGAGTATCTGTTCTGTTTTATACTAAGTTTACTTCCCAATTGTTTGTTGTGTCCTACTTGCTCATAGTAACTTATCCAGTGACTGTGTCTAACTTCCTTACCTTTTTGGGTTCTCTCTTCTGGCACAAGCTTATATTTTAACAACTTTTGGAACACGAATATCAGTTCTCATCAAATGGCTAAATGTGACATGCCTCAACAGCGGAGTTGAGGGAACACCATCCTAAATTGATCTCATGGGAGAGAACTGATTGTGGAAAGTATGTATTTAAACTGTATATTAGCACTATTAAGTGCATTTGCTCCTATATTTCGGTTTGGGAGTTAATGAAACATTTCATATAACTGGACACAAACCAATTGTTTGTGATAGATGAGTAAGGCTAAGATTTTACCATGGATAGTTTTAGTAAAAAAGTCATGGACAGGCCATGGGCAATAAACAAAAATTCATGGAAGCCCATGACCTGTCCCTGACTTTCACTAAAAATATCCCCGACAAGAGGGGTGGTGGGTTCAGCACCTACTGCTGCTGGGGCTCCTGGATCTCCCACTGTTGCAGGAGGCTGGAGCTGGGCTGCTGCAGGGGTCCCTTCAGCCCCGGGGCAGCTGGACAGCTAAAGGGTCCCCTGGCCACCCACCGTGAATGAGCACCTGCAGGGGTTCCTGCCACCGCCCACCATGGTGTGGGTGTCCCCCGCTCCCCATGGCAGCTGGGCAGCTGCAGGGTCCGCCAGCCCTCTGCCGCCTGCCACAGCTGGGCAGTAGCAGGGTGGGAGCTGTGGGGGCAGGTCTGGCTGGGAGCTCCAGCCCCAGGACAGAAAATCTCATGGAGGTCAATGGAAGTCACTGATTCCGTGACTTTCATGACATAATCATAGTCTTAGGCTGGGTCTACACTACCCGCCTGAATCGGCGGGTAGAAATCGACTTCTCGGGGATCGATTTATCGTGTCCCGTCGGGATGTGACAATCGATCCCCGAATCGACGCTCTTACTCCACCAGCGGAGGTGGGAGTAAGCGCCATCGACGGGAAGCCGCAGAGGTCGATTTTGCCGCCGTCCCTACAGCGGGGTAAGTCGGCTGCGATACGTCGAATTCAGCTACGCTATTCGCGTAGCTGAATTTGCGTATCTTAAATCGACCTCCCCCCCCCGTAGTGTAGATGTAGCCTTATAGATGAGGTCTTTGTTAGCGTGACACTGAAGTATACCAAAGAGATTACCAGAGGGCAGTGCAGCTCCCTGTTGCTCTGTAGGATTTAAGGGCTCTCATTACTCTTTTCAAAATTGGTGCCAATGGGAGACCCTATAGTGTTGCCACATTTCATCACTGGAGGCCTCAAAGCCTGGCAGATTGACATTTGATGTGCTGGAAGTGTAATAGATATTACCTCTCGCTTCAAGACATCATGGAAAGGTTCACAGGAGCCAAGCAATGTAGTTGTATCTCCTGTGGGCCAATGGGCAGAAGAGAGGATCAATGCAAGTTGCTGATCTACATGGAACAGTGATATCTGCCCTCTCTATTACCTTCTAACTACTTCCTTCCTTTCTCTCCCCTTGCCCAGGCCATTTCCCCAGATCCCTTGCCTTCTGTTCCTCCCATGCCCTACCTCATGATCCCTTTACTCCCTCCTCTACTTTCCCCCCTCTCTTTTCCACATCACCCTGCCATCTGAATCCCCCTCCTCAACCTTTTCAGCCCCTTTCCTGACCCTAACACATTCTATAATCACAGACCCTGACTACATGAACATGGAATATGAAATTTGTATTAAGATTCACTTGCTGAATAGAATTGTTTGTTGTGCTCTTTTGTGCAGAAATTCACAATTTCTGGGAGCAGTTAGTTTTCTCCCCTATGCATTATATGTTCACTTAATATGGGGAGAGGAATGTTTGGTTGCAAACCAAAGAGAGGGGGTTTTGTGGTCCTAGACATAATCCCCACAACATACTTAATACACTAAACTGTATTACCATTATTCTGGTGTTGTGTGTGGCAAACTGAAAATATTGCATTTGGGGGATAATACACAGGCATATCCTTGGCATATCAGGTTTAGAAATACCATTTGTGAAGTGTGTACTCCCTTTCTATGTCCTTACAATGTACTTTCTACTCTGTGGGATGGGAAATACAGAATACCTCTTAGAAAATATAATGTAAATAGTGGCAATTGGTAGAGCTCATACCTGGAGGTGTCTCACCAGTCCACCCCCTCCAGAATTTACAGTTGCTTTAGTTTTATTTACAGTGTTAAGTGTTTGATAATTGCAGATTTTTCACTGTGATTTTATTTTAAGTGGTAAGTGGAGAGATACCACTTAGGATATAGTAGGCCTGTAATCCAAGCCCCACACACTGAAGACAGCCAGTCATGCTTGGCAATAGGTCTATGCTTGGCAATATGTGTATATGTTATGTATTTTTATGCTTTTGCTTTCAGCTGTCATTTTGTGCTCTTCCCTCCCCCTCTCCTATATCCCTTTGTCATCCCACTCTTCCCTACCCCTTCCCACCTCCTTCTCAATCAGCAACACTTAGGAAAATTACACCCTACATGACTGATTTGCATCAAGCTTCTGCAGTAACATTCCGCAATATGCTCTGTGGATCCTAGGCAACACTTGACACAACAAAAGATTTTATTCAAAATGTATTGGCTTCCACAGAAGTTGCACAAGTGAAAGGCCTTATTCTCTGATGTTTGTCAGCACAGTAACAAAGAAAAAGGAATCCCAAAGCACATGCTATGGGACTGTCCAACAGTCAGGCAGCTGTGGAAAGAGGTGGACACAAGAATTAAAATAATTCTTGGCTTCAGCAGCCAAACCTCATCTGGAAATGATATCCTAGGTTACTTATCTGCTAAACTGGGTTTAACTCAACAGGGGGAGGGATATCTCAGTGGTTTGCGCATTGACCTGTTAAATCTAGGGTTGTGAGTTCAATCCTTGAAGGGACCACTTAGGGATCTAGGGCAAAATGAGTACTTGGTCCTGCTAGTGAGGGCAGGGGGCTAGACTCAATGACCTTCCAAGGTCCCTTCTAGTTTTAGGAGATAGGATATCTTTATTAATGTTAATGTAACAAAGACTTTGGTTCTTGAGGGCTGTAATGATCACCAAGCAGATGATTTTACAAAAATGGAAGAGTCGGCTTATGTTCAGAAGAGCAGTATTAGGAGCTGTCTGAGTTAGCAGCCAAAGAAAGAATAGCTTGTCACTATAGAGAACAATTATATGAATTTGAAGAAATTCCAATCCTATTTATAAATACATTTGGAGACAAATGTTGAGATGGTCAAAGAATGCCAGAACTCCATTAAACACAACCCCTCCTCTTTTTCAATCTCCTTCCTGTCTCTTCCTTCCCACATCTCCATTCATGCATGTCTTCTCTCTTTTATTACATTATCCAACCTTAACAGCTGTTTTCTATGTAGTATAGTCTGGTCATACAGCTTTGATAAGTTGTAAAACTGTGTAATTTCATAATTCTACTGGTGATCCCATGAATCATGTTTTTTTGGAAACATATACAAGTTATGATTTACCTTTTTGTACTTTCCATTGTCTGTTTCTTTGACTGGAAGTGGTTTAAGATCCATAATTTGAGAGAATGAAAACTTCCCTAGATTAATTAATGGAAAACATACCGTACTGAACAAACTCGCATTGGCAACATCATCCCCAGTAGATTCGCTATCTATAACTCTCTAACCACAACATACAGCTCCAAGTATGCTGAACAGCTGTGCTGAAGAACTTCTGAAAAACTCTCCTACACCCCACATACTCCAGAAGAGACCACGTTAAATAAGAAATCATCACCTACTCCCATACACTGCACACAGAAAATCAGGAACCTTACCTATAGATCATGCAAGAAACCCAAAACAACTATCAGAAAAACCTGATGACAGCCATCCAAGCATAAATGCAGAAAGTGGAACAAACTACAACTCTCAACCTACAGAACACCTCTTTGGGAGAAATCATAACACAGGGACTCACCACGACTACCTGACACCCCAACATCATCAACTTATCAAGACTACCCCTAACCAGAGCTGAATTATCTTTACTCTTTGTGGGACTGAACTTCTGCCCCACCACAGAACATGACCCCATACAAATGTGCGGAGAACTAGAAGAATTATTTCTTTAATTCCCCCTCAAATAATTCTGTCACAAGAAAGATGACACCACCCAAAACTACCATGTCCCCACCAATAGTAATAAGAAAAAAGAATCATCTGACTGACACCTCACAGCAGATGAAACCAAATACTTGATCATTACATTAATTGCTTCAGGAAAAGAAACTGACTGTGAAATCCTTAAACATCACATCCACCACAATTTCTCCCCTGCAAGAGGACAGCTATACAGTCCCTGAAATCCAACCATCAGATAGTGATCAAACCAGCAGACAAAGGGGTCACCATTGTTGTCCCCAACCATATTGACTACATCTACAAGGCCAACCAACAACTCTCCGTCACCACCTATTACGCAGAATTCAAAAAAGATCCCATACTACAGTTCCCACAGGAATTTAAGGGGATCATCAAATCCTTTCCCAAACAACTCCAAGAGAAAAATCTACAACACCATTCCCCCTGCCCCCAGGGAGCTTCTACATTGGGTGTTCTCAAACTGGGTGTCATGACCCTTCAGGGGTCATGAGGTTATTACGTGGGGGGTCGTGAGCTGTCTGCCTCCACCCTCAAACCCTGATTCACCTCCAACATTTATAATGGTGTTAAATATAAAAAAAAATGTTTTTAATTCATAAAGGGAGTCACACTCATAGGCATGCTGAGTGAAAGGGGTCACCAATGCAAAAGTTTGAGAACCACTGTTCTACATGCTTCTTAAGATGGAAAATGAAAAAAAAATACAGGGAGGATCTGATGAGAAACAGTCAAATGAAAAAAAGTCCCATTCAATTATGTCATGCAATAGGGGACAGCCAAAAAATGACAAATTTTTAAAATGCTTATATACCAATGCTAGAAGTCTAAATAATAAGATGGGTGAACCAGAGTGCCTTGCATTAAATGAGGATATTGATATAATATGTATCACAGAAATCTGGTAGAATGAGGATAATCAATGGGACACATTAATACCAGGGTAAAAAATATATCAGAAGGACAAAACAGGTCGTGCTGGTGGGGGAGTGACATTATATGTGAAAGAAAGCGTAAAATCAAATTAAGTAAAAATCTTAAATGAACTAAATTGTACTATAGAATCTCTATGGATAGTAATTCCATGCTTGAAAAAAAAGAATATAGCAGTATGGCTATATTACGGACCACCTGACCAGGATGGTGTTAGTGACTCTGAAATACTCAGGGAGATTAGAGAGGCTATTAAAATGAAAAACTCAATAAAAATAATGGAGGATTTCAACTATCTCCATACTGACTGGGTACATATCACCAAAGGAAGGGATGCTGAGATAAAGTTTCTTGACACCTTAAATAACTGCTTCTTGGAGCAGCTTGTCCTGGAACCCACAAGAGAAGAGGCAATTCTTGATTTAGTCCTAAGTGGAGCATAGGATCAGGTCCAAGAGGTGAATATAGCTGGACCACTTGGTAATAGTGACCATAATATAATTAAATTTAACATCTGTGTGGCGGGGAAAATGCCACAGCGGCCCAATGCTGTCACATTTAATTTCAGAAAAAGGAACTACACAAAAATGAGGACGTTAGTAAAACAGAAATTAGAAGGTATAGTACCAAAAGTAAAATCTCTGCAAGCTGTGTGGAAACTTTTTAAAGACACCATAATAGAGGCTCAACTTTGATGTATACCACAATTTAAAAAACATAGTAAGAGAACCAAAAAAGAACCACCGTGGTTAAACAACAAAGTAAAGGAAGCAGTGAGAGGCAAAAAGGCATCCTTTAAAAAGTATAAGATAAATCCTAATGAGGAAAATAGAAAAGAGGATAAACTCTGGCAAATGAAGTGTAAAAATATAATTAGAAAGACCACAAAAGAATCTGAAGAACAGCTAGCCAAAGACTCCAAAAGTAATAGCAATTTTTTTTTAAATACATCAGAAGCAGAAAGCCTGCTAAACAACCAATGGGGCCACTGGACGATGAGATGCTAAAGGAGCACTCAAAGACGATAAGGCCATTGGGGAGAAACTAAATGAATACTTTGCATCATTCTTCACTGTTGAGGATGTGAGGGGAGATTCCCAAACCCGAGCCATTCTTTTTGGGTGACAGATTTGAGGAACTGTCCCAAATTGAGGTGTCATTAGAGGAGGTTTTGGAACAAATTGATAAATTAAACAGTAATAAGTCTCCAGGACCTGATGGTATTCACCCAAGAGTTCTGAAGGAACTCAAATGTGAAATTGCAGGACTACTAACTGTCATCTGTAACCTATCATTTAAATCAGCTTCTGTACCAAATGACTGAAGGATAGCTAATGTGACGCCAATTTTTAAAAAGGGCTCCAGAGGTGACCCTTGAAATTACATGCCAGTAAGCCTCACTTCAGTACCGGGCAAATTGGTTGAAATTATCGTAAAGAACAAAATTGTCAGACACATAGATGAACATAATTTGTTGGGAAATAGTCAACATGTTTTTTGTAAAGGGAAATCATGCCTCACCAATCTACTAGAATTCTTTGAGCGGTTCAACAAGCATGTGGACAAAGGAGATCCAGTGGATATAGTGTATTTAGATTTTCAGAAAGCCTGACAAGGTCCCTCACCAAAAGCTCTTAAGCAAAATAAGCAGTCATGGGATAAGAGGGAAGGTTCTCTCATGGATTAGTAACTAGTTAAAAGCTGGAAACAAAGGGTAGGAATAAATGGTCAGTTTTCAGAATGGAGAGAGGTAAATAGTGGTGTCCCCCAGGAATCTGTACTGGGCCCAGTCCTATTTAACATATTCATAAATGATCTGGAAAAAGGGGCAAAAAGTGAGGTGGCAAAATTTGCAGATGATACAGAACTACTCAAGATAGTTAAGTTCCAAGCAGACTGTGAAGAGCTACAAAAGGATCTCACAAAACTGGGTGACTGGGCAACAAAATGGCAGATGAAATTTAGTGTTGATAAATGCAAAGTAATGCACATTGGAAAACATAATCCTAACTATACATATACAATGATGGGGTCTAAATGAGCTGTTACCACTCAAAGAGATCTTGGAGTCATTGTGGATAGTTCTCTGAAATCATCCACTCAATGTGCAGCGGCAGTCAAAAAAGCGAACAGAATGTTGGGCATCATCAAGAAAGGGATAGATAAGACAGAAAATATAATATTGCCTCTATATAAATCCATGGTATGCCCACACCTTGAATACTGCGTGCAGATGTGGTCGCCCCATCTCAAAAAAGATATACTGGAATTGAAAAAAGTTCAGAAAAGGGAAACAAAAATTATTAGGGGTATAGAACGGCTTCTGTATGAGGAAAGATTAATAAGACTGGGACTTTTCAGTTTGGAAAAGAGGCAACTAAGGGGGATATGATAGAGGTCTATAAATCATGAGTGATATAGAGAAAGTAAATAAGTGTTATTTACTCCTTCTCATAATACAAGAACAAGGGGCCACCAAATGAAATTAATAGATAGCAGGTTTAAAACAAACACAACAAAGTATTTTTTCACACAATGCACTGTCAGCCTCTGAAATTCCTTGCCAGAGGATGTTGTGAAGGCCAATACTATAACGGGGTTCAAAAAGGAGCTAGATAGATTCATGGAAGATAGGTCCATCAATGTCTATTAGTTGGAATGGGCAGGAATGGTGTCCCTAGCATCTGTTTGCCAGAAGCTGGGATTGGGTGACAGGGCATGGATCACTGGATGATAACCTGTCCGTTCATTCCCTTTGGGGCACCTGCCATTGGCCACTGTCAGAGGACAGGATACTGGGCTTGATGGACTTTTGGTCTGACCCAGTATGGCCATTCTTATGTTCTTAAGATACACAAACAAGGGAATCATATCTGTCCATGTCATTTCTACTGAAGGAATACCAGGACTCATAAAAACCATGCTCAAACCACTCACCACACACAGGGCCAGTTTCCTCCAGGATACAACTGACTTTCTCCAGAAACTCTGCAACATTAACAACCTCTCTCAGAACACCATCATTGTCAGCATGGATGTCACCTCTCTATACACAAATATCCCTCATAAAGATGGCACTGCTGTCTGCCTTAAATATATAATAGACCAGGAGTTCTCAGGACAAATTATTTGATGGCCTCAGATGTGGCCACCAACGGTTACTGGTTGCCGCTGTCATACTTTTCCCTAAAATACTTAATTAGTTGTAGGAAAATCAAATAAATACTCCATCACCACCCATTCAAACTGTTCCTAGAACACTGCCACACCAGCATCAACTTCCTGGACAGCACAATCAGCTTCAGCAATGGAACCCTACAGACAACTATTTACAATAAACCCACAAATCACCACTCTTTTGTTCAGAACAAAGTTCAAGATACACATCTTAATACTCCACCAGGGAAGTAGATTGCATTATGGGATGGGCCACCCAAAAATCTTGAGAGAACTTGCTTCAGTACAGAAAAAAAAAACCTCTGACTGCACATCTCTAGTTGTCATCTACCAAACCACACTGAATCCCAGATGGGGTATCATTTAAGAATACAACCCAGACTCAATGGGGACCACATCCTGAAAGAAACCTTTCCTGAATCCCCTCTTCTGGCTTTCAAACAACTCCCCCACCTTGCCAAGCTTGTCATCAGAAGCAAACTCCCACATATCAGGATCCTACAGATATATCTCCTGCTATGATGATCAATACCCTCCACAACACACTTTTCAAGATCAATGGGTCCTACATATGTCTACCACAACATGTCTAGCACAATAAAAGCCCTAATAACTATGAAAGTGAAGTGAAACAATCATTACACTCTCAAATGAACTCACACAGAAAAATGATAAAAGATAAAAATGATATATCACTCATAGGCAAGTTTCAGAGTAACAGCCGTGTTAGTCTGTATCCGCAAAAAGAAGAACAGGAGTACTTGTGGCACCTTAGAGACTAACAAATTTATTAGAGCATAAGCTTTCGTGGACTACAGCCCACTTCTTGTCACAAAATGATCACTCCATACAGAACCTCTTAGTCCTCATCCTCAAAGGAATCCTGCACAATACCTTCAAAAAATGAACCTGGGAGAATAAATTCATAACTTTGTTAGACACTAAAAATCATGGATTTAATAAAGACACTGGATTTATGGCTCATTACAACAATATATCTTCCTTCATCCTACGACTGCAGAGGTGTAAACTGCATGCTTCAGCTTGAATGATCTCTTAAAACAAAAAACTCCTTATGCTAAGCAATCTGTTCCACCCTGTAGTTACCTGTGACACTGAGTACCTTTCTCAGACCTGAAGAAGAACTCTGTGTTAGCTCCAAAGCTTTTCTCTTTCACCAACAGAAGTTAGTCCAATAAAAGATTTTACCTCACTAACCTTGTCTCTCTAACGTCCTTGAACCACCATGCCTACAACAACACTGCATAACAATGTGCCAGGCTCATTTTCTAGATTTGCCTTTTAAGGTGTTTGAAAGTGAAACAAGTAACAACACTGGCAAATGTTATAATTAAGTTTCAAAATTAGCAATAAATGCTGTAAAAAAAGAAAGTTTAAATTTTGCAGCTGCAAAGATTCTTAACACTTCCATGTTTCTAATCATCTCAGGTAATAAATGAACAGAATGGGAAATGGAACAGAGGGTCCTGTGGCACCTTTAAGACTAACAAAAGTATTGGAGCATAAGCTTTCGTGGGTGAATGCCCACTTCATCTGCCCACTTGCGTCTGATGAAGTGGGCATTCACCCACGAAA